>NC_092820.1:130180368-130864952 GCF_023375885.2 Dermacentor andersoni
AGGCGTCAGACAGGGAGATACGATATCTCCAATGCTATTCACAGCATGTTTACAGGAGGTATTCAGAGGCCTGGAGTGGGAAGAATTGGGGATAAAAGTTGATGGAGAATACCTTAGCAACTTGCGATTCGCTGATGATATTGCCTTGCTTAGTAACTCAGGAGACCAATTGCAATGCATGCTCACTGACCTGGAGAGACAAAGCAGAAGGGTGGGTCTGAAAATTAATCTGCAGAAAACTAAAGTACTGTTTAACAGTCTCGGAAGAGAACAGCAGTTTACAATAGGTAGCGAAACACTGGAGGTGGTAAGGGAATACATCTACTTAGGGCAGGTAGTGACCACGGATCCGGATCATGAGACTGAAATAACCAGAAGAATAAGAATGGGTTGGGGTGCGTTTGGCAGGCATTCTCAAATCATGAACAGTAGGTTGCCACTATCCCTCAAAAGGAAAGTGTACAACAGCTGTGTGTTACCAGTACTCACATATGGGGCAGAAACCTGGAGGCTTACGAAAAGGGTTCTGCTGAAATTGAGAACGACGCAACGAGCTATGGAAAGAAGAATGATGGGTGTAACGTTAAGGGATAAGAAAAGAGCAGATTGGGTGAGGCAACAAACGCGGGTAAACGACATCTTAGTTGAAATCAAGAAAAAGAAATGGGCATGGGCCGGACATGTAATGAGGAGGGAAGATAACCGATGGTCACTAAGAGCTACGGACTGGATTCCAAGAGAAGGGAAGCGTAGCAGGGGGCGGCAGAAAGTTAGGTGGGCAGATGACATTAAGACGTTTGCAGGGACAACATGGCCACAATTAGTACATGACCGGGGCAGTTGGAGAAGTATGGGAGAGGCCTTTGCCCTGCAGTGGGCGTAACTAGGCTGATGATGATGATGATGACAAAAAAGATTACTTTGGACGATATTTTCTCAAGAGTCAGTACAGTAGAAAAGGCAAGAAGGGAACCCTTTGCAGAACGAGTCTTCTGTAATTCGACAAAGCGATGAATGCTAGGCAACTGTCCAGTTCTTTTTTAGTAAAGTTATAATCAGAAACATGTATCCAGTAGCTTCAAGATGTACTGCTTCAGATAAAGGAGGGAATTTATAGGCGGGCTCTACTTACGTAGTTATTGAGGCAGACTAGACCTTATGGAGAATAACGAAACTTGAAATTGGGGTTAAACGATACGAAGATGATTCTGCGAAACGAACGACGGCGAATATATATAGCGTAAGGCTTCTCGCAGTAATGCTGCGAAAGCAAAATTATCTTCCGACAGAATATGATGCCGTTTCAATAAATTTGTTTCTCGAGCAAGGCCCTAAGGCGCACGTTTGCAAATATTTTTTCTCTAGGCTGACGTCGCCGTTGTAATGCCCACGAGTCATGTTACTGCTTGTGATGAATTGCGCATACCTGTACATAGCCTTGTGGTTGACTGGTTTAGGATGAGCTAAAGTTTGTTATATTTTTTTTCTGAAAGCAAAGGCCTATTGCTGGACTAAATTTGCGTCATGCGCGCCGTATTTTTTACCAGCGTGGTTTAGCTGCATGCGTGCTGGCAAGGCTAAGCAAAATCGGCAAAATTTGTCACAACGTCAGAACGCACTCGTGTAGCAAGAGTTACATTGCAATCCTGTTGTCAAGTCCAATTTCAAAATATTGATCTAACTGAACATATCAAACATGATTTTTGTCCAGCGGTTCATTCGCTAAATCGCATGATTGAGAAAGCTACAATGTGCACAGTATTACTAAACTAAGAAATGCTTCTGGGCAAATTCTGACTGTGGAGGTTTTTTAGATTTTAAGCTAAAATGTTAGCAGCGTAATTTAAATATAGGAGTCTAATATAGCCCCGGGACGAGAAAGTGAAGGAGGAGGACTGGATCAGCTGCAGACACATCCATCCTGGCAGATGCTTTGCCGCAATTCCATCACCTGAGCGTCCAATCCTAAATTATGGTTCGAGAAACACGCACATACAACGCAATGCTGAACTATAAATGACACGAGGCTTATGTGAGTTAGCGAAGTAGCAGCGGTAGCATACCAAATGAGCACAGCCCCTACCTTTTAAATGTCGATCTCTTCGGCACAAGCACAAACGCGTTCTATTATTCTTGTAGTGGACATAATGCTTATGAGAAGTTCATGGGCATAGAAGTAGGGCAAATACCAAAGTACATTTACGACTTCATACTCTTTGTGTCAAAGTCACGTATAGATTTAGCAAAACAATGAATGTGTCTAGTTGGTCGACGATCATGAGTGTGTTTCGCTTAATATCACAGTAACGGATGTACTAGAGAATGAACATAAAGGAATGAAAAGTGGGCGTACGTGGCTCAATATAACAACTCGGTCAATACCATTAAAGAACACGCTTATCTACATAATGATTGTGAGATTGGAGAAGCGGTAAAATGTAAGATATGTCAAGGCGAAGACATGTGATGATGCCGTCGGCCGTAACAGCGGCCTTCATTTGCACCCATTGGCCCTGGCAAGCTTGAGCTCAGCTTCGATCAGCAGCATGGACGGAGTACTGGCGCGCTTCTCTTTCTTTGCTATCGCAAGTGCTTACCATATTTATCGCTCTATTTTCAATCTTGCTTCGCCAATGACTTTCGTGCTATCTAATTGCGGAGAGCATTTGCACGGTTTGCAGTGCGTAGCCAAGTTTCTAGGCGCTCCCGGAAGCTCGGACTATTTCTTTTTGACCGCTGTTACAGAATTGTGCAGCGGGCAAGTTGAAGTGATTCTTTGCAAGCAGTGCGCAAACAGACGAAGGCTACGAAGTAAGAATGCGCACGATTTATTTTCATCGCACTTACGTTAGCATGTTCTTATGAAGAAAATGTCAGGCAATTCGTCCAGCACTCGTCGAGTCTATTCGTCCTTCGTCTTTCTTGGCTGTTGCTGTATAACGTAATATGGAGAGCAGTTAGCACATACCGCGTTCGAATCCCCGTTGTAGTGCCTTGAGTGCTAGCTTGACAGCATTAGTATAATGACTGGCAGTGCTGTTCAATACTTGAGGAGAGTGTGTTGGGAGGATAGTTGGTAAGACATTTTTTTTTGTGAACCTAAACTACGCTAGGGAGCAGACACCGAGGTAGAAGAAGACAGGACGAACGCAGACTAGTAACTAGTAACCACCGCCACCAAGTTGAATTTCACCTTTGAAGTGCCCGAGAACATTTTACAGTTGTTAGCGATAAGGCGGTTCTTTGATGATAAGTATCACCTATGTTATAGGTACTCACCCCGTTCAAATAAGGCACTTGTACCGTTCGGTTCATGTCACTCTAAGCTGGTCATGAGGGGCATTGCGGTGCCATGCTTGAGGTCATCTCTTGCCAAGTCAAGCCACCATAAGGTCCAAGCTCGTTTGTTTCTCCCAGCTGAAACTTCTCCGTTATGCAGCTTTTCCGCATGCCC
Organism: Dermacentor andersoni; assembly: GCF_023375885.2. Classification (NCBI taxonomy): domain Eukaryota; kingdom Metazoa; phylum Arthropoda; class Arachnida; order Ixodida; family Ixodidae; genus Dermacentor; species Dermacentor andersoni. Next base: position 130,183,823 of record NC_092820.1, read on the forward strand.
TACTCCAGGCCATAGCTGAGTCGCTGTTGAAGGGTTTTGCCACCATACCACCGCTACTGCGGTTGACTTAGGAGAAAAGAGGGAGAGGTGAAAGTTTAAGGTAATGCTATATGTCCATAGGGTTTTCACATGGGATGAAGAGGGTGGCCGGAAGATTTGGTGTTGATGTGATTTTTTCAACGCCCTGCAAGTTGTCGCATTTATGCGCCCTTTCTTACGTAGAAAAGCCCAAGAGTGGTCGTTGTTTGACAAAACGTAGACGCACGTATGTACCATGCAGAACAGAGGTGGTGTGCGAGTTTTCGCTGACCTGTAGAATGTTGTATGTGGGGCAAACCGGAAGATTTATTAAACATCGTTTACTGGAGCACTTTAACTCATTAAGAGATGCTAGCGGAAAGCACCTGCCAGTTGATTGTAGGTCATGTGCGAAGAAGTGGAAGCAGGTGTTTTGCAAAACGACTGTGTTAATTAGGGCGAGCAAAGAACCAAAGGGGACGTGAAATATTGGAAGATTCCTTGATAGCAAGACATGGCCCAGGTAGGTGCATAAGCGAACCGTCAGTGTTTACAAGAAAGAGCTTGATTTTTTGGTGTAGATAGGGGCCTGGCGAGGGAGTGTTCCATGGTCGCGCGGTAAAGATCTGGCTTGCGCATGCGCATAGTTCCAAGAGGCAGCATTGTGCGATTTCAATAAACCAGTTGTTAGTCTGGGTTCGTCCTGTCCTCATGAACCTCGGTCTCTCTTCCCTACCGCAGTTTAAGTTCACAAAAAAAATGTTCAATACTTGTTTCCTCATGGCGGCTCCAATAGCACCACTTTCACTCACACTTCTAGAAGCCATTATTTCAAGTTTGGCATCATTAGTTGTCTCCAGGCACAATATTTCAAATGCCGCAGTACCATCCTCAGTTTGCACAGTTCATTGGCGTTGTAATATCTCTATAGATAAGCTAATGAAAATGTTTATTGCAGTGAAAGCATAAAAATAATAGCGCGTTTTGTTTCTTCTGTGCTGAACGTCTTTGTTTTGTTTCGCGCATTTCTTATGAATAACTTTTGTTAGCCGTGCTCGCGAACCTGATGGGATGATTTCACGGGCATGGGTATAGTGACCCTAGGTGGCACAACAGTCTGTAAGTTGGGTGAGAAAAACTACATATGTGATAATTCTGTCTCTAAATCTTGAACATAAAGACGTAGCGCTTGCGCAAGACGTATATAACAAAGATCGGTACCAAACGCGGACAACATAAGTGTGCAAGAACACTTCAGTGCGGCATGAGTCTCAGACGTCACCAATTGAATATGGTGAGTAGGGGATGGACGACCCACTTTGAAGACATTGACAGCAACTGCAGCTTTTCACGGTGATTCTTATACATTACACAGGCGTCGCACTCTCTTGTGGTCTATATACTTAAGTAAACTGTATTTCTCAAGAATAACTATTACCAACTGACCTATGTGTTTTTATTACTTTACATATCGACCCTCAAATGAGGCTTTTAGAGAAATGTACAGGGTACATGAAGGATTTGCTTTTACTTTCACGTTACATTTACGGTAAGTCGAAATTGAGTTACAATATATTTATAACATGAAATACTGCGTGGAAACTTGTAGTGCCTCCCTCAAACCTTGTGCTGAATATATCTATACCTGTGATAATTCACGATGCAGAAACTATATTTCAGGTCGCTGCCTTGTGAAAGTGTCTTGGTTCTTCTGTTAAATATTGCGTCCAAACTATGGTCGCCCATTATTCAAAAGGCGTCTTCACTTAATTTTGTTGGCCATACTTATATTTTTTCTGCGCATAGTGAGCATGGTCTTCTTAATTTTGTGACAATATTTAGTAAATAGCAAATAAGGGGCCACATAGGATTACATGTCTTATAATCTCACAAGCTTGCGTTTTCATATTTTTCCGTATCGCACCAGAAATTGGTTATTCCCTACAATAAAATATCGGCGAAGATGCTGTACCACCCGAGGTTCCGTTAGTCTTTGTGACCGCTCTGCAAATACAATTTACAGATGCTCTTAGTGCAGAAAACAAGTTTCACAAAAATGCCTGAATGCTATGGATTACCATTCCAATGACGAGGATCAAGCGATCCCTGTCGGAGGCGTCTTTTTTTCTACTCCCCCACCTTCGCGGTGTACTGGTGCAACGGTAACTGCTGCATTCTTTTACCACTGAGAAGATCAACTGGATCCACAGAACAGGCAAAGTGCAACTCTGCATATGCCTATTGCCGTGATGTAGTCGAAGCAGGGTGAAATGTTAGACAGAAAGCAGCACAATTGGAAGACATTTCTTTACACATGACAATACCCATTCCTCCTTGGAAACACTTTACCATTCTTTAAGTTTAATTATATAACCTCACCCTACCATACATGAAGCGGAATGTTATAAACAAATTTTTTTTCCGACATCAAACAGTGTTTCATTAATAAAAATATATTGGTTGGTCACTGCAAGCACGCGTTAAACAAATACAAAAAAAAAACACCAGGGAGAATGACAAGACGGGACATCGGTTTCTAGTTCGGTACAATACTTTATTTCTTCGCACACACATATGTCCAAATTGTGTTCATCCAGGTAAACGGGCGGAGCATTGACCAATCTTTCGGTAGAAGACACGAGCAGCATACTTGGAACTACTTACGAACTGTAAAGAAATAAGAACAGTGGCGAAAATAGTCATGTTGGAATATCTCAGAAACAAATGCTTCATACTTAGCTAGATTTGCTATGCGACAAGTTTTTTGAAGTAGGTAGGGCACTAAATATGATGAGCCAGTGGATGAGAGAGAAATGTAAAGTGGTATGGGTATCAAGCTGGAAGCGCAGTCGAGAACGCTGTAGTATTAGGTACTGTGATAAAATTGGAAAATTTAGGAGCATAAGACTTAGTCGGCAGGTAAAAGAATGAGGTAATTTGAGATCACTGCGAGAGGTGTGTGTCCAGCAGTGTGTTTAAATCAGGCTGACGATTATGATGTTCATAATGAGAGACAGAGGAAAATCCCGTAACCTGGAAGCTGTATTAACACTTTTCTTTTCAGTCGCGCTGAATTCGTCTTTTAATGGTTCTTTCATTTCTGGTGCTCTGTAGCAAATAACTGAGCAGAGGAAAGAATGAACTGGTGAAAATACACAGAAGTGGCAAACTTTTTCTGAACTTTCTTCTGCCACACGTTCCTAAACTCAAACCCTGCATGTTGTTTTCTTTCTTTTCTTTTCTTTTTTGGCATAGCTGCTAAAACACTAAAATAGCGCTTCATCATCATCATCAGCCTGGTTACGCCCACTGCAGGGCAAAGGCCTCTCCCATACTTCTCCAACCACCCCGGTCATGTACTAATTGTGGCCATGTCATCCCTGCAAACTTCTTAATCTCATCCGCCCACCTAACTTTCTGCCGCCCCCGGCTACGCTTACATTCCCTTGGAATAGCGCTTATGCCGCAGCAAATGAATACAAGATTGCAAGAAGTGACCACACTGAAATTCATTACACTTGAAAGTGTCAGTGTGGTGGCACATGCAAATCTTCGAAAAGACAAAACAAGAATAATCAGAAATACAAATCAAGGCCTAAACAATTTTTGTCTTAAAATATAGTTACATTGCAGAGAGCAGGTTATAGTCAACATTTGAGGTACTGAAGTGTGTCGGCCCAAGTACACAGATGATTGTGCAACAACAAAAATTGCGTCTGTGAAGCGAGCGTTCGTAACGACAACAGCAACGCAAATCTACGTGATATTGAGGAATGAAAGTAAAAAGGTGGACTATTAGCATGCTTCATTTTGTGCCTGTGGGTAACAGAAAGTTCAGCTAGTACGTACGTGACGCACGCAGCAATTCTCTCAAAGAATTAGTAGATTTTGGGAGTACAGACGCGTTCATGCTGGGGATACAATTGGTCTGTAGTTGCTAGAAGACTATATTATAAAGTTCAATCTCCCCGTTCGTGTCACACACACACACACACACACACACACACACACACACACACGCACACACACACACGCACACGCGCGCGCGCACACACACACACACACACACACACACACACACACACACACACACACACACACACACACACACACGCATATATATATATATATATGTAGTTGAACAAACGAAGGAGCACACTTACGAAAATTCCATTTTTAATGTTGTAACGTTTCGGCCGTGGCACGGCCTTCGTCAGAATACACACAGATACAAGTGCGCACCCGCTTTTATGGGCGTGCGCACGTGGGCATAATCAGCAGTACATGCACGTGTACACTTGCAAATAATAACAGAAAAGTACAGCAGTAAGTATAACATACGCCGATAAATTATATGTATGAAATATCATTATGGTATCACGATGATGGTACATGAAGTTACAGGATGATATCAATTGCGACATGGCAAAACTAGGAACAAATTGATTTGGCATGGTTTGTCAACTCTGTACAAGAATATACACATCAGGATATGGCAGACAGGCACGACATTTCGCCTGCGCTCTCGTTGATACCGGATGACACAGTGTTAAATTTATGAATGAAAAAGGATTCTCGTACTTCTCGATCGTGGTGCGATTTGAAACCTGATTGTATTACTGTTGCTTTGATGTTGTCAAACGTATGACCTGGCAGTCGAACATGTTTAGACAATGGAAGGTGCGGCAAGCTGTTAGCGTGTGCTTTGTGGTTGTTAAATCTGATACGAAAAGATGTTTCAGTCTGACCGATATACTGCATATGACACACTGAACATTCAAGCAGATAGATGATGTTAGTACTGTCGCAAGTGAAGTCACCGTTGATTTTAACAGAAAAATTAGATGTTGTGCTTCTAGCAGTCATTGATGTGGTCATATGTGTGCAGACTTTACAACGGGGCTTATTGCAGGGATGACAGCCAGAAGGAGCAATCGCTTTAGTCTTAGATGAGGTTACTATGTCACGCAGATTCCTAGAGCGACGATAGACCACTCTTGGCGATTCCGTGAAAATGTTTTTAAGTCGGTCGCTCTGTGTCAGTAAGTTGTAATGCTTCCTGAGAATGTGCGACACGTTAGGAATAGATGCAGAATGTGTTAGGATAAGGTTAGTACGTGAAATTGGCGCCGATCGCTTGTCCGTGCAGATCAGTTCTTTCCGGTCGAGGTAGTCGGCCCTCTTAAGGGCATCGTCAATTATTTGTAAAGGGTATTTTTGTACGGTTAGTGCGCTGCGAAGCTGGTTACAGTTGCGAGTGAATTCACTGTCGTCCGAACAAATTCTTTTGAACCGGATAGCTTGGCTGTAGGGAATGCTAGTTTTGCAATGTTTGACATAGCTGCTTTTGAAATGCAGATATCGCTGTCGGTCAGTGGGCTTTCTGTAAAGATTTGTCGTCAAGTTACCATTACTCAGAGATACCGAGACGTCAAGAAAGTTTATGCTCAGTGATGAATAGGAATGGGAAAAGGAAATGGACGGTGCGGCGTTGTTAAAATCAGTAATGAAGGAAAGTAATGCAGCTTCACCATGGTGCCAAATTAAGAAAATATCATCGATGAAGCGTTTGTAATAGAATGGTTTGAGGTCACGAGTGGCGAGGAAATTCTTTTCTAGCATGCCCATAAAAATGTTAGCATAATTGGGACCTATTTTTGTGCCCATGGAAGTACCACTAGTTTGAACATAATGTTCGCCGTCGAATTCAAAGTTGTTAAGTTCAAGGATTAGTGTTAGAATTATGCCAAGGGTAGAATCGTCAATAGGTTTGTCATCTACAGTGTCGTTATATGCCCTGAGTACAGATTGAATCCCATCTGTATGGGGAATGTTCGTGTATAGCGACGCCACGTCTAGTGTGACTAGAAGAGCATCGCTAGGAACATGCAAGTCAGCGATATCAGACAGGAAGTGGTTAGTATCTTTGATGTAAGAAGAAAATTTAGGAGGAATTGAACTGATAAGGTTATCTACATAGCGGGACAAATTCTCTGTGACGGTACCTATTCCTGAAACTATTGGTCGCCCTGGGTTGTTTTCCTTATGAATTTTAGGGAGGAGATAAAATCTACCAGCTACGGGGCTTAGGGGGAATAATGACTTAACTACAGATTTTTCAATCTTGTTTTCTTTGACGAGTTTGTCTAAAGTTTCCTTAACCGTGGTTTTGAACTGGTCGGTCGGGTCGTAACTAAGGTGCCTGTAGAATGACTGATCATTAAGATGTCTGTGAGCCTCACTTAGGTAACTAGCTTTGTCCATAATGACTACTGCACCACCTTTATCTGCAGGTTTAATGATGATGTCGTCACGGTTAGCCAATGTTTCAATTGCATCCCTTTCTTTAGTGCTAAGGTTATGACGGAATGGTAATCGCGTTTTGTATGTTTTAAGTACATCTCGCTGCACAGCTCTGATGTATAGATCGAGGCATTTATCTCTTTGAGAAGGAGGAGTCCAGTGCTTAGTTGAAAATAAAGATGTCTTGTTAGAGGTGCACCGATCGTGGAAGTACTCGCGTAACCTCATGTTTCTTTCAATATAGTGCAAATCATTCATTAACTGAAATATCACGGGGTTTGAACTTTTGTCCTGCAACTGGCGGATACAATGAATTTCAGTTAATGAATGATTTGCACAATTTTGAAAGAAACATGAGGTTACGCGAGTACTTCCACGATCGGTGCACCTCTAACAAGACATCTTTATTTTCAACTAAGCACTGGACTCCTCCTTCTCAAAGAGATAAATGCCTCGATCTATACATCAGAGCTGTGCAGCGAGATGTACTTAAAACATACAAAACGCGATTATCATTCCGTCATAACCTTAGCACTAAAGAAAGGGATGCAATTGAAACATTGGCTAACCGTGACGACATCATCATTAAACCTGCAGATAAAGGTGGTGCAGTAGTCATTATGGACAAAGCTAGTTACCTAAGTGAGGCTCACAGACATCTTAATGATCAGTCATTCTACAGGCACCTTAGTTATGACCCGACCGACCAGTTCAAAACTACGGTTAAGGAAACTTTAGACAAACTCGTCAAAGAAAACAAGATTGAAAAATCTGTAGTTAAGTCATTAGTCCCCCTAAGCCCCGTAGCTGGTAGATTTTATCTCCTCCCTAAAATTCATAAGGAAAACAACCCAGGGCGACCAATAGTTTCAGGAATAGGTACCGTCACAGAGAATTTGTCCCGCTATGTAGATAACCTTATCAGTTCAATTCCTCCTAAATTTTCTTCTTACATCAAAGATACTAACCACTTCCTGTCTGATATCGCTGACTTGCATGTTCCTAGCGATGCTCTTCTAGTCACACTAGACGTGGCGTCGCTATACACGAACATTCCCCATACAGATGGGATTCAATCTGTACTCAGGGCATATAACGACACTGTAGATGACAAACCTATTGACGATTCTACCCTTGGCATAATTCTAACACTAATCCTTGAACTTAACAACATTGAATTCGACGGCGAACATTATGTTCAAACTAGTGGTACTTCCATGGGCACAAAAATAGGTCCCAATTATGCTAACATTTTTATGGGCATGCTAGAAAAGAATTTCCTCGCCACTCGTGACCTCAAACCATTCTATTACAAACGCTTCATCGGTGATATTTTCTTAATTTGGCACCATGGTGAAGCTGCATTACTTTCCTTCATTACTGATTTTAACAACGCCGCACCGTCCATTTCCTTTTCCCATTCCTATTCATCACTGAGCATAAACTTTCTTGACGTCTCGGTATCTCTGAGTAATGGTAACTTGACGACAAATCTTTACAGAAAGCCCACTGACCGACAGCGATATCTGCATTTCAAAAGCAGCTATGTCAAACATTGCAAAACTAGCATTCCCTACAGCCAAGCTATCCGGTTCAAAAGAATTTGTTCGGACGACAGTGAATTCACTCGCAACTGTAACCAGCTTCGCAGCGCACTAACCGTACAAAAATACCCTTTACAAATAATTGACGATGCCCTTAAGAGGGCCGACTACCTCGACCGGAAAGAACTGATCTGCACGGACAAGCGATCGGCGCCAATTTCACGTACTAACCTTATCCTAACACATTCTGCATCTATTCCTAACGTGTCGCACATTCTCAGGAAGCATTACAACTTACTGACACAGAGCGACCGACTTAAAAACATTTTCACGGAATCGCCAAGAGTGGTCTATCGTCGCTCTAGGAATCTGCGTGACATAGTAACCTCATCTAAGACTAAAGCGATTGCTCCTTCTGGCTGTCATCCCTGCAATAAGCCCCGTTGTAAAGTCTGCACACATATGACCACATCAATGACTGCTAGAAGCACAACATCTAATTTTTCTGTTAAAATCAACGGTGACTTCACTTGCGACAGTACTAACATCATCTATCTGCTTGAATGTTCAGTGTGTCATATGCAGTATATCGGTCAGACCGAAACATCTTTTCGTATCAGATTTAACAACCACAAAGCACACGCTAACAGCTTGCCGCACCTTCCATTGTCTAAACATGTTCGACTGCCAGGTCATACGTTTGACAACATCAAAGCAACAGTAATACAATCAGGTTTCAAATCGCACCACGATCGAGAAGTACGAGAATCCTTTTTCATTCATAAATTTAACACTGTGTCATCCGGTATCAACGAGAGCGCAGGCAAAATGTCGTGCCTGTCTGCCATATCCTGATGTGTATATTCTTGTACAGAGTTGACAAACCATGCCAAATCAATTTGTTCCTAGTTTTGCCATGTCGCAATTGATATCATCCTGTAACTTCATGTACCATCATCGTGATACCATAATGATATTTCATACATATAATTTATCGGCGTATGTTATACTTACTGCTGTACTTTTCTGTTATTATTTGCAAGTGTACACGTGCATGTACTGCTGATTATGCCCACGTGCGCACGCCCATAAAAGCGGGTGCGCACTTGTATCTGTGTGTATTCTGACGAAGGCCGTGCCACGGCCGAAACGTTACAACATTAAAAATGGAATTTTCGTAAGTGTGCTCCTTCGTTTGTTCAACTATCTATGCACCGGACCTACAGAACTTTTCCTTGAGATATATATATGTATATATATATATTACATACGACCCACACAAGGCAAGGTGTTTCGCATGGGGCACTAATGTTTTGCATGAAGACAGGTTTCTGCGTGCAGCTCTAAACACTTGGAAGATCAGGAGAACTGACAAAGAATACACTGTATGCTATTGCGCGAAGCAATATAGTGGACAATGCGTAGCGTACGAACGAAGAAAAACAAATATCGCCTTTATCTTCCAAAACACTTACCACAGCGACATTTGCATGCATCATTGTCCGAGATACAATGCATAAACTGCTGAGGACTACACGTGCTCTCATAGTTGCGGACAACATATTCGCATGGATCATCCCGCTCAACTGGAAAAAGAAAAAGAAAGAAACGAGGCACTTCAACGACAGCACAGCGCCTAGACGATGCCGAGACGATTTACGTTAATAAATTTACCATGACGTTAAATACTGCAAAATTTTCGAATAATAACGCAGATTTTGTGTAATGCGATAACGACTCTAAGATAAGCTTTCGTGTCTGCAGCACCGCTGCAACAAACAAAGGGTAGGAGAAAGATGCCACCCCCACCCCACCCCTCCCTGTTATACGTGCCGCCTAGCCCCAACTGCCGCGGCCTGAAGACGTGACTTGCGCCGAAAGCTGGCGCCGTGCCCTGGCATTACTCTCTGACCGAATCTCTCGCGTCAAATTAAATCGCGCCTCAATAACTTTTCGTCCAGCTCCGCCTTCTCGGCGCCAACATTCTCTCCATTCTAATCATCCTAACCACCTTCCGACCTCGTAACCTATCACGGAAGCCAACCCGTCGAACACCGCTGGGAAAACTGGGACATAAAAGGAACGGAAACACATTCTGCCCAAGACTACAGATTCAGAAGGCACCTCTCGCGTTAGAGGTTCTCGCGTGGGCGGTAATGTCATTCGATGTTTTTTGATGGTATGCCACCGGGGTAACATCTTTGGCAGAGTCACGACAACGCCAAGACGTTGAAGTTGTGGGTCGTAGCCATGATTTCGGTGCACAAGAACTATATTCGCGGCTCTCCAAATAACAAAGGCAGATACAAAAAGCACATTTATCTTATCGGGCGAGTAAGTATTGCTACCTCAAGGAAAAGAAAATTAAGCAGTGCCAACTTACCGCAGAAGCACTGGCACCTCTGCTGGGTAAGGAAGCACCCGATCGTCGAGTCCTTCGCACAGTCGAGGAACGGGCACGCTGGATCTTCTAAGCAAAAGACAGGTTGATAAGTGTAACGATGCAAATACGTTTCGTATGAGGCGCCTTTTTCGTAACCATAAGAAGAGAAGTTGAGGCGATACGTCAGAACCGGGACGGGAAAGCTCATTTTATCGCGGAGGACGGGAAAGTTCATTTTATCGCGGAATGGACAGTGGTAGATATGTTGAGAAAAGGAAAAACGAGCATCAAAGAACCAAATTTCCTGATGCGAGCAGCCAAACCACCATCGTGTGTAGTGTTTCAGCAGAGCAGTGCGATACACCAGTGAATTCTGGACAGCTAGCCCCTGAGCAACAAGTCCTTCTCGTGCCTTTGTTTTTAAGCTTGTGAGCCTCGTGTTCATAATATAGAGGTTAAGTTTTCATCGGTATTCCCATGTGTTCTGAGTAACAGGCAATAAAATATGCTGATGTTATTCAAACGAAGGTGAGGATATGGAACACTGAGTTTTCTTCATCATAACTCTTTCTTTATTACGCGGTAATGGCGATAATCTTGCATGAACTTGAGTTATCAATTGTGGTCTTCCTACTGAGCCAGTAAAAACGGCGGACTTTGTTTGAACCAAAGCACTGTTCTTGTGATAAGCTTCACTGACGTGGCTATTTGGCCTGGCTGGTGACAGCACTCACGTCGATAAGCAGATGAGAAAAAAATTTCATGATACACCTCTAGGTGCCAAGTGTGTCCGAACTGTGGCACCTTTTGTCTCCCTAAAGAACGCTCTGCATCTCCTGCTTCTATTGCAATAAGCCCTTTAGGGGGACTCTTTCCTAAAGCAGTGGAAATAGATTCGATTCAAGCTGCCAGATGCTTTGTTGTTAGGCGCACGTTGTTACTGCAGATATGTGAATATATTTCCTTTGTGAGAAAGAAAAAAGCTTATGAACGCGCTAAATTATTTATATGACACATAAGCGATGCTTTGTTGCTAGAAACTTCGCGATAGAATTCATGATGCCATTTTACGAGACTAGAGTGTTAACATCTAAGTTTGTCTAGATGATGATTGTTGGTTAAAGCAGGTGCACTGTAGTGAGATAACATTTGATAAATACTGGCAGGAGCATGTCACTTCCCCGACAACATCTGCAAGGCATTCCGAATGGTTAGGAGTAAGCGAAGCAACGCCCCGAGGCGGGAAGAGAAAAAAGAACTCGTAAGGTATCGTGGAAAGTCACAACGTGCAACGTTAAATTCTGTGCCAGCTAACAGCACTTTGACACGTTCATTTCTTCACAGTAAATTGCGAGAATATGCGGCTGTACCAGCAGCTACGACGATAGAAATCATTTTGGAATCATATAGTTACTCTGTATTCGTATCAAAAACGATAGAAATCTACGCCAATATTGCGGCGAAATAAAACGTAGTTGCGTTCTTACCTGAATGCACGAATCCTAATCCTAGGAAAACGCACAGGATGACGCTGACGGCGAACAACTTCATAGTGGTTCTGTAAACAAACCCAAAGAAAATTATATATCTAGATAAGTCAGTAGTCATACATTGTACTTACGCAAGGAGTTCTTGTAAGAATTGTAAAATGTGAGTACCGAAACATTTTTTGCGGTATTTCATTTACGGAAATGTCGGGCAAAGTCTTATCGCTCGTTCTCCCAAAATGCTTTTGAAAATGATTGGGCTGTACGAAAATATAAAGATTTTTTTGGCGCTAAACAATCGAATATCACCGTGACCCAGGCATAAAGCTTAAGTCCCAATTTCAACTACTACTTGGTTGCGCTTGCTAGCATTGATTTGGCGTTGTATTAACAAATCCTTGCTCACACGGCGAATATTGCAATAACTCATTTTTGTCGAACTGATGACAAATTACACACTACAGCTGGGTAGGGCTTTGTTGAAAATGAAATATTTGCTGAACGTGGACAAATATTTTTCCAGTAAAGCTTTATGTACACATATGTTTTAAAGCCTGGTTTTGTTTTCTGTTTCCCGATTGAATAGATATTTACTATTACTGCCAATCTCTCGCACACTAAGGCAGTTTACTTCGGTTAATTATATGTCTCTAATATTTAGTTCAACTTGAGACTGAACAATTTGATAGCTTCAAACTCCTACCCCTAATATAATCGTCAATAGTGCGATGTCCACGGTACATTTGCATAAGACGCAACAGCGAAACACGTCTATTTAAGCTAAATCAAGTTTCTAAAGCGGCAAGGTATTGTTTTAAAATATGTTCTCAAGTTTTACATAAAGCTTCAATTCTATAAAGAGGTATCTCTTAAGAGCTTAATACGTCACAATACCTCAGGTGTCCTTAGTTTTTCCTATATTTTTTTTCTGTCCACTCGGGCCGATCAACCGTTATTCAGTATTCGGTGTCACTGAGTTAAGCGCACATGTGTACTACTAAATTAACTTGAAAGAGTTAAGAAGATACATTCTAGGCGACTTATTAGGTGAGTTGACTAATAAATCAATTTCGTTGAAACTCAACACGATATAAATAGTACGTGCAAATTTTCAGCTGGTCTGTAAGCTATTGAAGGCTACCAATGAGAAGGTTTTCTGTGCTGCGACGTTTAAGAGAGAGGCCTATCCGTGAGTACTATTGATCATGTAAAAATAACTCAAATAGTTTCAATTAGGCGACCACTTACATCGATGTTTTGACAAACATCAAGTAAAGGTAACCCGGAGTGTCACCCGGATTCAAGACGAAGGTCATTTTCTGAAAAGGATGCCGTCTTACTTTTATAGAAAAATAGTTCCTGTGGTAAAGTGTGCAAGACCCACTAACAAAATGTGCTTGCCACAGCATATAATGCAACGTCAGATTGGTGATCAGATTTCGTTCCCTTTAGAAGCCTACGAAACGGAAACTCTGTCAATGTCGCACTCTCGAAGTTACCGTCAGATAATTTAATGTTTATGATGAGTCGCCCAGGTACTAGAGCCACATTCTGTGCGATTAGTTCATGCGAGCACGTTCCTTGTTACCCCCCCCCCCCCCCCTTCTGTTTTTGTTTTTGGCAACGAAGGCGCCTTCATATTAAGAACGTGCCGCCACGTACGCAGTTTTGCCCCACTGCGGCTGAAACTCTATAGCGCTAGAAAATCTGCGCCATATCCGCAAGACTGCCCGAGCTATGGCAAAACAAGATATTGTAACGGAGTTACTTGGGAAAGATGAACGTGCGCAAAAAAGCAAGCAAATGTGGCAGGTGGCTACTGGAGCAGTTAGTGCACCGAATTGTAGGGCATATTGTCACTGCACCTTTACTTATAAATAGTTTGTATATATAGTCGTTGCACATCCTTGCTCTCCAGGACATCCGTGCGGGAGATATTCACAGGGATGTAATTGTGGCGATTGACAAGTTTTTGTTCGGCATAAGATATACAACATGCTAATCTACAGTGTTGAGCCATTATGAGCGAGAAATCGAACATCCTTTATAACATCAAGTTTGAATGCATGGGATACATAAGAAAATGAAAGAACGGTCTTAATCACTTGTGTTCAAGCCAACCACTACTGCACAACTGGGATGCTTGTGCTCCAGAACTACTTGAAACCCGCGCTGAATTTCCCATCCTCATTTCCCAAGAAATTTTGACCACAAGAATCGTTTACATTCACACAAAATTGTTCTACCCGGTTACAGTGGCGGTAGTATCAGAAATATGAAATCCCTGCTATGGTGTTTTCAATGAAACCGGAAAAATACCCAGCCGCCCACCGAGCAAACAACACGGCCCCTGGTCCTCTCCCCGCCCTCAAAAAATATGAAAGTTCATTCATATACAACTGTTATTGTTTCTTGTGAAAGTTGCTTCTACAGGGCATGTTCTTATATATTTGGACTTCTGTCCTATGTCGAGAGTGTGTGTAATAGGGGTGCCATACTTGTGAATAAGAGTTGCCTGGAGCGGCAATATACAATAGCGATGTAGCAAGAAACCGTGCCAAGGTGAAGCGAAATATTAGTTGAACCATATGCGCCAGAACAGAAGTTTAAGGCGCTGAAAATGTTTGACTGCAAACGACTGCGTGATTTGTTCAGCGAATTTTTCAAGAAGACGTATCAATGTTTCTGTGTTAAAATCGTTCGTTAACAAAGCAGTAGTATGATTTGCACGTTTGGTGAAATTTGTTAGGCCATAAAAGTTGATCTGACATGATATTAGCCACGAGACGAAGGAAAACGAAAACCGTGAACAACTGGACATTTTCCTTCCATATCAATAAAATGCAGTTTTGATCAATCGGCAGGAAACGTTCAGGGTTATTATACTGCCATTTCACAGCGCTGATAACCGCTAATATGCTGCACAAAAGTTATTCCTGAATAACTCAACAAATAACAAACTGTCGAACTACTAATGTATTCATCCCATTTATAAAGCGTGTAATATACATTGTTGACGCATATTACCGTCTCTCTTAATTGTATCACAGTTTAACATGGCTCAATGCGACGTTCAAAATAACCGCACATTACCATGAGTCGAGTCATACTAACGAACTCCGCGCGCTAAATTTAGAGGAGCTAGGTATTTTGCGAATAAGTTGAAGCTTCCACCGCTAAACATCATACCTTTGGTAGCAGGGTTGCTTCCGTTCTTGCTGGGAAAACTATCCAAGGGGGCAGTGTACGAAGTGAATGCGTATCTGAAGCGAACGCTCGCTATTTATTGCCCTGCGATGCGCTCTGAAAACCGGCGGCACGTGTAGCTTCCTACTTATGCGGATTTGGCCATGTGTGAGTCTAGATGGCCAAAAACACAAGGAGAATGCAAATGAGGTTACAAACAACTGCTGAAATGGGTTTTCTGCAGCTGACGTCCTATCGCTGCGTACGCACTAACACACCCCACTGGTCCCTGATGGATGACGCTTATCAGAAACCTGAAATTGCAGTTTCTGTCGGCATCTTCTTTCTTTGACGAGCGAAATATTTCAGACGCCGCTGTTACTTTTTTCCCTCTCACGTGTCATCCCTTTATCAGTTTCTTGTCCTGTACGAAAAGGAAGACTAAATAACTTCGCGCACTAAAACTTGAACGCGCGCACGTCCTGGCCGTCTACAAAAAAAGATGTTTCAACAGCGGTTGGTCTCCCAGAAAGACAAGATCTTGGACGTATTAGTGTACTACGTTGTTCGTTGTTTATATTACACGGCCTTCGAACTTGCCGTGGCTGTTTAGTGGCTGTGGTGTTGGGCTCCTAAGCCCGAGGTCGGGGGGTCAAATTTTGGCCATGGTGGCTGCATTTTGATGGGGGTGAAAACACTCGTGTGCTTATATTTAGGTGCAAAGAAGCCCAGGTGGTAGAAATTCTTCCGGAGTCCCCCAATATGGCGTGCCTCGTAATCGGATCGTAGTTTAGGCAAATAAAACCACATAATTTAATTTTAACACAGCCTTCGAGATCTTCCCACGTTCTTGGCTGCACTATTTATCGGATAGGCGCATATTTTTCTGAGTAAAGCCCTACTTCTCGTTCATGTTTTAGGTTCACGTTGTCTGAACTAGCTCCCCTGAATTTCAGTGTTTATGGGGCAATTACGTGTTATTATTCCGCGCGTATCTGTAGGCTACCTCGGGACACCTTTTTTCGTTGGAAGCTTGTATTTGAGGCTTTTGTTTGGTCCTTAAGTTAGGCAGATGTGTTGTTTTGGTTTTATTCTTGGTTGCAGTGAACATGATCTGTAAATAGGGATCGCGAGGGTCACCATGATCACGATCCTCATATAATCTTAACCATAATCTTGGCAACCTGGAAGAAATGTGTGCCTGGTGCAGATAATAGCGCATCCATCAACTTCCTCGCAGCATGAAACTTTTTTTTTTCATTTACACCGTACGAGGGACAAGACCCTTGACAACGTTCATCCGAGTTCAAGCTGCAAGCTGCTGACCTATATTTTTAAATATGTTTTAAACAATGAAAATTAAATTCACCTGTCTCTGCGTACGTATGTACATTGTGTTATGTATTACTTGTGTACGTGGCGCTTGTAACGTTATTATTATTCCTATTTTCAAATATTGTTAGTCATGACTGTTGTAGACTCAGCAACATATCTTGTGCCAACATGTCTTATAAAGCAGTTATTAAGAATGAGAAAATAATTACACCACACTACTTTTTAGTGAGGGTGTGAATACAAAATTGAACTGACTCGTTAACCGATATGGTGACGTCATGGCTGCAGCGTTGCACTGCTAAGCCCGAACGGTCGGAATCAAATCTTGGCCTCACCGGCCGAATTTCGGTAGGGACAAATTTAAGAACGCCCGTTTACCGTGCGTTTCACGCAGGGCAAAAAATAAAAAAAAAATTAAGCGGTCCAAGCTATTCATCGGTCTGTCACTATAGCTCTCATCAAAATTTTACCCGGATAAATGACACACAAAACACCACAATTTATATAATATACTTTTTTTAATTTGTTAACTGATTCATTCTTGCATATAAAAGATGGCTAGTAGAGCCACTGCTAAGGGCAGCCGAGCCTGGTGTTAAAATGATGCTGGTATTGGGCACTAAAGAAACAAAGTACTGGATAGAACGACTATTAGGATAACCTATTAGAATTTCAAGATGAATAATTGGTGCGTGGGGGCTAAGTGTTTCTTGCTTATGGAAGCGAAATTTGGCTGCATAGTTGTAACGGAATATACAAGAGTAAATGTATATGTTTTTTAATTAGGTAGCGTTTTCTTCTCGTGTTAGAAATATTTAGCGACTTGCTTTATAAGGAAGAAGCGTCTCCATTTCACAAACACTGTCTGCTTGAATTGAAAGCTGGACGTTAAATATCTTTACGGAACCTTAGTAACATTTTTTGCAACCGTAGCGTGTTTCCAAGGCTGCTGAAATTGACAGTAATACGATTCGGTTCAGACATTTTTAAGAGCGTCCTCAAAAGAAAAAGCGTAGGTGAGTTTGGATAATCATAAGCAGATAATTTAATGGGACCCGAAAGCATGCCGTTTGGGAACTCTTTTTCACACCCTTCTGAACTGCAAATATAATTTGAGGATTTGTTCTAACGAATACCTACAATGCAAAGCTTTATCGGAAAACAAAAGACGTTATCATATATGGCAGTTGCCGTCATATGCTCTGAAGACATTCATTCATCATGATAACAATGTGAACTGCCCCAGAAGACATCTGCTTTTTATTATGGTTGGAGTACAATCCACAAACACTGAATTCCCCTCTCAGCGAACAAAAAAAGAAGAGAAACAGGCCCAGCAGGCCATACCTCAAGTATACCATTCTCAATATAGACACCACTTAATCAAAATTCAAGTAACGTAAATGGGCCGGAAATAATTTTTTTTTACAACATACTGTCTGTTTTTAGCAGGCGTCATTTTAGGGTACCCATTTTAATAATCATTACTAAGTGAATGTCATAAAAATATATATAGGTACAGATTTCTGTAGTATATTTTTCTCGAGACCTTCTTATCCTCTTGAGCCGTTGTTTTCAGCGGCATCGACAGGCGCATGTGTTGGGCGTTCTGTCGCAGCTAAAGGAACGGTACGGTGGACAGGGATAGTTCAGCACAGGACTACAGATGTTCGGGGACCGAACTGGGAAGAGAATAAAAGAAATGACAATGTAACAGCCATAAAAACATACGTATTTGTCAGTGCGCGAGTTGGAAGGAGGCAGCGTCAGAACATTAGAGTGTGCTTTCATTTGGCATAATAGCGTGCACTGTTTCAAGACCCAACAGGTGATCAACCGACGATAAAAGCCAAATATATCTTATTTGACCTTCTAAGTATATTTGCGAACACAAGTTGGCCCATGATATGTGTCCTGAACATTATATGGAGGGGAAAAGTATATGACGTATAGGGACCGATGCCTCACTGGCACCGCTTTCACACAGTATGAAACACGTGCTGCATCACATGGTCATCATATTGTCTTTGTAAACTGTTGATGCAATGTTTGGTTTGCTCTACTTTAACGCAAGCCAACATTTATCTTAGCTTTGGTTCCTCTGCATGAGTTTGTCGCACGGTTACGCAATATAGGTGCATTTTATGCAGTTTATCTTGTGCCTTATAATTAGTGCGAGCGTTTTCTATTGTTGCAGATCACTTCAACTTTGCACTTGTCGCTGAAGTCCGCATCAAATTAGCTTGAAATGGGGAACTTGATACAACGTGCTTGAGGGCATTATGGCATCAACCGATTCGTCAGGTAAAATATTTGCGACGAGGAGACGACGGTGACATCGGACAACTCTGTGTCACCGACGGGACCTTCATGTAGGATCGAATAATAGTGGCAACACAAGAAATAACTAGTCACTTACTATTCAGTATGACTGAGAATGGACGGAAAATCACTGCAACACTTACCACAATGACACTTGCATTGTGCTTCACCAACAAAGCAAGCGACTCTGTTTCCGCCTGGGCATCGGATCTGCGGGCATGGAGGTTCTAAGAAGAAACAATATAAAATCGCCATAGCACAGCCTCGATTTGGTGCTTGCCATAACTGACGATCAGTGAGAGGACACTACGTTTTTTATTGCCACTCAACATTCGAACAGCTGCATTACTTTCTCTTCTGAAGTGAAACAACTTATAACAGAATTTGAACAATGATACAGTGCAGTTGGCGGAATGCCATCTGAGATGGTCGTGTTAAACAAATAAATATATGTGTCAATGCCGTGCTTTCGTCAGCCTTTTTTATTACCTTCTGTGAGTATGGTGCTTGCTTAACACCAGTCCGCGATATTTTTCCTCAGAAAGTCCAACTCTTCAATAAGTGTTATAATAAGGCCACTAAATCATTCTAAAGCTCACAGAAGTACATGTAAACTCTCGCACTGATTCCAGAATAAGAATTTATCATAATATCAGATTAGTTCTATTCGCATTGGGTGCTTTTCATTTATTTCATAGACAAGAAAACAAAGCTGCGTAGCTGGGAAAAGTGTAGCCGTGCTCAAAATCCGCAGCTTCAGATATTTTTATATTTAGCCGCAAGACTGAGTTTTATGCGAAGTCAAAACATACTTTTCATCTCTAATACAGAATTCGTGCTAAATGAACACTTACCAGCGGTAGCAATGACCAACGAGGCAAGCATCAGGATAATCACAGCAAGGTACCTCGCCCCGATCTGCATGCCTTGAACGAAAGACAGAGATGGGATCTTGTGCAACTATAACTTGATGCTGGGTTCAATGATGCGAAGGCGGCGTGGTGTTACACTCACTCCAACCATTTATATTCTCTGTTGAATACGTCCAAAAACAAACATTTTCCCGTAAATCTGCATCTCATGAGTGTTTAGGACTTTAGGACAGAAATTCAACTTCAGGAAACACCATCAAGCAAGGTCGTGCTTCGTTCAACAAAAAGCTTTAGTTCTGAGATATGCAGGGTGTTTCAGCAATCACTCTCGAGTTCTTTAAAAAATTGTCTGTCGCAGACAGCACAATTCTAGTCCAGGAGCTGGTCGACTCGAAGATGTGGACATTACTTGCGCGAAATGTCGAAATCCATATTCGACGAACTAACAATAATTTACTAATTCTAGCGGGTGATACTAAAAGGCATTTGCACTTGAAATTAATTGTGTACATGACACCATTTACGAAATATACACCGTCAAACTTACGGTAAAACTGCACTGTTGTTCGCATTAATTGCAGAACAAAACGTTGTTTTATGCATTTTTTTTATAAGTATACAGAAGGAGGTCCCAGAACATGTGGCTGAAAGGGGACCTCCTGTCAGAAAATATATACATTAAAGGAAATACAAGGCATAAAACAGCAATACAGTAGTCACTATGAGGAAGATTATTCAGAGTATATGTACAAACTGTAAAGTAATTTAAAGTCAATAGCTAGTCGTACAATTAAAACAGTAGTTTAAGGCATTCGCAACAGAACAAACCAAAATAGTTATAAAGGCTATAAATGAGAGAAAAAAAAAACTAAAGAAAAAAGAGAGAAAAAACGGCAAGGAAATGAGCAGGAGTGAAGTGAGTAGCTTAGATATGTGGATTATTTTGGCTATCTAGTAGAAAAGTGGATAATGTTTTCTTGAAGAAACTCAAAGACGAAGAGTGCTTGAAATTTAATGGGAGGCTGTTCCAAGTGGATAATGCTGCGAAATATCCAGATTGTTTTCCATAATTAGTATGTATTAGTGGCAATAAGAAATTGTTGTTAGCTGCAAACCTTGTGCGGTTCAAGTTAACCAAAGTAGCCGCAGAAAATATATTTACTGGAGAAGGATTACGTATTACCTTAAATAACGTTATGGCTAATTTATATTTAACAATATTTTTTACTGGAAGTATTCTGCGGTTGAAAAGCATATCAGAAGCACTGCAGTTGAATGAGCTGAATGACAATATCCGGATAGCTTGATTCTGCAAATGCTGTAGTGGTGCTATATGAGTTGGATATGTGTTACCCCATGCTGGAATGCAATAATTAAGATGGCTGTGAATAAAAGAATAATACAAGGTCAGCAATGTTGGTTTGCTAAAATAATATCTAGATTTAAGTAAAATTCTAATACCGCGAGAAAGTTTGCGCTTCAAATAGGCGATATGCTCCGTAAATTTTAAGTTTGAGTCAAGAATTATTAAAAGAAATGAGCATTCATTAACTGCACTGATGTTAAGAGAGTTTAGGTTGACAGTGGGAATGAACTCTGGTGTCCTGTGATTCGTATGAAAAAGCATAAAAGACGTTTTGGTAGGATTTATGCTTAGCGAGTTAACCTGGCACCACGTTAAAATATTTTTCAGATTAGTGTTTAGTTTAGTAGTCAGGGAAGTTAGTGAACGATCGGTTGCAAGTAATGTAGTGTCATCGGCGTAAAGAAAGGCCTCAGTTTCTGTTAAACAACCGGGTGAATCATTTATATAAAGCAGGAATAGTAGTGGGCCAAGTACAGACCCCTGCGGGACCCCTTTATTGGTTATTCTGAAATTAGAAAGTGAGGAACTAAAATACACAGCTTGTTGTCTATCTGTTAGGTAACTTTTTATAAGCGCTAATGCTGGGCCATCGATGCCTACTGCTCGTAGTTTAGTAAATAAGATGACGTGGTTTATTGATTCAAATGCTTTGGATAAGTCGATAAAAATTGATCCTGCGTAGAAACCGGCATCTATAGCGCCTTTTATTTTATCCGTGAAAGAAAGTGTAGCACAATCAGTCGAGGATCCTACCCTGAAGCCAAATTGATTTGGCGAAAGAATGTTAAATTTTGATAAGTATTTGGTTAAGCGTTTTTCAATACCTTTTTCGATAATCTTGCTACAGAAAGGAAGAATAGCAATAGGGCGATAATTGCAAATGTAGGAGCGGTCACCCTTTTTAAATACTGGAATAATTTTTGCTTTTTTTAGTTGACTAGGAAATACTCCAGTCTTAAAGATCAAATTGATAAAATGAGATAACGGGCGAGCGATAAGATGAGCTACTAATTTAATATTAATAGAACTGATTTCGTCCAGACCTGAAAAACACAAAAAACCGGGAAGGCCAATGCATTTTCCCGAAAAGTCAGGGAATTATTATCTCAAAACTGCTGTCATTCTGAGAAGCCGTTCCAAGCGGATGCATCTTGCAGACTCCCCTGCTAAAATTTGTAAGTTACTATACGTAACGCAGTTAGTTCAATTCTTACTTAGTGGATTTTTGTTAATTAGGCGGTTGTGCATTTCAGTTTTTTTTTTTTTTTGTACAACTCCGCGTCTTCGAGGAGATCAGTTCGGGGACTAGAATCGTGTCATCTGCGACAATCAGTTTTTAAAAAATTTTGACTTTTTGCACAAACACAAGCTAAATATTGAGTACTCGCACGACAGTCCATGCGGGACTATTACAGCTTAAGCTTCTGAACCATAGCGGAATTCTTATTTGTATTACATGTATTACTCTCTCCGTGCACATTCAAGCTGCATTAAAAAGTATTCTTTTTTGCGCACCTCACTGCATGCGCCTGATGCTATTGTCTCGACGACGCTCAAAAGAATATTATCTTCACATTTGTGACAGTCAAAAAGTGATACAGTTTACGCGCACCCTAACATTCATTACTTGTTTAGAAGGAATATAATTACAGAGATTCCATGAAAAAATACGGGTTGTGAGGAACAACGACGAACATACGCATTCTCTTCTCTAATGGAAAGCAGCTGACAACGCCTTACAAATGCGTCGGTAAATGCGTCCATACTGGTATAAGCACGGCTGAAAGAGTGGACAGCAAATTGGCTCAAGTGAGTAGATCATACCTGCGATCCTTTCTGTAGTTTAAATTTCTGTTGAGTGAACCAAAGGAGCTTCTTCGCGGAGAGGTGACTGAAACCTAAGTGCGCGTAAGTTCTGAAAACCGGCACTGCGAATTTGACTCTATTTATGTGCTTCGTATTGCCCGTGATAGTCGAAAGAAACGCTAGTGCACGTGAGGTCGCAAACTAATGCTGAAGGATTTTCCGGCACTGATGTCCGTCGCTGCACATATTATCAGCAGGCGCTGACCTTGCGGTTGACCTTGCTTATCTGCTACCATGAGGTTGCAGTGGGGACTGTAAGTGCTTCCTGGTGGAAGGTATAGGGAATCCCCATTTCCTCCTTCCCTTTACCCGCCATGCGCCCCTCGAGAGGCAAATAACGGAAATTTAGGAAGTTACGTGCTGGCAGGCAAGTAAATGCGCACACACGCCTAGAAGCGTGCAAAACACGCGCAGAATGCTCTGAAGAAGATAGACACGTATTTCCTTCTCCAATGTCCTGTCGCGTGTTTTCTGTCTTTGCGAAGTCGCATCCCGTGACTAACAACCGAAGAAACGCCCGAAACTTGTTTTCGGCTTCTTTCCAGAAGCATGTTCCGTTACGTTGAAGTTTGGTCATAAGAGACATCGGCGCCGCCTGGAGCGTGCATCGCGGAATGCATGTGAAGAAGTGAAAATGCGGGTTCACTAATAATTTTCAAAGCAGACTATTTAATTTAATAACTTTACAATAAAACAACACATTACACTTAACGCGGGTGCCACTGTCGCCAAATATGAACCCGGTGTATACTTCTTTCGGCACTCTTAGAAGCTTAGAGAATGATAGCCGACTCGCGCTTAAAGTGCTTCCACGTGGAAGTTTTTACTAAATACGCATTGACCACATGCTTCTGATGTTCACCATTAAAATCGCTCATACGTTTCCTTTCATTCCTATAATGTTGACGACGTGGAACATTCAGTTCGGACAGGACAGTGGGTGACGGCTGCACTGAAATGCAATTTATAAGCTATGCATCTTGTGCTCTTGAAGCTAGTGTAAGAAATTTACTACAAGATCTGTGATTAAACTTAGCGCATTTGTTGCGAAAAAATTATGCCCAGGACCTCTCCTTAAAGAAGCGCTGCCGTTGTTGTTTCATTCATCATACGGGGAAAATGTGTAGGCGTTTCACATAAACCTTTTAAACGCGTCGTACATGCGGGTTAAGCTATCTTATAAGCCTGTGACCAAACCAGGCACTTCAAATTTGCCTGCTCATTACTCCCAACGTTCTTGTTATTTGCTCTGAATATAAACTCGGTGAATATTGTTACGATACCATCGACCGATGCTCAAGAGACAAGCGGCCGCGAGAAAGACGATGAAGTGCCTGGGCTCTCGCCGCGTGCGAGTGCCTTGAGCATCTGTCGACGCTATCGTGTTTTTTTCCGGACATTGTGAAAACACGCATATAAGATTTCCGAGTGCATGAAGTTCCGCTAATAGCGTCGTTTAAACAGACTATGCAGGACCTCGTGTGTATTATGCTGTTCCTTGTGACAGTTGGCTTTTTGCCTTTGTCAATCTCAATTCCCGAACAATGCTGGCATCCTCTTTGAGTCTGCATCGTGGCTGGTGACACGAACCTGGCAATTGTCGCATGTTTATCGGAGCGTCCTGGGTGCGGAACACATCAGCATCCTCATAACGTTGATTGCACCGATGACCTAAAAGAAAGACTAAGCAGTATGGACGTTCAATCGCAGTTTCCTGCGCCGCCCCTCGTAAGTAATTTTTCAGTGCTGCGGATGCTGCTGTCATCAATATCTTCGATATACAGTTCCAAATATTCCAGCGTCAGCACAATAAGGTGTTTTTCTAAGTCTTCAGCTGTAAATAATATTCCACACGAGACGAGTACCATTGTGCGACGAAAAGCCCTGTCATCGTGGCTTAGTGGCAATGGAACGCGTTGCTAAGCTCGAGGTCGCCAGTTCGATTCTCTGCAGCGTTGGCGCACTTCGACGGGGGCGAAATGCGGAAGCGCCGGTGTGACGCGCCTTGGAATCACATTAGAAAAAAAGACCGCGACTTGTCAATTTTTTTCGGTGTCGCCAACTAAGGAGTGCCTCGTCTCGGGATTGTGGCGTTGGTTCGTAAAACTGCAGCATTTATTTGTTTAGCGTGTAGGAAAAGAACCCCACATCGGTCCTCCTTCTATGAAGAGTGCGTAAAAGTTAATTGTAGGCCCTGGACCACCAGTGAGCACCATTTTTGCCCAGGTACGCATAGTACATGGGCGACTCAATGATAACAGATGCAAAGCAAAGTCAGAATGACCGAACCAGCCACTGTGAAATTCTCGAGTAGTTCAAGAAGAGGGGAAGCTTTGCACTACGCGCATTAACAAAAAGTTATATGGATGCTCCGAGTTCTTTGCACGATAGGAAAGGAATGCTCTAGCAATCGTGTATTCTTTTTTTTTTCTGTGTACGGCGCTTGGGGCTATTTTATCTGCGATTACCAAGCCGCCGCAGACCGAACGGCGGGGGGGGGGGGGGGGGGGGGGGACGGAAGAAAGAAAAAGAAAAAGAAAGTGCGAACCGGACTCGGCCGGACCAAACCGCCCGATGAAACTGCTTCAAGACTTGTTTTCACCCTCCGGCCTTTCGCCGTCTTTTGAGGGCAGGCGCGTCTTAACTGCCGGATGGGCTCGCCAGCACGTGTCATGTTCGCGCTCCGCGTAAGCAGTTTCACGCGTAAATAAAACGTTGCGCGTGAGTTTAGCGCGAACGAAGAGGCTTCAGTTACCTCGGTGCTGTGACTGAAGCGCGCAGCGAGCAAAAGCTACACCCCTTTCTTCACGCTGTAAGCAAATCCTCCATACTTCTGCGCGTAGGTCGCAGCGCAAGGACACGCGACATTTGAGGTCCCGCTTGGTGACGGCACGTGAACGCACTCCAGAAGACGCGCAACACGGATTACCCCCGTTTATCTCGAGTTACGCCATTAGGCCAAGACAGTAGCGATATAGTTTGTTGTTGAGTGAATCGGTACATATAATATGGAATGAAAAACAACACTCCCTAACGGGACGAGAAAGCGAGACACATGCAGACGAGGCCCAAGCATGAGGCATTTCAGCCTCGAAAACTTCAGTGCGTGGGGGGTCTAGTGGGCGAGTAAGCCATTTACTTGAACCTCGTAGAAAGAGGTGACGTACTCCGACGTAAATTAGCGACTGAACAGTTTCTCGTGAGATTTCACTCCTAAACTTTCCTGATTTCTCCACCGCTTCCGTGTGTGGCATTTTTCTTTCGCGTTACTTTCCCCCGCTTTTCTGTAGGTGGTGGTGGCGGTCGTTCAGCGGGCGGGGTAAGCCTGGCATACATAGCCTGCAGTTGCACCGCCTCCGTTTCTCGTCCTCCACTTGCCTTCATAAACACATAAGCGCTCTAGTTAAAGAACCGCCGAATTGAATCGAATAAAATTTCCATCATTTAGGAGAGAAACTTGAATTCTACCTATCGTAACACACAGAATTTTTCTTAGGTGCATCATTATGTCATACGAAAATTGCAAAAATTTGCAACACTAAAATATCTGAAGCTAAATGTATATGAGTATGTAACTGTGTACATGAAACACAAATCTCAGTTCTGTAAGTGATCATCACAATATATCAATGCACTTGAAACACAAATCTCAATTCTGTAAATGATCGCCATATCCGAAGTGAGCCAATGGTGTTTTAATGATTCCATAGCTTACGTGCATTTGTAGCGATCTTCATATGAATTTTCGAGCAGTCGCTCTCGAACATTAGTTTCAAATTACAAAGGTTTAGATACAGTATTTCTTTCCGAATTGGATGTTTCATTAGGTGAACTTTTTAAGAACTGTGGTATGTATTTCACTTTTCGTGGCTGAGTTTCTGAGTTATGTACTTATTTCTTGTGTATGCCAAGTACTTTTTTGAAAAATTACCTATGTTTTACACACAATACACACAAATCATTGCGTGTATTAAAAACGGCTTTATAGAGTGCGTAGGTCTCGTTGTTTCCTTTTAAACGCAACAAACGTCACGAAATGAGATGCAAGAGATGACACCCAAAACAATGTCATTGTCGCCTTCTGTATGCATAAGAGCTTTGAAGTAGATTATTATATCAAAGGCATACTGGGTTAACTTCTACTGTACATTTCTGGCGTAAATGAAAGACCTCTAAAGAGTAGAAACGTTACCGGGAAGCGTCAGAGGCTCAAAAATTGTTTATTATTTATTCATTTAACAATTTTTATGATGTTTTAGAGAACTAGTCTCGGTTCCTTTTTCCCATGATGTTAGTGTCTTGGCGTCACGACGCTGGAGGTGGTCACGCGGGAGGAGAACATTGCGACGTTTTAATAGTATTTGCTTGCTTGCTCGCTCGCCTCCTGAGCTTCTAAATCGGCCCTCACAACGAGAAGCAGCAATGTACGCTACCAGGCTGGCCAGAACAAGTGTCAGTGCCGCAACGTGTTCCGCCCACGTGACCACTTTCTGAGCCGTTGCGTCACGACATAGCAGCCGCCTAGGAAAGAAACCGAAGCTGGCTGTATAATAGCTACTATATTAAATTAATTAGGGCTTCTGAGGCTTGCCCATATTTGTTCTGGGGTTTTAAGGTCCAGAAAGTTTAACACAGAGCATTAACAGTCGAATATGTTATGTCAGTACCCCTTCACGTTTTCTCCCGTCGTTCAGTTACCCGTTACACCCGTCAAACGGCGTCCGGTCGTTTCTATTGTGAACGGCATGGCGCTTTACATAGCATTGCTGTTGTTTACATTTTCAAGCAGAGCTTCTGTGGTGTGACGACACATCTCCTCTCTTGTCCCCCTCGCTTGCTTTGCTCCTCTCGTTTCCTTCTATTTTCTGGCTTGTTTATGATTCCTTTGTTCTCACGGCTCCTGTCACTAGACTTCAATCTATCCCGGCAAGACAGTGGTGAGTTTGTCTTTCTTGTGTAATTAGATCTCGCTGTCATGACGAAATAATAATAATGCCGTTGATGACAAGTCGGCCAATGAATTCTTCTCAGCTAGACTGCAATATATTTACCGCACCAGCCGAAAGTGTCAAGGGCTAAGGGATTAACGCCTTTGGTGCGACTAAAATCTTTTTTTGACGCGGAAACTTATGTGAGGCTCCACTTCTTGCCAATGTTGGCGGTTTCACTGGAGGCATTATTGAAATCACTTGAATTCTATTTTTTTTTATTTCAGACAGCCACTGTCCAGGAGCCTGGAAATAACGCGCGTTTTATGCTGCGAACTCCTACAAATAATAAAGATTGTCGCATTGAGAGGATATTTTTTGTCATCAAAGTTTTATCTCCGCGGCTACACATGAAAATTTGAGCACTAACTTCTAATCACATAACTAATTGACCAATTAGCAACAGTGGTACAATGTGGTCACGCTGCTACGCACCGTGGATCTTAAAGTTATATAGATTTTAAGAACCATGTCGAATTTGAGGCATATGCGCCGTTCGAAACAGTGAGGTTCCGTTTACGAAAAGCAATGGGGGAGGGGTGCATATTTTTGCTTACCTTCTTCAAAATGGTAACAAATGGTTGCGCTTCTGAAAGGTGCGTGGTCAGACAGCAGTCGCGCGGGCATGTCTGTTCCTTTCTTGTATTAACTTCAGCAATAGGGTGGCGCATGTGTCTGAGCAAAACGCTGTAAACATAAGGTGAACGCTCGCGTGAGATATTTTGTTTACGACATGAGTTCGTGCATTATATTTCGCGTTGCCATAATGTCATTTTCTCAACTCTGAGCGTTGTCTTGGCGAACTGCTCAGTTTCCTGGTTACCTAGGGATATCATTTCTTAATTCATTATCTAAGCAGACAGACTGTGGAAGAAAGCACGTTAATTCTTCAAGATGGCGATAAGGACGTGGCCGCGATTTATGTTGAACCACCGGAAGCTAGAGTCTATTCCAAGCTACTTAACCACGGTTAAACCACTGTCAAGGGCACAGCAAGGCGGAACCGAGTTCCGAAAGGATGTGTTATCGTTTGCGTTGGCTGTTTCAAGCGCCTAGTTCTGAGATATTAATCATATCGTAAGAAGCCAACAAACAGACACGAAGGACGACATAGGGGAAATTACTTGTACTTTCTAATTCAAATAGTAGGTACAAGTAATTTCCCCAATGTTGTCCTTTCTTTGTTGGCTTGTTATGATATGAATAATAAAGATAGGGTCCCTCAGGTAACTCCCTTTCTTCTAGTTATTTCAGGGATATGAAGGCCATACGATGTGACACGATGGCGTTAGCATTACGCGGTGTGTGGCAATTTCCACGCCAGCAATTGCAAGCGGCACACCTGGCCGAAGTCTATGTCCTCTGTAGACGTGTACTCCCGTGCTAAAAAGAAGAGGTTCAATGGAGAAATAGAGTCATATTAATTCATATAACTGACCATGTAACAAGCGCGAATCACCGAAACTTAGCGCTATCCACAAACGTACAGTCTAATAGTCCTTGAACAATACAGCGCGAGCGTCAACTGGCCGACCGGTCAGCGCCATCTAATAGCGCGAAGCGTTGAGATCAGCAAGTGTAGCGCATGCGCACCAAGTTCATGGCAAGCGTAAGTTTCGTCTGCCAGGCTCATTGCACGACAAAGCCCCTGGCACGATTATCTCGGAGTAGGCTCCCCTATTTATGGGAGATAACGACTTCCAGTGAATTTGGTGCCTACGCGCTACTCTTCCTAAACTCGGCGCTTCGCGCGGTCGTGAGGTCGACATACGAGCACCCTCAGTTCTCTCCACCCTCAGTTCACAGACGTAAGATAGGGCGCCAGTGAGTGTAGAAAGCTGTTGCCCAGCTGTCTATTTGTCCACACACCGACACGTCTGCGTATACGTATAGGTAGCTTTGATACGCTATGCTTATGTGGTCCATTACAAGAAACTTTGCTTCCGCATTTAGAATGGTGGGTTTCACTGGTAGCTGGGGTACACTGAGGCTGCAGGTAACGTCTGAAAAAGACCATGGCGGGCCGAGACACCTCCGTTTAGGTCATTTCAATCCTCAGTATCGGAAGGTGTTCAGTGACGCATGTAGATGAGAGCGAGTTTTTGCTCTTAGCCACCGGAGAAACGCCGTCCCTGGGGGGCAAGCGCAAAGTTAATAGCTGCGTTAGCAAGGGCTAAGATGCCAAAGGGCTGAGTGCAAGAGACTCTGCTTCATTTGTAACCTCGTTGTTTCTAGCCGCCAGAGGAACTCCCATCGCAATGCGAAGTTTTTTTCTATGTACTTCCTCAAAGCGCTGAAATTGGCTCGGTGATAGTGATATCCGCGATATCTGATAGAGAATGCAGCCTGTTATCACTGCAGCATTCAGTTTATAATCATGGACAGAGGACCGTTTCCCCAACGTTCACCTGATATGCGACGAAGGGCGTTGACTGTTTGCACTTATGCAGCCAGAACGCTTTCTTTCGCGCATCCGCACAGTAACTTGGTGTCGATGGTAGCGCCCGGTAAAGAAAGACTAACTATAGGACGAATTCGATGTCCTCCAAGATTCAGCGTCAGGCATGCAGGCGTGTTGGCTTCCGCCTCACTCCCGGGAAAAGCATGAAGACATATTTTTCCGCCGATAAACATAGGCCAAGAGTCGATAAGTTACATGCCTCTCCTTGATGTGACATGGTCTGGCCGCTTGGATCGGGTAGTTTCTTCGACGAGAGTAGAAGACGCCGCAATAACCGCGGCTGTGCGAAAACTGCGGGCCTCTTCTGCATGAGGTCGTCGTGCTGACGGGCTCAAAGTAAGCGTTAGAATGATTTCATCTTAGCCTACGTACACAGCACTTTGCTAGGCAATCTCTCGCACAGCTTAAAGATCAAATGAACAAGATAGTTAACCCAAAGTACCAATGGACCCCGTACCACGTAGGAATAGCCGGAAACGAAAGAGCTGACGCTCTTACAAGCATACGGCTGACATGTGTCACAAAAGTGAGAGCACCAAATTTTTTCAGAACTCTATTAATGCAATCTGGAATGACTTTTAGGTCATCCACAGAACTCCACATCATGTCTGTGATCCATGAACTTACCCATGAGGAAGCGATGCAGCTGCACTGCATCAAAACAGACTCCACGTACACATCAGCCTCACTATTCTAGACGGGAACCTGCGCTCCCCCGTCTCTACCTTCTGTGGTGACATCAGTGACATTGAACATTTCATTTGGCTATGCCCTCAGTTCGATACTGGAAGAAAAGCGACGGTCGACAGCCTGCAAAAGAGTGATCTTACGCACAGGACTTTTGAAGACGTCATTTTCTTTGTACGGGCCTCGGCAATCAGGAAGTGAGTGCAACGATTGCTCATTGCATTCCTGCGAGACACAAGGCACGTCGACACCTGGTGACACAACCGCTGACGTCAACTCATAGGAGGCTCAGGCGGAACAAATACCGGCTATGTATGCCAGGCTGACCCCGCCTGCTGCAACATCGCCACCACCAGCACCTCGTGTATAAAGCTGTGGGCGGATATGAGTACAAATGAGAGTAAGCGTGAGCAGGAGGGAGTGAGGCTTGATGTTAGTACGAGCGAAAGTCACTTACGGTGATCTTAAGTCGACATGGGTATATGAATGTGAGTTACTGTGGGTGAGTGAGCATCGGTGAGTATAGGTGGGCGTGTTTGTTAAATTGAGTAAATATCCGTGAGTGTGAGTGAGTAGAATGCCTGCGAAAATATTGGTGAGTGTGTATAAGTGAGTGCCCATCTATTCAGCCGATTTACAGTTCAAAGTATTGCATCACTTGTCACTCGTTTGTGGCAAGGCAGCAGTGGTCGGCAGCAAAACTGTCACCCCCTGAGTGCATTGCCAAGTGAAGGGTAAAATGTAGTGCAGTGCCAAGAAACTGGCACACACTGATGAGAAAAGATTTTCGGCGAGAAAGCCCGGAATCACCTAAGGACTTAGAAATCGTCGCTGACGTGCGAACAATGCTTTTATTTATTTATTTGTTTATTCGTTTCCCTTCGTCTGCGACCTCTGTAGCAGTTGGTGGCTAGTTTACAGATTTCTGCGTGTGCTTAATTCCTTGTGGGACCGGTGCACATCACTGCGATCATCGCCGAGCTGTGTGTTGCAAGAAAGAGAAAGAAAAACAATCATCACATAAACTGCGGAAGTCTTTTTTTTGTTGTTGTTGAAGGTAGCAATATTACCTGTGGCCTGTGGATTAGGTACGCTCGCCCGAATCACGAATATCGCAATAATTGCGAGTCCTTGAACTGCTCGGATTGACAAGTGCACTTACAACTTTTTCACACAAAGAAACAAAATGGCAAATACATTCCCAAAGCAAAATAATGAAGAGGCTCATTTTATGCTGATTTTATCTGGCGTCAAAGAAGCCAGTCGTTTTGAATGTGCTAACTTACTAGCTAAATTCTTCGTGTCATTTAATACTCCACTGCCAGAACAGGCTACGTGATCGCGGAAAACAAATGCGTTGGGTCCAGGGAAGAAAAAGTTACCCTTAGTCAATGTTGCAACAGAGCCACCAAATATTAGGCCCAATCGCACTAAAATGTTGCGTACTCGAAGCAGTTGATGCATAGCACGTGAAAAAGAACACAGCTGGAGCGAGACAGCAACCAGAACGACATTCTGTCTTTCTTGTTGTCAACATTTAGAGCTGCAATTTTCTATTTCCGAAGACTTCCGAGTAATCACCTCAAGAGGCAATGAAAGCCGGCCAATGTCTGGGTTATATGTTATTACCACTGCCGGAATACGCGAAAAATGACGGATTGTTATCCATGATGCCAGAGATGACAATCCGGTGGCAAGGACGGGATGCAGAACCAATGTATTTCAACACTGTTTCTCATTAACACCTTCGTTTGGATCCAAGACTACTGCAGCAGTAAACATGTCTCAGTTAAACCTGGCGCTGCGAATTGGGTGTTCTAGGCAAGCCTTTCGAACAGTCTCAAAGCAGAAGTCGTTGAAAGGTGGATACCTACCACAACGACACTTGCATGCCTGGACATCTTTCTTGCACTTTATGGTCTGGTTTGGGGTGCAGTTACGAGAGTAGTGCTGGGTCACATACCGACAAGGGTCGATACCTTTAACTGTGGATAAAAAACCCAGATCAGACGTCTCGAACCGAGTTCAGTTATCATGAACGAGAGGTTAGAACAAATCGTCATCGCCATTCAATGCACGAAATAAAGCGCGCATAATGATGCTATGACAAGAATGACAAACGTTGCACTGCTTCATTCGGAGGCACTGAATATAATAACTCGTTAAACGATGTTTGATAAAAGATGCAGAAATCATATTTAGGTGTTTATGCAAGCCGGTGAAAAAAAAAGGCATTCTCTCATATTGCAGCTATACAGAGGTATTGGAAGCACTGATGACATTTACGTAGCATAACGTAAAATTTATCTGGCCATAGAGCAGGTTTTGCTACCTCTGGCCTACGCTCGCAGTGGATATTGACAGCTGAGCATAGACTTTAATTGTGAAGGTCATGCCTAGGGTTTAGGAAATGCACTATTTGCCATGTACAAATAGAAGTCAGGTTATACTAACTGCAGTGTGTTTGGTGATGCGCATTTTCTCCTAGGTGCACTTTCTTTTCTATTCACAGCACTGCACCATCGAAGGTGCAGCATGCAGTGGCAAAAAATGTCGGCCACTGACTCACTACGCATATCACCAGACACAGAGAAGTCGAAATGTTGGTTCTAGCCCGAGACAACTCTTATTCGAGCATTGTTGCTAATTGCATAATCTTCCTTTTCCATTCGCTATCAGGTCACTAATACCCGTGCCACACGGGCGAGGTCAATGCCATTGAAAGTGTAAGACCTTTAGTTTTTTAATGCCATTATATTTCGGTCGCTGCTACACGCGCATACTTAATGGCATTCAACGTTGCGATGGTGATAGCTACAGTGAAACGGTTAAGTTTGCTTTCCAATCGTAATACAATAAAGACAGTTTTGCAGGGAGCAAAAACTTAAGAAGCAGCGGGAGAAACATTAATAGGCGTATTCGATGCAGTTTACTTCAGGAATGTCATTGTTGCACCTAGCCTAAAGTGTTTGAAGCCGAAGCTAGCTCGACGGCCAATCCGTAGCGTAGCCAAAGCATTAAAATTAGAAAAATGGCATTCACAGCTTCAAAGCTTTCAACAGTGCTCCTGAAGAATTTGACCATGTGCTCCAGTTTCTTTTGGCGTGTCTGCTTTTTTGAGCCAAACATCATCGACAAATTCCTGGCTAACGCGCTCACAATTATAGTGCTACAGCTGTGCGTGGCGACAAGATCGCCTGCTGATCTCTACGAAAATAAAGAGCTCCTTTTAAAAAAAGTGAACGGTATATTAGTTGTTTTTATCTCCAAGTTTGCTTAATATCATCAGAATGTGGTCAACATGGCCACGGTGGGGACATTGGAAGCGAGAGTACGCATTCGACCGTCAAGGAAGTTGTAATAATTGTAAGAACGCACCACGCAGCGAAGAGAAAGAGCTCTTTTTAAAAGACAGTGAGAATATATCAATTGTTCTTCACTAAAATTTCGTTTAGTCTCGTTAGGATGTGGAGACACTGGCATCGAGAGTACGCATTTGATGGCCAAGTGAGTTACGAGAAGGCACAACGTCACAAATGACATTAAGCTTTAATGCCGCTAAGCGTGTCCGCGTGGCACCCCGCGAATAACAATAATGTTTAAGGCATTAGTAAGTGAATGACATTGTCTGTGCCTGTGTGGCACGGGTATAACTTCTGTTTTGTTTTTGCTAAAGGTATTAAGCTATAACCATGGTCCATAAAGGACGAAATAGCTGCAAATGTACTGTGTAAGAAGCTTGAGGCAGGTCAAGTGGCTTTCACGTCTGTAACAAAGGACAGAAAACTCAAAGCAGTGCCAGCATATCACTGATTCCGTGTTAGTTAAGCATGCTTTGGGTATCGACCTGTCAGGAGAAATTTGCTTTCTACATGCAAGTGCTTTTTCTCTGCGTGCGTTGGTGCTTTATCCACTTGGTCATTCGTCTTTGTATATGATCTGATAGAAACTGAATAGTTTATTCTAAATTCCCTTTTTAATTCTTGAATAAAACATTTCATGGGTACTTTCCTGCGCAAACTGTAGTACACATTATGGGCTAACTTGTGACTCCACAAGAATGCATTCTAAGGACTTATTTTGGAAGATCCGCATCAATTTTATATTCAACTCACTAAGGTGCCCTTCGAGATGAAATGTCTTCAAGGCAGGGTACATAGCATAGCATCCAAAAGTGAAGCAAATAAATACAAACTTCTTACCACATGCACACTCGCACCTTTGCCGCGTGATGAAGCATCCGACTCGAGATCCGGCCACGCAATTCACAAGAGGGCAAGGTGGATCCACTGTAAAAGAAGTTAACGTTTTCTGTCACCAACAGTCTCAATTTTCCTTCGGCACTCCATGTTCACGCCTGAGGATTGTGCTTATTCTTTGCACAAACGTCTTTTGACAAAATACTGACGTCATCCGCGGCTTTTCCAATGCTCAAAGTTCTTGACGAAGTTGCATTCTCTTGTGTACACGCATTGTAAAATAAATAGAAAGGCGAAGAGAGTTATTTGTAAGGGTCACTTTAGAAAAATGTGAAACACCACTGTCTCCATCACGACTGTTTGTCGGTAAAGCAAGCTCAAGCATATTTGGTGAGCGTTGTCGGTCTCTGCGTGCACAACGAAGCTTCGCTTTCTGTGCCTTCAACGCTTTATTTATCCGATAAAAGGTGACTACCACAGTACACCAGTCTTCACGTATTGTACTTGTAGACCATTGGAACGGCCATAATGGGACTTTATTTATTGTTGTTATAGGTACGCAGGCGAGTAATACTATTTAGGCGCGGTTCAAATTTTTTCTCACTTTTCTGTAGAAATGAGGCAATCTGCGTATATGCGAACATGCGCCATCAGTAAGAATTTTTTGTGTGCTCAAATGCCGCAGTTTATCAAGTGGAAGTGACGGTATAGACGTTGAATAATTTTTACTAGCTGCTCCTAAAATTAGGTCTCTTCATTCTCTTAAAACGGTAACGCAATATGCGTAAAATGTACTATTTAGTTTATCTTAGTCACAAATGAAGTAGCCGTAACATAGGTCCTTTCAGCAACTTGTTTCTCTTGCGTTTTATCTTATTTGCTTCTATGAACTTTGTATTTGTCGACACCGAAACCGCGAAATGACATGCTCTAACTACTTATATCATAATGTCTATACCCAAGCGACGTCATTTATAATACCAATGGTACTGCAGGAACGCAGAAGCATCATTTTAGTTATCCCTGTTACTATAATATTATGCAGTTTTCAAGAAGGTTCTCCTGATCAGTAATTTCAGTTTGGCGCTTGGTGAATGTTTTTTATCTTTAGCAGAGGACAGCGTGTTCGAAAAAGTAATCATCTCCTTTTTATTTTGCGCTAATGGTCGTCTACTTTTGCTGTCTGGTCTTGGGAATGTAGGCGGAGAGTCACTTCCACCATTGTAGACGCACAAAAAAGTATCACCATGGTAAGGAAATAGTAATATTACCAAATATGTTGTTTGTTTATAAAGGATTCGTCTTTTTTGAAAGACATTTAAGGCCTTCTTTGTCACTTGTGCGTATTTATGAAATGATTTCAAGGAGTACGACTGATAGCTCATAATAAATAAACCACTTCACACCTACAGTGGCTGCTGTATTCAGCTCGGCAGTGTTCTATCCAGAAAAAGTCACGTGTCTGAAGATCTGCAGTTTGGAAGAACTATTCACACTTACCTGCTATAGTGCTGACGATGAAGCCAAGGAGAAGAAAGCCAACGGCAGCATACTTTGCATTCATGTTTAGCTGCAATAGGATGGCACCGATTTACAAACTTCATCAATAATTTATATATATTTATATAATATATTTAAACATTTAAATATCGAGTAAATAAACATTTTAGGTAAATGTGTAAAGTATAAAAATTTTTGTTTTGGTCTTACCGGTTGCCTAGTGAACGTTTCATAAAAGCGCTTCTCACTTCAGTATAATTAAATAATATTTGCAAATTTTGAGCGTGGCATCAAATAAATAGACAACTATTTCGCTTTTGGATATTAGGCATCACTCGGCAAAAAAGAGCCACTAACACAAGAAAAGTTATTCAAGGAAAAAAGATAATATATTGGGCAGTGGTGGACACGTACTCGCGTTGCCAACCGTAACGTATCTGATTAACATCAGTTTGCCGTACACGGCAACTGACAAAGAAGAACGCCTATCAACTAGAACTGTCTTAACGAGTGCTACGGTTTTGTTAGAGATAAGGGGACTCAGAAGTTGTACTTTGTAGAATGTGCGTATGCATGCCAGGTAAACTGGCTCGAAATGTCATTTTTACCTAAAACAGACTGACTGACAGAAGACAAAAGCAAATAAAAGTAAAGCATACATCTGATTCTCACTTTTGCAGTAAAAAGTTGAGGTGCCAATTTACTCGGCACTTCAGGTAAGCTTCTATGTCCAGAATGTGGAAGAATACGAGCATGCGCTTGTCTCCGGTAGTATATAGACAGCACTTCGAGCCGTCAAGCAGTGTTCTCGCCTTTTAAAGAGTCTCCCATTGAAAACACCAAGAAGAGAATGAAGCTCGCCCGTTCAGTTTCAGTTGGCTCGTGCAACCTGTTTCTCTTAACCGATAACGCTAAGAGGAAGACATGTAGCACCCGGTTTCATTTGAACCTGCTGTTTATGTCTTTCGGCATTCGCTTTCAAGGGTTCGGAGAGAGCAGTTCATGCAATATGGTTGTTCCGGTTCTATTTTATTTAATTTGATGCTTACTTTAGGAGTGCAGCAGGGGTAGCTACGATGTTTTCAAAGGCGATAACCGCAGAATTGCACGCAGTCAGGAAAGGACTATCGACACGTGTGGCCGGCATTGGTAAACTAACAAGCCGGCCTGCGTCTCTGAAAGTGATGTGCGATTCCTTGCACGTTTATCATTCTCCGCTAGGCAGCCTAATAGACTTTCGGAGAGTGGCGCATTTTGAAAGTTGCATGCAATCCCCAATATAGAAAAGCCATTCAGGATTACGAGTTCAGACAGAAACACAAACTTCATTTTGCCAGACATTCAGATTTTGTCGAAGCTAGTTTCAAAAACATTCCTTAACTCGCATTTCAGACCTCCCGAAGAATTTTCTATGTAACCGATGAATAAAAATCACCTCCCAGCACACATTAAAAAAAGTTTCACTTCATTATGAGTACTTTGATAAGTCCAAGGGCTAACACCCTTTCGGTAACACAGACACACACACAAAATAAAGCTGTGGAAGCGTTCTATGGAAATCGATTACATGCAGGAACTAAAGCCTAGCAGTAGCTCCCTTAATAAAAGGTGCTTTAGTCGAACTAGGAGCGAAATTATCGAAGAAATGGTTTCTAAGGCCATTCATACTTTCCACTGTTCTCATTTACGTTAATACGCATAACCAATGGACAACTGACTTTGCCATAGATGCTTTGCTGGAGAAATGCGTGGAGGGCCAATCGAACCCAGGAACTTCACGTAAAAGGCAGATACTCTATTCAGAAATTCACACAGCAGACGCGTGACAGCTCTTCGGGGCCTCTATTCACAAAAGAATAAAGCTGTTACGCTAAAATTCTTCTTAAGCGGGAATTCCCGCGAATTCTGGTGCTGGACATATAATTGGCGAAGGCGAGCAGCAGCGCCAAATAGTGCTTACGAATTAGAGGCTTCGGTAATTTGTGTATTTATTTATTTATTTATTTCAGACACCTTCAATGTCTGATGTCGTTATACAAAGCGGCGATTTATGCAAGTGTATTGTTGGAATCGCACCGCTGGCACGAGTTGTTGGGGTCTCGGTGCTGACGCCCGTTATTGCCAATGGGTCGCAAGCCCCAAGGGTAGCGTTGGCCTGGCGGCCTGGGGCACTGGAAGCATCCGAAGGTCCCGGCAAAGCATGAGAAGACTGGTAACAGAACAACTTGTTTATTCTAACATAGCAAAAGAGCGGCCGGTCAGGTCGACCGAAGTGAGAGACGGGAGAGCACGTAACTCAACAGAAGAAATCGGAGCCTCTCTCCTGGCGTCCGGGGGCAGCTGCTCTTATACTCTCGGCGTCGCGGTCCAAAAGGGAAGGTCACGGGATGAAGGTCACGGGATGAAGGTCACGGGACGGCGGAGCATGAGCCCACGACGGCGCGCACGGTCGAGCCGAGAGACCTGCTGAACCGAGTGCAGTGACGCATCGCCACCCCCCCCACACGACGGCGCGAACGGTTGAGCCGAGAGACCTCCAGGCTCCTCATTCGGGGAACTCCGCTCCCCGGCTGCCGCGCTTTGACAAGCGAGGGCACACACACACACACGCACACACGAAGACACGTGGCACTGAAACACGCCTGGACACGCTTGGCGGGTAGGCGTTGCGGCGGCGTCGGACGGGCCAAAATGTCCGCCGCTTTGAACAAAGCCCCGGCGTCCGTTGCATCCGCGCCGGCATTACCGCGCGTTGTAGGCGAAACGTAACAGACCGCCCCGCCGGGGGAAGGAGATCCCGATGGTCAGGGGACTGCATCCGCTGTCCGGAGGGATGTCGCTCGATGATGCTCATAACCGAAGTTGGGCGTCCTTGGGCGTTTCTTGAGCGCAGCGCACAGAGAAGGCCTCGTTCTCACGTTCAGGTGCACACAGGACACTGCAAAGTGACTTCGGGAGAGTTGACATTTTTGTTCTCGTTTCCGGCAAGCGTTAGAACCACGCCAAAAGTCAACCGCTCAGTCAGCAAGCACGGCACAACCCTCACTAAGCCCTGCCAGGCTCTTTCCCTTTTTTACTGCTGCCTAGTTCCTTACGGTAGTTTAGCAGCACTCAGAACGCGTCCACAAATCGGAAAATTGCACTAGAAAGCACATCATCACTTTGAAACACTACACAAAAGTAATAGGTTAAAAATCCTGCCTCAGGAAGAAAAACATCAGTAACAAGCAATTTTGAGGCTGATTCCCATGTTAGGGGCTTCGACTTAAGCCATCGGCGTTACCGTTGAGACTCCCCTTTTTGTAACGCACCTCAAAGGAATATTGTTGCAAAGCGAGGCTCCAGCGCAGGAGGCGGCCATTTTTTGGGAGAGATGGTCTGCAGCCATTGGAGAGGGCAGTGATCCGTTTCAATGATAAACCTCGAGCCGGCTAGGTAACCTGACAATTTCTGAACGGCCCACACGATACACGCACACTCTTTCTCGGTGGCGCTATACGCCTGCTCACGACTGGTCAGCTTACGACTAGCATACAGGACGGGGTGTTCTACTTCTCCATTTTCCCGTTGGCACAGTACAACGCCCATGCCTCGCTCACTAGCATCACACTGAACAACGAACCCTTTTGTGTAGTCGGGTGATCGTAGCACAGGCTGGCTTGTTAGGGCGCTCTTTAGGGCGCTAAAAGCTCTTTCCTTCGTCTCATCCCAGACGACTGTTTGCGGCTCTGTCTTTCTTAGAGCATCCGTCAAGGGAGCCGCGATATCAGAGTACCTGGGAATGTACCTCTGATAGTAGCCGGCGACACCTAAGAACGACCGAATATCGGTCTTCGTGCGCGGTTGCGGGAAGTCTCGCACAGCGGCCACCTTTATTTCAGAGGGGCGGCGACGACCCCGACCAATCACGTGTCCGAGGTAGACAACCTCGGCCTGTGCTAACTGGCACTTGGGAGCCTTGACTGTCAAGCCCGCATCGCGCAGGCGGGTTAGCACTGCCCGCAAGTGCGCCATATGTTCCGGCCAGGATGCGGAGAATATCGCTACGTCGTCTAGATACGGTAAAGCGAATTCTTGCTGTCCCCGCAACACTTTATCCATGAGGCTTGAAAAGCAGTATGGCGCGTTCTTCAAACCAAAACTCAAAACTTTAGGACGGAATGTCCCCATTGGTGAAATGAACGCCGCATACCTACTAGCCTCTTCTGTAAGTGGAACCTGCCAATAACCCCTGACAAGATCTAGGGTGGAAATAAACTGAGCGCTACTCACTCTCTCAAGGCGCTCCTCGATGTTAGGGATCGGATAAATTTGATCCTTAGTGATGGAATTAAGCCTGCGGTAGTCGACGCAAGGACGAGGTTCCTTGCCCGGTACCTCAACTAAAATCAAAGGGGAGGTATAATCACTCTCACCCGCTTCAATAACACCGAGCTGTAGCATTTTCTTTACCTCAGCCTCCATAATATCGCTCTGGCGGGGTGACACCCGGTACGCCTTGGATCGTACTGGCTCTGGGGAGGTAAGTTCTATGTCATGAGTAAGGACAGAAGTCCTACCAGGCGTCTCAGAGAACAGACCTTGAAACTCTTGTAAGAGCTGGTGTAGTTCTGTTTTCTGCTCAGGCGACAGCGATGCTTTACTTATTAAGTCACTAATGACTTGATCGGTGTCTTTCCTGTTCGTCACTGAGCCTAGTCCCGGAAGCTCGACCGGAAGCTCTTCGGGCACGTTTACCATCATGCACACCACTGCTTCCCGTTGCTTATAGGGTTTGAGCAGATTACAGTGGTAAACTTGCTGTGCTTTCCGCTTTCCTGGCAGACTCACCACGTAGTTAACGTCCGACAGTTTTTGAACAATCCGTGCTGGGCCCTCCCACTGCACGTCGAGTTTGTTCTTTAGCGATGTGCGCAATATCATGACCTCATCGCCCACCTCAAAACGACGGGCCCTGGCTGTCCGATCATAATAAACCTTGGCCCTCTGCTGGGCCTCTGCCATTGCTTCACCTGACAACTCCTGTGCCCTTCTTAAGCGTTCGAGGAGCTTAAGCACGTACTCTACCACGACTGGGTCGTCGCCCCTGCCTTCCCATGATTCTCGAAGCATGCGAAGCGGAGATCGCAGCGAGCGACCGTACACCAGCTCAGCTGGCGAAAACCCCGTAGCCGCATGCGGCGCGGTTCTTAATGCAAACATCACTCCAGGCAGACACAGCTCCCAGTCAGTTTGATGTTCAAAACACAATGCTCTCAACACGCGCTTCATGACGGAGTGGAGCTTCTCAACGGAATTCGACTGGGGGTGGTGCACTGAGCTGTGTAACAGCTTTACCCCGCACCTTTCGAGAAAGGCTGTCGTCAAAGCGCTAGTAAACACTGTACCCTGATCTGACTGGATTTCTGCAGGAAAACCAACTCGCGCAAATATGGACAGTAGTGCATTGACTATCTCAACTGAGCTGAGTTCTTTAAGCGGCACTGCTTCAGGGAACTTTGTCGCTGGGCAGATCACAGTCAAAATGTGTCGGTACCCCGTGGCTGTTACCGGCAGAGGTCCCACTGTATCAATAACGAGCCGTCTAAAAGGCTCCGTAATGATAGGTACCAACTTCAACGGCGCCCTCGATTTGTCCCCTGGCTTGCCCACCCGCTGACAGGTGTCGCATGTCTTCACAAAGTGGTCTGCGTCCCGAAAACACCCTGGCCAATAGTACTCTTGCAAGAGACGGTCCTTAGT
Source organism: Dermacentor andersoni (assembly GCF_023375885.2). Taxonomy (NCBI): domain Eukaryota; kingdom Metazoa; phylum Arthropoda; class Arachnida; order Ixodida; family Ixodidae; genus Dermacentor; species Dermacentor andersoni. The sequence goes on from NC_092820.1 coordinate 130,226,082, forward strand.
TTTCTTAACTCCTAGGTGTCCGGACCACGAACCCCCATGCGACAAGCGCAACAGATCCTGACGATAGCATTGAGGCACGATCAGCTGATCGAACTCCACTCCCCTGCGGTCTAGATACTTCCGGTACAGGACCCCACCTCTTTCCACAAAGCGAGCATTTTTCTTGGCGATACCTTCCTTGATAATGCAGCGTATGTTTTCTAGGCTGCCATCCTTCTTTTGCTCGGCTATCAAAGCCGACCGGCTGACTTTTAGCAACCTGTTAAGTCCGTCTGACGTAGGCGCGATGAGCAAATCTGGAGACAGCTCTTCTAACTTTCCCGTGTCGGGAATTTCCTCTCCAGTATCTGCTGCCTTTAACGCTACAGGCTCAATTTTATTCCGTTCGGGCGTGCTCTGAATACCAGCTTGCTGCGCCTCTGACCCTTTCTCATCGTTCAACAACGTCGGTCCCGCAACTACCGCCTTTGCAGCGAGCTCCCGAACCTTCGATCTGGTTAAGGCCTGAACGCTAGCCTCACCAAACAAAAGCCCCTTCTCGCGCAGGAGGTGATCGGACCTGTTCGAAAATAGGTACGGGTACTGGGGGGGCAGCATAGATGACACTGCGGCCTCCGTCTCAAGTGCTCCGAAAGGTCCTTCAATAAGCACTTTTGCTACCGGCAGACACACGCTATGAGCTTCCACTGCTTGCTTGATCCATGCGCACTCGCCCGTGAACATATCGGGTTCTACGTAAGAGGGGTGAACTACATCCATTGTAGCTGCGGAATCGCGAAGCACTCGGCACTCTTTCCCGTTCACGAGGAGGTCTCGCATGTAAGGCTCGAGAAGCTTCATGTTCTCGTCAGTGCTGCATATAGACAAAAACACGACTTGTGTTTTTGTTTCTGGACACTGCGCCGAAAAGTGACCCGGCTTCTGGCACGTATAACAAACGCGCGCTTGCCTCGTCTCGAACCGCTTTCTGCGTTCGGCTTCGGTTGCCGCCGTCTCCTTACGTTCGGTCGGACTGCTTTCACTCGCATCCGCACTACGTGTATCCCCCTTTGCTCTCATGGGTGTGAACTTTGGCCTCTCAAACTTGGAGCCAAATTCACCCTTTTGACCGTCCTTAGCTCCACGAGCCCGACGCGTCACAAACTCCTCGGCTAACTCCGCGGCTCTAGCCACCGTACTAACGTCTGGCCTATCCAAGACCCAGTACCGTACGTTCTCAGGTAACCGACTATAAAACTGTTCTAGCCCGAAACACTGCAGAACTTTCTCGTGGTCACCAAACGCTTTCTCTTCTTTGAGCCACTCCTGCATGTTTGACATAAGCCTGTACGCAAACTCTGTATATGACTCACTTCTGCCTTTCTCATTTTCCCGAAACTTCCGACGGAACGCCTCCGCTGACAGCCGGTACTTTTTTAGCAGACTCGATTTCACTTTGTCGAAATCCTCTGCCTCCTCTCTCTCCAAGCGAGCGACTACGTCGGCCGCCTCGCCGGGTAGCAAAGTGAGCAAGCGCTGTGGCCACGTTTCCCGAGAGAACCCCTGCTTCTCGCACGTTCGCTCAAAGTTAACCAGGAACAAACCAATGTCCTCTCCAAGCTTAAACGGCCGCATCAGGTCAGTCATTTTGAACAATACTCGTTCTCCTGCACCGTGTGCCTGACTTCCATTACGAGCGCGTTCCATCTCTAACTCGAGACGCTTCATTTCCAAAGCGTGTTGACGGTCGCGCTCTTCTTTTTCTTTCTCTTTTTGTTCTTTAAGTTCGCGCTCATCTTTCTCTTTCTGTTCTTTACGTTCGCGCTCATCTTTCTCTTTCTGTTCTTTAAGTTCGCGCTCCTGTTTCTCTTTTTGCTCCTCCCTCTCCTCAATGGTCTCAAGGCATTCCGACAGCTCGTCATCCTCAGCTTCTAACTCAAGAATAGCCCTTAGCAGTTCTGGTTTTCTGAGTTTGTCTGAGACATCCAGACCCAACTCTCTCGCAAGCTCCAGCAATTTCGGTTTGCGCAACGACTTCAAATCCATGGCTGCTCTGAATGCTGCTTTCTCTACTGCCTACTATTGTCTTGCCGCAAACTAACCCGGCAGCAACGACAACCACAATTACCAGCTCTGTTTCTGACACTAACAAAAGCCTGGCAAAACTCAGAAGAAGAAAGTCCCGCACTCACCAAACCTCGCAGCCAAGACTTCAGCGCAGTCGTTCCGCTGCAGGCAACCAGTCATCACACAGGGCTCGTTGCACTGCTCCCGGATGGTCGTTGAGCTGCTCAGCATACAGTCAACCGCATCTCTTCGCTGCTGGCCTCCGTTGTCGCGATCTCACCGCTGGCAACCAGATGTTGGAATCGCACCGCTGGCACGAGTTGTTGGGGTCTCGGTGCTGACGCCCGTTATTGCCAATGGGTCGCAAGCCCCAAGGGTAGCGTTGGCCTGGTGGCCTGGGGCACTGGAAGCATCCGAAGGTCCCGGCAAAGCATGAGAAGACTGGTAACAGAACAACTTGTTTATTCTAACATAGCAAAAGAGCGGCCGGTCAGGTCGACCGAAGTGAGAGACGGGAGAGCACGTAACTCAACAGAAGAAATCGGAGCCTCTCTCCTGGCGTCCGGGGGCAGCTGCTCTTATACTCTCGGCGTCGCGGTCCAAAAGGGAAGGTCACGGGATGAAGGTCACGGGATGAAGGTCACGGGACGGCGGAGCATGAGCCCACGACGGCGCGCACGGTCGAGCCGAGAGACCTGCTGAACCGAGTGCAGTGACGCATCGCCACCCCCCCCCCACACGACGGCGCGAACGGTTGAGCCGAGAGACCTCCAGGCTCCTCATTCGGGGAACTCCGCTCCCCGGCTGCCGCGCTTTGACAAGCGAGGGCACACACACACACACGCACACACGAAGACACGTGGCACTGAAACACGCCTGGACACGCTTGGCGGGTAGGCGTTGCGGCGGCGTCGGACGGGCCAAAATGTCCGCCGCTTTGAACAAAGCCCCGGCGTCCGTTGCATCCGCGCCGGCATTACCGCGCGTTGTAGGCGAAACGTAACAGTATACAGTGTTGGATAAGGCAGCTTGACATAAATAATGATAAGGATTGTGGTTGACCGGAGTGGGAGGTTTCTTGGTGCAGACGCTGTCTTCAGCAGCAATTACTAATAGAAAAGATCTGCTCGGCAACTGGGCACTTGTAACTCGACCCTGTGGCCGATACACCATTTGCCGCACAGAGGTGGTATATAAGATCGTTTTGTTCTTTTAATTTCGTGTTCACGAAGTAAATTTTATGAAAGAGATAAACGGGCTAGTTTCCTTAAATCTGACGGAACCAGCAGGTCAAGGCAAGTTTTAATGGCTGATATGCTTGCAGTGCAGGAATATATGCATCAATTAGAATTTTGCCCTTGATATTTCTATATTTCGATAGCAACATTGTGAGATAATTCTTGGAACTCCTACGCTCCCTTGACGGAGCAAATCTTTGGATAACACTAGAGATGGTTGTAAGCTGCGAGAAAAGAAGAAGCATTGATTCCCTTTTAGAAACAGTAGTTAGAGAGTCCGTTGATACCAGAGGCCTAATTATAATTCCAGTTGGCCATTTGTTTTATTGGAGCAGTAAGATAGGCTGCAATGTTACTGCGGTTATGCGAAAATGACCACTCAAAGGCAATGTACTGAAAATCATACATTTGTGTAATGTAGTTGTTATCTGGCGCGCGACTTAAATATACGTTACCTGATGTTTTCTTGTATCTAAGCACTTCGTGCATAAAAGTTGAATCGCAGAAAATGTGTCCTATAATTTTCGAAGTGGTCTTTAGCCCCTAGTAGCTGCAAGGATAGACTTTAAAGCAAGCCAACACGGTAATTGGTACAAACATCCTGCATATGAGATGCACACGGTTTACATAATCATCCTGCATATGCAGTGCCTAATGGGTACAGAAATGGGGTTTAAGTGTTAAAACGACATATTAGTAGCTTTATTGGTTTTAAAATATTTGATTGTGTAGGGGTGTGTTGTCTCGCACCGCCTTATTATGGTGTGCCACGAGTATACATGGTGCCTAATATGTGCAACTGATTATTTAAATGTGAGATGTATCCGTAAGACCTCATGACAGCACATACATTTTTTTCACGTGGGAAATCACGAGCCTAACTTTGGGAAAAATTGCAGCTGACGTTTACAACGATGTGAAATTGATATGATTGTATGCTTTATGATCACTTCCTCTAACAATCCGAAGACAAAAATACCATCCTGAGCTAATTCATAGTGGCCAGCAGTTCGCGAATAGCAATTTTCTACTTGAGGTTACGAGAACATTCCTAAATACTGACAATCCTATGCAATTCAACCACCTAATGATCGTGACAAGCGCGTTGCAAAGTTATAAAGAAGAAGTAATTTTAGAAGTTAGTTTATGGTGTTAACAAGGGAGAGAGAGAGAGAAGGCAGGAAGGAAAGGCAGGGAGTTTAACCAGCAGCCAAGCCACCCCGTTTTTGCAGGTTAACCAGACTTTGTACACTTTGCTACCCTATACATGGGCAGAGAAATGGGGGAGTGAAAGAAAGATAAACAGAAATGACACGAGTCTTGATCGCACTTTCACATGCACCAGGCCAGATGCATCATATCTAAAGTTGGACGCTCAAGTATATAGAAGAGCTCGACGGGCTTTCTTTGCTGATGAACTGTGAGGACAGACTCCCAAGGCCTTTGTTTTCGTAAATGGTCGTCTCGCGTGAACGTCTCGCGTCGTTTATCGAAGCGGGAACAGTGACACAGAGTATGATCGATGGTCTCTTCACACTTGCATCGCAATCGGCTAAAGGCTTATGTGATACATATATTCTGTGCACGCTGCTTGTGGCTATGTAATGTTTCGTGGACACGTGAGCCATATGTTAGCACAAACCTCCAACTTTATACTGCTTAGGCGCCACATCATTGAAGGTGCACTTCGAAAAGTAGAAATATTTTCGGTTTGTATCCTTGCTGTAGAAGTGGCAGAAGTTATGTGTCAGCGTGCTGTTAAATTTTTTTTGTCGTTAAGAGGGCAACAAACATTGCTGACGTACAATGGGTGTTGAGGGTGGAAGTATTGTTGCTAAGGCTGTCATAACAATTGCGAACATGTTTCCTTACAGGGATCATGGACTAACGGCCAATTAGGATAGCCACTCTATTTTTCGAAAAAAATCGTCTTCAATGTATTTCAATTTGTCCGCCACACGCGTTCTGCTATAGGCATTGCACTAAACAGTATAATGTAGAATAATGGATTCGCCGTTGCTGCTATTTGGTATTGAATTAAAGAAAAGTGGTTTTTAATCTTTGGAATTACAGGTGTATTCCTGGGCAGAGACCGATTTGCAGTTAGCAGCGCATGTAATTGTGAAGATTACGGCTTGAAGTTCCGCACTGTGCACTTTGCTGATGGGGATTTTCGCGACGAAACATGACTCAGACATCGACTACGGGCATGTTTTCTATCATTTATAAAGCGGAGGACACAACTATATTTCATTTGAGCTTAAATAAAGTGCAGGTGTTAGAAAAAGCACATATTACATGTTGCCCACTTGTTAGCGCTGGAATAAAAACATACGGCTGCAGAAAAATTCAGACTTTCTCGAGTTACACGCTCCACGCCAACCGAATAATTTTGCAAACTTCAAAAATGCATTTGGCACACCTGTTTACAGATTAATCTTAAGTTACATTATTTGTAATGGGTATACTGATGCAACAGCCTCTAGCTGCATGCAAGAAAGCTTGGAATGTTCAAGAAAAAGAAGGGAGAAGCATCGCTTTAGGAACAGGTACCAGAAAAAAAAGCTAAGTGATATCGCACCTTATTGTGAAGATACTAAAATAGCTGCGCTTGATCTTTGTACCTCTTCGTCTACAGTATTACGCTGTAAATAATGTTTACATTTGCGTTGAAATACATGACTAAATAGAAGGTTTACCAGCGTTAAGTCCAACTGTACACATTTCTGTTGCCTTAGTTACTTATGGAGACAATGGCCAAGCCTTTATTCTTGAAAGCTCGGTTGCTCGGTTGGTTGCTTGCATCCTTCCTATGGCATGGCGCGTACCTACCACGGAGGACGAGTGAAGGAGCCGGCGGTTAAACGGATGGGGAGATATAAAACCTTAGCGAAAATTTATATATCAGGCAATGTTGAAATTGTACGAGGAACTGAAGTAGACAAACTAATTTCCGAACATTCATTGGAATTCGCAGATGGTTATGCATCAGTTCATGTGGATAAAACACAATGCAGACGCCTTAAAGAACGAACATTTACACAAATATATCAGTGTTTAATTTTCGCAACGGAATATTGATACATTCTTATCTCTGCCGACAGCAGGTTAATAAAATGTTTGAAAGTTTCAGGTTCTTTGCCCATACCACATAGAGGAAATATGCGCCAGACCAGACCTGTGTAAATAAAAATTGAAAGGTAGGATACAGTAGCGTAATTTTATATGGGAGATTTCAACGTTGAATGTGGAACACCAACGACTGCGCCATGAGAACAGCAAGCAAGCCCACTTCTCCTTTACTGAGCGCAACTCTCTGCAGTTCTCCTTCCTATTTCAAACGATGCAAGAAGGTTGCTGCACCGAAACTTCATGAAAAATGAGAACACGTGTTACTGGCACTCCTCTTCTTGCCCTTGCTTAACGCTTGCAATACGGCGTGCATTCGAATGTCAGTAGCAAACACATTTCCTCAAATCGGCATTATCCGCAAGCTCAGGCTTCAAGGGCTCCTCACCAGACATTGCCAAGAGACACACGGTGCCAAAATAGCTGAAGTTTCAATTGAAAACCCAAATGCTGTTTATCTGAAAGGAACCCCGCTTCGAGCCGAAGAATCAAGGTATCTCACATAGACGTCTCTAGCTCATGTCTTCGTTAAGCAATATTGCGAACGACAAGGCTAGGCGATGGTGGTTGGGTAGAAAGCTGTTCATTGAAATACAGAGAATCGTGCAAGCGTATATTTAGGCCGCTGCATGCTTCTCTGCAATGACGTTGGCCGCTGCGTGACCAGATTGCTCGTTCCAGTCATAGGATCACTGCGTATAAAATTGTATGGCACTTTTAATTGGTCAGTCTAGATATCTGGCACCCACGCCACATCCCGCTGATCGCAATTGAGCACCCACAGCTTTTTCGGCAGGTTCTTTCAGAGCACCGCCTTCCATTTCGATGCACTTGGAAGCCCTTTCACCATCCACCTGGGTACGATATAGGCCTTACTTGTTTCTCCCTAATGAAGTGCCTATAACAGAATGATCGTACTTGGTTATATTCAGAATATGGAGCAATACTTCACTTGAATTTCTACGAAATGTTTTTAGTAGGCCACGGAATTGCTTTATTGTCGGATGGTCGAGAAACGTTTCTGTCACTGGAAAGTTGGAGCAGATATCGTGCATTCACCCTTTAGAAGTGGTAGATGTCCTTTCAACAATATTCCTAGTCTAGTGGCAACAGTTAAGTGAAGGCAAGCGATTTAGGTATACATCTTGTATGGTATTTCACCTAAAATTCACAGCCGGAAATTTAGCCTGTGAAAATCAAACGCTCTCTTTTTATGTTTGCGGTCTTTTTCTATGTCCTACATGTATACTGTATGTATGTATGCTCTCACTATGTTCTCAAACTTTGGCTTCTATATTGATTCACTCGATATTTCACCACGATAAATTTTTTAATGAAGAAAACTAATAGAAACGTTGCCCTGTGCTCATTAATTTTGGCCGGGGCAAAGTGCCGTACCAGCGCTTTAAGGCATTCTGGATCAAACTGCCTCTTGGTACTGCATTTGCAAAGCACTTCTTCTACAGGATAAAACGTCTCTCTAGTCCGCAGTGTTCTTCTGGCCATCCAGAGGAAGATGTGAATCATCTTCTTCTCGAGTGCACGAAATACGACCCACAAAGAAGGGTACTGCAAGCAAATTTGTTGATGTTAGACAGAAGACCAGTCACTCTAAAAAAGATACTTGGCCCATGGCCAACTGCGGGCCTTCAAAAAAGAGCACTTGCTCTGAAAAAGTTTTTAGAGGACACCAGTATTTTGGGAAAACATTAGGTATCAGATGATTCGAATACGCTAAATGAGTAACACAAGCGTTGTCTGTGGTTCCTAATTGGTTTATGCGGTGATCGCAACTTTTACGCAATATGTAAAATTTTGTTCTGTACTTGCAGTGCATTACATGTGCTGTGTGGTTCGGCTGTACAACATATCTGACTTTATAGATGCGTACGTGGACTGAACTAATGCACAGAACATTGCGGCTGATGTACTGTAGGACTGTATATTTTTTATTCATCCAGTGTTCTACTGAGTGCCATATTTCGTGTCGCTATTCTCCCCATTTACGGAAATTTGTTTGCTTTGCCAAGTGACAAGGAGTAGCCGGTGCCACCATAAAGGCGCCAACCTCTCCTATTATTCATTTCAATAAAAAAAAATATATCACGTAGGAAAAGAAAGATGGTGCTCACCGGGACGGCATGAAAACACCAGAATAGACAACTAGATTGCTCATAACAAAAAACAAGCGCTGTCAGAACATTGTTCACAAACAGAAAGAAAAGGTCGTCCTCTTTTTTTTGATAATTTTCATAGCATGTGCTACTTACGCGACAAACACAAGCGTGAAAAAAGACTCCGAACAGTGAAGCTGGTCTTGTTTCATGCTTCTGTTTGTAGAGTAACTAGCACGCACTATAAATCTCGCAAAAGAAGGCTGACCTTCTTGGTCTGTTTAAAAACAATGTTATGAGAGCACGCCTGGTTTCGGTATGTATAATGAGTTCAATCTGGGGATATATAAAAGACAAGGAAACCGTTACCGCAGACAGCAGCATTCCCATTTGGACGAAAGGGGTAGCAGGGATAGTACACCTAATGACAATAGCCCCACAGTTTCAAGGAGCGGATAACTGCGATAGCGGCGAGCGCAAAGTGACGCACATAGTAACCGTTTTCAATACAGTCACGAAAGCAGTTTCAAGATAAACTGGTGGTGATTTCGGTATTCGACAAACCTATCAGTTCAACCATGGATTCTCTAAGCCGGCGGATAGTCATTTATTTGCAGATGGTCGTAGCAGGCGCAGGTGCCGAAACCGTGGCAATTAGGAACATTGTCAAGCTGCGAGCGTGACTCGCGAGTGCACGAATGGTGTTAACAATAATTAATCGGCAGAAGGCACGCACTGCGGGAGTCAATACAGGCGAAGCTTCGATAAGATCGAAAGACAAAACGGGGGGCCAGGTTAACAAATGCACTGCGCTTCCTGGCAGCGAACGCGCCCCGTTAGCCGTAAAGCACGCTCGGTCATCAGCCTCGATGGCTTACAAAGAGCACTTCTAAATTGTATTTAGGGACGATATTTCGGAGCGATCACTTCCGTTGATACAAACTCGAGAGATATTGCGTGTCGCTGTATTGGACGCGTCGATGAAGACCGACGAAAATGTCCGCGGCACGGTAACAGGAACGCTGTAAGCTAGAACACTAACGGTGGCGGCTACGACCACAGGTTGCGTTTTTCACTGGCTAGAACGCAACGCGTCAGCCAAGGCCGAAATGCAGCGGCAGGTGCGCGCACTGCGACGTCCTCCCATGGAAGCGAGTCAAGCGCGTGTGCTTTGCATGTTATCGGACGCCACGCGAGAGGTGAGGAGGAAGTGGGGAAGAGAACGGCGAAACCGCGGTGCTCGGTTGGTTCTGCCGCCCTTAATTAGTTTGATGCGCGGAAGGCAGCACCATCTGGTGGTGAAACCCGCTCCCACTAGAAGTGAAAGTAACGATGATGGCAACGCGTGGCAGTAGTACGCAACGAAAGCTTCACCTTAGCAACGCTTCGAGATTCAGCAAGAAAACGCTGATGATTAGTTTTTCTAACGCAGTGTTTTATGCTGCGTGCCAGCATAAAAGTGCCAGCAGGCGGTCATTTGAGCTAACGTTTAACTAAAAGCTTTTGTTCTAGAATTTTCGAAATTCGGGATATCAGCAAATTAATTAATGTTCAGCCCGCAAATGATGGCGCAGTGCTATGCTAAAATACTTCTTCGATTTGAACGCACAATATGGACAACTCTGAGGTGCTAATAAACTCCACTTTTCAAGGAATCCTCCGTCAGTCCGTTGTAAGGAGCGGCCGATGGGTAAGGCTGGAAGGACCAAATGATAGCGCCAACCTCTTTCACTATAGCTACCGGAAGCGCAGAGAAGCCACATGTAGCATCTAGTATCTAAGCTTGAAAGGTGTTTCGACCTGCAGAATCATAGTAGCCAGGTTCTCTTCGCCATACAGCGGGATGCAGTGGTCAGCAGCAACCTCTTGGTCAGGTACTGACGTGTTAGGTGCTGCATTTCCTCAGTCATGGATCTGTCTGTTTGTGTGATTACGCGTAAAGGCCTGTCGCGAACACCTCAGCGTCACAACGACGACTATGGCTAGAAGGAGCAGCGTCCAACAATAAGGTCGCTGGATTTCTAGTACTACTGCTTCTAAATGCCGTTGTTGAGCCACGGAGTGCTCTAGGCACGTGTCAACGGCTGGTGGTGAACATGTGGCTGGTGCTTGAGTATAATATTTCACTTCACCATGATATGCATGGTAACCTTTGCATATTGATTGTCAATGCGAGAAGCTTCTTGTACAAAGATTTGCGCTTTCTTTCGTAGGTTGCTTAACATAGTCCGGGTCTCATTGATGTTTCTTTGACCTGGTTGACAATCGAAACCCATGACAGCGAGATAACCTTCAATGCAGGATTTAATGATGTGAAAGTAGACCTAATGGTGGGCAAGAATGAGAGCATGGCTCTGTTTTTGCAGCCTGTCATGCAATATTGTGTACTGCAGGTGCCACCTGAGATCGAGGTGGTATTGTGTAGAGTGCACAATTGTGAAAATAATTCGTTATTGGCGTGTTTTATTGACACCTTAAATCTAATTAAGAAGAATGACTAATTTTGTTACGTTCACACAAGAGCGCACATGTTGCTCCACAAATTTGATCTGTAGGGCAAACTTCAATGTACGTGGCTGTTTTGCCGTCGCTATCAGTTTAAGGTAAAGACCTATCGCTTTGCAGAGATGTGCTTGATTCTTTACCATCCGTAGGAATAAATCGAACTGTATCTGATCGAACTGAGGAATCTGCTAGAACAGACTTCATTTTTTTCTAACTGAACCACAGTTCGCAAAGTGCTAGAGTGTCCGGGTAACGACGGTTCCTCAGACCGCAACATAGTTTAATCTTTCATTTCGTTTTTCTGTTCCTAGGCATCGCTATGAATGCACTATCAAATTGAATTTTCGATGTTTGTTATAACTACGCGAGCATCCCACACTACATGTTAATGTTCTTACAAATTTGGAGAAATTTAACGCATACGTAACTTCTTACAAAGATACATTTGGGTACAATTCTTGTAAAGATGTAACACAAAGTTTCTTCGACTGAGTCTCACGTTCTAAAAGTTACGCGCGCGAATATTTGCAGTTTGAAGCAGCCCGCCGAAACTATGGGCGATGTCGACCGTCCAACTGCAGCCGCTAGTCTCGAGTAGCAACACCAGATGGCGCTATAGTGCCTATGTTGACAACTCCCAAGCAAACTCCAACCTCGTCGTTTGCAAAAGGAAAAGGAGAACGGAGGAGGAGAGCCCCTGCCGTCACTCTGCTCGACGTTTCCACGCAACGATGCATTCATTCTATGCGCGGAGGAACGCAAGAAAGGGGAAGAAAAACAAAAAAAAATACTAAGAGACAGGATGGTGTGAGGCAGCTAGCCAATCTCCTCTGCTCACACGGGGCCTCATATTCCTGGTTTTTTTTCTGTGCGAGGACACCTGGGAAATAGGTTCTGCATTTTCGCTGCACCATTCAAGACATTGTTTGATTCCCTGTATCTCCTTGGAGACGACATTGTCACTGTTGACCCACCTTGTCCGCATTCTATCCTTTCCTTTACTTTCCGTGCGCTCGGTGGCTAGAAATTAAAGCTTGCAGAACGCGTGACAATGATCTATTTCTCAGGCGCTTTTTTCATACATTTTATGACTAGCCTGAGGGAATTTCACGGGCCGTTTGGTCCTAGCAAACTCTCTTCCTCTTTATATACCTTTTATCACGTATTCCCTCTGATTTGTCGTTCCGGACTTCCCAGAATTGCCCCACACGGGAAACACGGCAACGCTGATAGGTTGTAAGCAGCAACTCGAGTAGTCACGGCAGGTGTGCCGAAAAATCGATGTGACCCACCCAAAGCCCAAGCACGCGTCTACGGTTTTCACCGGTTTGATCGAGATATCAGCAATTGTTCATATTTACACTATGTATGATTGTCAGTCACAACCAAAATGAGGCGTGGCATCTGCCAGAATTTTTTTGCAGTATGACTGGAATTGTTGCGGCCTTTCCCGAGTTTCTTCTCTTTATCCACGATCTCTAAACACGCACATGGCGCAGGTGGTTTCTTCAGGACCACAAAACACGCGGCGGCCTTTCATGTTACAAATAAATAATCGCTATCCTCTTTTCTCTGTGCACATTTTTTTTCTCCTCTTCACAGCTCGTAGAATGTGTTTTTCTACCCTTGTGATCACACAGACAGGGCTGACAATATTCATAAAAACAGGAAATGATGGGAGACGAAACCGCTTTATAGAATTAACACAGAAAAAGGAAGAATGCGCTGTAAAAACCGCGGAAAAATGTATCGCATACGAAATACCTTATTGTCAAGAGACCATTTTCCTGTGGTATATCATACGTATATGTAAGTCTTCTACGTACAGCGCTGACAAAAATGAACCAAATGAAAATGAGACGGGGTGAACTTCCCAACTCACCACATTAGTATAATCAGGATTGAGAGCGCTCGAGTTTTCTTCACCGAGTTTACAGAGGTTTTGCGTGCGTTGAATCTGGGTATCTATCTTTATTCTTGATCACAAAACGGTATTTTTGCACCTCCATAGTGTTGTATCCAGTCGGCAAATGTATACAAATGTAGTTATCAACGAGAAAAGTGAGAATTGGTCGTAGAGTAGGTAAGATTACTAGTACCAGAAATTACTAGTACCAGATTACTAGTACTAGAAATCAAGCTAAGTGAAGTTTGATTCGAAGTGTATACGTTGTGCAGTACACTTTAGGAGAAGGGCAAAAGGCAAGATCCCTGACGAGGTCCATTCGCCCACAATCAGTCGTAGCATTTCACAGACAGCATCGGAGACACCCCCCAACACATCGAACATAAAGTCGGGTCGGTTTCACAATATGAAAACGCGCATTGAATAACATTGTGTAACACCTAGCGGCACTTTCACTGAATACATATATTACTTTTTGTTATTGAGAAACCACTCCATAACGCTCTCTTGGCAAGCCATAAGTGGAGTACTTTGACAGATGAGATCTTCAATGTGTTTATTAATGTTAAGAAAATGGAAACTGAAATGGAAGCTGACATGGAAACATTTGCGTTCCATAGTTCGTCCTTATATGTACTGTCCTTGTAGAGACATGCCTCCACTCATAATTGGTTTGTGGATGTGATGTTAAGCTTGAAACAATTCTGCCTCTCTCATTGGTTACATGATATGAGTTTATTGCATATCGGTAGGCTGTTAGTTCTTTTATATTCAGTGTACATAGCGAACTGAAATGTGTCGCGGTGCTCTCGGAATAATGGATGTTGGCAACGGCTTTTATGGCCCTCTTTTGAAGGATAAACAGTCATTTGCGGTTTTTATTATTCGTATGAGCCCACGCCAAGAAACAGTAACGCAAGTAAGATTGAATGGGCGTAAAATGGTTTCTTTAACCTTATTGGCAGGCGGCGCTAAAAATTTCGAATTATTCTGACAGATCGAAAAATTTTTGAGCGGTTATTTCTAACGTGTTCTGTCATGAAGTTCATTCGTGTAAATTGGCACTAAGGAATTCGGCCGATCTGACACGTTCAATTACGTTGCCCGAAAATGTGACATCAGGATTATTGCTAGCGTGTTTGTGTTTGTTTTTAGGCATGAAGAACGTATACTTTGTCTTCGACATTCTGTTCAAAAATATTAATTACACCATTTTAGTAAAAGATTCCCCCTACTGCACAAAAACTTCACTATGTTGGTGATGGGCCCAATTGGCCTATTGGTCAAAGAAAGAGGAAGGCATGTTAGCTAAAGTTCACGCGAAAGAATACCGCATCAACATACATGTTCACAAAAAAAGCGAATAACGAAACTCCACATGGCTAAAAAGAATCAATCGTTCAGTAAAAAAAAATGTAAGCTGTCAAAATTTGCTAAATGAACAATGCTAGTAATGCAGAAATAATTGCAATTATGCAACATTGCGTCATATTTAGTGCCACCGTTTTAGTACATACAAATACACATACCATGTACGCTAACCCTGTCTTCCAGATCGACTTTAGTTGACCCGCCATTTAATTAGGTTTGAATTTCGGGCATAATTTTTAGTCAATATATTTTTCTAGTCATACTTGCACCGACAGAGTTTTCCGTGGATAATCTTTGTACTAGTTGCACAGCTTTTGTGGATGAACTGCTGGTTATCTTATTTACGTTGCATATGTCAAATACCTAGATGTCTTGCTCTTCAGCAATGTAGTTGCATGCAGCTCTCTGGATAGAAGTGTTTTAGAGGACATATAATGATGTGTCTATGTTACAAATATCCGTGCGTTGCGTATAGCTGTATACAAAAACGAATGAGTCTTTTTTTGTAAGAATTTGCGGGTACCGATTACCAACGTCACTACGTCTACGCCCTAGACACTCGGTCCTTTAATTGAAAGGGCATCATTGCTGGTTATGTTATTATCGATAGTTGACGCAAATCCGTGCTTTCACCTTTAGGTGAACGTACCCTGAATGGCTATAACCCACCCTGGTTGCTAAGCATGAGGTCGCGGGATCGAATCCCGGCCCCGGCGGTCGCACATCGATAAGGGCGAAATGCGAAAACACTCGTGGTACTTACATTTAGTTGCATGGTAAGGAGCCCAAGGCTGCCCAAATTTCGTGAGTCCCCCACTACGGCGTGCTTCATAATCAAATCGTTGTTTTATGGCAAGTAAAACCCCAGAATCTGATCTAATCGGAACAAGTATACTGGGTCACTGTATTGTGTGTAAGTGATGAGTGGTTCGTTAATTTTTGCCATATATCATCGTTTCTCTGGCAAAACATATTGCGTAACTATTTACGAGAACGTCCGGTGCTGAAGATTTTCCTTCCTTACTCACTTCGTCCAATATTCAATTTCTAACTGAACCATGTTACAGGCCGCATGAATGGCAAAAAAACGTGCGTTCCGCATATGGCCGGCTATCCTATGACTTGTCTGTGCTCTTCTCCAAGAGAAACAAAAGATACACAGGAAAAGAACGTTGCTGCTTGTACGCTCCGTCTCCGGTGGCCACGGAAATTGATGGTCACGTCACCGTGAGCAAGAATCATAGTCTAGATTGTTCAGGTTAGCGTGTCCCTAAGAAATGAGGATTAAGCGATCTCGCCTTTCTTCCTAACTGCCCCTTCGAGGAAACCTATTTGCTGGCACGCCCTTGTAGAAATTGGGGCTGGCGTTGGTGAACTTGGCACGTGAGGGAAACATGGTGGTCTGCAGTGGGAATATGATGCCATAATAACCTGCAAGCATTTCTCGCTTAAACACTGTGCTGACATACTTTAGCGTTACTTTGCCATAGTAATTAGCCTTAAACACGCTGCGTATTTTCCAAATTTCGGCACATACTTTGTTGTGTAACGAGTTTCATGGCAAACGCCACTGGATATGTTCTGCTATTACTGAATAAACCTCCAAAAACATTTGGCATTACACGCAACGTTACTCTTACCGTGGTAGAACAAGAAATGTCGTTTAAGCCAATGTTTGAACAAGGAGACTTGTGTTTGTCCGGGCCGCAGCGCACCCCGTAGTAGAAATTTGGGCTTCGTCGACAATGGTTGTTCTTCCACTGTTGGTACTGAAAGCTTCCAGCTTCCTTTGAACCACTGTCTAGTCTCGTAACGCCAAATCATCTTTTATTGACGATTAGTACAAATGATTTATGACTAGGACGCGTAATATTCTTATAAAGAAGGAACTATGTCGGCATGCCCTGATTGAATTCAAATTTTGTTGGGGCTGTCATCCACGCGAAACGTGATTATCTTTTTCCAGTTGTGTGCGAGGTATGTGTAAACAATTCGCCAACATCACTGCCGTCTTTTGAAGAGCCGTGATCTTCTACCATGTTTCTGAACTGCCCGTTTGCTCTGATGGTACGTATTCAAACTAATCTCAAAAGTACGAAGGACGCAAATATAGTGAGTGCATCCCGACTTGACCAACTTGCCTTCGCTCTAGGTTGGCATATGTTAAACAAAGAAAATAAGAAGTTGTTCATGCTAGCACACATAGATCCTCCTTTCTTAAACGGTGCAAGACAGGTTCATTACCACACGTATCACGAGTGATGACCGTAGTAAGTCCCGCTGTCCCGCTGTCTCCCCTCCCCTTCCTCCCCCCCCCCCCCGAAAGAAAGACAGAAAAAAGAGAAACAAGTGGTAAATGTAGGTCGGTTAACTAAATGTCATTTTTTTCAATTACATTGTGCGCTGCAGGCTAGTTGATAATATAGTCCTGAATTTCTTCTCATTGAACATGTTGAGCATGTGGAGTTATTGAGCGCTAGTAAATCGTCCCCATTACTTTGCTGCAACTTTTCCCAAACGTATTCGGGTACTACACGTGCTTACAAATGCGAACAGTCGAAAATAGTCGAAACTTGTGAATAGGCGCATGTGTATTCATACATTTCTAGCATTACAGTTTACTTTCGCTGCATGCAGGCTTAAAGCTGCCGTGGTACACGACGCAGCGGAACAATTTTTACCAACAGTAACGGAATTGGCGTCATCTTTCTTCGGATTTAAAAAGAAACGGTGGGATCAAGGCGGTAATTTGGGCTAGTTGATCTGTCATCCTGACATCCCGTAAAATACTAACGAGACTTGAAGTACGACAGCGATAGTGCTGTGTGTTGCCGTGTTACGTCTGTCCATGTCTCTATAGAGCTGATTAGGATTACGGTATGACATCGAGAATACGCTGAAGTTGGCTAGACAAGTGCCTCTTAAGCGCCATTTCTTGATCGTCCTGAATAGCAGAAGGTGAGCTCCAGTCCTTGAAAATCGATGTCCGAGAATTGATGCCAAATATTACATTTGCTTACCGTAGATCGTCTTTAAACAGACTTTGCTAGCGCGCTGGGGCATGTGGGTTTTATTGATATTGCGAAATTTTGGGACTTCTGCGAAATTACTCGCGAATGTATGTGCTGTAAGGATTAAGTCATGGTGTTATATTACTCGCGTGGCATGTCCTACTAATCAGCGTTTCACTATTAATATGACATTTGGTATTGGCGCGGTTCGCATTCTTTTGCAACTTAATCTAGTTTACGGTATGTTTTTCAGCAAGTGGCATTTTTCACACCAGCTTAGGTCAGAGGGTATGTGACACTGGGTATGTGGCGCTCTTCAGTGGCAAAAAGAATACTTTCAGTATTTTCAGGGGCTGAGTCGATTGGAACCCGTGTTAACAGATACATGGCGCGCCTGAATATACATTCAGACGCGCCAGGTGATGATCTTGCGGTGGCACCGGTACATGTCGCCCTATTTCAAAGAACACATCAATAAACATTATCACCAAGACATCGCAGAGGAGCCCGACTCCATTTCGAAAACGCTTCATACATGACGCGTGTTGGGGGCGGCAGTAAGGTGTGTCAGTCATCCTCAGATGATTTCTACCAATTTTTTTTTCATGCTGGTGTGTGCCCCGTAAGTTACGTTAGATTTATGGTTAAAGACAATTAGCGGTCGCATGTCGTGTGATGAACGTGGCTAATTAACCAAAAGGAAAAAAGAAGTTATCACTGCCGAATGATGCCTCTTCTAGGTTGATCAATGAATAACGTATTTGAGCCATTGTCACTCAAACTCATTCTGTTTGCCATGTTACACTTTACACTTTATAATTACGAAACATGTTCATAGTAAAAGCATACAGAAGGAAAACAGACTAACAATGTGAGACCAAGGATACAAGTGGAAAACAGGCTTGCAGGTCGCATAAAGCTTTGACAGACACCAGTCGCTAGAAGGCTTAGTTAACAGAAGACAACGAATATATAGCGGTACCATCGATAAATTATAAATTGGAGTTTTGTGTCTAAAAATTTGCCTCTGGCTCTCACGAGAGATTGGCATACTCGTCGGAGGCGCAATCAACTTGCTAATCAAGACGAAGACATGACACGGCGGTGTTTCCTTTGGCAGAATTTGGGAGGCGGAATAGCGCCATTCCCAGACAAAAATAAGTATCCTGTCACTCCGAACTCCCTTCCTCGGCGAGCACATATATTACCGACTCTAAGAAGGCGCTCACGTCATAGACAAAGACAAACAACGTCGACGGACTGAGGCTGTCCGCGTGAGGGCGTTTCGTTTGCACGACGGATTATTGTGTCGTTGTCATCTTTTCCTGTCACATATAAACAGAATGGAGCATAGAAACCACGCTTTCCACATACTATACAGCAAGTAGGCAAGCCGAGAATCTTTATCAAAACATCACATACGTTGCGAAATATATTGCTTGCTGTCTGCAGTTCTTTGGAGATTCTATGTCAGCGTGTGAAGCCCTGAGCCCACAAGAGTGGCCTTAATCCCCCTACATATTTTACGACGGCTTCCGCGTGGAACTGCTCAAAATGCACAAAAGAGTCAGGTTTTTCTTCAACCCTTCACAGCAGAGAGTCAGAAATACACACCTGAATCGTGGAGGAGTTCTGCAGATTCTTATTCAGAGGCTTTCACGTGTTGCAAAATACGGCGCCTATGAGATGTAAAAACAAACAGCCTTTCAAATTGAGGATTTTACTTATTTCGAAAAGACAGCATATATACCGTAGGCATTGTGACGCTTTGTATCAAGGTTTGCTGCAATTTAAACACAGTCTGTTATATTACTTTGGTGGAACGCACCTTCTCAAGCATATATAATTAAATAAGGTATATATCACCAACTCCGAGCCGTATTCCGGGAAAGCCAACTATGGGCTGTGCTTTTTCATTTTATCAATTTTATCCTAGCACTGATGCTTTCACAGGCGATTCCTGATTGTTGAGCTGCTAGCAGATAGAACACTCCAGTCGGGCTACGATAACAAAATATCACCGTCCCTTCCAGTCCGTGAAGTTGGTCGAACAGCGAAGCTGTGTTAGTTACACCTAGTGTTATGCCATGCAAGTCAAACTTCGCAAGCAGTCTATACTGTAAAACTCGGGCGCGCACTTCGGGATTGGCCTCCCGGTGCTGCCGTTTAAACTCGGCATCTCTGACACGCAGCTCGGGGTCGGCCCGACCACTACAAACCCTTTCACGGGTCAACTCTCACGGACGCTCGCGGTAGGCAGCTTTTTGCTCAGGATTATGCACTACTCGTGGTCTTGCAATATATGTATCTGCGATGTAATGTGCGGAACCGCTATTCCGAAGCTCCGTATATTGGGCCGAGGCCCACCATTGGAGATGCGGGCGCTGCAATTGTTTTGACCAGTGGTGACATTGGCTTGACGACTGAAGTGGCTGCTGGCATTTCTTGCTTGACCAAGAACTGCTGGCCGCCACGCGCTCCTAGTATCCAGTTTCAATCGGTGTGCACTGTTGGTTGGCTGCAAACCGCCAGCCTAACATTTGTTTCTTTCCCGGCAGGGTGGAATCAATCGTCGATAAATTCGATGCCGATCTCGCTCAATTGCCAAAAGTACACCCTGTAACAACCGTATAAGATTTTGCAGGGAGTTTTTTTCAGATACTATATCCGTGGTATATCTTCTGCGATACTAGAGGCAGTTTTACGAATGCAACTCACCTAAAGGATGGCTACAACTTTCTTGTTAGTGTATAAACTGCGTATTGATCAATAGAACGTTTTATTACAGCCCGCATATTCGTCGAAATGTAGTGGTATCACATTTGAGTTTATTAGTAAAACTCAAAGAACATAAAAGTACCGGAAGCTTGAAGTCAGGCCCCTCACTTCGCTCTTTAGTTACTCTTCTAGGGCAAACCACCAAAACCCTATTAGCACGCGCTGGATTACAACACATTCCAGCAGCGAAAAGGGAAACTTACGGCAAGAACTTTATCACTGTGGTAAATATATCGTAACCAGGGCACGGATGCACATCTCAATGACACACACCAGCACACTGTGCCCGTTTTACAGCTGCGTTGTGCTGACCACTTTAGTAAACACGTGCTTTGTAACGTTAAGCTATTGTAATTTGTTATTATATTACATTTTAGCCTCAGGCCGGCAACGATGTTAAAAGAAAGTTTTCCGCCAGTCTCACTTCCCTTGTCTGTCACGCCATGTAGCGAAAATGTCATGTGTACGCACTGATTACGTAGGAATTGAACGAACAGAAAAATGCTTTCAGATTCTTCGTCTCTTTTTCTCAAATAGTTCCGCGTTATCCCTCAAAAATATTTCGGACTGCCCTCTCACTGCCTGTCTGTCAGGTGAAGTCACAAAGGCGTGAAAACTGACCGCGTCAAAGTTGGCAGGTGCGCACTAAGGAAAGAATAGTACAGTAAAGTAAACTGAAATCTCTTCCGTATAGCCAGAGACTGCCTCGCTCTGAAAGGAATAGAAGATGACTGCTGATTAATTGCTTTGACACTCACAACAGAGGGCAGCCGAGAAGAATGGTTTTGTTTGTGTAGAATGATATTTTTTTTTTTGCGTGGTATTATACCCATTGTCAAGCCTTTTCGGAAAGTATGCGACGTCGCTCTACCAATTTTTCTTGGCTAAAGATTAGCTTTGGGGACATCTCAGGTCCTCGTTGCACGCCACCACAATTTTCAACTATCCTCAGCAAGCTGAGCAAACAGGACCAATTGCAGACGTCGGCAAGACTCTCTTGCCCTAGTTATCTGTCTTCACTATACGCTAGTTCGACTCTAACAACCAACCCTCTCCACTTCTGCGTACTCCTCTACTTTTTCCAGCCAATTAGGGTAGCAGAACCTGGGGAGATAATCAATTCGATTTGTTTTGAAAGCAAAATATGTGACGTTCTCAAAGGCGCGAAGAATGTTTGAGTCGACCGTTCAACCAACGATGTGGGTCACCGCTGAAAGCTTGAGTCGACGATTATGTAAATTCGCCGTAAAGAGATTGTAATAAAATGAGAATGGAATACTTTTGCGTTATAGGACATCACATGCGTATTAGTCTTGATCAGGTCACTAAGTTTATCGCACGTACAGGTGGGCGTACAAACGTCGCAACAAATTTACCCTTTCAATGATCTTTACAAGGACTGCGTTTTAAGCAGCGCAATATTTGGAGTGAGCGTATTACTTTCCTTGTATGCGTGAAATACCACACAAACGTCAATAATCAATATATGGGGTTTTACGTGCCAAAACCACTTTCTGATTATGAGACACGCCGTAGTGGGGGACTCCGGAAATTTTGACCACCTGGGGTTCTTTAACGTGCACCTAAATCTAAGTAGACGGGTGTTTTCGCATTTCACCCCCATCGAAATCCGGCCGCCGTGGCCGGGATTCGATCCCGCGACCTCGTGCTCAGCAACCTAACACCATAGCCACTGAGCCACCACGGTGGGTGACACAAACGTCAGCGCTTTGCGAGTCTGCATTGCGCAGTTCTCAAGCCCGAGAAAATTGAGCAGTGCTGAAATTCCCCAATAGTTAAGTGGTGCGATGTTCCCAGTGTCCACATCAGATATCCG
Organism: Dermacentor andersoni; assembly: GCF_023375885.2. Classification (NCBI taxonomy): domain Eukaryota; kingdom Metazoa; phylum Arthropoda; class Arachnida; order Ixodida; family Ixodidae; genus Dermacentor; species Dermacentor andersoni. The sequence continues at coordinate 130,248,017 of NC_092820.1, forward strand.
CAGAGGTCTCATGGGAAAAATATGGCTGCGGTAGAAATCAGACATGCTGGCTACCTGCAGAGTCTTGGTGCATTCCCGAAATTTCCGTAGAAATGCATGTGCGTTCCAGTTACTATTTTAAAAAAAAATGTAATTTCATGCATGGAAACACAAAAGTAACTGGAAGGACAATGTATTTATCCGCAATGTTCCGGAATTACTACCTCGAAACTGGCGTAAACCTGAGAATTCGTTTCAAATGTATCCGCCTTGCGAGCTCCATGGCTAGAACTTGTAAACCGTGATATGGGCCATAAGGTAAGTTCTCAAAAAATTTATTAGTGTGTTTTAGTAAATTAGTCGATTATGCATTTCAATGTTTCGGGCAAGTAATGTCCGCCTCTTCGAGTAGACCAGCTCATCAACTAGAATTGCGCTCTCTGCTTCAGGCATTGTTTAAAAAAATTTGAAAGTGTTCACTGAAACAACTTGTATAGATGGCAATGGGGCTGCATCAGGGCCTTCACCGAGTTTTCACGCGTAAATATTTTCCTTGCAATACTACCATTTTTTTTTTTCCAAAAGAGTACTTCTCCTTTTTCTTGAGTTCAACGTCCTCCTCTTCCAATAAAACAAATTTATTGGTAAGCATAGAATAAAACTATAGTTTTCAGCGAGCATTGGTCGCTGTCTATTGTTTTTCCTTCCAAGTATCGTTGCACTATTTTGTTGCTCTGCATCTGTACACACTGACCCAAATGCCAACTCGCATACAAATGTTAACCAGATGTTTATAATAATGGAAACTGGTTATTATTAGCCCGGTTTCTAGACAACTGTGGCTGAACACTGTTTTCATCTTCAACCACTTACGTGTTCGAAACACGGAGTTTCCCAGCGAGAACTGTTTGAAAAATTCTGCCACAATACGTGGCGCAATAACATACAACTACAAGGTTCTTACGGCACCAAGAGAACATTATACTTGAGATCCCACAAAGTGCCTAATGCAACCTGGATGACCATCTGAAGTGGCCCCTGCGCCGAGTGCCCGGCGCCAGGTGCAGTACGCTAATGCACAAGCATTAGCGATGTCGGGAGCAGGTGTGGAGCCGACAGAAAAGAGGTATTCAAGACGGCGTTTGTTTCGACTTGATTCCCGGCCAGTGGTTTTCCACGTCGTCACTTTTTCGTCCACAGCACATATTTAGTTTTCGGAAAGGATGTGGCGCCGTTACGGCAACTGTCAGGTAAAGATCTGCAATAAATAGTAAATAAAAAATTAAATAAATACTAAATAAATAAATAATGTACACTAAACAAAATAAACTCTAGAACAATTTTCAACAGCTCAAACCGCGAAGTAATTGATAACTTCTGACATAGGCTTAAGCAGTTATTAAATGTAACGATGAAATGTGGGCAACGTTGTTAATCTCAGAGTTAATGATATAAAACTTTAAATGACGCTGATTCCTAGTTTGATAAACTGGCCTTTTGTCGTACGATGCATTGCTGAAATTTTGTGGCCGCACAGCGTATGATGCTATGAACCATCCTAAACGTTAGTATGCTTTGCTGATATCCGGTAAATAAATTAACGGCACCATGAAAATAGGTGTTCCCGCCTAGAAAAAGGATATAGCGCAGTGCAGCGCAATGGACGACCTAGAGATGAAGTGGTAGCAATTCTTGAAGCTGTGATAAAGGGCTATTGTGGTTTTGAGAAAGAAAATATGCATTGATTTGCATAGCGCCCTTGTTTGCATATTTTCTTAGACTTTAGCTCCACGTTTCAGTGTTATGATAGCTTGCTGTCTAAAGCTGCACTAGGAAATTTGATTTCATGTATGCCTTTAATAACCACACTGTTAACTCTTTGAACTGACAAATGTTACTGATCGCCCACGTGCTATTATGAATACTTTGGCGTCAAGCTGACTTTCAGCTAAAGTGTCAATTGGTCACTCAGGGCGAGTATAATTCTATGTAGCTCTAACCCAGAAGAGGAGAAGTCAATTTAAAATGAAATGAGAAAATGCTACAACAGATAGGACGTCAAGTCAAGACCATCATAGCTTAAATTTTGAACCTTCAAAACATGCCAGGACAATAAACAGAACTGGACAGTTGGTAGAAATTAACGAATAGTTAGTTGACACAGGATATGAAAAATGAGGCCCGACTCGTAGCATGAGAACAGGCTAAGCGAGCTTTATATGAGAGTTGTGTGATTGTGAAAGAGATATGCTATATATGGCGGGATGTGATTAAGGAAAGTGTTGGGATTATAACTGCTAGCTTTTATTACGGTCAGTGAACGCTGCACCGGACAGAGGGGTTTGCAGATTTCTCTGAAAGATATTCCCTTCCAAGTGCGGTTAAATTGTTCATATAAGTAATGATGGATACTTCCCAGAACAACCGCAAAATAATAAATCCATGCGTGGACAGCTCAGTGCAAACAGACAGGGTTGGCAAGCAAGTTCATTTGCGTCTCTGGAAACAATAACTCAAACACAAGTGTTTGTCTTTTTAAGCCGCCGAGAGCGACACTTTCGGTGCATATTATCCAGAGCACGTTACCACGTTTAGTTGAGCTGTTTTTCTTGCAGCCATGTTATTAAAGGGACAGTAAAGGCAAATATTAGCTCAAGCTAAAGTGATTTATCAGTGCTCTGGAATCTATAAGGCGTCAATATTATCGCTAATAGGGCCCTTATAATCAAGAACTTGAGGTAAATGCAGGACATGATCAGAGACTTTCCCGGGAGATTCAAGCACGTGCCCGGTGACGGAAGCACTCTTCAGGTAAATTCTGTCACTAGTACTCAACGACTCGTTGGGCAAAACATTCTTGTACTGTATTATAAGACGAAATGAAAGGCTGCATGTCCAATTCTATTTGAATTTGAGAAGAAAAGAACTCATGGAAATAACCTTGTCAACGACGCGCGCGATCGAAAGGTTTCGTTTTCTCTCGACACAGAGCCGCACACGCTTTCGTGTTTCAGTAGTTATCGCGTAGTGTAGCGCTGGTTTTGCTCGATCCCGAAACTCGCACAAACAGTAAGTACCGAAGAATTCAACTTTCATGTTAAGCCGCGGGATGCCCGAGTGGTCTACACCACTCGATCAAAAATTGGAGGACGCTTAAGCTTCGCCTTCAAGAGTGGAACGCGATAGCGTTATCGCACCCCTTTCGCACTGCCATTCACTCGGCATGCTCTGGAGTCACACAAAGACAATTTTCATATACAACACTTTTAAGTCAACAGCACAACTTTTTTCTAATTATTTGTTCCAGGAGCACCACGCAGACGCGTGACTCCTCGCCAGCAGCACGGCACGCATCTCAGGGGACGCTCTTCCGCCGGACGCGCTACGGCGCAGCGATCACGTTAGAGCCGTCCCGCATATGACGCTGCACCTAGGAATCGCGCTGTGAGCGGAAAGAGGAGCCGCGTCGCCTAAACACGAGGGTTCGAGGGACGCACGCTGTAAGTTGGAAGGGGAGAGAGCGAGAAAGCTTATTAAACGCAAGGGTATTGGGGCATCCTCGTACCAGTCCCCGCACTGCCCCAATGCGCTCAAACGAAATGAAGGGAAGAAGCGGGCGAGTGGCGCGCCACCTGTCGGGGCAGCGCCGTACATTGCGAGGAGGGGGTCTTCTGTGTTTGCCGCAAGATGGCTCTGCCTGTGCGCCAAGCGCAGAAGAAATGTATCGGAAACGTACTTCGCTACTCGTTTTAACTGCGACTTCTGTAATTTACATGCTCATAATTACCGATATACACCACAGTACAACTTTCTACGGCACATTTCTAAGTCAACACCTTATTCACTAGAGGCACTTTTGTCCCGCTTTGGACCATCGAACTCATGGCTGAGTGGTAGGGTCTCCGTCTCACACTCCGGAGACCCTGGTCTGATTCCAACCCAGCCCATCTTGCAAATTGTTTTTATTTATGAATTGCGTTCCGGGATTTTTCACTCACGCCTAACGCAGGCGACGCCGACCACACCGGCTTTTCTGCGGCCCGAGCTCCTTAACGCTTTCGCGTTAAAAAGCACTTGCAGCGGCGAATCCACCACTCTATCTTGACTCGGTACCGCCGTCTGTCGGGCGCCGTTTTACTCACTGACGGCAGCAAAGGATGGTGATGGCGTATGCAAAGTCACCCCTCCCACTGGTTCGGTGGCGGGAGACTTGAAGTGCAATAATGGTATTCGGGCCCTTCCGATGTAATTTCCATGGTACTAAACAAGCGTTTCGAGGTTTCTGGAATTATATTTAAACAGTTCACGTCGACTTATTATTTGCATTTAGTGTCCTTTTAATTCACACTGCTTACATGCATATGCAGTTCTGTAGGCGACCCTAAAGCCAACGTTATTCTGTGCAATGTGTATTTCAGTGTATGCGTTGTAACTCCGCCACACCCAGTTTCTGCATACAGATGGACACGCTCTGCTTTTGTATGTTTTATGTTCTTGCTTCTTTACTGCAAAGCTTAAGACATGATCAGTATTCATGTTTTCGCCTGTCGCTTAGCTACCTTGCGTGGATAATTCCCTCATAATGGGGACACACTTTTCTGAGTGGCACATGTGAGAGTGGTTGCGTGAGAAAATGAATGCTTGCCGCCCATTTTGCGTGGCCGGCAAGGTACGCATTAGCAACTGCGGCGCACCGTCTGCCCACCCGTTTTGCCATGCTTGGAAGGCGCCCTAGATCGATAAAGATGTGTCACGCGCACAAACCCGAGAAGCTGTTGCGGCATTTCTTCTGGGAAGCTATTGACTTCTCTGCATTGTAAACAATCGACGTGTTCTCTATATATTTGCAACCACCAGCACTGACTACCTCAATTCATTACCACGGGTCTGTGAATAACCTAAATATTGAGTTCAAGAGAGAGGAAAGACAGAATTTCGGCTTACACAATAAAACTGAAGGTGTTAAAAATGCATTAGTGTTTTGGTTAAGTGCACTATTAACGTTAAAATGTAACGAAACAAGAATTTCAAACGTTTGATTGTTAGCCTAATAACTTTCTTTAAACTTGAAACTCGCAACCGGCCGCAGGGCGTGGGGGATCACAGGTACTAAAACAACCATTATTAGCCTTCATAGGTGTTCATTGCGGCAGATTAGGCCCGGGCACTCGTCTTCTCACACATACACAGATTTAGGAGGGCCGGGAAATGCAGTTTTTAACGCTTTGATGCCCAGCGTTGCCCAGGAGCCAACAGCATGAAAATAATTTTTCTTCATCAACTAATATGAATCAATACATATATCAGCCATTTGATGATACGCCTCAGTATAATCCACCTCAACGCAAAATTGCCGCGCGACTGGCCGCGCGATACACGTATTTTGCGTGCTTTCTTGGGGGTCTTTCACGCTCGGAGAAACACTTTCATGTAACACGTATCGAGCAACAGAAAGCTGCATCGAGAGTTTTTTTTTAGTTAGTCTACAGTTTCCTCATTGCCACTTTTCTTGCCATTAATATATTTGAGAAGTTCACTAATTATTTAAGACTTCTAGTAAAACTGCATTTAGTGGCTTCACAACACAGACTCCGTTTTGTTCTATCGCACTTCTTTATTCTCTTTTTTCCCCCTACCCCTTGTCTTGTTCCAACTTCTTCTATGTGCAGGCCTTCATAGGATTGCTTAATTCCCCCGAGCATTGTTTGGAGGGAATGCAGCATAAACCAATGCATAAGCTAGCCCCCATGGTTGCATTTATGTCCGCCGGCGTAGCCGGTGTCAGCCGATGACCCTTGCAGAGATTCCAAAGTGTTATGGGCAGAGTTTACAAGAAAAAAATAACGAATTCATGAAAGAAAGAAAAACTCACTGCCAGGATCTCAACCCTGTTTCAATTGCAGATGTTCAGTAAACGATGTTTTCAGTCCTGTCAAAGTATACTCCCTCCAAAGCAATTTTTTTTCTTTCGCTAGCACCGTTATCTGGAGGGATAATACGCTGAGGGAAACAAAAACGAAAACAACAGGACGCAGAAGATACATAAGGAAAAATAGAAGTTCCTCGCATTTTTTATACTTATATAAAGCATGAAACTTCTTGTTTTAATATTTTTGAGTTGTGGTATACTCTTTCTGACCTTATAACAAAGGTTCCTACGGGGAATCGAGCCATCGACCGCAACATGGCAGGCAGAGACGTTACCTCAACGCTGGGACTAAAGCTTGCCACTTAGCTTCTCAAGTTTTCATATCAATCACAGGCTCAAAACTGTTAGGATCATTGCCGCATTACTTTTTGTTTCTTGATTTTAGCTTTTCCAAGGCCGATTCTTTTACACTTTACGTACACTATGCTCTGTCCTCTAGTTCTTTACCGTATTACTGCTTACATCCACTGCTAAACACTTGTTTCGTTAGAAGAGCGAGCTGTTCGATGCGCTGGCATTCATCGTCGTGGAAGTGCGCTACGGCACGTACTTCTCGTTTCTCGTTGTGCAGATTCCTAACTCACACATATGAAAATTGGAAGCTGTGCATGAATGGTTAGAACCTGCCTACGTATTTTTACCACTGCACAAGAGCATTCTCCTCGAGAACTACCATTCCACTGTATCTTTAAGACGAGTAACTGTATTTCAGGCGCGTGCGTCTGACATAGCTTTACACACCTCCTGTCGAGAACAGATCAAGTATGGGATATAAGACAACCATAACACCAAGTTTTTGGTATGAAAAAAATCAATCTTTACCTTGCGTATAGACGATATCTAACAAAAAAAGGTGTGGGGTAAAAGAAAGCATGGTTGTGTCATCTCATGCTTGATAGTATCAAACACTCACTACCAGTATCAGCCAAACTAATTGTCATAACCCATCTCACAATGAGTGTTGGTGGTAATGCTTTTAGCGTTCAGTCAATATAGCGACACAACATATAGCCACCGTCGAAACGAGTGAGGCATAAGGCGTGCATTGAAGCGGTGGAACTGTTTCGCTCATCCATAAGAACACTCGGCGCAACCTAGCGTAGCCTCCGTAATGCACGACGCGCTGGTGCGTGGGAATGCTTTGAGACGCGCCATGCGGAAACCGGGCTCTTCTCTCGTGCGGCTGTGTGTACACACCGCGCCAACTAATGGCGCTACCGACAAATCAGTCCGTGGCCTCCGAGACGAGAAGCGGGCCGCGTCGGTGGCGGCGAACGCTGAGAATTGTTCCCTGGCTTGCAGCACACCAAGTGGAGCGCACCCAGTGACCAATGTTGACGAGAGGTTCCCGGAAGAGCGGCACATACCCCGTGAGTTCTAGCCACAGGCCGCTAAAATGGCGCGAGAGGCGTTCATGGAAAAGTCGCACAAACCCAGTGCATTTGTGGCGCAGCCTACTGAAGCATCGGGTTGCTGTTCTTGGGGATACGTTTTGACATGTGCTCGATTTCTCTCAGCATCGGCGATATTTACGGATACGAGTCAGCCATGTAGAGCGGCATATTTCCAGTCGCGCATACATAGTTATACAACCAGGCGTCACAGACATACCTAGTGCTCCAAGGTGACGTCAAGGAGTTTCGTTGAACAGCGTTGCCTACCCACTCCAGCATCTACAGTGACTCAGGCCGGCGTGCAAAAAGTTCATTGCAGAACGCCACGTATCTACGCATTGCTAAATACCCTGGAACCGAAGCTGGTCTGACGGTTGGGTTCGAGCCATGTTTCGTAAGCGCTACCCATTCGACCACGGACTATTCTGTGTGTGATGTAGCCGGGAAAACATTTAGATAGGGGCGCACATACATACATACATACATACATACATACATACATACATACATACATACATACATACATACATACATACATACATACATACATACACAGGCGGCGAGTTTTCATTTGTCCGGGGGAGGGGCCTGGGGGCCTGACCAGCTTTCCAAACCCCATATATATATATATATATATATATATATATATATATATATATATATATATATATATATATATATATATATATATATACTTCTTGCACTTGAAACTTCATGTGACATCGATGAATTGAGCTATGTGAGTATTTACAAAACCTCACAGTCGCAGACAGTTCAATTTCGCAGCCTGAGTCACCTCGGTGGTGTAACCTTCCATCGTGTAATTGTAACACACTTCGCTATCACTAATACTGCTTCGCCTTTCCGGCGAAACTGCAGTCTTTCTCTTTCTGCTTTCTGTGACTTCGAAGGGCTCCTGCGCAAGACTGCATTTCATTCTCATTTTGAGTGAATCCGGCTTGGCCTCATTTCGCTTACTGAGTGAATTATACAGTGTTCCCAAACTATCATGCACCAAGACTTTAAAAAAAAACAGTGGCGTTACTCGAACGAAACTTACTGCATATTGTTTCCAGTACAGTGGAGTAGTTCCAGTAATGCTATCGTTATTGAGATTTCATTCGGTAATTGCAACTAATTATCTAACTCGAGAAGTATTCTCCTAATCTTGAAATTGTCAACGAGGCCTTTTAGGTGCCCAAAAATGACAACAGCGACGTACTAGTAGCCTATATTTTTTTCCGACTGAGCTGTAAAAGAAGGTGGAAGACCTTGAGCGATATCCTAGACAGAGTAATATTGAAACAAAAGGTGCACCTCGCACTGATGATGAGGATTGTGTCGCAGTAATTGAGACCATTGCAGAAAAAGTTGGCCGTCCTGTTACGCCCAGTGATGTTAACATCGCCAACCAAGTTAATTCAAGCACGGCGAGGATGTAGTCGTTCGTTTTTGCTCGCGGCAGAAAAAATCCGACTTTCTGAGCAAGGCGAGAAGGGCTCGTCTTATAACGACAGCACTTGGCTTTTTTCAGGAAAATAAGGCTTTTGTAAACGAGCACCTCATCGCTGAAAATAAACGCCTGTTTGCACAAGCACTCCCTCTCAAAACAGAAATGAAATGGAAGTTCATCAGGACCGATAACTTACGTATCAAGGTTAGAAAGACTGAAAACGGCAGAGTGTACACAATAAGGGAAGACCGTGACCTAGCTGTCATCACTGAGTAGTCCCCTTTGCGCAGGGTTGAAAATCGATGTACGCTAACATGGAATACAAAGAATTAGTTCTACCCACAGAAATCAAATACTGCAATTCATCATGTGATTATGTCTTATATATTAACGTGCGCTCTGTTTTAAACAAAGAAGACGATATGTCACTTTTTCTCGATCAATTTCCTTTCAGATTCGATATTACAATGTTTTCTGAAATGTGGTACACCTCCGTACGTAAAATGTTCCAGCCGCATGGTTACCAAAACATTTTTTCTAAACCGCGCAAACAGGTGGCGTGGCGCTTCTTGTGACTGGACATGAAAATTGTTAAATACTATCTGAGTACATCCGCTCAACTGTTGACTATGAGATCTTAACACTGAAGCATAAAGATCAAATCATTTCTGTTGTTTATCGTCCTCCTAGCGGTAATTTAGCGCGCTTCATTGAGGTCTATGAGGCTTTTTCATATTATGTTAGTAAGAAAAACTATAGGCTTATATGCGGTGGTCATTTTAATATCAGTGTTTTACGTGATAAATGCTAGCAAGATTTCTTTTCTGTACTATCAACGTCAGGTTTTGAAAATTACATCGATACGCCAACAAGAATCACGTATTCCTCCTTATCTGCCCTTGACCTTATTGTGACAAATATAGACACTGCAGTCTATAGTGATGGCATGATTGTATCGGACTTTAGTGATCACTGTCCAGCTGCTCTGATGTATCGCAATGAATCCAACACGTGTAAAACCTCGACTACGGCATAAGATACTGATTATCACACAAGATAGGGTGGAGTATTTTAAAAAGGATATGGCTAGATACTACTGGTAATTTGTGTTAGACAACGAAGATGCCAACGACACATACAATATTTTCATCGATAGACTTACAAGAATTTGCCATAAGCATTACCCTTATAAAGTTATAAAATCTCCAAGAAAAGCTAGAAAACTATGCATCACTAAACAACATTTGGATATGATTAAATAAAAGTATTGCAAGTACCATTCATTTTTACGGACAAGTTTTGAAATCGCATTAAAAGAATTAAAAATTTATAGGAATTGGTTGAATGCTGAGCTCAAGCAAGCAAACAATACATATTATCAAAGTAGTTTTTCGGATATAAATCTACAGCAGCCGGATGTAACGTAGGAAATAGTAAATACTTTACTGGGTCGTAAAAACAAAACCAGTGTAGCGAATACAAAATTACACATTCCGTACTCAGCGGTAAATCACTTGCAGATTTTTTCAACGACCACTTTTTTACACCCCCCTCGCAAACGGCGATCCCACAAATACACCCTCTACCACCAAAGGTATAATTAACACTGTTCAGCAAACCATGTTTATGCAGCCCACTGATGAATACGAAGTTTACAGTACCTTTGCTAGCTTAAAAATAGCAAAGCAGTTGATATTGAACATGTACAGCTAAAGCTCATAAAATACTGTTTGTGTTATATTTTTAGTTTACTGGCACATATATACAACCTAGTGTTGCAATCGGGAAGCTTCCCAGAACGTATGAAATGTGCCAGGGTTTGAGCAATCTTTAAAGGTGGTGATCGTAATGGTACCGAGTAAATATAGGCCAATATCTGTATTGCCTGTTTTTTCTAAGGGTCTCGAAAAAATGTTATTTTCTCGACAAGTATGACGTTTCAACAACTGCACAGTTCGGCTTCAGAAAAGGGAGATCAACAGAGACAGCTCTACTTTCATTAAAGGAATACATCCTACAAAACATAGAAAAGAACATGTTTACGCTTACCCTATTCGTGGATTTTAGTAAGGCGTTTGACTGCCTTGATCATTCTAAACTACTCGGCAAATTGCAGTCTTATGCTATATGTGGTAATTCCTTAAATTTATTACAATTATATCTCAGTAAACGCCTGCACTGCACAGGTATAAAAAGGGAAACCGCACCATCTTACACAATAAACTTGGCGTAGCGCAAGGGAGTGTGCTGCGACCACTTTTGTTTAACGTCTATATTAATGATATCGTAGATTTAGACAGAAGGGCAAAATTTATTATATATGCAGACGATAGCACCATTTTGATGGAAGGATCTGATACAAACCAGTTATCATCCCAACGTAAAGATCTACTAAAGAAGCTATCTATATGGTCTAACGAAAATCAACTTAAGATTAATGCAACAAAGAAAAAGGTTATGATTTTTCATGTGAAAAACAATAAGGCTACATTGAATTATGACATAATTTTTGAGGATCGAGAAGTATGGATTGTTGACAGTTACAAAATTCTTGGTGTTCATTTTTCATCCACTTTAACTTGGGGTACACATTTAGCGTGCCTCATAATTTGAAAGTAGTTTTTGCACGTAAAACCCCATAATTACACATGTAAGCTATGTATGTAAAAAACTATCCTATGTGGCGGGAGTACTATGCTGTTGTCGCGGCATGCTGCGAGACTCTGCCAAACTACACATATATTACGCCCTTTTCAGTTCACTCCTAAACTCCTGGGCTTGGGTCTGGTGTACGATAACTAAAGCCAATATAAACAGATGTTTGACATTACAGAAAAAATTGTTCGTCACATCAGAAACCTGCAATCTTTGTGTACGAGTAGAGATGCATATAAATTGTTTAATATTGTCAGAGTAGATCACCTTCACACATACCGTTTGTTATATGTGATGAAATTTTCTAACACATTAGTAAAGAACTTCATTAAACGTCTAGCATGCTTAGAACACCGTCAGCCTAAGCTAAACACAAGAAAATCTAACAAATGGATTACTCGACATTTCCGAGCATACTGCTACAAACACCAATCGCTAGCTGCAACTTACCGTTTATCCTCAACAAATATGTAGATCTATCAGGTTACAGTAGGAAGCAACTTTGACAATAATTTGTTCAGTTATCGTACGTTGTTTCAGTTATATTATTTCTGTTTTCATTGTCTCTTTTTCTTTCCATGCGCTTTTCGCTTATTCTTGAATAATATTTTTTCCTGATGTCCAAATCTTTTTTTTCTTTCTTGAAGAAACGCATGTTTTTCTCTTCTTCATTTAGCATTTGTTGTCATTACTGCGGAGCCCTATGACATAGTTATTTATAATGCTGCTATGTCTATTATGTTTTATCTCCCATATATGTATATATCTACTACATTGTTTGATCATGTGCCAAGATGATGTTGCCATGTAAGGCCTTTTGGGCCCCGTCAAACTACTATCGTAGCTTTTAGCCCAAAATGACCATACATTTCTCTTTCTTTTACTCAAAAATAAAGATTGATTTGATTTGATTTGATACATGCATTCCAGCGTTGGGCTGCTGAGCACGAGGTCGCGGGATCGAATCCCAGCCACGGTGGCCGCATTTCGACGGGGGCCAGATGCGAAAACACCCGTGCACTTAGATTTAGGTGCACGTTAAAAAAGTCCAGGTGGTCCAAATTTCCGGTGTCCTCCACTACGGCGTGCCTCATAATCAAAAAGTGGTTTTGGCACGTAAAAAACCACAATTTAACATAGATTCCAGAAAAGTACGTGGAATACTCTAAGAATGAATAATGATACATTAAAAAGCCCGAACAGCAAGCATTTTGATGCGCTATATTAGAGTACACTGCCTTCGAAATAGGCCCGTGTGGGCGGAAGAAAGAACGTCGGCTGGCGATGCGTGTTCTTTATCACTACTATACGCGACAAAGGCTAGATAGCGAATGTCAGAAAGTTCCCGCATAGACGCGTATCTCAATGTGAAGCCTGTGCTGGACTGCGAAATAGATCCGTGCAATGTTACCATGCTACAACAAAGCTACAGCTGAGTATATTGGCAAAGAACGAAAGAAAGGATCCCACCCACGCGCCGTAAATTTCAAGAGCACAAGCTTCGCTCTTTCAAACAGTCGACTTCTGTAGTTCTGCTCATTATTTCCGATTACATGTTCATCTATGTTAGTACCTTTGTAGCGATCTTTACCTGTATAGTATAGTAAAATAATAGTGATCCTTATTCCTACTGACCTGACGCTGGCATGTGTCAGGACTAGGTCAGGTATACCAAGATGGGTAGATGAAAAGGCTCATAAAAGGAAAGGCTATTTTCACGCACACTGGGACTGAAGCAGCAATATATACTCTAGACGCTTACCTCATTCTGCACTGCTGGTGATGCTTCGGCTGCTTATTTCCTGCTGTCCATCTATCATCAAGACAGGCATCGTATTTTGGATACCCGAGAAGCCGAGTGGTTATTGATCCGTGTTATTGTATATCGATCATTCTCCGAATGTTCCTGAGAAGAGAACGACGTTCACCGAGCACTCTTCGATGTGCAGTTTTCTGGTTCCCATACAATTGAGTTCTCGTTTTCCCTCTATATAAAGCCACATATATCTCGCTTTCAAAAACAACTGCATTAATTGGAATATGAGTTACTGTAAAACAGTCTTTTATTGTTTTCCCTGAAAAGAGCTTTGGCTCGCTCACACAGTTGTACACTCTACACCCTGTAAATTTTCATATCACTTAGCTTGACAATAGTTGATCACATGTAACAACGCATTCGTTATGAGTTAAAGGACTAGCGTTAGATAAGAAATAAACATTTACAACACAAAAACAGAAGCCTATCACTTTCGGAGATTGGTCCTTTATAATCGTCAAGTTAACGTCAAACACTAAATACTGACATACAGTGAAAGGCTGGTGACGTAGGCAAAAAATTCTTTCAATAGTTTTAGTACTGAACCAGAGAAAGGCGAAAGCCAGACCGACGCGTGACAATCCCTTCCTTATTAGAGTTCAAACAATAGGTTTTCTAGAAAATGCTTCTTCATTGAAGCGCACTTGTCGTGTTGTGACATCATACGTGTCTCTGCTTCCTCTAGAAAACCGTGAATGTCTAACGACCAGCGCAGTCATCCGCATTTCCGCATGCAGTGGATATTCTGGTCATTCCAGGAGCTGCCCGGAACATTCTACCCATCCGGCGCCAACGCATGCATTACTGAGCACATGATCCCAATAGCCTTAAAATTATGGTGACCACATATTGTGCGCTACAAATACTTCAAGTTTTGACGCAGAGTCTCTCCTGCGAAGTCTTCAGAAGAAAGCTAGACTGGTGGTATTACAGAAGTCGCAGCCGTCTTTACTTAAGCTTGTCCATATCTGAGTTTTTATTACTTAGCTAAAAGCAGGTCTCTTTAGATATATTTTTATTTGCGCGCAGGCAGAAACTTGCCAGAATTTCACTCTGTGAAGCATCTCGCCAAATAGAATTAGGTGGTAGTTTCGGTCTTCAGGGGTGAAGAATATATTTGATGCCAGCTGAAACTGTAGAATTCAGTAGTCACAACTTAGCTACGGAGCCCATTGTTTGCAAATTCACGTCACCTAACGCGCTGTTTTACTGCTGACCGACATACGGTTCCTCTCAGTGAAGTTGTTAATTCTTGAAGCTTCGGGAATTCCAGTGAACCCAGCCTTGTTACGATTAGTGATGGCATATTTTACTTCTTTCAAATAGATGCCGATATTCATAGATAGCCTATAAGATACAGAAATGAGCCTCTCGGGAAGCAGGTAATGCTTTCATGAGAGTATCTACAGATACCTGGACTACAAAGATTTTACATATGATTGTGTGTGGAGATAGCCCGCCCCAGTGTGATATAACGACACGAAAATATACATCCACAGGAGGATCGTTTGAAGAATGCCATTTGGTTCAAATATTTTATGGTAAACCCAAGTTAAAAGAACCATTTGTCATATGCACTCCATCAACTTATATATATATATATATATATATATACAGACATACAGTAGTTCTGTATATGTATGGACACAGTGACCCGTTTGGCGAGCCTGACAACGCGAGTAACGACATTCTTGTGAGTTGGTTCATCTTGAAGACATACTCAAGCATAGCGATAGGATGACTGCAAGAGCACAGCCGCAACAACGCTAGCTCTGATTGCCAACTAACCTTTATTGAAAGAAGCTCCAGCGAATTATAGTCGGTTGAAAGCAACCAACGAAACGATTTGGATTGAAAGGTATGTGCGTAGGTGGCACTACAAGGGCAGCTGTTTGTGGAGGAAACTCATCTCACGATGACTGCCAATGGTATTGCGCTTAGCAATGAATCAATATGGAGACACGAGGTATAGGCACCGTCAAAATTCCTAATATAGAAGAACTGCGATGCAGTGCGTCTCCTCTCTTGGGCTTCACTGCGAATGCTCCGCGACATCTAGTGACAGCACCGCAGAGCTGGCGCATGCCCTCTGAAATAAAGAGAGCGACACACAACCTGTGGTACGTGCCTAGTTACCTAAGTTAACGTCAAAGTTCAATCAATAGTGACACAAGACTACTGAGACATACCCAGTGACTCAAGTTGGTGTCAAAGTGGTTCAGTGAAGAGCAGCAAAGGCGAGTGGTAACCATTGTTTCAACGCTAAACGCTTTACAGTCATCGTGAGACGGGTTCGAGGATATATCTTTTTTCTAAGCTGAGTGACGCAAGCCTGATACACTCATCTTTTGTTCGTGTATTGTTCCTTTATTGCTCCCAAAAGCAAAATAAAAATGGTAAAGGCATTCTATATAGCAAAACCTAAACATAGATGTATCCGCATGGTGTCACCAGGCATATCAAAGCAAGAAACGCCATTTCTACATAAGCACGTGTACCTACAATGTCACCTTTGCGCAGGCCTGTCCATACGACTTGTTATTGTTGTCACTTTCTCTCATTTGCATCTCTCTCTCTGTCAATATGAGTATAAGTGATAGGCAGATCCCCAGCTAAATTTTTTTTTCGGAGTCAGTACTAGTATTATTGTGCTTGTTCCCCAGTCCTTGTTATGATACTGCGGTTCGATATACGATCCGAGGAGGCATGCTTGCAAGGATTTGTCTCAAGGCGGTTGGCAGCTGCGGCGTCTGCAGAAAAAACACCAATCTCGGTGTTTTCTCTCTCCGTAGCCTAGAAGGAAAGCCACGTAAGCTTCCATCAAAGGACCCCCAGCTGGATTCATCAGGAACGGTGATGCCATTCCTAAATACTATTTGGATTGTATTCGGACTTCCTTATCTCTTCTTTTCTTTGTATCGGTGTAGATCAGGTGCTTGCGAAAAAGTAATAGGTGACTCTCTCTCAAATTGTCTCAGTGACTCAGTGAAAGTACTCGTGCGTATTTGCACATGCAATAAAGCAGCGTTTTTATTAGGGTATAATACTGCAATACACAAAAAGAAGCTCCCCAAAAAATAATCCCTGCAGTACGTTGGGAATTAACCTCAAACTTCATTGGAAGCAGTCGTTTCCCATGATGTGAGATTTCTTCATGGAGTTCTTTGCCATAATTGTATTGTGAACCAAGTTTTGATGTTTCGTCCGTGTACACAAACTGGAACTGTTTACTGGGAGACGGGATCATGCTTATATTGCGCTTAGTGTTAAACTGACGATTTTCTTTTATTAAGTGGAGGACAGGACGTGGATGTACGTAGCGCTACGTACGTACAGGTCCTGCCTATCACTTTTAAAAAATCGCCACCGTAACACTAAGCGCAATATAATCATGAACGTTCACCAACTAACCCCTTCATTGCTTTACTAAAAGGAGAAGGGATGTTTTAATTTATAATATGTACTGTGTACGCAGAGCAATATTGCCTATGCATTCGCGAACACCGTATCCTGATTCTTTTGTATAAGCCATAAATATGGTAAATATATTTGGAATATCTGAATGCTTTTGCAGCGACACAAAATTCCTGTTGGGAGCAAATTGTGGACGACAGGTATAAGGGGAATTTTAGAGAAGTTATAGAACTATATGACGGGAGTTGGTGAGCTTACAATTAGAAAATATTGTAAACATTAATTAGACTTCATTTTCAGGGATTGAGCAAAACGTGAACAAGGTGAATGCAGGAGCCAACGTTTCGACAAGTGGACTTGTCTTCTGTCGCCTTGAAGAAGGCAAGTGCACTTGTCGAAACGTTGGCTCCTGCATTCACCTTGCTCACGTTTTGCTCATCGTCTTGAATTTCCATCTCCCGCATTCCCCGTCTTTTCTCTGGATTTTCAGGGATTGTCATTTTCAAAAATTCTCCGAACGGTTAAAATGTGGACGTTCGGGAGAACCTGTATTTGTGCCAGTGTATAAGCGCAAAGTTCTCCAAGATTCAATAAATTGGTCCAAAATGTCTAACACATTATCCTATTTGGAGAACTGAGGCATTTGCTTCAGCTGATTCTTTGTGCAGTGCTTGCCAAATTTAATTTAATGGAGTCAAATTATTTTATTACCAGATGTTTTACCAAGGTCATATGAACGGGCGGGCTAAAATGAGTGGCGCAGTCACACGAGAAGGAGCCTAGTGAAAAATGAAAAGCAGGAAGCCAGCAAGGCTAAGCTCGGCTGTCTACCCTGCATTCGCGGCTGATTATGCACTCGCCCCTGGCTACCAGAGTCTAAAAGCGCCTTCTTCAAAACCCAAACCTCGAGTGCATGAATCAGATAATATAGTACAGTATCGATAAAAAACCGCCATAGAATTATTTCTTGCAGTCCCGTTTCATGCAGTGTGAGCTGCACGCCTTGTTTCGGCTCACTTTGGCGCGGTATTCACACTGCAAATTACACGTTCTTTTGCAGCGGCTCATTGCTTCTCATCTAGATGAGTCAGTTCCTGAGGATTCTACGCCTCTATAGACTCGGACTCACTGAACTTCTTCATGCTACCGCCAAATCGCCATTGACGGGAATGTGTTACAAATTAGAAGAGAAAGAGGACGAGGGCATCGGGTGGGTATCATAAGCTTTGATTAGATAAAGGAAAAAACGGCAATGACGTCTATGGCATTTCACCAGATTTCGCGTATACTGTTTTCCCATCCGCTGCAGTTACGAGCATGAAAGCTTCATAACACCATACCAACGACTGAGTGCCCCATAAAGGTTCCAACTCTCTATTTCGCTCTTTGAGGCTGTGCCAATAAATTTGAGCACTTGCTAAAACTCTGGCTAGCAGCGGGGTGTAGACGCAGATACGACGAAGGCATTAAAGCCACAGCCTTAAAATTGTGAGAAATTTTTGTCGTGCACCACACAGAGTAAAATGCAAAGAAATCTCCTCGTTTCACATGCATGAGGGCTCACGCTGGCTTAGGAAGCACTGATATCCCGAATTGAGATCTGTGAACTGCAAAGGGAACCTTCAAATTGCTGCCTATTGAAAAGCCAAGCTGAATAACTTCAGCGCACCTAAGGAGTTGAATAGAGTGAGACGGTTAAATTGCGTTCTGCGAAAGATGCTGAGAAATTGACAGGATGCATCGAGCCTTCTACTAGAAAACGAGCTAAAGGTGGGGAATTATAGGAATTCAGAAGAGGAATAGTAACAATGGCGGCTAAGCGAGTCAGACAATAGTCACTTTCGTTCGCTCTTGTAAATATAGCCTTGTCATAAAGTATAGAGCTTATTCTAGTCTTGTTTAAGTGACGCAGTGCATAAATAGTGTGGTGTACATCCGTGTAATATTTTGTCTTTTCCCAATTATCAAAGCGCGTGTTAAAAACAATGTTGTTGAGTATCAACTACAGGGTAGTGTGCGAAGAATGTGCGACATCAACAAAGAGAACCACGACGAAGACGGAAGCACCAATTGGCTAAAACAGGCGGCTGAAATTTGTTCAGGGAAAGAGCAGAAGAGATAAGCGACTTGTAGGTGGGTAACCATAAAAAAGAATGTTGCCTACAACCTTATTCAAGTCCTGCATGACGTCCTTCGCATAAGCGGTATGTTCTCGGTTCAGCACAGACAACCGCATATATGCGTACTTTCAAGCTTGATCATCTGTGGCGAAACGCGGTGGACCCACTGCTCACGGCTCTATGCGACCAATGAACAAACGGAACGTTTATGAGCAGCCCTGCAAATTTGGCACATAAAAAGCGTACCGAAACGTTGAGAAAGTGTTACAAAGCAGAAGTTGCAAGGAGCGGTGAGGAAGAAACTGCGAGGGAGAAACATAAGTGAAAGGCAAAAGGAGAGAACGAATAAACAAAGGAAGAAGTCGCCGCCTCTGTGCGTAGCTTTGATGGCGAAGGAGGAGGAACGACTGCACTGGCCGCGAAGAAGCAAAATCATGGCGTGAGCAGGCGGAAGAGGCGATGCGTTTTGGTTGGAGTTGTCATTTTTTTGTACCAGTGACGTTACGCTTCTGTGTTCGCGTGAAGTCATGTGACAATGTCAATGAACGCTCTCCGTGATCTCAGTGATGTTCAATCCCACTGATGTTACCGGAAATTGCAAGAAGCCAGTGCAACTTCGACAACTCGTGGGAGTGCGACCACAAGGCGACTATCAGTGATGGCAGTCCTTCATATGCGCTGGATCGTCCTGCTCTGGAGTACGTGCTGTAAAGCGGCGAACCAGTGTCGATTCGTAGGTTAATTTTTGCTTGTCATACTACTAAATGCTTAATTTCTGCCATTGCATTATTACAAGCCAGCAGATAAAGAATCTCGGTGATTAAACATCTGAACATGTAGTATTAATGCGCACAGCATTGAAGTTTTGGCGTGTGAACTACCTATAACTGCAGGCATAGTCCAGTTTTGGTTTCCTGAAATTGCATTATTGCTGGCGATATTTTCTCTTGCGTAGCCAGATGCCCTTTCGTTGAAATTTTGTGCGCGTATTTTCATAAAGGCTTGCGTTTTATTGCGCCGCTAGTAATCGCGTGTAGCGTTCTATTCATGTAATCTTCCGTTTCTTCTTATCCCCTTCGTGGACATTTGCGAAATGAATTTTTACATTTCGTAGTTTTACTTTTTTTCGGCTTTACTTTGAACACTTTTCTGGTGTTGTATGCATTCTCGTGTGCGCAAGGTGTAGATCGCCACGGATTTTTGGCTTTCCCGTTCAAAGTGTCGAGTCCACTTGAATTCAAAGCCCAATTTTGCTCGTAGCTTGCTTGACGCGAAAATAATCGTTGAACTGCGATGACGCAGCAGCACCGAATTGTGAGTTTGCACTAGAAGCAGAATTTGCCACAATATCTATTGGAGAGGAGCAGCACACTCGTTACTTATAGAAGAAGTGAAGTTCAGTGCCAGTGGCAAAATTTCAACGGCGCGATATCTCAAGTCAAGCTAGCAGTTTCAAGTTTTATTGCAGACTTAGAAATTGGTGGATCTCAGTACTTGCGTCGTTTCATAATGTTGTCAGAAAGTAGCACTGCATTGCTAAAAAACAATTGAAGAACCAAAAAAATGTCAACAGGCTGTACATTTTGCTTATGTCTACATGATTGCTATGTAGTGTTGATTTTCGGCTATGAGGTACCCACTAGCCTCAAGGTACGTCTTAAGAAGACCTTTCTTATGAGCTTCTGTTTCTAAAGTTATCAAATTACTTGAAGTTCTTTTTATTGTCCGCTAACAGAATTTGTTTTTCCTATACAAGATTATGGCGGGAGAGGTCTACACTAATAGCAACGGCACCAAAGAAAGCAGAACATCCGGCTCTCCTGTGCAACTACAAAGGGGACCACAGCACCGGTAAGCAAAAATCAGGCTTAGAATGGCTGTTTAATGCAGTTGGCAAAGATAATATGCTTATGATGAAGCACACGAAGAAAAAGCTGATGTTTTTCCAGCACAAAAGTGGGGTGGGGTGCAGAAAAATACAAATGTTTGCAATATTTCTTGCATGCGGATGACATTGAAGCACTTGCATGCACTGTACTATTACTGCACACATCCACAGGCCCTCTTACTCATTTCCGCTGATTGCACAAGAGTGGGAAGTCACTGAGTAGGTCTAAGCGAGTATAAATGAACGTAAATGCGGCTGAATGCCAAGGGACATAAATGAGTGTCCCTGAGTGCCAGCTGACAATGTGAGCCAACAAGTCATTACCAGGAAGTGTGAAGAAATAGGACTGTGAAATAAACCATTAGACCAAGCACACTGAGTTGATTACGAAGAGGACAAGCATATGTGAAATGTGTTTATGAAGAATGTGGAGAATGCAACTGAGGTCGTTTCGCTTGCTTTAGTTGCTTGCCCAGAGCACTAGGTGTGTTCGTGTGTCGTCATGTCTTGAGTACTGTGTTTACACTACGTATGCGCTCTTTGTGCTCATATTACGTAGGAATGGACTCTGGCGCTAATAATGCCACTGAAATTTCAAATATAGCGCTGTAATCTGAAGATGTCGGACACATTCGCATGTCGTTCCCTAGCTAACTAAAAATCTGCGGATTCCAGTATTGCTTCGTTTGATGATGTTGTCAGAAAGCAACACTGCATTGCTTAAGGAACCATGAAAGAACAAAAGAAAGCCTATCAACAAGATGAACATTTTGCTTATGTGTAGCAATTGCTATGTTTTGTTGATTTTCGGCTATGACGTACCCACTAGTCCAGAATGAGGCCTTTATAAGACATTTCTTTTGAGCTCTTGTTTCTCAAATTATCACATTTCTGCAATTTCTTTTATCTCTCACCAACTGAATCTCTTTCCCACACAGAAATAAAGCGGGAGGCGTAGACACTAATGACAGCGCCATCAAAGAAGTCAGAACATCCGGCTCTCCAGTGCAACGTTAGAGTGGAGCACACCACCGGTAAGCGAAAACCAGGCCCAGAATGGCTGTTCATCGCAGTGCGGAAAGGTGATATACTTATGACGAAGCACACAAAGAAAAAGCTGATATGTTGCCAGCACAAAGTGTGGGAGATATACGCATACAGACATGAGCAATATAGCTGGCTATGACAACATTCGCAGTGCCACAAAAACAGTTCTTCTCATACAGCATACGAAGGCATCCTCGTACGTTGCAATACGCTTGCATGTGGTGGTCCTCAAATTCACTGCCCAATCGCATCGCAAAGCTTCTTAGTTAGTTCTTTTTGTTAGGTCGACAAACTGAACTGTGGTAAAGATCATGGTGATGAAGAAGAGGACGACGGCAATGATGATGATGATGATGATGATGTTTGCGAATCTGAACAGTGGCCTGCTTTCACACAGAGGGATAAGAATCAGGGAGCAGGTGAAAATGTTAGAATACAAAACATTCTAAAACGAGCTACGATAAAACGCGAAAAAAAAATTCAGAAGAAGAATATGCGCTGCCACATGACCTTTTTTTTTTCCATTTCAAACATTGCATAATCCAATTTCATTAGTAACGTATTTATTTTCGGGAATATATTTTCAACGTTTAGTGATGGTCGTTATTTCATATGAATTTCTAATTGTAACAAACTATTACATAGCATTACGAGCCTTTTATTTGCGCTATATCAGCAGGTACTTCACCTATGATTGCGATCCTGAAGATCTTAGTCCTATAGCTGGCTTTGAAATTCGAAGCGTTGTGTTCTAACAAACTATCTGCGAACAAATTTTTTTCAATGTTGTTCCTAAATTTATGCAGAGTCTGGTTTAAAAAGTACACTTATTTATTTACAAAGGTCCACCTTGACCGCTTTTTTCTCTTCCTCCTCTTCGTGGCCTTCTTGGCTCTCCAGTCCTCTTGTTCTTTGCAGCAACATCACGAGAAACCTCTACCTTTACCATTCGTTTCCCTCATCGTGCAAACTATGAATCACCGTTCAACCACATTTCATAAGATGTATGTTATGCAAATGGTTCATTCTTTATCGAAAGGACAGCATTCAGAGAACTTACAGAAAAAGTATTTTATTTGTGCTTGCGGAGACACGTAACTGCTCACTGTTACAAGCGCGAATCATCAGCAATGAGGAACTTGTTAACATTGTGCCTCATGGACGCGGCCTGCTATACTGTGCTTTACAAGGAATTTTCCCTGACGGCTAGAGTAAACACAGCTGCGCGCCATTTCAATCTGCGGTTTTTGTATGCTATAGGTTAGATATTTTCGTTGTGCAGCCACTAAGAAATGTAAAGCGCTGAGGACAAATGTAGGGATTTCTGTAAGTGGGCACTTCGCAAAGCTATGTTATCAGGCTTTCTCGAGCGGCTTATGGAATACGCGGCTTCAGAATACGCGAGATTCGCGCTCGCTATTCTAGGCTATCAATTTGCAGCGCACGGACTAGTGGCGGCCACCGATCTCGGCGAAACGGAATTATTTGGAAGCGTTTCACGTAATGGGTGCGCTTTAAATAATAAATTTTCAGTGTTTTAGTTAAATGAATGAGCTGGCTAGGCAGATAGTTCTTGCAAGGATAAATTATGTGCTTTGGCGCACACAACTTTGAGAATAAGCGGGGAGGGACGATAGTCTAAGAAAGATTTGTGACCAGCTGTGCATACCAAATCAACCAATATTTCAAATATACTATCAGTCAATCACCCAATTATATATTTACCGCACTCAGCAACAACTTCAAGGTCTGAGTGCTGGCGTGCACGTGCATTAAAAATAAAAAAGAAGCAAAAAGTACCTGCAGGGCAATATAAGAAAAAAACAATGAATAAAAAGTACAGTTATGAAAACGGAGTGTACACACAAAAATTTGTAAGGTAATTACAAAACAAAAAGGTGAAGCGTAGTTGAACAATATGTGTAACTATGACACAACAATGCAAAGATCGAAGAAGAATAATGAGAGCGAGTTATGAAAAATATCGAGATCATGAAAATAAGTGTTACAAAGACTGAGTACTCCGCGGATGGTTGATTGTTGGTAATGACAGGAAGTAATGTAAAAGGGTATAAGCTTTTTGGTGATTTTGCGCGGAATTCGTAGCATGATACAACTGAGGAGTTGGCACATGTAAGGTTGCCTTGCAGGAGTTCGAAGAAAAAAACACAATTTTGCCGCGGCTACGTCAGCAGCTAAGGGCAATGACATAATCCGACAGTGCTAAATGAAGGACTAGTGCCCATGTTAGCAAAGCGGTGATGATATATGCTTGAAATCTATTTTCATGTCGGTTCTGGAAGAGCCATTCTAGGCGACCGATGAATATTCCAGTTGGGGAAGACCGATAGCTGTGTACAACTTGCGAAACGGTGCAACGCAATATTCCTTCTATAGTCTGCAAACATAACCAAGAGAGCCGATCCCTCGCATTACAGCGCATTTATTGTGATAAAAAAGTGTAGGGTTGTATAGAAAAGAAGACCTAGATAAAAGACATTAAACTATGGTAGACAATCTGCAGAATAGAAGAATAGGTGCTTTCTGTTTTGCGTGTTAAAGTAGTGACTTGGGTCTCAGCAGCGTGCAATGGACGTTATTATTTTTGCACCATTTAGGAAAAGAAAACAGGCCCAACTGCAGGTTGCAACTTTCATCCACAGTGTGAATTTTCTTTAAAATGTGGCTATCACCGGCATATAGAAGTAAAGAAGAGTTCCGAATAGCACAAAGAAAGTTCATAATATAAATTTAAAAAAAATAAATTATGGGTTTTTACGTGCCAAAACCACTTTCTGATTATGAGGCACGCCGTAGTGGAGAACTCCGGAAATTTCGACCGCCTGGGGTTCTTTAACGTGCACCTAAATCTAAGCACACGGGTGTTTTCGCATTTCGCCCCCATCGAAATGCCGTCGCCGTGACCGGGATTTGATCCCGCGACCTCGTGGTCAGCAGCCTAATACCACAGCCACTGAGTAATATAAATTTTAAAAATTAGCGATTTTACTACTGATCTTTGCGGGACACCGCTGGTTGCAATGTGGAAAGGCGTTTGCCATGATCTATCTAGAAGACAACTGCGCTAGAGATTGACAACTGACCAGCCAACATAAAAGTGCGTAATCTTAATCAGAACCAGCGAGTGGCTGGCTAGATCAAAATGTTTTATGAGGTCACAGTAAACGATGTCAACTTGCCCCCTTTGAAATACTGACGTGGAGATCCGAGCCATGAAACCTGCACGAAACCTGCCGGTGGGAAACACATGCTGATACGGAATGAGTGTGCTTTTCACAGCACAATATGTTGTCAAGAGCAAATTGAAAAATCGTTGACCTGTCACAAAGTGGAGACGTTTGGCGATAATCAGAGACAACAGTATTACAGCGAGACTTCAATGCAGGAAAAACACGAGCAGTTTTCCACATGTTAGAGATAGTGGATGTATTCAAACAGTTAATAAATATTAATGTCAACACTGGAGCAAATTTACTGGCATAAGCTTTTAGAAATTTGCATTGCATGCCTTCAGAGCCACAGGATAGCCAAGAATTCAAGTGCTTAAGGGATTTCCCGAGAATATTCTCATCAGCAACACATTAATAGATGTAAGAACCGATGTGTGCTCCATACTTACAATATTGTTGAAACTTGTAGCTTTATATACCAGTCAGAAATGGGCAGCAAAACAATTCGCATCTACTTGGACTTCTGCACCTCTAGAGTCGAACAGGCGAAAACACTCTCGACATTTACTATAGCGCTTACGGATATATTTCCCAAATTCCGCGGCTGGTTGGAATTGCTCTTCTCCATGAATGCCATATATAGGTCGTTAAAAAATCAACTTGTAGCGTTCAACGTGCCTAAACCACTTTCTAATTATGAGGCACGCCGTAGTGGGGGACTCCGTAAATTTGGACCACCTGGGGTTAAATCTAAGTACACAAGTGTTTTTGCATTTCACCCCCATAGAAACGCGGCCGCCATGGCCGGGACTCAATCCCGTGACCCCGTGCTTAGCAGCTCAACACCATAGCCACTAAGCAAGCGCGGTCGGTTGTACGAGTCGTGATCCCGCTTATAGAGGTGATTGCAGAGAGTACAACAAACAAACGCAGAACTCTCTCCAATTATTAGGCACAGGTTTTCTAGGTTTCCGGTGCGCGCGGTATTTGTGCTTTCGGGTAAATGTCAGCTGAAACGACAGCCAGTGGGGATATTTACAGCGTTTAGGCCTGTACCGTGGAATGGATTTGTCCATACTGCATAAGTTCCCACAAATAGATCTACTTAGTCATAAACATTCGCTTTGTCTGTAATAAGTGACCAATCAGTGGTGGAGAAGGAATCATATAAACCAACACAATCCCCACAGTTGAAAGCAAAGCGAGAGGATTTATTTATGCCACTGGAGAAGCCCTACCGTAGTGCTGACAGAGAGGTGGTTATCTTTCTTGATGTATTAAACTTATCGGGACGTTCAAGGGATATTTATGAACGAGATACATCTAAAACTATTAGACAGTAAATCTGGCACTCAGTGCGCTACTTAGTGAATCATTGTAGGGAAAATCGATGCAGAAACAATGACCCCTTGTGGCGCTACCATGTGGCGCAACTTGATTTGCATTTGGCATATGATAGCAGCATCAGAGCTGCTGTTACCTGCGATTGGTTTCTAGGCTTGCGTGCTAGAAGGAATTTCCTGCGATGTTTGCATTTTTCTTCCTACGACAGTTTTCTTGCCCAAAAAGTCTCTTCGAGTGATCATTGTGTATAATACAAGTTAGGATAACGCGTTACTCGAAATAGCATTGTTTTCAACAAAAGCTTGTCACAGGAACACGTGCATTGTTACACATTTATAGGCGTGCTGGTTCAAATTCGAGAATATCATGAACAAGTTGTCATTAGGACGCGAAATTATTTCAGCCTGTCTTGTGATCCTCAAGATAAGCATTAAATAGCAACGACTCTTACGGTTATTTTTTTCCACTGAGGCAAAATGTAGAAGCTATGTAACGATGAATACCTTGAATTATGAATGAAATGCTCTCCACAGATGCTCACATGCGTACTCAGGTTCGGCGAGCACATCACGTGCTACTGAAAAGATATAGGCATGAAATTTTCAGCCATGAAACGGAAAGTCAATTAGTGGACATAAAAAATGAGAACACTTCATTACTCTAAAGTACTCGGCAAAGAACTCGGCCAACGTACTTCAGGACTGTGTTTATTTATTCGTGTTTTTATTGCTGATTATTTACTGGAATGAGTTTATATACGCATGCATTATCCTTTCTGTCACCAATCCGTTGTGACCGCGGTTTTATTGCCTAATTCTTGGTTTAAGATCAGCGTATTTGGGAATTAGGCATTCGCACAGCTAGATGCGTGATTCAAAATGTGAAATATGTGAAAACGCTTTGAAGGTGCTTGGGCATTTCGAAGAAGTTCGAAGTGTCCCACCATCAATCTATTATGCGCAAACTGGTTGTTCCTTCTCCAAAATGGACGGGACGCTCAAAATGATTCTGACAAGAATGGGTTAAAACAAGAAGAATTCCCCAGGAAGGAAGTCAGGATAAAAAGTAAAGTAGACGTTGCGGCAATGCAAGATTATCCAGAAGCAACATAGAGAAGATAGGTTTGTCTGCTCCGCTGTGAAGCCAGTTATGGCTCACAGCATGGAAGTAGGTGCAAACAGCGTCGGAATGGATGATGCGAACTTGCTACAAGCTCTTCGAATATTGCTTGCCGACCTACAGATAACTCTAACTAAAATAAACAATAAAGGCGTTCACTGTCGAAGGTTCTGCAAAATAAAATGATTTTGCACTTGTTCGTGGAAGTACACCAGCTGCTTCAACTACCATAAACTATAAGAAATATCATGGTTGCAAGTTATCCCTTTTTGCCGAAAGATAAACTCTTGTGACTTTGAATTTAGCTGGGTTGCAAGGTAGTGCTGGCTTGCTCAGAAAATCCTATTCCTATATATAAACTTGATTTTTATGTTGAATTTTGTTGGGAAAAACGTCCTTGCCTTTATCAATACAGTTGCATATTTCATGGCAACAATGCACAGCATCAATGCCTTGGTATTTCCGGTGCATTTTCCTTTCTCGTTATCTCATATGGTTCTCCTTGTTTGTCTTTAAGTATATGACGAGCTATTTGTGAGGTCATTTGCTTAAGGTGTGAAAAAAAAAACGCAGCTCTTTTACAAGCTCGCTTAAAGCAGTGTCCGAGCACAGTGGTGCTGTATTCAATAGGAACGTTTTGCCGTTTTAGTTTTCATATTTAATCACGGTTTTAATGAAAGCTCAGTGGGCTGGCCTCAACGGGCGCACACCCGGTATCGTTATTTAGAGCAGAAGATTACGCTCTATAGATCGTGTTACAAAGTTGCCTTGTTGGTACCACTGCGGTTCTCGAAAATAGCGGTAAATCCACACAAAACCAAGCGCTATTTTCATGGACTAGGCATTTTTTTCGCGAGCCCGATAACATTAGAGGCATTGCAGTTTTCAAAAGACAACAGCTGCGAGTACCAATCGGTAATTCCCGTGATACGCGGAGTGCGCAGTATCGTTTCTAGAAGTGCGCCACTCAGCAGAGAGAAAAAAAAAACGGAATGCCGCAATACAACGTAGCGAAATCGGGGAGGGTATTATGGCCAAAACAAAGGATGTGGGCCGTCAGCTCCGATGTGGGTGAAAACAGTAAACGAGTATCGCCGGCGGGCACTGATCGAGGGAACTGGGGAAGGCATCAACACGTAAAGGGTACAAGGCCTTTTCATCTCCACTGCTTTAGGAAATTTCTTTCCTTCCACCTTAGTTATATATTTTATTTGTGTACCACACGCAGGGAGTGTCGGGGGCAGTGTTACAATAAACAAATCACCCATAAAACACATGTTCCCTGTAGTTTACAACATTATCGTCATTTTACAAGCACGGACTGTTATTTTTGTGACGTTTTAGAGCGACGTTAGAAATGCAGCGCTTTAAGTTGAATTTATACGGTCCCTTAGTACAATATTCAACTATCGATTAGTAGAAATAAATTTTAATGTTTTATCAGTTATAAGAAATGTTACATTAAGACCACCGACAACTCTTAAACATATATATTCAACAACCATACATGCATACATATTCTATAAAACCAATACCGATTTGAGAAGGAAAAAAAGGTTGCAGAGCGCATCCTCTCGGGAAGGTTTACTACGTATTCTGATAAGCAATGAAATACCTCTGATGGCAAAGATTTTTCTTAATATTTCAATGCTTATGTTTGACATTTATGTATGAAGTGTAAGTTGTCTGTCTGGGCACATACCCACTCACTGAACACGAGGTGTTTGGTAGACGTCTGTTAGCAACGAAATTTTCAATTCCGGAAAGGAATTTAGAAGTCAATAAAAATTGGTTAAAGGGCATACGGCCAGCATTACCAAATCTTGGCTGGGAGCTTACAACTGTTGCTGAAAATAAGTGCTCAATTACTACATTGTACCGGCGCTAACATATGGAGATAAAACGTGGAGGTTAACCAAGAAGCTCGAGAGCAATTTAAGGACCGTGCAAAGAGCGATTGAACAAAAAATGTTAATAGCAGCGCAAGTAGTCATGAAAGCGGTGTTGATCAGAGAGCAAATGGAGATAGTCGGCATTCTAGTTCACAGTAAGTTGATCAAAACGGGGAGCTGAGCAGGCCATGTTAAGCGTTGGACAGATAAGCAGTGAAGCCTTAGAGTTACAGAATGGGTGTGAAGGGAAGGGAAGCGCAGTCAAGCGCGGCAGAAAATTAAATGGGGTGATAAAATTAGGAAATCTGCAGCCGCAAGTTGGGATCAGCTAGTGCAAGACACGGGTAATTTGACATCGCTGGAGACAGTGACAGTGACAAGAACTTTATTAGAGTGTCCTGAGGAACTCGACTGGGGGGAACCGAAGGCTCCCCGATCAAGTTGGTGGCTCCGAGAGACCTGAATATTTAAACACATTGACATTCAGAAGAGGGAGCTAACATTGGTGCTAAAATTATTCATGCACGCTTTGGTATGGAGTGCAGCATCATACATTTTATCTATACGTGTTCGTATTGGTGGGTTCTTGTAGACTATTCATATCCTTTACCAGTATATTTTAGGACACAGTAGCATGACGCCTTTATATATGTACTTCGCATATGATGCTAAGCCCTCCTATAAAGTTCAACTATTTATTCTGTTTCGCAACTTTGCATTCCTTTAATTTGTATATATATTTAGATCGTCTTTCTCAGAAATAAAAGCACGAAATTTACAGCTTCATTCATCTATCTGCGCGAAAACTGCTATCACAGTTCCACAGCCTCCACAGCCTACACAGGGCAGGTATTATATATAATTGGCCTTGCAGGCAACGTCAAGTAAGTGCATTGTTTACGAAGGTGTTTTATTGTTTACGAACGTGGTAGCCGTTGTTCATTACAGAACAATCATGGCAGTGAAAGTTCTGTTTTTGAGCATTTCCTTTCTCCATGACAACACCACCATGGCCAGTAGCCATGAAGGGAGAAAGAAAAATGAATTCCTCAGCTTCCGCGATGCGCGATCGCGGCATTGACAGCATCTCGTCGGCAATAAGCTGTCACGTGATGAAAAGCAGTGAGCTTGCCCTAGGTTTGCACTTTCGTTTATCTCACTCTGATTGCCCTTGCCGGCTTTCAAGGTACAGAGCTACACAGGGGACAAATTTGATGCTTCGCAGTAAGAAAAGAGAGCGAGCGAACAAACAAATGAATGATTGAACAAGTGAGCGACCGAGCTAGTAACCAAGCAAACGAAAGAACGGATAAGAAAATCTAGTGAGGTAGCAAATGATCTCCGTTCTCTCCTCCTCTTTCCCGCCCTGCCCTGAAATTCGGCTACGTGAGAGCTCACGCGCGCCAGTCTCTCCGCGGAAAGTACGTGCCCATTTCCTACGCGCCTTTGTATCGCCATTGGTCGCAAGTTCCACCGTCGACCACTTACCAACCCCGAAAATGGGTAAAAGAGGCAACGAAAGAAGACATTACTGCCTCCGTACGCCTGAGCCACTGGCAGATTTACTTCCAACCACACCTTATGAAGTTCCGTTTAATGTTTAGTGTTGGCAGCACTATATACTTTATAGCGGCGCGGGAAGGATTTAACTTTTCTTCATCGCGTTTCCCTGTTTTGTTTTTCCAGAGAATGACGACAACTGGAATGAACGTGCACAGCGTCGATAAACTTCTCGTTCAATAATGCAACAATGACATTCATTCCAGTTTGCTGAATTTTTAGGTTTTCAGTTTGCTGAAAAAAATTTATGAGATCAGACTTCCAAGTACATTTTTATTCGTAAATGCTGTTTGCAGGCGGCATGTATATTAGCGATCAGCTGATATTACGCGGAACATCCCAATTACCTTGCAGCGGCTTTTCCCAGCGTTCAGTTGTAGCATAACGTTTTTTTTTTTCTTTCTACTCTATGTGTGTTAATGGAGTCCCAAATAGCGTAATGTTTTCTTATTGCCAAAGATACGTTATTCAGAACTGTGTCACCAATTACCAACAAGAACAAATTCTACGGTGCGTTGCTCGTAGATCCTAATGCAATAACGCAAAGCTTCCACGGCCTTTATAATCCACAGCCCAATGGCAATAATTTTTTTCTTACTAGTGGGCGTTCTACTTGGTTTTCGGTTCCTGACGTGCTAAGCCATTGGGCGTAATTTTTCCTTCCCACGAACCTCACGGAAACCGTTCCTTCGATGAAACAATGTCAGTGTATTAGTGGACAATGCCTTACCAACTGTCAGGGGCATTTAAATAAACCTTTTCTTGCCTGTTAAAATTCCGACCATTTGGCGTTTGAGCTACCGCGGCAAGTCACGCAACTGTGTTTTCTCACGATTTCTTTTGCTGCACTTTTGCTATCATCGTCATCGACCTGTCTTTTATGTTCACTCCGGGACAAAGGCCTCTCTCTGCCAGCCGGCCGAATGCCTCTAGAAACGCCAACTGCGCCGAACGCTAGACTGGGAAGCGTCCGCTTGACGCTGGCCTAGCGCAAGTTTTATGTCGGCACAATGCGTGTGAGCGTGTATCTGCACATTTAGGGTTACGGTGGCATTTCAAGCAAGCGCACATCCACTGTTCTTATGTGAGCAGAAGCTTGAAGTCGTGAAGATCGCTGATCACCTTCGAAAAATTCGCAGTTTCGCCCGAAAGGCCAAGCACTGATTACGATAGCAAATTAGTAGACAGCTGGGCGAAGCAAGGATAGTAGATTTATCGGCCGTATAAACTAGTAAACATTCGCTTACTAAGTAAATTAACGATGATAGAATATGCAATCGTGATGAATGATGAGATAGAAAGAAAGACACAAAGATACAGGGCTGTCTTTGCGTGTCTCCTTCTTTATACGTCCTTGTTCAGTCGCGCTTACACATTCTGTCATGGATGCAAACCAACTAGCCCATCAACGTGTATTAACTAAATTAACGAGCATGGTGTCACGCGCGCAGAGGTAAACATGAACACATCTCGCTCAATGACGGCGCAAACTGTCCGTGAAAACGGTGGAGTTAGGACTCGCGGCAGCAGCCGCGGGCCGATTGACCTCCGTGCATCTGTCGCTTCAACGTGAACAAAACGTCGAAAGCAGAGCGCGTACGAAGCTACCGGCACTACGCGCACTCTGCAAACATCGCAGATCGTTTTGAATATGAAGCCCGCGGGCGCGCACTTTGGCCGCGTCGCAGATTGCTTTCAAGACACACGAGCGCTGGCACCGCGGCGCTGCGGAATATTTTTGAGCCCCTCAATTCGAAAACAACCTAAATAAAAGTCAGGGAAACCTGCACCATCAAGGTATAGCAGGTTTAAGGGTATGAAACTCTAAGTACAATTTGATAAAAAGCCAATTACACAAAGAACAAGGTATAGCCGACAAGAAAACAACGTACATCAAGTGCAATGGTTAGGGGCGCTATAACGTAAAACTATTCCAAAATTTTCTATTCCAATTCTGCTATCAGCCCTCCAGGATTGGTGAAAAACTTTTTTTCGACCACGCGCAATTCACCTCTCTGTCACGCGACGTCCCGAAAACGGCGATACCTCCTCATCTGATATGATGTGTATATACTGATTATGCATGACTTGAGAGAAAAAAGAAAAAAACAGTTATTTCTGATTCGACCCCTTTTCGCCATCAGCCCTCGGCTATTGGTAAAAAGTTTTCGGGCTGCACCCACTTCACCTGCCTCTCACGCGACGTCACAAAACCGCCCAAACTCACCGCGTCAAAGTGACGTGTACGCGATAAAGATGCATTAATATGCCGAACAAAACTGAATTTTTTTCGGAATAGCCACAGGCTGCCCCGTTCCGAATGGAATAAAATATAGCTGCCGCCGATCGCTGAGACGCTGGCTACTCGCACCTGCCGGAGAGCATGGGTGCATTTGCGTATTATAAAACTTCTTGCGTGGCCGTGTAACGTTTCCGAGCCCTTTCGGCACGTTTACCACCTCATTCTGCCAACTCTTCTTTGCTGAGGGTCAGTTTTTGCGTCATTCTTAAGCTTCCGTTGCATGCCGCCGTGATTTTCGACCAGCCACCACAAGCTAAGTAAGGGAAAGCCGACCAATCGCAGACGCCGGCACCACCCTCTTCATCCGGTTATCGATTTTCAGTGCACTGGCTCTGCCCCAGTGAATCCCTCTCCACTTGAGCGTTCTCCTCGCCTCTTGTCAGCCAATTAGATACGACAAGCCGCTCAGTGTAGGCAATGTTATTCGTTTTTCAAGCAAACAAAAGTGACCTCCTATGAACGAGGAAAGCGTTTGATTGGCCTGTTCAGACAACCCTGCGGGTGACCGCCCGGTGCTTGCGTCGATGGTTACGCAAATTTGACGTCAGAAGATTGGAATAGAAACATATTGGAATAGTTTTACGTTATAGGGCCCTAGGTCAGGTAGTTCATGATTGAGGGTGTGCGTTTGCACGGCATTTTTCGTCTCAATATACCGTCCAGTGGTTTATGATTAGGAAGAGATGGAGAGAAAAAAGGAAAGAAGAGAAAAAGGTGAAAGAAGAGAAAAGAAGAAAAAAGCAGGACTGCATGTGATGTCGGGAACAGATAGGTCCCAGACAGGCCCATCAGTCTGCCGGTCAGCAGTAGCAGTCCGCTGACTGCTACCGTCAGCGGTGAGCGCTCCCTAGTCAGCGGTTCCTACGCCGTCCGCCAAAGGCGTGTACTACAGCGTCCGCGATTCGCGTGGCGAACGCCTAGTACACGCCGCAATGTCTCCAGTCTGTACGGAGCGGCGGCCGAGCACGACATAGAGACACCCTGGCAGCCGCTAGAGAAGAACGCCCCTCCTCCTCGCATGACCCCCATTGCATCGTGCTCCACAGGAGAGGGCACGCCCCCGGGCCGACGTCGTCGCTCGCCCAC
Organism: Dermacentor andersoni; assembly: GCF_023375885.2. Lineage (NCBI taxonomy): Eukaryota > Metazoa > Arthropoda > Arachnida > Ixodida > Ixodidae > Dermacentor > Dermacentor andersoni. The sequence continues at coordinate 130,282,206 of NC_092820.1, forward strand.
GCGAGATTGAACCTCATTCGCAGGCTGACCCTCACACGCTTTCGCTCATACCGAACCTAACGGTGAAGGCGACGCCGACGGCGACGTCAGATATGCGCCTGGAGTGTCCATATAAATGCTATCGCAATAAAGGCGCCACAAATGTGTAAGGAATGTCATCGTCCTTAGACGCCGCCTGTGCTAAACCAGGGTGCGGAAACTGCGAATTTCCAACCGAGTGCCCCGCTTGGGGCACTCGGTCACTTGCCGATTCTAGCCGAAACTAAAGCTCCTTAAACTTCGTAAAGTAGCACCACCCTTTGAAGAATGCCGCCTCCTCCTCGCGCGCTCTGGCCGAGGCCGATGGCGCGTCGCTATTCGCCTAATAGCATCACGTGGGCCCTCGCGCCATGCTTCAGCGCCATTTTCGCTCGAGCAGCATCTACAAAATGGCGAGGAGCGCATGTTGGCGCCGTTGCTACGCCCGGGCGGTGTAGGCGGCGCCACGTTCGAAGAGGGAGCGTGAAAGAGAGGAGAAACGAGAAGGAGTGAAGGCGGAGGAGGAGAGTGTCGCTACTTTACGAAGTTTAAGGGCCTTTAGCCGAAACGAGGCGGCAGAGCTACTTTCACCACTGGCGGCACCGGGGTATCCGACTGAAAATAATTCACGAACAAAACAATGCCTTCATGACGTCACTGGTGAGGTCGGAAGCTAGAGAGAGAGAGGGTGTGCAGGTGGGAGCAGGGCGTTGCCGAGGAAGCCCTCCTTTCCCACTTTCCACGCAAGCGGGATGTGTTGCAAGTCCGCTGGCCGTGCGGTGACTAGGGCAAATCGCGGAGAACCCGCTGAAGTGTGCCGGGTTTACGATGCGCTTCTTTTCTGGGGCGTTCTCCTGTCAAACGCTTGGCTGGCCTGGAACCGCATTCCCTAGCGATTCCCTCCAGGCGGTGACCGATCGTTGTTCGCAAAGCAAATTCTTCAAAAACTTAATTTTCCTGCATTTTCCGTTCCTTGCACAAGCGATCAAGATTCTCTGTCCTAGCTGTCTCATCTTCATACTTGGCACCACCGCAGAAGCTGATGATCGAGCACGATGCGACTTGCGATATCGCTGGGCGAATGGCAAGGGCAAGCGGAGGCAAACTCGATGGACGCACGAAGTCAACCATTTTCGGCGCTTAACCCCATTTAATATTCACAAAAAGAGAGAGATAAAAACTTTGACTAAACAGAGGAAGGAGTCGTATGCGGTTCATTCAAATTTCTATATTACTTAAAACTTGCAAATGACAAGAAATTCAAACATCGACATCTACTTCACTTCGTTCCACCAGATATTAAGATGCCTGGCAACCGCTACGAGCGCGCATGTTCATTGAAACGGAAAGAAGCACTCGCCTTGCGCGGGTTGGCTAAACCGCACGACACTTCAAAGTACTAGCATTGTGACTACCTTTAATGGTGTTCAGGCTGCCGGCATATATTCTACAAAACTATCCAAACATTGAAATATGACATACATAAATGTAATCATTGCAACAAACGTGCGTCATCAGGCACACAATACCGTTATTACAATAAATCGTTCTATCCTTTCTGTGCCTACATTTCTAACCTTTGAGCAAGCATAAAACGGCACAGTATCCCCAGTATTTGGGTAAGGATGATTGCGTGACGTATGTACATGGGACATATTTTTTGGTGGAGCCTGGCACAAAACATTTTCGTGTTACAGCCATGGTAGATTTGAGTGAGGCGTCAACTGTGCAAAGGGCTCCGGATTGAGGACGAATTTCGAATGAGTTTGGTGCACGCTTATAAGCTTATCTTATTTAGACTAAAACAACAACAACGTGTAAAACGGTACGAATTGGGCAAATCCGATTAGACGGTTTGTAATTTTCTCATGAGCTTCTATATCCTACTAGCATCACTCTGCGTTTGCTTTACATCTTTAGGAAGGATTCTAAAAGACGCAGAAAGATAAATGAGATACTAAGAGCGGGGGAGAATATCCGAAATATAAATATCTTGTTTCTACCCTGCACTGGGAAAGGCGTAAGAGGACACAGCAAGATAAAAAAGCAAGCGCACAGGGAGACAGAGAGATAAATAAAGCGATCATAATCAAGGATAATAAATCAGGTATGATGGAAAGGCTGTCCCATTGCACAGACGTAATTCCAGCCACAGGTGTTTTATGGCGTATCGCGGCAGTCCGTCGCCAGTCTTCGCAGAGAATGTGCGGGATCCAGCTCGGGTGGACAAATAGAAGTGTGAAGACGAGGTTATGACCCATTTTATGCTTTAGTTTCTACGGTTTCCTGAATGAATGACTCACGGCAGTGCCATATAAAAAAAGGAGAAAGTGGTCGTAATATGCCGTTCCTTTAACCCTCTGTTTTCAATAAATTAGAATGGCGAAGTAACTTGAGATGCTCAAAAATGATGTATTTCTCAATTTTTGTCTACGATTTATTTAGTCAAGGTAATGGTTCACACCGTTTCTTCAGACGGCTGCATTGGAGCATTGCACAGAAGTATGCATATCGATGCATACGTTTTGAACTTATAGGGCATGTTTATGGGTTTTCTCAGTAACGTTCCTTGAATATTTTTTTTCGTCGCATTCCTACTATTGGGGGCCAGGTGACATGAAGTTAAGCGTTTCTTGTTGTGTAGTTTTCAGAAGGTAACTTGAAGAGGGCCTTATAGCTTGGTCAACGCCTGATCTAAGCCCACGCAATGTTTACGATGCGTTTCCATAAACTCATGTACTTAGGCGAACCATTGTTTTTTATATAACCTACTCATTACGACATGGTCTACTAAACAAAAGAAAGGAGTTACTCTGTGACTAGGCGAGCTCGCCTTCTGTAGGAAGAGTTCTTGATTCCCTGTCCATAGCAATACCGTAATAAAATTTGCTTCTCGCTGATATTAAAATCTGGTGCCGCCAAGATGATGCCAATAAAGTTAACGGTCTTGCCGCCATAAAGGTTTGCCCCTTTTTCGTCGAGGCAACTGACGTAAACTCTTGCATGGGAACGAACTAAGTTGAGGACACTCTGAAATAGCTTTAGAGAAGTCAGTATATAAACTTTTCTGTCACACGCTCTTGCTTTTTACGTCACCCTTGACGCTTTATTGACCCAGAACTTTATTACCGTAGACAAGCTTGAAACAACTGTATTTCTATTACAGAAGTGTACCCGAGCAGTCCGCGTATCGTTTTATGGGTTTTAGCATCAATTTCCTTAAAAATATACAAGCACATACATTCCAGCAGTATTTTCAGGAAATATGCCGAGAAAAGTTTCTTCTAGTCAAAGAAAATTAAATACCTGTTTACATAACTTCAATAGCGACGATGCTCTAGAACTGCGTTTGCCTTGGAGTCTCGTAACTAGCATTTTGCCCTTGCAACTACGCATGATGCCAAGTTCAAGTGCCACGCGATTCAATAAGGAATACAATGTTAGAAGTGACCACTGCCAATTCGCAGCACAGCATACGGATACACCCAACGTATAAGTCAAGGACAGGTGGAGAAGTAATTTGCACAGCAGGAATTGTGATGCACTTTCAAAATGTTGCAGAAAACAATGACGGAGATCTGGAAGCTGCTTGTGGATTATGAAGGTGCCAAAGTGAATCTTTTGTGCATGATTATGATGATAATTGGAGTTTATTAAGGCAAGGAAAACCATTTTATAGCTGGTCCTTCCACTGCTATGGTAACCAGGCCTCAACAGGCAACCGACGATGAGAATCGAGAGCTTGCAAAAGGCAAAGTGGCCCTGCGAGCACGGTGAGACACAGGACCCCTTAGAACGTATCAGGTATCACATTTCGTAGCCTTTAGGTCTTTGCGTTTTGAACTTTTACGCTACCAGTAAAGACTAAGCATGTAGACTTCCTCCATATCTGCGCATGCGGCTGCCGCATCATGCCACCTTGTGCCGTGGAGAGACACTAAAGAGAAAAGGTATTTGAGGGGGACTGGTAAAAAAGCCGCCTTCTTGATAAAAAAATTTGACTCTAACTGTACAAGGAGGCTTCATAAGCCATGAAAGACGAAAAAAGGAAAGACACGTGACGTCAACACCCTGAAACCGCCACACCGGCATGCCGTGCAGTCATGCACTTAGACTGCGTCTGCTCAGTTCAGCTTAATTTCGTTGTTGGCAGTAAGAAACTACATTGTGTTCTGAAGCAGCCAAAGAGTTACTTTTTCTATTTTTGAAAACTTTCAGTGTTCCACAACGGCCTAAATTCGAAACACTACTTCGCAAGTCGTGACGTCACACTGGCGTACCAGCGCTGGGGCTTCGGTGCGAAATAAAACAAAAAAAATTGAAGTTTCAGTTTAATTTCGCTAATATCAATGAATTACTGCGAAATTAATCAAAACGAAGTATTTAATTTTCAAATACGTAAGCATAGCTCTGCCTACGCAAAGCGATATTTGTCTATCCATCACAAAAGACGAATGCAAAGGCTCATACGCCCTAACCAATGCCTCATACTACCGTAAGCCCTGGATCATACCACAGCAAGCAAGAAAAAAATTCAATGGCTAATACTAACCTACGCCAGCGGCTACAAGCGCTCAGCAAAGTGAAGCGAACAGTGCATATATTCATTTAGATCACCCGTACAACCAACAGTACAGCATACGTTTCAATAAAGATTAAGCTCAAAACAAGCATGCCAACCATCAATAAAGCATTGCACACCCCCCTTCAGCAATTGCATTTGTGGTTCTGCAACACATTCGCTGGACATCCAGGTTGATTAGGACCGATAAGTGTTCATATGCTTCGGGTTTTGTTCTATAAGGTTAACGAGCGATGGTTGTTGATAAGGGTTTATGCTGATCATATCAAATTTCATAACATTGATAGTTACACTGAGCTGCGCGGAGGCGGGCAGGTGGCACAATGCGTACGCGTACTTAGACAACTCCCACAGGAGTTTCTGCGTGATTTTTTTTAAGGAATACGTCAACAGAGAGCACTAATTTAGTGCTGCGATTTTCATTAGTAGTTCTTGAAGCACATATACACATTTTCGAAATGAACCCTGAAAAAGAGATTAAATGTGATGCCTCGACGGCCCCATTTCTCAGCCATAGCTGCTGGCAGACGCAGACTCCCGCATTTCTGCACTTACAAGCAGCCGTTCTTGGTTCTGTATGTTACCACATGTTTCACTTTGCGCATCTTCCACCGTGCGCATTGAAAAACTCGACTCCCGGGTCTCTCGCATCCGCATTGAAAATGGCGTGAAAACGTAATTGCTGTCGGATCACTTTCGATGATAAAATTCAGAGGTTTAACATAGTCGGCTCTACTTTCTTCGTTCATTTATACAGGGCGTTTCACGTAATCTCCGCTCCTTCTTCAATAAGTGGCACTGCGAAGGCCACGGCGGAGCGGAGCGTCCGCATAACGTTCCGCCTACTGAACGTCACGTGACGGTGGAGCGCAGATCAAATTTGTTTTTGAATCTTCACGCAGACATCACTACTTCCAAATTTGGCGCCTACAATCCGCCAAACGCGGTTTCCCTCAGTGAACCGCAGAACGCTCAGGCACAGCAATTGTTGCGGCACCTCGCGGCGGTATCTATGTAGCGCAGCAGACCGCAGCTACGTGCAGCTGTAGTGCGAATGCTCTGCGTTTCCTTTCTGCACGACAAGGCGCGAGTGCGTGATGGCGCTCGTGTGCTCCACTCTGGCCGTTCTACGTGGCGCGCGCGCGGGCTTTGTCATGCGCCAGCTTGGCCGACGGATAGTAGCCAAATACCAACTCGCGCATTTTGAACCGCTATCAGTAGGTCAATACGAACGGAAGTCGGCCAACTCGCGCATTTTGAAGCGCTGTCTCTAGATCAATACGAACGGAAGTCGGCCAAGGCGTCGAACCATAGAGAAAGAAATTCAACAAGAGGGGACACTCAGCAAAAACTGGCAACAGGAAACACGTCACGCCTAGTTTTAACTCCATCCGTTATTTGACGGGAGCATCGGGAAAAAAAGAATGTGAAATGAACTTACAGACAACGCATCATTTCTTTTATTCTTTCCCACTAAAACTAAGAACGTTCTGGGTGTAAATGAACTTATACTTTGCGACTAATTTTTCTTGCATTGCCTAGCAACAAGGTAGCGGCTCGCCAGACACGCGTGCATACGTGATGCGCCAGACATGCCACAGGAGCGAGCAAGGCGGGCTGCGCATGTGAAGCTCGCATCCTTTGCGACCCGTCTGTTTTGGATGTAGCCCGTTTTTCTTTTCTTTTTTTTTGGGGGGGGGGGGGTGCTGGTGGCGTTCTCTTGTGTTCCGTCTGTATTTCGACACGGCACCGCTGCACTACTGGACTAGAGCAAGGTGAGGAATTTTGTTTGGCAATCTGCGACGCACTCCAAGCACATTTAGGCTTACTGCACAGACTGAACCTATATAGTGACGCAGTTACCGAAAAACAACTCCGCCGTCCAGGCCTAGTTGACTTGAGTTAACTACTCGTACTGGGAATGTTTGCGACGCTTTCTATGAGCCCCATCATTAATATAACTTACTTCGGTAGTTTTTGGGCACGCTCGCCGCATCTGGCTTTTTGACGAAAAGCACCTCGGCCGTGTGACGCAGTTTCGCCTCTACTGAGTCTTACCGGGACATGTTTTGGCGCTTTCTCTGACCCCAGACATTATTGTAACTAATTTCGATACTTTTTGGGGGTACTTTTCAAGCACAGTGGCCGCGCTCGGCGTGGTGGCACAGTTAGCGCACCATGTGCCACAGTTATTTTCGCATGTACTGAATCTTACTGGGGGAAGTTCGTGACGCATACTCTGACCCCAAAAATTATTGTAATTCATGTCCTAACCCTTTGGGATACCTTGAGGCATGCTCGCCGTGCCTGATGTTGTGAAGCTGTTAGCAAAAGAAGCCGGCCGTGGTGTGTTAATTTTGCGTGTATTGAATTTTAATGGAACAAGTTTTTGACGCTTTTTATGGCCCTGCAACAACATATACCTTATTTCGGTACTACTCACGCTTGTCGAAAACGCGACGAGCGATTGCCGAGAGTGATAAAACAGGAGTGTGTTACTTGCGCCGGCAGGACGCATAAAAGATATCGCCGAGGAGCTCAAGAACTTGACATTTCTGTCTTCTGAGCTGCTGAAAACAGGCTTTGCACCCACGAATTTGCCTTGAGTGCAACTAGAAGGCATTTTGCGAGCTTGTAACATGGTCTGGCTGAGAGCCTGTGTTCTAGCCACCTCTGTGTAGTTGGCGTACCATCGCGTCTTCTGAGGCCAAGTTGTTTTGGAAACGCGCAGTCACCCGTGTATTTGTGCTCTTAAGGTGCAGGAAATATTGCCCGGGAAGGTAGGGATGCTTGAAAACAGGATGTTTTCTTCAGATTTTATGGCGCTGTTTGGGAGGAGTCTATTTGATACGAAATTTATATAAAAGTGAATTTATCTGTGATGCCGCTCATTCACCACTTACGCACGTTTCGCCTCTATACACGCAATGTTCCGGTTAGGTCAATATACCAAAATGATACATGGTTGGAATTTAATTTTTTTCAGCTGATGGCATCCGGTGGAGCGTCGTACAGCAACGACTGCTGCTTACCCGGTGCCGCAACTTTGGATGAATGCTCAAGAATCCCGGAATGAGCATTTATATAGAGCAAAACAAAGATTTCAGAAGTCGTCTTGCGTTTTCTTTATGAAATTGCACGTGACACAGATTAGGTGGAGGCTTCTAAAGAGCGTTCGCAATCATTTTTACTAAATAATCAAAAGATTCCGCGCCAAGGCCGCGCGTTGTTCCGCAGTAGAAGCGAAAAATAATAATAAATGCCGCGCCGATAAGCGGGGCCGGCGTGGCGTGTACCAACTCGTGTTCAAAACGCACGTGTCCAAAACCGGAAGGTGTTAATACCATCCGCTTGGTGCGCTACCGTCAATTTGGCCGCTGGGCACTATGGGAGTGTTTGCTCTTGTCGAAATTTCTTTCTCTATGGTCTAACGAAAAGCGGCCGGGAGCGTTCGCGGCAAAGCTAGTCGAAACGAGCTGTACGCTCCGACACCGATAAGCAGGGTAGCCAAAGTTTAATTTTAACGCAAGCGGCCGCGGCCGAGCCTGAGCAGACAATAGTCGCTTTCTTCCGGAAGTACGTAAATATAATCGAAATTCGAAAGCAGGTTTTCGCTTACTTAAGCCTGCTTATTGAACTTCGACAATAAATATATGCAGTAAAAGCCAAAAGAAGCGCACTAATCCAAACACCCTTCATTGATGTCGGCTATTGGCGAGTAATAGCCACGTATGGGATTGGGCTATCTTACGAAATAAAGCGTCCAGAACAAAGGGAGGAGCACGCTTCAGTTGAAAAGAGAGAGTTTGAGATAATAGTGACTTCCGGCTCCGCTTGCGATGCTCCAAGCGCCCTGAACAAGTGCGAAACATTGCTACGATGTTCACAGCGGTGTATGCTATCCGCGGAATATGACTTTTCCCCAAGCCGGAGGGGTCTTGCAGCACCCCTTTAAACGATCCAAAAGGATGAATAGGTTAACTTGTTGGTAATACATTATAATAAAACTTAGAGTGCTATAAACACAAAGGACGTAAAAGAAGAAACACGCACCACAAACACATGCCACACGCTTGTGGTGTGTGTTTCTTCTACGTCTTTCGTGATTTCAGCGCTTGAAGTTTTTACTTTAAACGATGCTTTCTGCCAACAAGAACGTATGATGAACAGGCGCTGAAAAAAGCGTGGTGATGGCTGGATGCTATGTATAAGAAAATGCACCTTTGGCGTAAAATGTTGCGGCCACGTGTAAGGTGCTCACACATTTTTTTTTCTATTTTTTCATTGCATCCTTTCCTCGACGCATTGCAGAGAGTTTGTCAATCGTGCAACTATTCCCACAAAATTGTCCCTAATATACGGAGCTTCTTGACGGGTCTGTATTTGATGTTTCTCTCTTCAACATTGTCATTGATGTCCATAGCGATGTGATATTGAATAAAATGGGGATCAGCGAATTACTTGATGTATTGTAAAACAAACGAAATGCGCTATTACACGAAGCAAATTTTGGTGGACTTTGTGCCATAGATTATTGTCTACGTAGAGTATTTAACAGAAATACAATAAAATTACTTTATTAGTGGGCGACCGTACATTGCTGCATCTCACTGCTCGCGACGCATGAGAGAAGGTACAGATGTCCTGTTTTCGTAGTATTCATGTTCACGCACAAAAAAAGAGAAAGTATTACCACTTCTGTTAAAGGTGTATATTATAATACGCAAAAATGGAATGTTAGATTGAAAATACAAGTGTGGTTGGCTTCGAAAGTGATGTCAAGCAACATTTTCAACTACAGAATTTTGTTCGCGCCCAACATTACCTTGTTTGTCTCTGGCAGAATCAATGAGCGACAGTTTCGGCCCTACGTAATGAAGTAACAACATATAAACTCCCCCAAAATAGAGCGAGCGCGCAGCGGGTAAAATGCATAAATATTCTAATATTTACTTATGCTCAAGTTCTTTTCTCTTATTAATAACATGAAGATATGTACTTAGGTATCGTATAAAGGTGGTAGCCTTTAAATGTCGTAGCGGTTGGGAAGGGAGCCCTCATGTTTATGCTATTATATGAGCACTGTAGCACGTGGAGAAAAAAGAACAATGCGTGAAAGAGTACAAATTTGGCACTCATTGAGCAAGGGACGCGTGTGGTACTCATTGAGCAAGTATAAATGAGGGAAGGTTAGTTTTTTAGCTCATGCATTTCTGTAGGGCTGTTAGACATGCAGCTAATTTATTCCAGAGCTGCGATGCGGCATGCAAAAATGTACATTTTCCATAATTAGTGCGATATTCTTTAGCGGTGAGTGTTTTCAAGGTGATTGATCGTAATGGGTATGTGGTATTTTTATAGTTAATTCTTACAGGACATAGTGTAAATTTGGGCTTTATCTTGTAAAGCAAAACGAGAACGTGGCAGTCAATGCAATGTGTCACGGGCAGTATAATAAGTAATGGTTACGCGAAAGTGATTGAATCCGATCTTTTTATGGAGACAATAGCTCGAAGCACTCTATTCTGTGCTGCAATAACGTGCAATAAAGGGGTGGGGTATTTGAGTCCGTATATGGTAATAGCATGCGCGATATGCGAATGTATAAAAGTGACTAAAGAAGTACGCAGTGTTTTCAAAGGAAAAACGTCACATAGTTTATACAGCATTGATATTTTCTTAAAGATGGTTAGTGTAGGTTCAACAATATGTTTATGCCACTTTTGGGTCACTATCGAGGTAGGCGCCTAAAATTTAGTTTCGTTAGCCCTTTGCATAGGACAGTTGTTGAAGTTTAACAATTTCATGTTCATTAGTCGGGTGATGCTTGCAGCGAAAGCCATATAGTTACACTTCTCATCTTGTGCGCGAGAAGGCAGTTATATTGACGCCAATTAGCTGTAGCAGGACGTCATTGCCTTATTTTGTAACGATCTGTTTCCGTACCGGCTGGCAGGAAAATATTGGCATCGTCCGCGTATAAAATTCAGTCTTCTAAGATACAGTCGGGTAAGTCGTTGATGTATTCTAGAAAATGAAAAGGGCCTAATATCGATCCCCGAGAAATTCCGCTGCTATCATTTCGGATGAAGACATATTGTGAACCACTGCGTACTGCTGTCGGATTCCCAAAGATGTGCTAATTACGCTTGAGGGTGCCCCATGAATACCATTCTTTTAAATTTTTAAAAACATTATTCGTATGTCGAGGTTCACAAGATCAAATGCATGGTTAGGTCCACAAAAATACCCATGGTTAATAATTTATTTTCAATGTTTATTTTAGTTTCTTATTCCGCAATGTTATTTATTAACGCTGTCTCAGTTCATTTCTTTTTATAAACTGCATTGCTCTTTAGGACAAACGTTGTGTGCTGTGAAAGACTTATCCAATCGAGTTAGCACTACTTTCTCAAAAACCTTAGTAAACGGGCTCAGTGGGGACATTGTTCCGTAATTGACCATGTTAATCTTACCCCCTTTCTTCCTATAGTGCTTTCCAGCGGTAGAACAAGTATTTTACTGGGAACATTTCAATTAAACAACGTTGGTTTCTTTATTAAAAACGTGATGCAGTTCCGTGGTATAAAGTACAAACATTAAATTAAAATACTCTTCTGCAATTAGGAATGTCATTTCTTTTTCTATGCGTTTTTGTTTGCAATCGCCGTCTATAATGGTATGGCAAATTACATGCCTTGTAGAGACGGCGTTTTGAGTAGAGGACTAACTGTAGTTTTCTCCTTATCATCTCACGCGCGTAGCTATTGAGACGCGTTCGTTTCGAGAAAAAATATGTCTGGCTTTAATTACCCTTATAATTTATATATATATATATATATATATATATATATATATATATATATATATATATATATGAGCGTAGAGGCTCATATATAGAGGCTCATAGAAGGCTACCCTTCTATGAGCGTAGAGGCTCATAGAAGGGTAGCTATATAAAGATCGCATAGACTAAGACGTGTTTCCATGGGTTATTTAGCTTCTCTTTCGAGATGGTGAGTATACTCTAATGGAAATTCACCAGTATTAAGGTGGATCTTTTGGGAGGAGTACTAAACGACGGTAAAAGTGAGCACATGTGTGCAGACAAACCACTATCTTCATTTGACTCCGCTGCCCCGTAGCCCCGTAGGATGTAGTTCTACACTGTGTAGGTCTGCGCTATCTTGCACACCCATCGTTTAGCGCTCCTCCTTAAAAGTTTTGACGTGGCAAAAAGCTTAATGTCTGACTCTTTCCAACTGCTTGACGTCTACATGGCACTCGAACCGCTTCTTTTGCGCTGTCATTATTTATATTCCGTGTATTGAATTCAGATGGAATTTAAAAAAAATTATTGCGGGAAAACAAAATACCAATGATCACGCTTGGAGAATAGGCAAGTAATGGAAATCAACAAAATACAATATGATATCACTAAATATTACGTCATAAAACTTGAGTAGCGTTTAGCGGCTGAGCAAGCATCTCTATTACTGTTTTGGGACTCTCGTTTTATGCTTTTGGTACATTTAGCATGTAGACAGATAATTGTACATATACTGTCCCGAGTCTCTACTGAGTTGCCGAACTTCTCAGTCGCAGACAGTAGGTATTCATCTCCACTGCTCAAGGAGTTAGCTGTATCGCCCTCCAGGCATGTGATTGCTCTTAAAGAAAATCCACCCTGTGCCGAATTACCTAAAAGTCTAAAGAAAGGTGCTACTGGACGAAATAAACTATTAATTGTTATTCTCCTCTTCACATATATATTTATTTCCTTCAGCACAGCCAGCCGTGATGGCGAGGCAGGTGAAGTAGCGCTACCGCCAGGATTGATGCTTTCGAAATGGCGTTCATGAAGAAATAAATAATTACGTGGAGGTGTCTACGAAAACTCTGATAATTGGTAAACATGTACTTTCAGGAAAATCGCATCTTCGGTAATAATATTCCTACCCCTAAACAGCAGTGACAGTGGAAAATAGCACGGACCCGCTTCTTTTGATTCACCCGCTCTGGCCAGTTTCTGAGAATAAGACTCCGCACTCAGCTCCGATAATATAAAGCGAGGTGCAAGCAAACGCAATCTCTTAAGGAGAACCCACTGACCGGAAGGCGAGTGTGATTGGTTCTCCCGGAAACCCATCACCTTCTCCTCGCAGGCGGCGCTGTTTCGTATGTGACTTCTGTATTTACGAGCCGTCTTATTCCTTTTGTTCGTAATTTCGCCGGGTTACAGAAGTGTGAAACGGTCTTGTCCTGGAAGCCGAAGCGATGTAATGCTGAGAGCTTGACTCGGTTTCGGATGGACGGTGCGAAGAAAATATGTTTGCAACTGCATAGCAAGAACACACTGCCTCAATACTAGAAACCCGTGCATTTTTCATTGTCTCATGTTTAAAGGAACAAAATTCCTCCATTAAGGAACCCTAACTGTAGCTGCAGGGTGCATGTATATTTTTTAACAAACTGTCTTATGGTCACGGCAATGTTTGAATGGCGTTAGGCAGCAAACTCGCAATAACTTACGTAATTGCCTGTCTTGCATAAAGATAATATACAGAGTAAAAATTTGACAGGTGTAGCATTTTTGTTTTTGTTTTTATTATTTCTCTACAAAATCTGCTCTTGCGATGCTAATATTTTTGAACAGTTTACACAAGATAGACGTTCATTTAATGCTTTACGTATTTAGCCGTGTAACGACACCGTGTAGTGCGCTTATCCTGCCTTCTTTGTTTGAAGTTTAGAAGGTTTTTAGGCTTTGGCGGCACCATTGAAAGCAACAGGATAAAACTTAGTGAAATACTTTGCAACAGTGTACGTTCGTGGGCAGAAGTTGACGTTTCAGTTGCAGCACAACGTCTCTGCTTGGAACTTTCCACCGACGAAAAAGGTAAATTCTTGGGAACTGCGCGGTTAAAAACAGGACGAGGGTACGAAGTTCCAGAAGAATGAGCCTAGTGTTTTTTTTTTTTTTACACAGGGCCCGTGTGCACCTGCACCGTTTAATTTTTGAAGTTGCACCCACACAATTTGCTCCGCTGTACGTACTTTTAAAACAAGAAAAACAACTTGTTCTCCCGAACGACGGCTCTTAGTGCTTATGCCTTGCGGCTAATCTCCCAAATTATTTTTAAAACATCTAAAATTTGCTCACTTTTGCTATCTTATCGTTATGAGGAATATGAGTTTTGTTTTCTTTAGTTTCGCAACACTCGGACGTGAACGCTAATATAGTGTCTTTCTCCTTACCGCTGCACTGGGTACCTTTCCAGGCGCGTACCTGGAAAGGAAGTTCACCTAAGTGCCCCAGGCAAACAGAACACGACCACTGGAAAATTGGAAAAGTTGGCTTTCTCAGAGACGTGGCGAGAACAAAGGCAATTTCCAATCGCAGAATTACAATAACATCGTATTTAGGCTTGGACCAACTGCGGATTTCAACCGCATGTCTCATGTTCCGTGAAGCAATCAGCGTTTTTTGTTTCGCTTTGCAGAGCCATGAGCGGATATGGCTGGCGACTTTCATCGTTACTACAGGGGCAATGACACCATATTTTTAAGCTTAACTTATTCATTGCATGATAAACCATGCCCGTCTCAGCACAAGCCGGCACAATTTCAACTCATTCAATGCTGTAAAAAATTGCAATTGATTTTTGAATGCCGTTGAATTGCACAACACTCTGGCAACACTGACTGGTGACGAAACTAACTCATGCTCCAGCTATGGCTTCATTCGAGTGAGAGAAAGCTTATCTCGTAGGCTACGCCTTTATGCAGTGCAAGTACCGGACGCGATTGGAGAAACTGGAGATATCCCATGGTAGCCTCACGTTGTTTTGTTTTTGCGTGTGCGTTACAGTGAGCAGCCCGAATTGTTTCTGCAGCCGTTCCCTAGTTTACGCTGCTTTTAACTTGCGAGAGAACCAACTGGCGGTACCATTCAACGGCGACGGCATTGCTGGGTACCAGGTCGTGTGGAGACAGAGGCGCAACGTGTTTTCAGTCTGTTTCAAAACAGTATAGGTCTCACATTTGCAGACGTAAGGCAACCCATGCCAAAATGGTGTCCACTGTCAGTGGTAGGGCCTAAAGGGAACGAACTTAAATTAAGCTTTTGAGTTTAAACGTGCCCTGTCATATCAGTTATGTTGTGTGTGTATCCATAAGTGCCGCTCTACTTTCACTTAGAATGATAAATTGCGAATAGGTGGAGTACAGGTGTGTGGCCCCTCTAAGCACTCAGCAGCAGATAATCGCTGAAAATGTGGTGCATTAACTACAACTGCTGAGGATCGCGGACGATTGAACGAACATTTTTAGGGATACACCAATCAACATGCAGCGTAGAATAAGGTAGTATACGTATACTTATAGACAACACTGTAACGTGGACACGACGCAATGATACTGTGAAAAATATCATTTCTTCCCATCCTTAAAAGACAGAGAAAGGCATCATCACATTTGAGATCTGTGAAATCAAATATAGGGACATTTTCTATAGGTAACGACAGAAGTACGTAAGTAGGAATGGTATTACGCAATATCGAGGACATGTAAGCATGTAGCCAGTTGAAGGTCGTCGCTTTATTGAGGACCTCTATTTCTCCTTTGAGCAGAGCTGCAGCTTGAGGCGAACAGTTGCGCACAAGTGCTGTTACCGCGCGCTCTCCCCCACCCCTCACCTTCATCCCTCAAATTAAGTAAAAATGTCATTTAGCTGTTTCTGTTGCCTTTTTTCTCATGAGCTCGCATGGCCCAGTACGTGCGTGAGCGTTGTTGAAACGACCCACTTTACACGGATCAGGTGCCTGAAAGCAACATGAATTCGCCACTTTACATTTCTTATGACGTTATTATACGCTCAGAAGGACGTCGCGTGATAGTATATGATCCAAATCAGCTGGTTAGTGGGACAAAAACAACGAGTGCAATCGCCTGAACACAATCTATTAAAAATTATATACTCCTCAAGTTCATTCGAACAGTTCATTCTATAGGTGCTTTTACCTCAAATTTTATTTGTTTCAATGAACCACCCTTATAAAGAGCCAAAAAAAAATCAATTCAATATGTCGATCCAGCTTTTTCTTCACTGTCCATTCGTCTTCACTGTGCGTTTGATGTACTACGATGACTGCACCTTTACCTCGGTAAATATTCGCATTTCAACACAAATGCTATTTTTCACAGCAGCGCTGGACCGTCGTCATCATTATCAACATTATCAACCATAGTAGCAAATTGTTGTCGTGATCAACACCTGTATATCTTGTCAGAGACCCATTTAGTGGTAGAATGTGTACCGCCCACTTATTTACTATTCGTTCGTTGTGCGTATATGCTATACTATGGAAATTGCCATCGTAATCAACACGCGTACACGCTTCACGAACGATACCCTGTTGTGGGTATGTGTGAAAGTGTGAAAACGTTTGGCAGAAAACATTTCGCGACGACTGTCAACAGCGATGCATTTCGCATCTAATTACTATAGCGACACAGCGCATTGCCGCCCTCGAAAGAAGTTATGTTAGTTATCCCTGAACCGGCGCTCATCTTTCGCGCTTTCCTAAGAACACTCCGCGTCCTCTAGTACCGCCACCCCCGAATCCTGCTAGTGGCCTCAGAGATGAAAGGCGCACCGGTGCGTGCCATCGCACAGAAACGCGTCATGCTGCAAGCGGGCTCCTCTCCCGCGCTTCTATGTGGACATGCTGCGCCACCTAGTGGCGTTGCAGAGAAGTATGTCCGTGGCCTTCGAGACGAGAAGCGTGATACGCCAATGCCTGAGAAAGCAGAGAATTGTTCTATAGCTTACTGCACACTGACTGGCACGACCTCAGTGACCTAAGTTTGCGAAATGTCTGGTGAAGAGCGGCACCAGCACGCTAAAGCGTTGACGTGACAGTCGTTCTTTGAAAAGTGACACCCTACTGAGGTCATTTTTTCCACAGCCTGCTCAAGCGTCGATCTGGTGTCCTTGAACCCTTGTGACGAGGTTTGACAATGTCCCAACTCGCTCAGCTTTCCGCCTTATTATCATTAGTGTGCCTAATTGCCAGAGTTTAGTTAGATCCCTTTGTGCAGTACTTCGCAGCCACGGCAAAGATACCACTTTTTCAACCGACGGTTACAACACCAGTGGTACTGAAGAAGCGGACTTACAGACTCGTCTACTACAGGGGAGGAAGCCTTGCAACGTACTATTTTCAGTCTAATTCCTCACAACCACCTAACTTTCAAACCTCGTGGGAAACAGTTTTTTTTTAAATTTTCACATTTTTTTTAAAAAAACGTGGCTACCATCGCTCTATGTTTTTCCGAGCTGACGTAATGATTGCTCTAATAAAGCGTACTGATACAGGGAGGCTGCATTAACATGATTTACTAAGTATTCTGCTAAGTATTCCGCAAGTAGGCTGTTTTATAAAATATTTCGACAGACTCGCTTTCCAGGGAAATGAAGATATTCTAAGCAGCACTTGCATAATTATATTTGTGCGCTTGGAAAGTATGTTGGGACATAAATACCAAGCCACTGATGCGTTCTTTTAATCAGCACACGTCCGGAGCTAGAGGTTGCATAATATTTAGTTTCTCTAAAAAGATATGCCTCTCACGTTGCTGTTTGTTGAGCATCCCTTTCTGTCACTCTTAATCACATATCATTAAGCCAGAAGAAATCAGACTGTAAGAGTAGTCAAGGCAAAATTAGGTAACCTTTTCTTCAGCAAAGTCCGAAGGTATTGTTTCGGTTACAGAAAGCTTTTCAACCTCTTTATGAATAAAGAAAAAAAATACATTATGGTAACAAAGCTACTGATGCTATGACATATATGCCTGAGCGTATTCAAAAGGAGTGAGGAATGTTTGTCAATGCAGATTTCCCAGAATGTTTTAAAATTTTGTAAGGGAGTACTTGCGATAGTTGCCTTTCTACGTAGGCACATCCTCCGTCGTTTCTCAAGTAGGTTCATTGCTGGGAAGAATGACTTTTGCGCGTCAAGCCTAACGTCTGAATCACCCTATAAATAGTCCAAGCAGAAGGAATAAGTGCATCACAGCTCTGTAGTGCGCGTGGGCTGCTCTTGTTTTATACATGAGAATCCTACTGCGCTGCAGAAGGTATCCGCCCCCTGCATATCGCGAAAGGCACTTGGACCATGTCGGCGCTTCTTTTCTATTGAGATATTTGTATGGTGGAGACGGTAACCAAAGGGCAGTCATGGTGAACGTATTGATTTTTCGCCGTTAGCTCGAGTCCCCGCTTACTTTCTCTTGCCCAAGAAAACCTTTCTTTATCTGCATACTCACTTCAGCTTTCTGGCAGGCTGTATTTTAACGCACGTTCGAAAGTTCTCGGTTCCCTTTCAAGCAGCGAAAATATCTCCGTCGCATATTCACTGTTCCGCAATTCTGTCTCCCGTATCTTCCTATTTGCTCACGACAAAAGCTTTTGCTATGGTCTCTGCGACAATGGTCTTTGCGCATCGCTCTCTTTGGAACATCAAAGAATTACGCCCGATGCGGAATAATTCGTTTGTCACACGAAAACAGCCGCTAGTTACAACAAACCTCTTTGTGAAATCATAGTCAAGCTTGCTGTGTGCCACACTAGGGATTTAGTTTTTTTGTTTTTCGAAACGTAAAATGTTGAAAGGCAGCTAAATCGTAATGTGGGAAGTTTGTCTGGAGGGACGCGCCGAGCAACATATCGCTTATCACTGCACGTCCAGGCTCTGAATTCGCCTCTTAATCTTCACCACAACAGGCTGTGTGATAATGGAAAATCATATGGCTGCTATGCAACTAATGACACTCTCTACGAAGTTCACGTGGCAGTGTGCACAGTCCCAAATAGCATGCCACCGGTAGTGCCTAACGCAAACAGCCTGTCACCACGCTACCTATACGCGTCGGTAGCGCAAGAACTTAGGGAAGTAATAGGGGAGAGGGGGGAGGCAGCTCCCCAATGTACGCAGTCATATTATTAACTAACATTCGCAGCATGACATCTGAAATAGTTGACTTTATTCTCAAAAAGAGAATAAATTTGCGGTGTATTCTGCGCGTAGATGAACTTCATGCATATGCAATAATGCGTGTTTATATATGTCCGTAATCGGTCTTTATTTTTGGGGGAAGGGAACAAGAATTATTGACATCTATTACTACATTTCTTCATCCTACCTAATTATTTGTGGATACGCGTTCTTTAAATCAATATAATAGCAATAAAATTCTAATCCAAAGAATACTATATGTAATTGAAGAAAGCGTACGCATTGAGAAGTGCTATGTTGTTGCTTTCACCGTCTTGAATATGTGCGGCGTTGCCTGGGGTGAAAGAATGAAGATCATATGCCAGAATTGCAATCAGAGAAGTCATGAACATGGTTCTGACTTTTAAATTCATCATGCGAGCTTGTAATTCTTGTGTTTGTGAAATCAAACGTATGAAAAAACTGCATCCTCAATTTTTATTTCATTTTCGCTCTTAAAAGTGTAAACGTTTTTCAAGACGTCCAGTCGAAGAGCTTTCAAATTGTGCGAAAAACATGACACTACCCATTTTCAACTGGAGCTAAGAAAGACCTAAAATTAAGGAAATATATATTTTATGTTCTACAACTGCAACATATTCTTTCAGCTTACTAAACACCCATTATGTTCCGCAAATACACTTTAGTTAAAAAGTTGTACGAGGCACTAACTCGTATGTTTACAAGATTCACTTCACATACAACAATCTGGTATTATCTGGTTTCGCACCAACTATTCCGCCAACGGATTATGCTCAACGATCTGTTACTTAGAAAAGTTACAAAAGTGCCCTACCATTATGTTTTGAGGAAATATTCAATGAAAGCAGTATCAGACTGCCTGATTTATCGAACCATCCCGGTATTACAGTGTTTTTCGTGGTCAACATTACTGTAGCTTTTCCTTCTGTTTCTGTTGTCCTTCATTTGGCTTTTTGCTTCGGTGTTTAGGTCAACGTAAGTTTTCTTACCGGCCACAAGTTTATCGAATGAGGTCAGGATGGAAACATACGAAGGTTCAGGAGTGAAACCTTGCTGCAATAACACGCTTGAAGCGGTTGTTATAAAGATTGCGTTTTCGCGTCAGTCTGTCCGCTCACCCCATTAGCGAAACAATAGAAGCACAAAATAGCTCCTTCGCAGACGCGAGGTACTCTCTGAAGCATGCTTTCAACCATAAACAAGCAAAATAGGAGCGTAAAAGCGTCATTGAGACCCCCTTA
This sequence comes from Dermacentor andersoni, assembly GCF_023375885.2. Classification (NCBI taxonomy): domain Eukaryota; kingdom Metazoa; phylum Arthropoda; class Arachnida; order Ixodida; family Ixodidae; genus Dermacentor; species Dermacentor andersoni. Next base: position 130,302,086 of record NC_092820.1, read on the forward strand.
ATGATTGTAAGACGCACTGAATGGAAAAACAAACTCGGAAAACCAAAAAGAGTACTTGTGCGGAAGTTGTCTTTACGTGATTAAAGCTTCCTATGTCATCGACAGTCCACAACGGGTCATGCCCAATTTCTGTTCGACGTGACTGACATGAACTAAATAGGTATTTGAAAAGTCGCGCTTACCCCAGTGTTGTGCATTTTTGAAAGCTTAAGACAAGCGCTACTAAATAAACACAATATCGGAGGATATATATTTTATGCAAAAGAAAGTCTGAGCCCACATTAAATGACGAATGACAAAAGTAAGATATCAGATTCACTAAATTGTTTACTGATATTGTAAACTAAGATAGGGCTGACTGTCGGGTCTGTTCATAACAAAAGAGGAATGGCACCACCTATCCTAACCGGTTATTGAGCAGAGATACTGGGAGTAAATATATGTTGACGCTGCCAAACAACCACAGCACAACGTCATTCAAGCACGTACTCAGTAATTAGCTGTTGGACGACAAAAGTAAACTGTTAGATTCCATTAGAAAAGAACGGCGTTAGATGGCACTTCATTATTACCGGTTCACAGCAAACAAACAAAGCAGGAGCAAATGACAGCACCAGCAATAGCAGCGTACCGGTACTGTTTATTGAATTTAAAAGAGGCCCAGTGATTAGCACTCACATCCAGCGTAGCAAGCAAGTGTCCTCTTGGTTCTCAAGGCAAAATGTTACGTGTGGAATGGCGTCCTGAAACTCGAGTCACGTTCAGTGTCCAGCCATATTATCGTTGACGTTTAAGTAACCGGGCACTTTAGTTCGACGATAAGCACAACTGGCATGCATTATGGGCTTCCGAGACGCTGCAGTTTTTGCAATTGCAGGATGAGGTGTCGCACCAATTAGGAGTTCAGACTTCGTCCGAGCTAATTGGAGCGCCAATTTTTTTCCTTATGGTGGGGAGTAACTAGACGCCTTATGGTGGGGTACATCGCGTGCTCGACTTCTTAAAGCAGCGGTATACACTTATTAAGCTTGACGGCTTTACTTCAAGTTTACACAACGTATTCCCACCGTTGAAACGAGCTATGCTAGTTATTACTGCAGCGGCATTCCCCTTTCGCGCTTCCCTCAGAATGCTCCGCGTCACCTAGTACCACCACCCCCGAATCCTGCTCGTGGCCTCAGAGATGACTGGCGCCCCAGTGCCTACCAAGGCATAGAATTGCGTCATGCTGTGAGCGGGCTCCTCTGTCACGTTTCTGTGTGGAAACGCTGCGCCACCTAGTGCTGCTGCAGAGAAGTTTGTCCGTGGCCTTCGAGACGACAAGCGTAGCACGCCAGTGCCTAAGAACGCAGAGAATTGTTATATCGCTGACTGCACGCTAAGTGGCAGAAACTCAGTGAGAAAGGCTTAATGAAGAGCGGCACACATCCATTGCATTCTAGGGGCAGCACGCTAAAGCGTTGACGTGGAAGTCGCTGATTGAAAAGTGACACCATACCCAGGCTATTTTTGCCACAGCCTGATCAAGCGTCGAGCTGGTATCCCTGAACCCTTATGACGCGGTTTCGACTCCGCTCAGCATGGGCAAAATTTAAAGGTTCCTTGTCATTGTTTAGGGGAACATTCCTAGTGGCGCATACCTGATTGCTCAAGTTCGCGTAGAAAACGTCCCTTGAAGAGCGGCACACACCTACTCGCATGAACCCATTGACCCAAGTTGGCATCAAAGAGGTTTATTGAAGACCAGCGCAAACCAAGCGGCGCATACCCAGTGCTACAAGTCGGCGTGAAAGATTTGTCTTCAAACAGTGGTTCCCACCCACTCCCGCTTTTGCTGCGATTCATGAAGGCACGAAGGAGGTTCGTTGGAGAGCGGTACATTTATAAACATTGCCACCTACTCAGTGTCCCAAGTCGTTGCGACGATTGGTTTAAACCATGCTCCGTCAGTACAGGAGCCCGTTACGCTACTCTATCAACCACAAACTACCGTGTGCCCGATTAGGCGGGAAAATGGTTACTAAGAAACGCAGAAAAATAGAAACATACATACAGAGATACTTGGCCCTCGAACGTACGTGATCACCTCAAATGGGTAGTTGGTATTGCCACAATATGCACCACCCCATTTTTGCCCAAGCTTCTCTGGTGGTCGTCTGCCATTGGACAACCCGCTTATTGTATATCGCAAGTCTATCAAAATCATCATCATCATTATAAACACGTGGAAACGATTCTTGGCTGATCCCTCTTGGTGCTACTACGATTTCCTAGTATGTGCCGTAGTAAAAAAAATCGTGATCATCTTCAACACGTGATGATGATCTCAAAGAGCTACTTTGTGGCAGAACATGTTGTCCCGCCTTCTACTCGGCCAATCGCTCGTTAGGGGAATGTGGCGTAGCTTTGAACTTATCTTCATTATGAAACGCGGGCACGGTTCTTGGCGGTTACACCATTGGTATGTGCCATATTATGTTCAAACCATTACAATCATTAACATGCGCGGTCATGTCAAGGAACTAGGTCTCGCGATGTCTATCACCGGCTTCGCCATTGTGTGGTACATCATCATCATATTCAACGCATTGCGACCAAATGAAGGAGCTGCTTATTGTTGGCACGATAGAAGTACACTTGTGTGTGAGGGCGTTGGTTGAATGGCCCGATTCGATTACAAAGCAGATGGCGGGGTTGTATTCAAGATATTTATTCTTGTTGTGTCGACAAAATAGACTGATTGGCTTTAATAACTGCACTTTATTTTGTCCTGTCAACCGTCACCGTGAAAACCGTCACTCAAGAATAAAAAAAGTGTTTGTGGCCTAATGGTTAGAACATCCCGCTTCAGTGCTGGCGGGGTGAGGTTTCGATCCCGGTGCTGGGCGCGCGTTCATTTTTTTTTTTTTTTACTGAGATTGAGTGTACTTGGCCAGAACATGAGTAGCAGCCGACACACCGCCGACAAAATCAGCCCAAACCATGGGATGATGGGCCAAGAAAGCTTCACCTTAAAATACAGCGTAAGCCCAATCCGCTTCGGCAAAGCATCTAGGGCGTATCGCGTCCCCGATTGGCCGTTGTGCGTACACGTTGCATGGCGGTCGCCTATCTCTCCACCTATAAGTGTGAACATAATCTCAGCAATCATGCGCACCCCGGCGACGATCAAGGCAATGGAGATGACTATCGCTTGCACCCGTCTCAACACGCGAGCGACGACTCTGACGTCTCCCTACTGTCGCCGGTATGGTGGCGGCAATTACGCAACAAACCAGGCGTGACACTTGCTCTAATAATTTAAAGAGGCACTAAGGCAAATATTAGGTCAAGCTGAATTGATAGATTAATGCTGGACAATATATCTAAGGTGTCAGTAATATTGCGAATAGAGCCTCAATAATAGGGAAATTGAGGTAATTGAGGTAGAGACTCTGCTGGCATATTTAATTGACGAAGTTACTCTTCACTTAAAGTCGCTCACCATTACTCAACCAGTGGTTAAAAAACATAATTTATTTCATTATGGAACTAAAGAAAAGGCTACTTGTCCAGTTCTATTTCATTTGTAGAAAAAAGAATTTATTGTCATAGCCCTTGACAATGACGCGGGCGCACGAAAGGTTTTGTGTTGCTCTGCTTTGCGCCGCCTGCACTTTCATGATTCAGTAGTTTCGTTATGGTGTAGCGCTGCATTGTTTTTCCTGGCTAGTGAAACTCGCACAAATTGCCAGTAGCAGGGAATTGGACTTCCAGGTGATGTGACGGGATGCCCGACCTGTCCTTACCACTTGACCAAAAGCAGTTTCAGCGGTGAATCCAAAGCTCTGTCTGGGCTCAGTTTCTCCGTGGCCGCACGTTTGGGTTCGATACAAACAGCCGCACTGCTATCTGTCGGGCGCCGTTTAATCCACCTAGGGGACCAAAGAATGGCGATTTCGGCGAATTTTGTCGTAAACTAATTCTTTTTATGACACCAAATGAGCGCTGTGGGGTTTCTGGAATGGTATTAAAATATTCCACGCCAACTTAACATTTGCCTTTAGTGTCCCTTTAAGATCATTTGCTTCGCTGCACAGAGCAATGCAAGAATGCTGGCTCTCCCGTAACCAAGAGTAGATGTAATCATGAAATAGCAACCGGCAAAGCAAATTGGTCGGAGGTGGTACGAAACCCTGGACGGCGAATGCTAGTTTCAGTTTCAAGGAACACGCGCGCTCCAAGCGGTTGCCGGATGTCCTAACATATTTTCTTTTATTTTTTAAGCGCGGGAAGTGGTTGTCTTCGTGCGTCTGTCGAGCTTACCTCCGCTCACCCCTTGCCAGTCGCTCAGCGATACCAAAAAGTCGTATCGCGCTTGGTCATCTGCTTCGGTTGTTCCAAGTAGGAAGATAAGAAAGACAAGACAGAGAAGCTCGATCAGGCGTGCAATGAACGGAAGACGCAGGGAACCAGGTCAACCGAGAATTAGACGAAGATGGCTAAAACGGGGCGTCACATGTGTTGCGCTACTCCGTGGTGTTTTAACACCGGGAATTTCAGTTCTGCGAAGTTTTTCAGGTTTCCTCATAACAGCTGGTAAGCACAAGTATGTCACTTTATTTTCTGAGCAGGTATTCATTTTGCATGAGTAAACCAGCTCTGTGCGAACCTCAGTGGATTGACATAGGAGCAGTGTCGCTCGACCCATTCGTCATGACGTTAGCCTATCTGCATGGTGTCGCTGAATATCTTGTACTGAAGGGCTTCAGTGCGTGCTTGTTGGGCTATGTGTTCTGTGCACATATCGCCAAGGCTAAAGAAAAATATAGTGATGTTTTATAAAATTTCAAGAGCAATCACGGCAAAAGCATGCACGCACGTAATTTCTTGTCGCATTTTGATGGAACATTACTGAGGTATCGTACAGAAGAAGGTTGAAGCTCGCTATTTTACGTGAATTTTGGAGCGTAGACGCTACCATACGCTCTGTTACCTTGCTTTAGGCACACCTTCGTTGTGTGCAAGTTTTCGAGCCCCTCTATTATTGACCAGATGCAATGCTATTTGTTTTGCCGGCAAAAATGTAATTAATACACCAGTAATACAAATATAGAGTATTTAATGCTAATTAGGTGCGAAATGGTAATCCACCTCGCAGTGAAGAGTGCTAATAAGTTTTTGTTTTTGTGAATGGTCGGTTCCTTACGTTGATGTTGTGTCAAAACAGTGTCCTAATACTCGCCGTGCTTTTTTGTATATATGAATATGTCGTAAAGTATGACGATAGGCTGATTATATGCGCCTGTGCGCTATAGAAGTATGCCCCCTCATTTGGCATGTAGTTCGAATAATGAGAGCAATTATAGGCTACATCCTGTACATGCAGTGCGTGTAGCAAGTTTAAAATTCTGTGGCTCCTTACTTCTCATACTGTTCATGAAATAAATGTATGGTACTCTACCTTCTTACTCTAAGCTACAAAATGTGTTGTCGTTATCAGATACGTGATAGTGAATTTCGGTGTTCCCAATTTTCGCATTGATTTTTAATCATCTAGAATCTGTGTTTACTCATCTAAAAATTTCAGTTGGTAATGAAAATTGCTTGTACATATTGACGCTTTTGCACTGCACAAAGATCAGTCTTTTTCAAGTAAGAAATGTGTGAATAAAACCAAAAACGTTCAACTTTTAATTGTGTAGAGTTTTGGCAGACGGAGAAATCGGCCAGCTTTAGTTGATGCACTTCACAGCGCGCGAAAAAGATTAACGATTGATGGTGCCAGGAAGTTATTTGTACTACCCGCCACTATATCTGTGGACTAGTTGAACTGCAACCCTAAGTTCAATCACAAGTTAAGAATTTCAAAGCTACTACTTTCACGAAATGATCAAATGTAATATATTACTTGGGACACTTGGTAGTCAACAACGGTTTGCTATATAAATGTATTTCATTATAATTGCTTGGCACTTGTGTGTACGAGCGCTGTCCCATGCTTTAAAATATGCATAGACGTGGCAGAAAAAAAAAGCGCTTCGTAAGCACGGCACACTTCAGCGGGTTCGGCCAATGTCGCTGCGCGGTCAGCAGACCTGCAAGGGAGCACGAACACAGCCTCTTTGCATGCGAAGTGGGAAAGGAAAGCTTCGCGGCAAGCCTTCTCCTCCCGATGCGCGCCCTCTCGTTCTACTATCTTACCTCATCCGTGACGTCACAGAGGCAATGTTTTGTTTGTGAATTATTTCCAGTTGGATATCCGGCATCCGCCAGTGGTGGAAGCGGCGCTGCAGCCACGTATCCACTAGTGTCCCTGTATATGCTCCCGCAGGGAGCGTATACAGGGACACTAGTATCGACATGGGACTGAGTATCCCAAGGGAGGTGTAGGGAGTTTCCGCCTCCAGGTGATACTTGCCCCAGTCTTAAAACTGGTGTAGTACTTGCTACACCGCCTACGTCACACTGTGTACCGGTCCATATTAACGCTGTCCAGCAAGAAGACAACCTGCTGAAGGCCGCACAACAGGCAGAAAAGACGCCGGGAAGACAGGGCGCACTGCACAGCTAAGAAAAAATACAATGAATAATGGGGCTTTACGCGCCAAAACCACGACTTCATTATGAGTCACGCTGTAGTGGGGGACTGTGGATTAATTTTCACCAGCAAGGGATCTTTAACGTGTCCCCAATGCACGGGGGTTTTTGCATTTAACCTCCATCGGAATGCGGCCGCCCCATTCGGGATTCCATCCCGCGACCTCGTGCTTAGCAGCGCAACACCATAACCGCTAAACCACCGCAACGAGTAGATGCCCCTGATGGCCGTGCCACGCAGCGTGGTGCTATCTCTCGAGGCAACGCAAAATGACCGCTCAGCGGCAAAAGATGGCATTGAAGTGTATGCTGCCCTGTATATGCATTTTGGACGTCGCCATTGGAAACGACAAATAAATAAATAAAGATAGGGATTTTGCGTGCCAGAACCACGAGCTGACAATTGTGCACGCCGTAGTATAGGGGGGCTAAAGAAATTAGACCACCTGGGGTTCTTTAACGTGCACCTAAATCTGTATGTGTGTGTGTGTCCCTTTGCGCTGCAAACCAAGAATAAATCCAACTACACTGGTGTTTTCGCCCCCTTCGAAATGTGGCCGCCGTGGCCGGGATTCGATCCCACGACCTCGTTCTTAGCATCCCAACACCATAGCCACTAAGCAACCCCGGCGGGTGTAAGCGACAAATAAAACTTAAGCGCGCCAGAAGTTACAGCTTGAGTGGTATTGTGAACAAAAATTAGGCAGAACTCGGTAGCTATATTTTTGTAACTTGTTTAAGAAATACCAAGTGTATTTAATGTGGTCCTGTGCAAGGCATTGGGGGCCAGGGACCACACTTGTAAAAGTTTTGACTGATTGTCCGGATGATCTCATTTTGTTCTCGCAGCTTACCCGGATATCCTTGAGTGCCAAGATAACGGCTCCGGCTTCTGGCTCAAGGTCAGTTGAAGGTTGTCAGCAACGGGCGCTAAAAGCAGTTCGTGCCTAATATTTCCGAAAGTCTTGCAGTAGCCTTTTTTTTACAGCGAAGCTGTATCTGGCTAGCCGATTTGTCCGTTCGTCCGTCGGTCCGTGTGTCGCCTGTACGCCTAAATCTCCTCCGGAGCAACCCCATGCGCATGTGCCAAAAAAAGGAAAGAAACATCGCTGCAGTCGCTCTGATTTTTACCATATTCCGTCTATGTATAAAGTGCATTACCCCTTCCGCATTGTGTTATCAGTCACGGTGGGCGCTCTAAATATTATCATCTTATCGACCATGTTATGAGGCATGACCTTAATGGCCATATACAAAAAGTGAGATGGCGGCGCTCTGTCGCTCCCATTGGAGGGTTCAAAGGTACAACAAAACCCAATAGTGTAAGCACCAATCGTCCACTTCAACGTCGACCTAGCGCGCCCCGACGGCAAGGAGATTGTATCCTTACTGTTGGAACGGTTCGGAATTGAGTGTTACACGGACATCAGTGTGCCGACCACGCATCACCGGTCGTGTATAGACTTAACCTTTGGCAAGAACGTGCCAAGCATAGCAGTACAACCAATCGCGGTGTACCACAGCGACCGCAAAGCAATGGCCACTGTGGTATTGAACGAGGGAAAATGAAGACGAAACAAACACAGAGTTATGTGTATGCGTCTTCATTCAATCAATGGAACAATCCTATATGAATCAATATAAATCAGTATAGTTGTCGGTATAGTCATCCCAATACAGCTTCACTGGTTATCCTTCTTCATACAGTGGAAGGGCAGTAATTTTTTTTTTTTTATTCTTGCACTTTTCAAAATTCGGTAGCTCGCTCGTTCCGTGTGACAACCTGTATTATGTCACTGACGTGCATCCTGTTCTGGTTTCACGCTATTGGACAGTCACTCATAGCACTTCAAGGCGACGAGTGACTAATTCTAGATTTGCCAAACCAACCTATCAAGCGACAAGAACGAGCGATCCATTCGCGCGACAGCCCATTCGTCCACTCGAAGCCATCGCTCGTCGTCACGCACAAAATCGCTCAAATTGAGTTGGGGATAAATGCTTATATCATTTTATATTTATGACAAAGTGTTAATTTCAGGACAATGCGTCGTTTTACAAGGGCATAAAAAGAAGCTTTTTGGGAATTCCACATGCTTTATTATCAGTGTTCAAGTCATAAAGTTTGAAAAGAAAGAGGCTGCCTGAGAGAAGAAAACAAGGAAATGCAGGGATATTGAGTATACTTAATCCAGTGAGCCGTCAGACGCATTCGGAAGGGAATTTAGGACACTAAAAGAGAGAGAACATTCCAGTTCAGATCATTGATGCGCACTATGCAAGGTGCAGCCTATCTACAGTTGGGCACTCAAATCTGTCGCTGATGAACTGTGAGGCCAGGCCACCAGGACCTTTTCTTGTTTTTTGTCCATGAATGTTATTTCGGTGCATATAACGTTGAAAGGGATGCATACAATGTCAATACTGTTTCGCATTTGACAGCGCTTAACTTTAGGATTTACCGAAGATTCATCGTGCAGTCAATTATAATCGCTTCATATCAGTATTTGTTCCTCGTTCTACAACCTTCTCAGACTTGAAAGACTGTTGACAGCCGACTCTTTATGGTAGACATAAGTCATTCCAAAGTGACATGACATCACTTCCTCGAGTCTTTGCCACGATCCACGTCTTCGTACGCTCTACCTGTTCCTTTGTGAAGTAGTTCTTCCAGTCGCCCACTATTCCTTTGCGAACAAAGCCACCCCCTTCATGCATCTGCACATTCGCCTGATCTGGCTTCTCGAATAATTTAAAAGACTTATATTGCTTCTCCGACGCTACTTTGGCTATTTTCTTCAAACGGTTGACTACTGCGTCCGTCAAGAAAGCCCTCATACTCTCTATACTGCAGTTATCCAAAATTCTTTCAATGATAGTGTCATCATTACGCAGGCTGGCGCCGTGTTCATCACCAAGGAAATCCGCAATCTTTTGAACCATTCCTTTTGTGTCGGCCTTGAGCTGTTCATAGGTGATGAATAGAATGTTAGACTTGTGTCTGTTCTCGTACCACGGTAGAACGTGGTCGAAGTAGTCACCATAAAATGCCTGAAAATAGAAAACGAAAGCAAGTAAACTCAAAGCAAATAAATTTTTATAAAATACTCCTCCCGTTATGAAGTAAATGTTTTCACTACTGACATATTTGCACTGACGATTCCGTGAAGCTGTCATGAAACACGGGAGTGTCAATTTGACTTAGTAAAACATGAATGCACTCTAATAAACCCTTAACTTCACTTGATAGCATTTGCAAATCGTGTTCTTTCATTAGATAAATTGAAAAATATGTTTATTTTCCTTCTGCAATTATGAGATAGGTAGTTTTATTATGACTTGACGTTCAAAAAATTCGAATTTTGTATTGCAGTAGAGACGAGGATCACAGATTCAATAGAAGGGTGAAATTTATCCGTGATCCAGTGTTACGTTTATGACGTCGTATTTTTGTAAGTGACGAAGGTCCTTATATTGAACTCGATGTGGGCACATATTACTTCGTACCTGTGACAATGGGACCCCATAAGCACCTACAAGGGAACTTCCTGTCAGCACGATCCAAACTGATATACTGCCTTATTGTGCACTTGCGAAGCGGCCGCAGTTAACACTGGTGCAGGGCGAAACATTCACGCTTTTTAACTTGGGCCAGGTATTGGACGCAGCAAACTGTATGAGCGGTGCACGTACTTCGGATATGTAACAGCTTGTACTGCTGTTAACGAGAAACAGTGTATGCATCGCAAAGAGGAAGTTCTTCGTAACGGTGTCCTCTGACGAGAGCTCCTACCATTGCATTTGTACAGTTCAGTCGAAGGAGAAGCTCTTAAACCTGCTCATCTTTTTTCTGTACCTCTAAATCTCAGGTAAAGCGCCCATATCTTTCGCCGTTTTCTTTTCCCAGCATTTTTTTTCTCTTTCTTTCTGAACCACGCCCAATACTGTTTAATAGGCTCTGGAACATTGTTTAAAACCACTTCGGTACACTGGTACTTCGGTACACCGTAGTGGTAATTTGTTTGCAGCAAACACAAACAGAGCGGATGCTGCAGATCACCAGGAAAAAAGCAAAGCTGCGTAGGACAGCTTCAGGAGTCTTGACAAACACAACACTCAGCAGCCCACGGAGGATTGGTGAAGAGTACAATACAATACGACAATACACAATGCAATGCACCAACAATTTTTCATCTTGCGTGATCTAGAAATTATATATGTGCATAAAATACGGAGAAAAAAGAAACAGCAACTTCAAATCAAAGATAAGATCACAACAGAGTCGTAAAGCTGTACAATATCATAGAATAACTAAAAAGTCAAACGCAGAAAAAACATACTTTTATCACAGACTAACAGGAATATATCATCATCATAAGCAGGAGCAGCCGATTTTTATGTCACCTGCAGGACAAAGGCTTCCCTCTCTCATCTCCAATTACCCCTGTCCTACGCCAACTGATTCCAACTGGCGCCGGCGAATTTCCTCATTTGATTACCTCAGATAGTTTTCTGCCGTCCTCGACAGCGCTTCTGTTCTCTGGGCAACCATTCTGTAACTCTAATGGTCCACTGGTTATATGCACTACATATTACATGTCCTGCCCAGCACCATTTTTTTCTCCTAATCTCAATTAGTATATCACCTATCCCCGTTCGCTCTCTAACCCGCACCGCTCTCTTCCTGTTGCTTAACGTTATGCCTAACATTTTTTGTTCCATCAATCTTTACCAGGTCCTGAACTTGTTCTCGAGCTTCTTTGTCAACCTGCAAGTTCCTGCCCCATATATTAGCACCGGTGGTTAGCAATGATTGTACACCTTCCTTTTCAGTGATAGTGGTAAGCTCACAGTCAGGATCTGGCAATTCCTGCTGTTTGCACTCTAACTCACTTCTGTAAATTCCTTCTCTTGAACAGGTGCCCCTGTGAGTAATTGACCTACATAAAAGTACTCCTTCACAGATTCTCGAAGCTGAGTGGAGATCCTGAACACTTCTTTCATTGCCAGGATATTGAGCATTATATTTGACTTCTGTATATTAATCTTCTACCCAACTCTTACTCTTTCTCTCTTAAGGTCCCCAACCATTTCTCGTAACTCGTCTCCAGTGTTGCTGATCAGGACAATTTCATATGCAAACCGAAGGTTGCTGAGATATTAGCTATTAGATAATAGCTTGACTACTTCTTCCAAGCATGCTGTGAATACCATTGGAGAGATTCTGTCTCCTTGCTTGACTCCTTTCTTTCTTAGCATCCTTCTACTTGGGGAGAGTGAGTGATTGAAAGAACTTTATTTGGTCCACTATAGACGTAAGCAAACTCAATGTCACCTGGCTAGGCCTACTCGGCAACCATCAGGTGAAACCTGACGGCCCTCTCCCGAGCCGTTGGGACTTGGGGAGAACAAAAGTAATTGGTGAAGCTTTGTAGATGCTCATATTTCCAGAAATATTCACGTATGCCTCCTGTACTCCTTCATGGCATAGTGCCTTTGTGACTGCTGGTATCTATACTGAATCAAATGCCTTTTCGTAATCTATGAAAATCATTAGAGTGGTTGGTTGTACTCGGCAGATTTCTCGATTATCTGATTGATGACATGGGTGTGATCCATTGTAGAGTATTCCTGGTAAGGGTTGTAACAGCGCACCCAAGACAAGGACAACAGAAGGAAAAAAAAAACGACGAAACATTCCTTCTGTTGTCCTTGTCTTGGGTGCGCTGTTACAACCCTTACCATGAATCCCAACAAACTGGCCCAACTTGTCGTTCTGGTAGAGTATTCCTTCGTGAAGCCAGCCTGTTCTCTTGGTTGAATGGTAATCCCTTTAGTTTTCTTGGAAATTACATTGGTGAATATTTTATAAAAGTACTTATAGAAAACGAGTGGGCGTATAAGTATTCAATTCCTTAAGGTCTCCCATTTCATGGATAAATATAATATTGGCATTCTTCCAGTTCTCCGGAAAACTTGAAGTCGTCAGACATTTCGTATGAAGGCCGCGAGCTATTCATGCATATCTCCTTCATCTTTGGTTAAATTGACTATTGTTCCATTTTCTCCTGCCGCTCTTCCCCGAGTCATGTCTTGCCATACCGTCCTCATTTCATCGTTAGTTATAGTAGGAGCATCCTCATCTTGTTTGTTACTATTTCGAAAGGAGGTTATGGGGCTGCTGTGGGCACTGTAAAGGTCAGCATAGAATTCTTCCGCTGATTTTACTATATTTTGGAAATTGCTGATGATAGTGTCCTGGTTATCTTTCAGCGCGTACATCTTGGCTAGTCCTATGCCAAGTTTCTTTTGCACTGATTTCAAGATGGGACCATTTTTGACTCCTTCCTCAGTCTTTCGGACTCTATAATTTCGAACATCCCTTACGTTCTCCTTGTTCAGCTTTGACAGTTCCACAAATTTTATGTGATATCTTTAACTGCACACTTTCATGCTTTGTCGTTTCTTTATTAAGTCATTTGGTGTTTGGGGGCCTTGCCCACTGGTTGACTTAGTGCGCTAACTTTTACTTCAACTGCTGCTGCTGAAAGCAGCCTAGTTACGGTTTAATCCATTAGCTCTGTGTCATCTTCATCTCTCTCTTCTAAAGGTACATATTTGTTTATGAGCACTAGTCTGAAATGGTCTGCTTTTCTCCTTACTGTGTCAAGGTTGGGCTGTTTCGTTCTAACTTAACCCTTTCTCTCTTCATATTGAGGAAACTCCTAGACTGCACTGTGTCACTGCACTGTACCCTACCTAACACTTCGAGATCCTGCGCCTTGCTGGGATCAGCAGAGAGCATGAAATGTATTTCATTTCTTGCTTCTCAATTAGGCCTTTTCCAGGTCCACTTCCTGTCGCTACGCTTCTTGAAGAAGGTTTTCATTATTGGGAATCTATTTTCCGCACATTCTACCAATATCTCTCCTCTAGTGTTCCTAGAATCGATACCCTATTTGCCGACAGCTTGTTGACCTGCTTGCATTTTCCCAACGTTCGCATTGAAGTCGCCCATGACTACAGTATACTTAGACTATTCTACTATTCTACTTTCTAATTCAGCATCTTCATAAAACTGTTCCATTCCTTGATTGTCGTGATAGCAGGTTGGAGCGTAGGCTTGTGCTACATTGATTATATTCCTCCTATTCAGCTTTATCACTATTGCTACCCTCTCATCAATGATTTAGTATTGTTCAATGTTTCTCCCTATGTTTTTATGGATTGGGAAACCTGCCCCGTATTGTCGCTTATCTACAAGACCCCTGTAACAAAGAATAAGACCTCACTAAGGCCAGTAACATCCCACGCCTGATAAAATTTCTGAGATTCCTGCTAAGCTAGCTTCACCCGAGAGAGATCGCGTGTCGAACGCTACCGGGATCAGTTTCCAGGGGTGGCCTTCCTGGGTTCCGCGATTCTTAGCACCCTCGGCCGCGTCGCAGGTCTGACCACCGCACTGGTCAGGTGCTGCGCAGCTGCTGGAGACTGAGCGCCATGGGTTTTTTGTAGGAGTCATGGGGGATATAGTGGCCGAATGCTGCCCCAGGAAGGCCAATTCCTCTTCTGGTGGGGGTGTGTCTTTGTTAAAGCTGAGTGGGCCTTCCTAACTTTGTTGCACCTGGACTAGTATAGCCCCACTTGCTCTCGGGATTTTTTTTGCCGCTGTCAGGCGCCACTCCAAGCCAGGAGATGTAATGTACTGGAGAACGTACGACCCTCAGATTAGAAGCCAGATGTTGTACCCCAGCTCCACGTCACCACCTCAGTCACGTAGCTACTAATGGAAGACTTACTGCGCATAGCTATATTGGAACACAATAGGATTTGAACTTCTGATTATAGCAACCGAGCATCCGAGATAGCTCCGTCAGAAAAACGTCTAGGCGGCGAGGCCACCTTAAGGCACAGGACTTTATACAAGGTGCTTCAGCGATCACTTTCAAATTTTTACAGGTTGCCTGTGGCAGATAGCTAAATTCTAGTTTATGAGCCGTTCTACTCTAAACGGTGGACACTGCTTCCACAAAAAATTGCTATGCAAAATTGAGCAATTAACAAGAATTCCCTAATTGAATTTATAGCTAATTATCTTATGATCCATATTGCAATTTACAAATTTTAGTTGTGGACTTTGTAAGGCGGATCCACTTGGAAGGAATTCTCAGGACGACACTAGTTTCAAATTATAAATTCCCGAACTTTGCGGACAAATGCATTGGCGTTCGTTACTTGTGTGCTTCAGTGCATGAAACCACGTTTTCTTAACAATTTAACTGGAACGCCAATGCATTTCTCCGCAAAGTCCGGGAATTTATACCTCAAAACTGGTGTCTTCTTGAAAATTCGTTCCAAGTGGATCCGCCTTGCGAACTCCACGGATTGAATTTGTAAATTGCAATATGGGCCATAGTGTAACTAGTTAAAACTTGATTAGTGAATTTTTATTAATTAGTCGATTTTGGGCCTCAATTTCTTGTGCAGGTATTGTCCAACGTTTCGAGTAGACCAGCGCATCAACTAGAATTGTGATATCTACCACAGGCAACTTTTTAAGACTTTTGGAAGTGTTCGCTGAAACACCTTGTATCTTCTATTCGCAAGCACAGAGATTCGGAACCTTCCCCTCCAGCACAAACGTCTTCTGCGAAAACACTAGGCGCATGCGTGACGTATTTCTTGATCAGCACTACCCGCCTTCTATGATGTCAAGGAAATATAAAAAAAAAGCAGAAATTTTAACATAATCGAACAAAGCGAGCGATTTTTTCGACGCGTGGTGTAGAGGCGGCCAGAAAGCATCAGAGACTACATCATTCACTAAAACACACAAAGAACGCCTCGCACCGGATGTCGTCCATGCAGGAAAGGCAGATGCCAGATATGCAAACACATGCAGGCGACGTCGTATCGCAGGCGCATTGCAAGGACGTGGGACCGTTCCCCACCTGCGGCAAGTTGTTGTTGCATCCACTTTCATTTCCATAAATTTATCATTTCTTTATTTCATGTAGTAAGTACAAGTAATTTGCATAATGTTATGCTTGGTGTAATTGTTTCTTGGCTTGTTACGATATATATATATATATATATATATATATATATATATATATATATATATATATATATATATATATATATATATATATTGTCGCTTTGCGGTACGGAAGGGGTTCAGTCGGTAAACTTGTAGTTGAAACAAAGTGAAAGCCTCATATCAATATCCAGAGAGGTGGTTCTCAGAATGCCCCTACCCGATCATTATTATTCTTTCCATTCGCAGATTCACTAATGTTAGACTTCTCCGGCTTATAAGAGTCGGATATAAAGCATCATCGAAGAATTCTATAGTTCAATTAGCCAAGATTCTCGAAGGTAAAACTTCCTTCTTCATGGCATATTGATTTCTCTGGTTCTTGCGCAGTGGCAAGTTTCGCACGAGCATTCTATACATACTGTTTTACCTTAAAGTAGTAAATGTGATGATGCAGAACACGCCGTGGTTGCTCAGTGGTTATGGTGTTGGGCTGCTGAGCACGAGGTCGTGGGATCGAATCCCGCGACCTCGGCCACGGCGGCCGCATTTCGATGGGGGCGAAATGCGAAAACACCAGTGTGCTTAGATTTAGGTGCACGTTAAAGAACCCCAGTTGGTCGAAATTTCCGGAGGCCCCCACTACGGCGTGCCTCATAATCAGAAAGTGGTTTCGGCACGTAAAACCCCTCAATTTAATTTTTTTTGTGATGATGTAGAATCCAAGAGTCAACAGTGCAAATTGCAGTGTTGCAAAACAAACAGGTAAAGGGAATCACAGCACGTGACAGCCAAAATGAGAATTGTCGTTCAAAAGTGACAAGAAGTTCATATGATGCCAAGACATCATTTTGTTTTCTGTTTTCTTCAGGCGCTCCTCATACATTTGATGAAAATGCAACTTCTCTCTGTATACCGCCTACGTGGACCTGTAGTGAAATATTTATTAATCCATTCACATTCTTATTATGAATAAAAACTTGTTCATTGATAATTTGTCTCGCAAGCTTACTTGACAGCATGCTATCCCATGCCAATCTGAGAATTGAGAATTATGCCCGGCAATGCTTCTCCACGAATTTAGGCTGACAAAGAAAGAAACATCGCACGAACTATGAAACAAAACCAAAACGCCAAATACGTGCAGCATTCCAAAAATAATTCCCAACTGCTAACATTAAGTAATAGACGCAGCTCTTTAAAATAGGCGAACATGTTTAACGATGTGATAACTATCACGGAATAATATTGTTGACAAATGTCGCTCTTGACAACACCAGCACGCAATAGCTATATTTCAAGCTTCATGAACTCGGTCGGCAATTTAATAGCGAAACGGACCTGTCTGCTCATATGACATGGGAGGATGATACTGAAATCAGTTCTTTTAACAATTACCGTTAGTGTTTCAACCTGTGCACTTGTCGTTTTCGCCATTTCCACAAGGTTTTATTTTCCCACAGCGAGCGCAACTTGCACATGTCTGCAGTCACTAACTACACCGGCTACGCACAGCTACTTGCAACAGCAGTATTTTGCCTCCACAGAAAATGGAGCGAAAGTGGTCGGTAAGCGCACAATCTATCAATGTTAAGTTTAGAAGCAAATAATAGCCAAAAGTGGATAGAAATGACATAGCTGTTAAACGCTTCTTCCTGACAAGTTAAATACTTATAGTTCGCAACAAGTGCCATTAGAATAATCATTCTAACTAGATGGATATCCTAATGCGTAAGGAGAAATAACATAGCGAGAAGAATACTGACTATGTGCAGTGCGAACTAACATTTTTCGGACTCAAGAATAAAACACCCGGGAAGCAATGGGTTACCTTTCCGGTGAGGAACAATGAAAGGAACTTTTCGAAGGAAACGTCCGTGTATGTGGCCGGTGTGAGTCCCTTGACGAAGTGGTACAAAGAGACGGCGCAGTCATAAGGATTCCGAGCGACGTAGACGTACTTAGCGTGGTCCACCGGCTTTAACACGCCATACGGAAGGTGAGTGGCTATGGGGCCAATCGTCGCCGGGTGGGCCGCAACTCCAGCTCCAGTGACTTCAATGAAGGGAGACAGCAGACCGAATTCACCCACGTCTTCAGGTTACTTGCCCCGCGTCAGTATGTTCCAAATGATGAACTGCGTCCAGTTGGAGCCGCTCTTCGGGTACGTCACGAGGATGACGTCTCCGTCGAGAGGTCTATACCTCATTGCAGAGCGAAGGGATTCGTCATGGTACAGGTCTAAAATTCGCAATCCTTCAAAATCCCTGTACAGATCTTCGTCCATTGTGCTAGTAGTTAGGATCCTGCACGTGTAAGTAATGAATGTTAAAACATCATTCAAGGAATGAATGTCCAAAGGTATTACTGCCTTTTAGCTTTCCAAACTCATATTTATTCTTGTAATATTTTTGTAGCTTCCAGTCTTGTGCGTTTTATATTGCTGCCATGAATAGAATCGACAAGCACTGCAAAGTAAGGCCTAATGCGGGATGATGCTGTTGCGTAAAAATAATAACGTCGCGTGAGGTTACAACCGCAACACGAATAAATATTCAGAAATAATGACAGTAGAATTAGTTTTGATTATGCAAACGCAAATAGGAGAAGTTGTTCGTTAGGTTCGGCAACCAATATATTTGATACCCAGGCGTCCAAGCAAAACATGTGTCAGCCATGTTGAAAGAACAAAGTTTTGAAGGTGAAACGATTTTCGTATTTTGCATTTCCCCTGTTTTATAAGCTAAAATAGAAGCAGCGACAATCACAGGGCCATTTCATGAGCTGACAGGCACGCAACAAATCATACGACCTCATTTTCCTAAGGGTGCTCGTGGAACGTATTGCATGCAAAATTTGATGGAAGAGGCCCATGTTCAAACATCCTTCTCTTGCGTATCAGCCTTTCCTTTTTTTTTATTTCACGTGACTGAAGAAGAGGAGCTGTGTGCGCGCTGTGACGATTTGTTATAAGACATCAATGGCGGTGCATAGCGATGGAAAAGAACGAGCTGCGCACCCTGCTATCTCGAGGCAGCCGACTACACACTCAGCCAAGCCGTTCTGATTTCAGACCCGGCTTATAACTCGGCTAAAACGCCTGACCTTTCCAGGTAAACACGAACCATTCACGTCCAAGCTTGTTATCGGACCGTCATCTTCGGCTTGAGTTGGACTTGCTGTGTCAGCATCTTTCTTGCCGGCAACGCAGCTATAGTGCCGGATTTTTCCTGGCCAGCGCTCGCATTGACTACGTAATTAATGACACTGAGTACAAGGCCTAAATCCTGCCTGGGTGGCACTGAGGACTGCTGAAGGAGACTATTATCATGGAGGCCTGAGTCACCGCTGCTTGAAAATTTCAGTCGACTGAATGTAGAGGTACCACGCGCCACCGGCAAAGCATTACGAGTGCGCATTGCTTATGTGTAACCCTGTAATGCGTTATTACGCTAGGCCCTCATCCAAATAGAGTAATTTGTGTCTATTCAGTGAGTAATCTCATTCCCGTCCGAGGCCCAGGGCCGATCGCTTAGTATCACACAGAAGCTATAGGTGAATAATAATTTATATCTCTCGATGACATATTGCGTTTAAAATGTATGTAGACACCATATAGTGCTGAGTGAAGTGCTAATCATTTCACCGATGTTGAACGGTGTCGCTGTGGTCCACTTGGGAGTTGTATGAAGCCATTATAGAAACATATTGACATCAATTTGTAGCTCTCTTCAACAGACGCGTGGATAACAGTGTTACATCTCTTGAACTTTCCTAGGCCTGGAGAATTATTGCAAGACTGATGAACCATTTCTTTCAGATTGCACATAAATGCAGCACTGAATAACGCGGTTCGCCCAGTGGACTTCAAAAACTGAAAATTCATTCCAATGAAAAATTTCCACTATATGTGCTTTACTGGACTGGTATGACTCACATACCACTTTCCTTGCACAACAATAGCGTGTCTGTTTACCGTACATCTTAATTGAAGTGAAATACAAAATGAGCACGAAAGCCAAAATCAAATAGCTTGGCCACCACACACACGGAAACAACTTATCTAAGTTTTCGTTTTACCGTAGCCGCATACATTGGTATAATGCAACTTCGTCGTGATTCATAGGTAGGCACAACTAATGCATGTTTCGGCTGAATTGAGGAATATAGAAATAGTTTCAATGATGTCATATAGCATAGGAATAAATTCGGACTTATTAAAATAATCCTGAAAAAAGTCACTCACACTGCCGAACATAATCTTGCTAGTGATTCGAGTTCTGTCCTCTGGAATAAGCCCCTTGTTGAACTGTTCAGTTGGTGACAGCGCAGGTATTCACTGACGCTGCTATCTGCCGCATCGAACAACGTCAATAAAGTCTTATCGCAGAGTGTATATTTCTCTCTGAGGAAAGCACAATCTTTTGCAGCACACCTACGCAAGACAAGGCAGAACATATATCGTTCTTGTTTATTATAGTCGGTAGTTATGAGGCTTTAGACAGCGCCTATCTGGTTACTTTTACAGTTTATTCGGGGGCGTTCTCAACTGACCAAGTACAGCTAAATAAACACTTTGACCTACAATTAAAGAAAAATGGCATTGAACTACCAATAGGGAACTGCCATAAGAACATATTTCACCAGTGTAGCCCTGCATATTTAGGGACAGGTTGCGTCGACGTGGAATACTGAGAAACTGTTTAGCAAGCGAAACGCGTTGTTCGTTATGTTCGATATTTAGGAAATGAAATGAAGTGAAATGAAAATCACTGCCTTATAATTAAGAGCTGCCATCTCTCTCTCTCTCTCTCTCTCCATATATATATATATATATATATATATATACATATATATATATATATATATATATATATATATATATATATATATATATATATATATATATATATATATATATATATATATATACCTTGGTTTCAATGCCTGCTGGCTTTACATGATTAACAGAATCAGGGAGGTAGCGAGAGGCAGGGAGGTCCATATGTGTGGAGGTAGGGGCGTGCATGTGATTCATCTATCTGCAAAGGCAAGGAGGTTAACCACACGCACGTCCGATTTGTTACCCTGCAAGTGGGCATAGGGTTTCAAAGAGAAAGAGTGATGGTTAACAAAAATCGAGCCTCTGGGTTTCTCTGCTGTTGTTCAGTCATAGCGAGGTTCTCAATGCCATTAGTTGGCATGCAAGGGTTTATTAGCCACGTGTCTGCTCCCGCAAGGTCACTTGTAACGTGGCGGCATCGAGTAAATGCAGGATGTTGCGCATCCGCCCGCCATTGCTCCGGGTGTGGCTGTCTAACACTCCCAGGGCTTAATACGGTGTGTACAATCGCCCAAGATAGTTGCCGGTCTGATAGCATTCGCCGTAGCACAATTTGCAGTGCGAGTTTGTTGGCTCAATGTTGGCTTTATATGGTCACGATTTACAATAATTTAGCACCTTTATTCTCTGCTTCTATCGTATATATATATATATATATATATATATATATATATATATATATATACAGTACGTGGCGAAGAAGGACATACAGGGTGTTTCAGCTAACTTTAGCAAGAGTTTAAAAATATGCTGCTGCAGTTAAGATGACGTGACCAAATGCATGTTTCTCATTTTTTTAGGTAGTATGTCGCGCTATTTTTTCTATGGCACTTAATTAGATAATTACTCAAGATTAATTACCCACTGCTGAAGCAACGAAGCTAGCAAAAAATTCCTATTAGAAAGTGGCAGAGCGGTTTGCGAAACGTCCGAATATACAGTTCCTGTCTTTCTGTACATTAGGCAGTAGAGATTTTCAGCTTATTGCGGATGCCCGCGAAAAAAAAGAACACCACGTGACATGCCCACATACGCATCATGATTGCACTGCTCCCAAGGGTTCCGCACACAAAGGAATATCGCATTTAGTTAGGAGTTCTGCCACTACGTCTGCTTATTGCTATCATGAGCAGCCACTAGGGAAGCACATCGCTGGCGCGAAGCGCACAGCCAACACCTTCGTCACTGCCCTGTTACCTTTTAAGCGGCAGCACGCCCTGCTAGATGCTATGTTTGTTTGTACGCGAACAGTTTGGGAACGCTGCAATCACGGTGCGCAAGCGGGAGGGTCACGTGGTATGTTTTTATTTTTTTTGTATTTCGCCGGTATCTACAGTGAGCTCAAGAACACTGATACTTATTAGATAGAAAGTTAGAAACTGCCTAATCAGACGTTTTGCAAGCGCGCTACAGCGCTCTAATTGGGATGTTTTGCGTAACTTCATTGCTTCAGAAGTTGTTTAATTGTTCTTGACTAATTATCTAATTAAGCAATAAACCAAAATTAGCGTCACACACTACATACAAAAGCGAGCAAGTTGCATTTGGTCGCGTCGTCTGAGAGGGCATCGGCATATTTTTAAACTCTGGCTAAAATTTGCTGAAACACTTCGTATATGAGTAGAAAATTTACAAAAGAATAAAAATAAGTTTGAGAGCATGCGGCAAACATTACCAAGTTTTTTCTGGAAGTTCACCATTCTCCTTGAAAACAAATGTATGCAATAATTGTGTTCTGCCGGTGCTAGCCAATTGAACAGAAACTTGTAGGTTAACAATGAAGTCCGAAAAGAAATTCAAGACCGCGCAAAGAGCGGTGGCGCGAAAATGTTAAATGTAACGTTAAAATAGAGAGAGTGGTGTGGGTGAGACATTAAAAGGGATAGCAGATTTTCTAGTTGACATTAAGAAAGAAAAGTGAAGGGCCAGTAATGTGTAAAGCAGATCCCCGACCGACCATTAAAGTTACAGGACGGGAGCCAAGTGTAGGGAAACGAAGTTGAAGGCGGCAGAAATTAAATTAAATGGCGAGAGAAAATAGAAACCTTCCAGGCGCAAGTAGGGAATCAGCTGGGGCAAGACAGGGTAATTGTACATCGCTGGGAGAGGTTCTAGTACTGCAGTTGACATAAAAATAGGCGGATGATTTTGATATACATATGTATGCAAGTGTGTGTGTTGGGGGGGGGGGGGGGGGAGGGTGTTGTCAGTAAGTCTTGTAAGCATGCCTAACATGTCGAAAAATTTGCCAAGCACTATTTGGGTTCCTACAGGAAGTTACCGGATGGACCAAAGTGTATGTGCAAGGCGTGCGCATGTATGAGAACAGCCGCACGACGTCTATAACGACGCGGACGACGCTATTAGGACCGTTAAAGCACCATTTGTACTCCAGCTGGTCGACGCGAATTTACGACCTGTTAATCGTACGATTATGCTGAGGTGCTGGATGGGCGTAAGCCAGATATACGCAGATTGATTTAAATTCTTACCAAAAGCTGTAAAATCAGGCTTACTGCGTCTAGGCCATGTAGCGTAACCCATCGTGGTTGCTAAGTGGCTATGGTTCTGCGCTGCTAAGCAAAGGTCACGGGATCGACTACTGGCCACGTCGGCCGCATTTTGATGGGTCGAGATGTGAAAGCACCCGTGCACTTAGATTTAGTGCCTGACTGCGGTGTACCTCAGAACCAGATCGTGGTTCTGGCACGCAAAACTCCTTAAATACTAACGCCTATGTTAAAAGCTAGAATGACATTTATGCTTCAACAAGGAAATTTTAAAAACATGTTTGGCTTGAGGCAGCTTCTGCGCCTGCTGTTATAAAAGGTGCTGCTAGAGAAGAACCGTGGAATATGGACACATCCAGAAGCACATGCAGTATAACACAGTGTGTGGAAGAGCTAGCCGTCACGAGAGAAGAACGTGAGAATCTGGCACGTGAGCCGTCTCACAAAGCTGGAGGGATTCGCCACAAGATCTCTGTGTCTGCAATGATGTGCTGTGCGGAAGGTAGCACGTTCGGCCCAAATTTTGGCCACGCATTTGTTTCCATTGAGGAGGTCCGAAACGAGGTTAGACAGAGACCAACCTACTTGAAGCAAGGTGTCTCAAAATTCTTGAAAATTAAACTGTGAAGTAAAGTCTTCTAGCAATATACATGGGGTAAAAACAGAATTAGTTAAGCAGCCAATTTACAAACAACGTGCACTGGGCTAATTTTACTGTAAGCAAGACAGTGAGCAGAATATACTGGCACAGCCTGAATCGCAGCACCTTACAGGTATCTATATTATAGTCGATCAAATGTGCTTGTGAATGATAAATGGGCACCTAAGGTACGCGCTAGGGCCATCCATATCTACGGTTTATCAAGTGATACACTGCTTATGAGCGAGATGTTATTGTACGTCTCGAAAGAAATTATTAAGACGTTCATTTGTTTCCCATTTTTTTGTTTACATGACTTCGAAGCGAATAGCTTTATAAAAAGCGCTATTTAAGGATTCTTGTGACTTACGTACTAGTATGCTTGTTTCTCATTTTCGTCCTGACCTTGTCAGGTAGCAGTGACGGTGAATAATTGAGCGGAAAATTTCTGATTGACGAAACTGACTTTGTTTCGGTGATTTTGTGCCAACAAAAGTAAGTTACACTCAAAGCACAATGATATCGATGAACGCGGTCGGCGATCGTCAAAGTGTGATCAGCGGGTCAGGCCCGTCGACTTTTATAATTGAGTCAATGAATGTTCCAGAAAAATACCTGGGGCCCGCGTGTCTTCTAGAAAGTTCTACACAATTCGAGTCGCGCATAGAAGCAATCAGATTACACAAGGTTCGGTGACAACAGACAGCGGATACACCCATCGATAACATTCGAGAAACTTCCGATACATACAGGCGCGTCCGGAGCAGAGCAATAAGATTTGTTACACGGTTAAACGCGGTCACCAGATTAAGAAAAGCAAGTACACGTGTCAATATGGTGGATTACCATACTATCTATTTTTTGTTCTGCAGTTTTGGTAACGCGTCTAGCCAACCAAACACACACCATATATCTATTTGTGCGTCATCTTTTCTTACTACTGCCTACTTTGTGACACGTGGTATAAAATACGACGACATATATTGTTGCAGAAAATCATGGATGTGCGCGGTGCGCCTTGATTTAACACTAGCTTGCTGGTATAGATAATTGTCCTAATGTGATGGGATAATATGGGTTTCATTGAAAGCTTTCAAGTAGTGGTGGTTAGAAGGCTCATTCATAAACGCACAAATGTCGGTTGAGTCCTAATACGCATGGGCTGCATTTTATTGGGTCCCTTTTTACCTTTAACGAACGGCTCAATTTTTCAGTGATAACTGCTTTTCTCAGCGAATAACTGAGACCCACTCCTCCAATCGAGCGCTATCATTCTTCGAAGATGCCCGTCTCTCTATCACGTACTTTCAGTGGCAGTTCAGAAGTCGAAGTGGTTGACGAACTGACACCCGTAAAAGTGTAGATGCTGTTTTTCTTCTCAGAATTTGCCTACATGGGGGGGGGGGCACTTTGTGACGTTAGCAGCAGTAGTATTTGTGGTGTAGTCGTATAGTTACGCTGGCTTAAAGCGGCTCGTTTATGCTACGCGTACATGCTCGCATTGAACAGCAGCGCTCCTAAGATTTTCTTATGATTCTGTTGGTTCCCTAAAAAAAAAATCGGCATCTCTCATTTAAGCTCAAGCCATCTAACAGCACATGCTTTCTAAAGAACGCGTTTACGGCCTTTCTAATACGAGCACGACAAAACTCGCGCGTTCACTGTCTTGATTTATGTACGACATTATCATGCGGGCAGAATGTGAATGCTGGCAAGTTGAAAGAAAATGTGATAATACCTCTTACCTGCAATCACTGTAAAAGGCTTTGCTGCAGCTTCTGTTAGCCACGAATGCAGATCTGCTGCTTGTGGACTGATAACTGAAGGACGTCTGGGCTGGGCGGTGATTTCAACTTAACCGGCGACACGGCATGTGCCTATGCTGCGCTGATGACGCTGACATTTAGAGCTCCGTTCGCTTGCATTGTAGTGAACGTTTGCGCACAGCGACAAATGCATCAATCAATATATCCACGAAAATTGTCGGTATGTACACGTGTACAGGAGCCTTTGAACGTCATGTCCTCAAAGAGTTCAGAAAAAAAGAGCAAAATACAGCGGACGTCAACAATTATTCAGCTTTGATATGCGATGTACGACAATGGCGGGACCTAACAGCACTTTCTTTTTGTAATTTTTTAATAGAATATCTTTTTTTAGAGGCTTTACTTTCGGCTGTGGGTGAAGGTACATCGGACGTATACCTTTAGCTTTATACCGGTACATAGGGCACCTCTAGCAGCTTTTATTTTTTTTTAAATACGAGTTCATCCGGCCTATGTCACCAGTTTCGGCTACGTTCGCGTTAGGACACGTCAGTCGTGTAAGCGTGCTGAACAGCCAATTGCGCACTTTCCCCAGGTCAATGTTCTCGCAGTGTGTGCTACGGTCGATTGTAGCTGCCGCAAATCAGAGTGGCCATCACTGCTGCTGCAACTGCAACATCAGGTTCCATAAAATCGACGCGCGCTTCTACAGCCAAAAAAAAAAAAAAAATCCGTTCCATTTTCAGTCTCTTGAATCGATGCTATGACAGCGTGTACGTCTCATTGATGGACCGCTGATGCAATTAAGCTCGGCTACCGATCCGCTTGAATAATTTTCAGAAATGCATGCGTGTTGCAGCTGACCGAATATTTAAGAAATCCTAACATATCCGAAGTGAAGACCCTTATGCACAATCGACAGATATGCTAATTAACTCGAAGTAGCGAGGCGCAACCCTGCACCGAACGAGTAACTCCACTGAGCACTTTTGAAATCGCCTTCAGGCTTCATTCGGAAACAAGGGTGAGCGACTATTGTCGTACCACCTGCTTTATCGTTCAGAAGCAGTTCCTTCTTGACGCCTTTGTGGAAAACTATGCTTTCAACTTCAAATTATAGGGTTTTACGTGCCAAAACCACTTTCTGATTATGAGGCACGCCGTAGTGAAGGACTCCGGAAATTTTAGACCACCTGGGGTTCTTTAACGTGCGGCTAAATCTACGTAAACGGGTGTTTTCGCATTTCGCCCCCATCGAAATGCGGCCGCCGTGGCCGGGATTCGATCCCGCGACCTCGTGCTCAGCAGCCCAACACCATAGCCACTGAGCAACCACCGCGGGTCGGAAAAGTACGCTTTAAGCATACCGCTATGCAGATCTATGATGAAAACTTGAAAAATCCTAAAGCCTCGGCATGGCGTCATATAGGACGCCATGCTCTTGCATAGTAATAAAAGCATACTTCACCGTATCCTTCCATACTTATAGTTTGACCCTGCTTCTTCGACCTAAAATAGCGGGTCCTGATGAAGAAGAAGAAGAGGAAGAAGAATGAGAAGAAGAAGAAGAAGAAGAAGACGAAGAAGAAGAAGAAGAATTTTATTTATTCACTCACTAAAATAATATCACAGTAACAAGATATACAGAAGGAGGTTCCAAAGCTCAACGCTGTAGGGGGACCTCCTGTTCTAATTAGAAAGATCAAAACAAGTTAGGTTACAGCAAATGCGTTAGGTTACAAGCAAATGGTTACAGCAAAATACTTATGGTTGGGTTTTGCGCGAACATGAACTGAATATGCCTAAAGTAGCTCACTTTGATGACAGTCAGTACCAGTGTGGCTGTGGTCCCCATTATCAAATAAAGTAATCATTAAAGGTAACTGCAGGTGCTCAATATATCAACGATAAAGGTTAAGGTGAAATCTACGTAATGTGCACTCAAATTCGTCTCCGGAAAAACCAACATTGCTAAAAAGTATGCTGTATAAACTGGAACAGTTCGCATTGAGTGGCGAATATTACAAATAAGGGAGCTACAAGTTGGCCGTTGTAAGCCGTAAAATCACGGATTTCTACACTATGGTACCCAAAGTCGTTATCAAGCCATTACATTATTCTCTCTTTTTCCTCGGCAGTAATTTACCAGAAGAGGCAGTAACCACTTTCTCATCTTACATATGATAATGGTGAGCAGTCAATACTCTCCTACAGCCGCATCCGTCAGAATGTCTGGTATTGCGTTTAGGTTAGTTTACTGCACTATTCTTACATGTTTCCGAAACTCCTTGTAAAAACAAACGAATAGACGTATTGTAAAAAAAGAGTGAGAGACGTTTTTAAACATATGACCTGACGGTCCTGCTGATGCAGATGTCGAGTGGGAGTGTGACCTTCTTTATCTTCTCATGTTTTAATGTATGTGACGAAAAGGTTTTAGGCATGTCGCACAAACTGCTTTAAAGCAAAACAGAAAAAGTAAGGACTATCAACTGTGCTGAGTATTCAAACACGGTGTCCCGGCGTAGCAAGCGGAAATTCTAGAGCAAGGCAAACAGTGCATTGTGGGCACGCACCTCTGTACTTACGAAATTCCCCCCGTACGATGCATGTGGAAGCGGAGATGTGCGGGGCCGACAGTTGCTCGGCATTGAACCATATCGCAATACAGGGGGAGGAACGTGCCAATGAAGAGCATTGTGTTAACCATTTGACAGTGACCGGAAGGTGTGGTGTAATAACAACGGAAGGCACTCGTTTATAAACTGCCAGTAGGTGCGTTTTCTTTGCAGTTCGTCAGGATAACATGTCAAAAGAACAAAAGGAGAGCGTAGATGCTTCACTACCGGCATCAATTGCTAATAAATGTGCAATTGATTGCTCCTACTCAATTCCTAACGCTAATCCAGCTCACGAATTTCATTCAGACATTGCTAGCGCATTTCGTTCATTCGAATAAAAATGGCTGTGTTATTTTGTACTCTGACCAAGTAGATGAACATTCATATGTGGAAACGTTTTCCGCGTAATCTTATGGCACACTCTCAATATTTATTAGCCGTTTCTCTACCGGCATATTGAGCTTCAGACGACTTGGACACGTCTTCCCATTATCGGCAACGCATTCGAGTCTATGCATAATCTCCTCGAATCACCGTTTCACGCTTTGAGATATTGTGAGCCGAAATTACGTATGTTTGACCTTCGTCCTAATATATGCCGGTGTCCTTGCAGAAGAAGCGTCGCAAGGTACAAGAAAAATCATTATAGCTTGTTTTTTGCACAGTTGGAGCGTTTTTCAAATTTGTGTTTTTTATTTATTAGTAAACTCTGACATGATCTGAATCCTAGCTAGCTTGTAGACCCCAACTTCAAAGAGAGCCGTGCGAGCAGGACAAGCGAGTGTGTGTGTGTTTCTCTATGTACCGCGGTGGTCGCTTGTTTGTCCTATGTTGTCATTTTTTTCTTGGAAGTTGTGAGTCAAATGTCTTGGGAGCTACTTAAACATTACATCCACTTTGAATGCGGTTGGTGCGCAATTTGATCCTTTAAAATGTCACAACGTATAAACTCCAGCATAATATGTAAACACTCAGTCAAGCTTCCGGAAGAATCGGTAACTAATGCCCTACTTAAGTTTTGCATTAAAACTTGACAATAAGCAATTAACTACCCAATCGTAGGTTCTTATAGCATCGCTATTAACAAGACTGATCCTTTAGCCGCCATTATGAATAACTTGGTCTTCCATTTTAATAATACAAAATAATCAGTGATCTTAAATATTTTTCCAAATATGCCCTACATCACTAAATATTGGTTCCACAAAGCATTTCCACTTGTGTCACAGTGTAGGCACACCAAGTCGAAAAATTTTTGTTAACAACCACCTGGAAAAGCTGTGCAAGACAAGCATAATTGAGCAAACAACTGCAACTGTAAAACTGTGTTTTTGCACAAAGCTGCTACGTACACCTGAGAATGGATAGATCAATACTTCTGAGCTTTTTGACCTTTTTGATGTTCAAAAATTTTTGGGGGGTTTTGAGAACTGGCGCGAACCCAGCAATAAAGCTATAAACACGTAAAATTTAAGCAAGACAAAAGTGACGAGCTATTGTCCAAGATATGCAAAGCGTTAAAGTTTCAGAGAAGGGTTAGTGGGCAAGGCGTCGCTTTAAAAGTGGACACTGGACTTCAGTCGTAGCTTCAACAATATGGTACAAATAACCAAGCACATTCTATGCGTTGTTATTAGGTGGTATTCAAGCGCTTTTGAAAAACTGACAACCATTCCACTCTGTGAATTTTTTTTTTTTTGACTACATTCAAAGCTCTCAAGCGAAAAGCAAAATACTTTCGCTGCCATTCCATCTTCACGGAAGGGAATAGTTGTCATTTGTTCGTTCTGCATCGTGGGTACGGTCTTCGTTGGTGGCCGTTTCGCGCCGGCGCCGTTTACATTCTGGCTGCTGTTCCCACGGGCGATTCCCGTAAGCATGTTGTTCTTCGGGTGTACGAACTGTACGTATCCACCCCATCAATTACGCAGCTGTTTTTAGCGCCGATACCTCTCCCCATATTGACATCTGCGCCGCCGCACTGCACCCGTACGCGGTCACACACAAAGCAAACAATGAAACCCATTGTTTGTGAGTTTTCAGAAATTGCCAAGTCTGTTTCTGTTCCCGGACTCCGAAAAAACTACGGAAGGTTAGTCACATACAGGTTTCGCTGTAAACACATGAGTACCACGAATTGGACACGACCGAGAAAGGACGGAGGAAAGGGGTATGGGTGAAAGAGTAGAAAAGACATTAGTGAGCAAGCCAACTACAAAAATCGAGTTTGTATTCGCTCCCAGCTGGCAACTAAACTTAATTTGTTTGGGTGAACAATGGGTAAACGTGCCTACGTGGAACACCCGCACATACACATAAAAACCATAAAACGATACGCACTGAAATGAAGGCGGTGCAATATGATTCCCTTTCTCTACTTAGTATTACCCCGTGCAGCATCCCACATTTGTGTGCTCACAAATTTTGCACCACATGAAGTTGTATATTGTTTGCGGCCATAATTTGGTTTCTTCTGCCTGGGCGATTCGATTACATAAAAAATTATCTAAAATAACTGTACAAGGTGGCGCTCAATTAAGCCGATCGCTAGATCATTCTTAAAAAATTAAATAATGGCGTTTTACGTGTCAAAACCACGATATGATTAGGCGGTTTGCAAAAGTAAGGGACTCCGTAATAATTTGGACTTCCGGGAGTCCTTTAACGTTCACCTAAATCTAAAAGTAGATGGGTGTTTTTGCATCACGTCCCGATCCCATCCCGGCCGCCATCGATATCCAGCCTCCAAGGCCGGGATTTAAAAAAAAAGAAAGGAACACGCTTCTTTCTTTCTCAGCACTGCAGGCCGTGTGAACTTCAATAAGTCGGCTTTACGAGCAAACGGCTCTAGCATGATTCATTCGTTAGAACAAATCAGTGTCAAAGTTTCTCTTTAATTTTCATTTTGGTCCTCTCAATTTAGTTGCCATTTCCTTAACACAGCCTTCGATGAAGATTGACTGAGAAGATAACAAGGACCAGCAAGAAGATAACGAAAGCACTCTCATACAACCATAAGTAGCCTTTCCTTTTCTTTTGTGAGTCATGCATCATATCTGAACTCTTGCACTCCTGAGAAAGCAGCACAATCGAAGATAGGCCGTCTAACTGCTTGCATATGGGCGACTCGCTACCCAATGTGACATGCACTGCTTTTGTCCAAGCAACGGGACCCTCCATGTGGTCATTTGTTTCGGGAAGGCCCACGATGCCGCAGGGCTACAACAGTGACACCAGCACGACCTGTGAGGCTCTTTGCGAGAAACACAGCGACGTCCATGTGGCGACAATCACGGTGTACTGGCAGGGGTTGCTGTCATACGAAAGGTGAGGGATCTGTTGGCATATCCTCTTTCGGAGCAGTTGGAAGCAACCGCAAAAGTTGTGCGATTTGCGATACCCGACACGTGGGGTAAGTGAATGTTAGCATGCCGACTTCAGGTATTGCCTCTGAGCAAATCTATCACCCTAGCTTACACCATGCCTACTGTCCTCCCCTGCAAACACATGGAAATGTTTCTCCATAGCATTAGCGAAACTAGTATAACTTGACCTTACCCCAACGCTTTTTGTTTGTTATTACTTCTTAGGAGATCCCACGTAAAGGGTTTAATTTGAGGCGGTCCTACCATATGATCATACCTAATGTTTATATATTTTTTCTTTAAAAATAAATTACTCTAAAGTTCGCATGAAACCAGACCGGATACAAAGCTGCAATAGCCTATGCAAATAGATACGAGCAAAGCCAAAACTTAGTGGAAGGCTCCACCTAAAACTGTTTTTCTGCTTTTTTAAAAAAAATATGAGGAATCTTACGGCCACCCAATAGATATGAATCCAATTATAAAGAAAAAATTGAATGCATTTTTCACGAATGCCAGCTTACAATCCCGATGAGGTTCACAATTGTAAGCGTGACCTGTCTTGGAAGCAGACGGCTTCTGCTCTGTATTATTTATGGTAGGTTAAATGGCATGGGTTAACACTGATGACACTGATGAAAAGTTAACAAGGATGAAAAATTACGTAGCACTGTTAAAGAAAAATGAACACGAACAGTTCCTATTATTCATGATCAATGTTTGCGGCCGTGGGCACGTCGAATTATCACAGTTTGGGATAATGGCGAAGAACTTGGATGCGATAACCACATCTTAGAATATTACATGAAGTGTAAGACTCATATAAGTAGTGGCAGTATGAATTGAAATAAACGTAAGTTATATAAAAACGAGCTGTTGTGCAAGGGATCCTGTGTTGTAATCCTGTCATAGGAAGATTTTATTTATGTTTATTAATTAAAACCAATGTCTTTTTTGGCGACTTTACCACCACTTATCCGTGCCGTGTATGTTTCAAACCTCTGTTTGAGCTTCATCCCAGAGGTAGTGCGCAGCCACGCCACAATGTTCTAATACTTTCAGGTTTGAGCTCTGTTATTGTTTCGCACTCCTATTATTTAAGTCTCAGAAGACTTAAAGGGCTCCTCATCAGGACACATCAATAATTTCGGTTACTCGTTGGAGCTTGTTACGTTCCCTCTAGGGGACGTTCTACTTCAGGAATTTTTTCAACTTCGTTCATTAAATCCAAGACAAATATTTTAGTGCCGCGAACCTAAGATTTCAGGAGGCGAGCTTCACCGCCAACACCGACACTCCCTCCATTAGCCCCGCGTAGCCTCCGGAAGAGAAATCCCTTCCCTGCGTTCTCCCATACCGCAGCTAGAGGATCTCGTGACGAATGCGTCACGAGCCCCGCCTTTTTTTTTTTTTACATCGCTTTTTTGTAGCGCTACGCACTTCCGCCGACTCTGTGGCGGGCGAGCTGTGGCGTTTCTCTCGTTTCGCGCAGCGCACACTGTTTTGCGCGCTATGCACGAGAACACCTGACTAGTGGTATAAGGAAGTCCCACTGAAACACTGAGGCAGACACGAGCGGATCACAGAACATGATCGCCTGCTGGAACGTGGTGGAAGATAACATAGTTTCTGGGTCTGCGCGCGTAACTGCATGACGTGGGAACAATCAGAGAAAACGCAAGTGCATAAGTATTGCTACGTAAAACGAAAACAAGCTGAGATTCGGTTCGTGCGTTTTAATACATTTCTAAACTTTAGATCGTCGGTTGAAGCAGCAGATTGTACAAATAAGGGACGTTGATTTGAATAATTATTGAAATCACGTGTGATTATCAGCGACGTCTCAGGGCAGACATGCACGTTGGCGCCCTTGCCAATATGCCTTAATCCTCTGTCTTGGAGCGCGACGCCCAGGAGGAGAAATGCAAACGGCGTTCGGTTCGAAATGTTAGCTGTTCTTGCGGCGCGGAGCGATGTAGTACTTAGCAGACGCGATCGTCAACAAGCATTGGGCGCACTGCGATTGCTCAACATGGCCTGACCTGGTGAGAGGCCCTTTAAGGCAAAAGCCAGACCCTGTCAATGTTTTGTTCCAAGACGTAAGTTTTTGAGCTGCCATTCTCAACATTCTGGGGAATGAGTTCGTCGAGAATGTAAGACCGGGTATGAGTAACTTTCGTGATAGAATGGTGGCCGGTGTAGCCCGCATAAACCGCATGTATTATACCATAATATACAGGGAAGCGCACGGCGACGCCCACGGCAAAAATTTGCTTGGAGTGCCTATATAATTGCTATCGCAATAAAATGAGCAAGCTGCAATTCTTGTTCTGCATTAATGGACTTCCCACAGCCCCGTTTGTCCCGTGCGTTGCACAGAATCCGGCAGATCCACACACAAAGCCCGCGTGCAAGCAAGCGCATCGAAAACTTGACAGCAGCTCCATCACTGTGAAACCCTTGTTAAGCGTGTTCTGGACATATGTTGAGTTTCCATTCGATAAAGCCTTTTAGAATTTTTGTCAAGCCTCTTAGCCTTTCTTCAAGCACTGCATGTTTCATGCGATGAATTCGGCCATGACATCC
The DNA here is from genome assembly GCF_023375885.2 of Dermacentor andersoni. NCBI lineage: Eukaryota > Metazoa > Arthropoda > Arachnida > Ixodida > Ixodidae > Dermacentor > Dermacentor andersoni. The sequence continues at coordinate 130,336,033 of NC_092820.1, forward strand.
CTGACATGAGTGCGGTATTCAACCGCCAACCAGCCCAACACCTCTGTTAGTGAGCCGTTTTGCTGCTGACAGCCGTCATTTACTTTACTCATACCGCGAATTGTACCAAATGATCTGGACATGCAAGCGTTCCAGTGTCCTAGCACAAAGCTCCTTCATGAATAACTCACTAGAACACAGGGAAAAACACGGGTAAGGCGGGAGATAGAAATTCATACTGTGGCGAGGAAAGCCTACGTTGCCTTGAAGAAGACAAGTCCACTTGTCGAAACGTTGGCTCCTGCACTCACCTTGTTCACGTTTTGCTCATCACTAGAACACAATGAGACAAAACCGGCTCGTACACAGTGCCGTGAGTCCGGCAGCCGCATGGCTAACTGCTAGGACAAGCTTACCTGATGTGCCTTCCAAATTGCCGCAAGCACTGCAACCATCGACGACAGCCAGGATTACGGCGTGTCACAGCATCATTGGCATGCTCCATCACAGCATGAAGATGGCATCACCTGGAATGACTGCGTGTGGGCAGCAACTAGAACGATGCCTACATGGTACGCAGCCTTTATAAAGCCGTCTGCGAACGCCCTTACTCGGCACTGGGTCCGGTACTAGCATGGCGAACTGCTGGCTTCGGGTTGCCTGTTTATCTTCCAGTAAGACCCGGAATTCGATTATAGTTGAGATAGAAATGATCATTGTTGAATATTACTACTGCCGGATAAAGTGATTGCGCTGTTCCCTATGTTTCACTTCGTAAAACATTTATTACTGTGTGGCCATGTCCAGACCGATCCCGGCCCTAATACGGCGAAATTGCTTTTGAATCTACCTGCAGGGCAATCACGAATTAGTAAGGCGTTATCCTCATTGTCTACTACATCTGGTTCTGCTGAAGTACACGTAACAAAATTAAAAGGTAATTTTTCTGATGTTGGTAATTCAATGTTGAGCATTCAAGAGCTTGAGGACAGCATTGTGTGGCTAACTTGTCAGGTCAGAAAGCTTGATGATCACATTGATCACCTAGAAAACAATACCTAGTAATTTCAGTCTGCCGGAGCAACCATGAAAGTGCAATGAGCAACTGCTTGTTTCTGTGTCTAATTTGTTGACAACGAAGCTCACTGAACAAAACGTAGGACGACGTCAACAACTTGCTGTCAGTAATGTAAATAAAGCTCGATCGCTAAAAATTAGGCTTCTGCATTTAGAGATAGAAATGTCATCCTCGAAAACTCCTATAAGCTCAAAGGGACTAATATGCGCATAAACGAGGTCTTCAGCGTTGACCACAATTTTCTTTGTGAGGTTTCAGTTTTTCTTCCCAAGAGGAGTATGCGGCATGGTGTCGTGGCACTGAAGGAAGTCAGGTGGCAGCTGAACATCACCATGTTCAAGCTGATGCTATTGCGTGTTCAGTGGCCTATAAGCTGCTACAGCCGGTCTCCCCAATGAGTAACAGCTTAGCGGACTACGGAGTGAAATCATGAGTGAGAACACATCGCTATGGTTTGCTTCTAAGTAACTTTCTCCATCGTGGCATCGCGACTCATAAAGGTCCGTGAAGTGAAACTGAAAATTCTTTGTCGAATTTCCATTCTAGTAACTATACAGCCGAATCATAGACTAAGAATATCTTGTAGATTAGAAATCAACCAAAGTTATTTGACAAAACCATAAAGGAACGCGAAAATTTTATTACAGTACCTCATTAAATATTAGCAATAAGCGGCTCAACATTTCGCAACGAGAATGTGTCTGGAACCTTATGTGCACTCTGCGTGCGGAATTATGTGCCTGTTTCTCACATTATTTACTGGCAACGCTTTATAACTACTTGCATTTGAACACTGTGTGGTATTCTATGATTACACGGTGGTTATGTGTGTTTAGCTGTGCAAGTTAAATCAGCAGCAAATATTTCTTAGCTTTAATTGTCTTTTGAAGGCTTTTTCAACTTTCCTTATACACAAAAGCTAACTTCTAAGGACAAGAAAATGCTACATCTTGGTTAACATCCAATCTCAGACAATTGAACTTTATGCCACAGTGGCGTCTTTGAACACTGTTTTGTGATCCTTGATTGCCAAAACAGTGACCATTTGAATAATCAAACACTAAGCCAAGCATCCTGCACATGTCGGTGCCGCATAGAACATTCTATTTATTGCTCCTGCGAAAAGGCGCTTGTAATTTATCAGAGCCCTTTCCTTGCAAGACCTTCACTCTACAAAAACTAAAACTAAAGAAAATGACACGGTGACGTGGGTAAGAAAGAAGCGTTCCGCATACGGAGGACCCAGTTTACACTGAAAAGAGAAATAAAATGGTTAGAACTTTTGCATGCTACATGACTGTTCGAAAATGCCGAGGTTGCTCTTCCATATATAAACATAACAAATCCCCTAAATCTCGATTCATCGAGGACAAAAAAAAAAAAAAAACATTAGGTTAGAAAGCCGCACAGTACTTACATTATTAAGAAGAGCACGAGTGCGCTTTTCAGCTTGTTCTAATGAAGCCTCGTGCATGCTCGATGGGTTCCGAAATTGCCTTTCTCGAGAAAGTCATTTCGGGCGGGCAAGCGCAGTGCTCATACGTAGAATCCTTTCAAATAAAAAAGCAACGCCTACACTTTCGGAGAGAAAGGTTTGACGAAGCGAGGAGCAAGAGATAACGAAACTTCCAACTCTTTCTGTAATGAGGATGGCTTCGGCAAGGGAAGCAAATAGTCACCCTTTTAAATTGTTTTTGTGCCAAGAAGTTTCTATGTAGTGAACGATGATATTTTGACAAAGGTACGTGCAAAGAAGCGTCCGACTGGAAAATATGTTGTTACGTGTTAGAAAAAATTATGTTTTTGTTTTGTTCTTGAGTGAATCTGCGTTTTTCGGTCTGAACGTATGCGTGCGTGCACATGTGTGTATCCTTTAACTTAGCTAGCAATGCGAGTGGGCTAGTTATTGCAAATTTTAACTTCTAGCACAAACAGCCGAACAAGGCGAGCAAAAATAGGTATGAACAAAAGTGCTAACTTCAGTTAAAGCGCTAAACCTAATTGGAAGGCAGAACTTTTCTCGAACCCTTTCTTCAGCTGTCTTGTTCTGCCGTTTGTGCTAAGACCAGTTCTTGTTTAAGGTATTTTCATAATAATTTCTCTCAGTTCAACAGGCTATTTTCTTAAATTGAGTATCCATAAACGATTATGAACAGGAATGTTTTGTAATTTATCATGGCGTATTGCCATGAGTTTCGCGATTTTCTTCACAAGGTAAAAGGGCGTCAGTTCAGACCTGATCTCTACGATATATTGCTCGGTATATAACAAAGAGATGCTGCTTTATCTACAACGTGTTGTGAACTAATCGTAGCGCGTAGAAGTAGAAAGTTGTCCTGTCATGCAAGCTAATTGGTCCAATGGTGTTGCGTCCCAAGCGAAAAATTTGTTGTTGTTTACTGAATATCTTTCGGTGATTACTTTGAAGCGAAACGCACAATCACACGTCATCATTTCCGGTGCCGCGCGGAGCGGGTAATCACAACGAAGTAACAAATAAAGCATGGTCAGCCATTTTACTTTCTCTTGTTAGGAACTGTAAGTGTTATGCGAAAGAAAATTTTACTTTCTTGTATCGAAAGAGCGCGGTCATCTCGTTTCACATATTGACATTTAAGGTGCACATAAACAAAATCATCCACTTTTTTCTTTCCTCATAGTCTTGCTTTAAGAACAACCCCAAGTGCTGCAGTGACTTTCATTTGGGTGCCGCGCGAGAGAAACGTCTTTATGCCACAGACTACATTTCTACAAACAAATTAAACACCCAAGAACGCAAGCAAAAAAGGGAAACTTTGACAAATGTTCCCCAATCTGAGCACTTGACATATCAAGCACAGCGAAGCGGTACAAGCGACTTCTCACACTATTAATTGGCACTAAACCCCTGTATTCTACAACAATCCTCGACTTGAAGTTCTTCCGCCTCTCCGCAGATCACAGAACAGGGCCACTGCTTGATTGAAGGTGATGTTACACTTCTAGCAAATTGCCGTGATGTGTCAAAGATGCGCCCCCTTTCTCATAGAGCAAGACAAAGGCATGGAGACTTAAAAAAAAAAGCCGCGCAATGTATAAGTGTACATAGACTGTAAAATGTTTCACATAAGTAAGAAGGGTTGTCGCACGCTGGATTAAAGTCTGAAAATTCAAACCCAGCTGAATTACAAAGTTATTAGCATGTAAGTCTTGGCGAAAAATCGTCTACAATATTTGCAGCCGCCACCTGTTAATGACAATTGTGTATGGGAAGGGTGCAACAGAATTACTGGGTTAAATAAAGGCAGAGGTGTAGGCATGCTAACTAGGCCAGGTATCAAGTAGCACAATGTAAAGAATACATGTAATGGGGATTTATAGATTTGCTGCATATGGGAATGAAAAAAAAAATGACGTGGCTGGGAGTAGTTTACCTGTGGACAAGTAGTAATACAAGAGATCAAAATAGAGAACTGATTGCCTGTATCAGAAAGAATGTTAATAAGATCAGAAAATCAGGCCAACTGATATTAGCAGGAGGCTTCAATGCACGCATAAAAGATTAAGACGGATATACTGATCATAATGGTGCATTAGGGCTGGATCTGTGCAAGAGATCCAGCCCTAATGCTAACCTTGCTAACCTTCAAGTAGTTAGCAAGGTTAATCAGTGTCATGGAAATTGTAAGGTCACAATGCAGAAATAGACAGTCGTGTATCACTGTTTTTTGACTGTATTGACGACTAGGCTAAATGACCATCGTTGAACACGGTACATATATCATGGATAGCGAACATAAGCATATAAGCATAACCTATACCACTGGCACCTACGCAAGACACGTAACAACCGCACAGAATTCCTAAAACTAAATGAAGTGCAACATCACAAATAGCAAAAAGCGCAGCGACGAAAATGCAGGCCTTTTCTACAGGAGTTTAGGATTGAAAAAATTTGTAGACCTCACGCAGCAGAAGCTAAAACATGCGCGGCTAAAAAAATTATTGCAATGGAAAGAGGAAACCGTGCAAGTTATAGAACAAGGAAATAAGGCAGGCTTTCAAGCACATGATTAGGCGTGCAGAATTAATCGAGAAACCAAAAAATTAGGATTAAGCGAAAAAGAGGTTCTTTAAGATGCAGCAAGAACCGTGAAATTAGAAAAAGAAAGCGGCGAGGGAATTAGAGGAAGAAAGTGTACAAGTGAAAGTTGGGCGCATGACATTCGCAAAAAGAAAGATGGAAACGCACGCAAACGATTCTGGAACCATGTAAGGACACTCGGAGCTTAAAGCAAAGATTCCCCAATGGCTACACAAGATAACGGTAACATCTTCGTAGAACACTATGCACTGCGGTTCATCAGAGGCGTAATTAGGGATAACGTCAGCAAGAAAGAGTGTGTATACTCCGGACTGAAACAGATACAGCAGCAGAGAAGCCTTAGTAATTAAAATTTAGCGTGGAAAGGTTTCACTGCAAAAAAGCAGAAGAAAATCCCCGAAATACCACGCATGCAGGTAGGTGCATGTGTAAATAGACATCCATTATTCCTTAAAAAAAAAGTAAGAGAACTATGGACGGTACGTTAGATGAAAGGAATGGAAACTAGAAAGAACCAATCACACAATTGGTCTTAAATGAGTAATGTTCTTCCGACATGTAGTCAGATGAAAAGTCTAAATAAGAAAATTGTCGAGCAACATGAAAAACGCTGCAGAAGTCTGGAAAATTGCTTACTGCGTAAGGATTGTTTGGTTTAGCTGCTATACTTCGCTTTAGTTTACTTATTTGGCTATCGCATGCATATCTACCCATCGCTACCAATAATCTGCTCTTACACTACTATAACAAATACATGCGCTACCTTGACCAATTATGCATTTATTTTGCAGATACATCGTATCAACTGAGGCAAAACGACGTCATAGCCGTTTTTTTTTTAATTTACCACACCACAGCTTTATCCTTCCATTTTTTGTTACGACTTCAAAGCGGCGACTGCGACGTCCGGTGACATCGCAGTCGTCACCGGACGTGTAACGCTACCAGTCTCTGCTGATACGCTGCTATACCGATTATATGGGTTAACTTCTTTATGTTCCTTTTTTGTTACGACCTATACCGATTATATGGGTTAACTTCTTTATGTTCCTTTTTTGTTACGACCTATACACCATGACGGCGACGTAACCAGCTTCTTTACTTTCATATTCTTGTTCATGTTTTCTAACGCTACCAAGTCATCTACTACTACACTATTATCGTGATTATATGCGTCAGTTTGACCAACCATACACTTACATTGCAGATAGACAACTTTATGGGATGGAGAGAATTCGCTGGGGTTTTTGACAGAAAACGCTTACGCATTACTGTACGACTATAGGACAGTAACAAAATGTAGAGAAAGCCCTTAATGTCCTCTTGACTTGAACCGGGTGGGATGTAAACTGAGCCCACAGCAAACTTCACTCCCATGAATGTAATGTGGCTCACACAGGCATGTGGTTGCCAAGATGCGGTCCATGGTTCAAATCCCGGTCCGAATTATTTTTTTTTCTAACGCAATCAGTTACCTACTCTTACAACATTATAACTATTACATGTATTACCTTGACCAATCATGCATTTATTTTGCCGATATAAGTTATCACGCGACGAATATATTTAGTTGGAATACTCGTCAAGGAATGCTCATGCACTAAAACTTTCCATACTTACATTGCTCAATGCACACTTTGTAAAATTGTTTTTCCAAGTATGAGAGGAGCCCGCGAATACACGCGAAGTGCTGCGAGCTGCCATTCGTCGGCATATTTTTCGTGTGTTCGTGGACTTCTCTCACGCTTGGAAAAGCACTTTTGTGTAGCACGTATACAGGGCAACAGAAATCTGGATCTGGACGTTTTCATGTTATGTTACTGCACAATTTTCTCATTGGCACGTTTCATCTAACTATAATATTTGACAGAATTGATTAATTAATGCTAACTATGTAATTAGGCGGAATGCAAGAAAAATTTGCATCTCCACGCAGCGTCAGACAACATTATCTTGCTTGTGTCCAGCTACGTGGAATATGCATGTCTTTAATGTTTGGCTGAATTTACGTTGGACAACCGGTATATAAAAATCTCCGTAAATCAGGCTAGGGGGCTATTGGTCCCCGCTACGTTTCAAAGGTGATGCCAATAAACATCATCATTATCATCGAGGAGAGGTGTTGTTGGGAGTATAGGAACTTTCTAGAAGGCATCGACGAGCGTCTGTCTGTTGTCGCTTCTTACGATGAGCGATCACCGACTCCCTTGTAATGCGGCCACTTCGGGTCCCAGGCAGACGGCCTTGCCGGACAACGCAATCAGCTTTCACTGCCACAGCAACATAAATTCCTAGCTCAGCCTCGAACGTGGAGGCGGTAAAACGCGACGTGAGAAGCAACAGTGGCGGATTACTACTCAAACAACCGTGCAGTGAAGTTGTACACTCCAGCGAGGTATACGCAACGTAAACTTTTTTTCATAATCACTAATATTTAGTTACTGAATTCTTAGTGATCGCCCCACGTAAACTGCGTTGCAGCATCAGAGAGCCGTCTTTCCTGCCGATACCACTAACCATCCTTCGGCGCACCATCTGGAGAAGACGAATATGATGCTATTCAATATTCGTGGATCTTTATAGTATACATGTTCATTTCGTGGGCGTAACTCGTGGGTTACTCACAAGCTACCTGCTTGTGAATTAGTCAAGATTCAGATAGGTTTTTTCTTGGTGGCAAGCTAATATTCATTCATTTAGTTGTGCGTCATGAGTGCTGTGTTATGCCAGAGACGCATGCATTTTGTGCACTTTTGTAGGTAAGCAGCTGCGAAAGCACAATATATATTGTTATAGTGCATGTGGTTTTCATTGAAGCACAGCAACTAATGTTCTCTGGTGCAGCTAGATTTCTTTCCTTTGAGTACACACATCCTGCACCCGTTACTACCCGAGTTAACTTAAAAAAAAAAAAAAGAACATTTCCAAGAGGCCAATTTGCCTGAAATACAGTACGAATAATATATTTATTAGCAGAACACCCACAAGACGCCTAATTCTATTGGAAGTTGACTTCACTACACTGCTGCAAGTTTTCTTGCTTTATATATATAGATATACATATATATATATATATATATATATATATATATATATATATATATATATATATATATATATATATATATAAACTGAGGGTGTGTGTGTGTGCACCTATATTAGTATGCGCCCTATGAGGGCCTCCCCTCCACTGCGGGGATATTTTAATCCCTGATAACGACTCACGCCCTCGTGCTCGCGTCCATGAGTTGCATGTACGGCCAACGCTCTCGGGATGGCTAACGCTATCGATAATTCCTGTGCCTCCGCAGCGCTCCCTCGGGAAACGGATGACGCACTTATTTTGGTCCCTCAATTGTCGAATGCGCTGGCGACAATCGCGGTGCTTCTTGCAGTGCTGGCCGCATCTACGTACACAACATTGTGGTGGTTGTCACACTTCCTCGCGAATGCCTGTAGTCGGAGGATGAGTGTGCTGTTAAAAAAAGGCCCTTGCCTGATAAGAATAACAAACGAACGCCCATGCACCAAAGCCAAACCGTTGCTCAGGATTCCTCCAAGGCCGAGCTCAGACGCTCCAAGCGTATGCAGAATGATTTGTGGAAGATGGTGATGATGTGCAGTATTAGTGGCACAAGCGCCAAATATGGCCAAAAAGCGACATGCTAGTGGCGACGAGTTGTCATCGAATTTTCATAGAGAAGGAAGAATGAACCTTTATAGTTAGATGAAACATGGTTGCTAAAATGCTTTAATATCTGTCGCTGGAAGTGCGTAATATTTGTGAATAATAAACTGTGGACAATGTAGGTAGGATGTACTGTGACTTTAAGATATATGTTTATAAAAGCACAGTAAGTTTTTCTCTTCTTTCCGCCACCACCAGGTTCTTCTTTATTGCTGTATTCCTTTGTTGTCGTTGTCGGCTCTCGCTGAGCGCCGGCCCTGTTCGCATACCGGCATTAAACATCGTGAACCTGAACAATTTGAACAAAATTTATTTGTAGACAGACAGTAGAGGTTGCACTGCGCGTGCACAGTTAACAACGAAAGCGAGTGCAAATGGATAATCAATGTGGCTGAGCAAAGGCCTCGATGCAATCAGTCGCTCCGATCGGGCATTTGAGAGATAGGCACTTTATCTCCAGAGTCTCAGAGCGCACTCGAGGTTATACTGCGTATATGTAATCCACAAAGAAAGTGAGGGCACACGATCATTAAATGCGGCTAATCAAAGGCCTCAGGGCAGTTCGTCGCTTCCATCGGCCCTTTGGCTAACGCTAAGATCGGTCCGTTGTCTCCCAAGTGCTGAAAGGTATGGGAGGTTATACTGCAAGTACATAGTTTACAAGGAAAACGAGTACACATAGTTATTAAATGTGGCTGAGCAACTTCCTTGGTGCAGTCTGTCGCTTCGATCCGCTTCTTGGAAGGTCTGTCCTCTCCCACGTCTCAGACCGCACTCGAGGTTACACTGTTAGTCCACAAGGGAAGTGAGCGTATACATGTTTAATAAATGCAACTGAGCAAAGGCCCCGGGCAGTCTGTTACTCCGATCGGGCACTTTTGAGGTCGGTTCGCTTTCTTTAAATTCTCAGGCCACACGGTCCTCTCCACCGTCCCCTACGAGACACTCCAGCCCCGGGACTATGTATCTCCACAACCCGAGCCGCCCGCGCCGCATCGCCCGTGACCCTAACATACCCCAAGTACTTCCTTCTCCAGATGCCATTAGCAGTACGCTGCATGATTTACGAGGCTCGCAAGAAGCAGTGTGTGACAATTCCAGGGAGTTCCCTCTTTCGCCTGACCGCGTCCCGCCATCGCCCTCCAAAAGCAACCTTTGCAGCAGACTCCCAGAATGCGACTTGGGTGTGAGCCAATAGCACAACTGTACAAGGCAACGAATCCACAAACACAGGGCGAACCCGAGAGAAGGCGAGCGATCACACGTTTCAGTTTAAACAAAGGCAATACATACGTGAGTTAAGGAAGGTGATCAAGGCAGAAAGCTGGGCTAGTTGGTGTGTCATCATTATTCAAAAGACTAGCGCAAAATAGCAGGGACAAAGACAGAGAAGACGACAGGACGAGCGCTAAACATCAACTTGATGTTTAGCGCTCGTCCTGTCGTCTTTGTCTTTGTCCCTGCTATTTTGCGCTAGTCATTTGTATAATTAAGGAAGGTGACAAATTGCACGTCGAATATCCTGCGGGAGTAATCAAAATGATGTGTGAGCATATGCTACTAATATCCTGATTTTTTCGTCTTCGTATGCTGCTGTGGTTGGTATAATTGCGAGAAACACCGTGAAGTAATCGTGAAATGGATAAGTACGGTTGAAACACCGAAATGTTAACGAATACCAGTGTGAGACGCCGAACAAGAGGTGAATAGGAGCTATGTTAACTCATGATATACCTCCCACAGGATGTGAATGGGGGATGAAGTGACGAAAGAGATGTTGTAAGTGAAACAAATATAGACACTTATTATGTACACTGCCTCTTCTTTGGTTCTTCTTGTGGCGTTTCTTTATCTTCAAATTGAATGAGGGTGTATATTTGGATCTTGCCGCTGCTTCGCAGAACATGAGAACTGGCCGGTGTGTGTTGTAGTTCATGACGTAATTGACCAGTGTTACGTTTCGTAGACCTCGTACGTAGACGTTGCCGATGACGCTTGCTGCTCTCGATGCGAACCATTATCAGCCGGTATCAACCAACTTCAGCTGCGGCTGTGTATGACGGGACCGCGCAGGTCCTATCTTGAAAGCGATCTGTAGTGGGAACACAGTATGCAGAGTACTGATAGCTTCGTGTGCAATGTGTTCTGAATGAATTCTGGGGCTTAACGTGCAAAAGCCATGATGTTATTGTGAGGCCCTTCGTAGTGGGGGACTGCGGATTAATTTTGTTCACACTGTGACCGCAATACACAGGACACGGGCATTTTCGCATTTCACCCCCGCTGAAATACTGCCGCCGCTACCGGGATTTGGTTGTGAGATCTCGTGCTTAGGAGCGCAACACCATAGCCGCTAAGCCACCGCTACGGGTGTGTGCTGTGTTCTTTTCGCTTAGTTCGCATTGAAGCGAGAGGCAGCATGAAGGTGAATTCGCTCTCTCCTGCAGGCCCAATCTAGACAGCGATGTCTTACGTGGCGGATGGATGGACAGGTGGACGTACGTAGCAGTTTTCTCTTTGGGCAGCTATAGAAATTATTACACATTTAACGTTCACAAAGACTTTCCGGCCCGCTCTCAAGGTCGCTATTACAATGGTACTAGTTGTAATACACGTTAAACACGAAGCGTCTTATTGAACGATGCATGCACACACGTGGGAACCGGACCAAAAACAAATAAACAATATAATTAAACGCGAAATACTGAACCGGTATCGAAAACCGACTTAGCAACATCATAATTTCAGAATGAAAAACGAAACGCGGCATTGAATATGGTGTATACGTGCACCGCTACATTAACAACAGAAATACACCTTAATCACATAATATTAAGACTACTAAGTACATTTTACGCCAAAGCACATGCAATGTATACGGGTGGGTCACGGCCGCAGTTCTCAGAGACTGCGGGAAGGACTACTCTTGTACTTCGTCCACTGCACGACTTTCCTGCGGTAGCCAATCATACCTTTTAATTTTTAGGTTGATACGCCACCGCAGGAAGGCCCAAGCTCGCTACTTTCGAGAGCCACCGCCTGTCGACGTGCGGACAGCGCCTCCTAATGTCGATTTGCTATAGCCCGGTTCACGCTTTCCCCTTGGGTAGCCATTTTCTTGGGGCAATTTCCCGCGTAGTGCGGTCATTTGCATACGAAGAAGATGGGCTGAATTTTCTGCAGAGCAGCTTCCCTGCTCACCGACGGCGCTCAAGGTGTAACAACGCTAGCGTCATTTCTAGCGCTCGCTGCGCGCCGATATTATCCGGCTGCTTTATGGCACCTTCTTCCGCGCAGAGCCCTATAGCATCGATATCTTAGTATGCTTCAACGAACTTAGCAACCTGGTTCGGCGTTACCTTCCCGTTACCCTCTTTACGCTTGACGTGTTTGCACGCTTGCTGGGTCAGGGTATGTTAAATTTGAACGGCGACGTGAAGCACTAACAGACCTTCGAAAGTCTCTACGTCTCGCGCCGTCGTGTAAAAGGCATAATATCCCTCTACCCTGGATGTAAAATGCTGCCTGATCTCGTCTCGCATCGGTGTTGCAAACGGAAACTGTCTGAGATAAACGCTCGGCGACAGCCTTATAGCAAGAACAAAATGGTCTCCTTAACTTTATCGGAACTGTCCAGTTCATCGGTCGATAGCTTCGAAAAAATGTGCTGAACTCTGCTGGCGATCAGCTACAGTACCGGTTGGCTTTTTGATGCTTTCGGGTACTCCACACGACAATATCAAGCCCTCAACGCCCTACGACGAGTATGTCGGTATGGAACGAAAACAAAAACGGAAAACAAAAAATAACGCAACCCTTGAACAGAGCTTCAAAGGGAACTTCAAAAAATTTGCTTCAAAGGGAAACCTAGATATTGTTAAGCGAATGAAAGATTAAGAACTACAGACTATTCACAAAATACATTTACAAAGGATAACTGCAGCGCTGGCCAGTTCAGCCGACAGCTCGAGCAGAGAGCCTTCGTCCTCTTCATCGGGGCGCCCGCGCCCGCTCAATATTTTTGATTGGTTTTCGGCTCAACGGGAAAGTCAGCAATCCGAAACAGCCGACTTCAGGTAACGTCAGAATTAGCGCATTTCTCAGAGGTCCTCATAAGCATGTATCTCAGGCAAGAATAGTGCGAACGATAGCGGTCGAGTGCTTATCTAATCTAAGCCTCCCGCTGGATGCAGTAGCAGAGCAGCATCGTAGCAAAACCGAGGATTTGCGCGCTGAGAACTTACTTTCCGTTTCGTTTTCTACGGGTAGAACGCTTTGTTACCGAAGTTTTATTCTTCGTTTTTGTTCGTGTGTGTTTATTTTATTGGAATAGCGACCTCTCATTTCACCAAATTACATTCGATGACCTGCTACTTCTGAGATCATGCTCAGTGACTTGATTCATGGCACTGAGCATGATGATCTGATCATTCATCATTCATTTATTGTGAAAAATAAATAGTATGTCCCTTGCTTCGAAAACTTTTTCATAGGGACCAAAACCGTTGTGAATTGTTAAGGATAGTTTTTGCTTCGTTCAGGAGCAAAACCGGAACGGAACGTCTTTTTTTTTCAGTGGAACTAAGATAAAACCAGAACAAGAAAACATTTTATTCCGACACCCTGTGCACAGCCACACCGGAATGCCTGTATCCGGCAAGATCAGCGCTAGAAGGTTTCTCAGAATTTTGGAAAACGAACGTAGGGCGTCCTCGTGCCTTTCCGGGCTATTTGGTGCTCGATCATTCATATTTCCCCGCATATAAGTATGCCCCGTTCTATATTACTAGATTAGCAGTTGAATCTGCTAACGTTCCAATTCCATTGAGACTATCCGAGTTTCATGAAAAAATTCAAGTTGTCGCCTGTCTGCACCTGTGCCCGACCCCACCTCATCACTCGAGTCAGTAGCTTCCTCGTCCCTACTGATGAACAGCACGCACTACTCATAAGATAATTACAGCTAGTGGTCGCTGCGAATCACGCAAGGAAGCCACCCATCTTGTTTCGAGTTCCCAATGGCCGATAAACAGAGTCGCCGGTCGTCACAACCATGCCGCGTACGGCAGGCTTCCTCTAGTCCGTCAGCGGGTGATGGAATGCGGCCATACGCTCACCAGTGGATGGCGCTGTCCGAAGCACACTCGAAGGTCCATTAGTGAGCACTCCGCATGCGTCTGTCCGTCGACGCACTGCCTTTGCTGATCACGTGAGCAGCGCCGCCTCTTTGCGTTCTTTCATCTGGCCAGGCGCAACGGTGACCTCTTCGCAGTTCAGTTACATTCGCGAGTTCTGATCGGATACCGCCTGTGCCTGCCATTGCCGTCGACCGAAGGTTTACCGAGAACAGATATCCTGTCGGCTGCACCAGTAACTTCTATTTTTTTCCTCCATACCCGCTCCTTCTTTTTTTTTGATGTTTTTCCCATGTTGTCGTTGTCGACTCTCCTTAGGCCGCTGCCCTGTCCTTTTGCTTCGGTATTCTGAGGCTCAAGATCCTACATGTGAATAATTTGAACTGAATTTACTTGCAGACAGACATTAGAGGTTGCACTGCGAGAGCTTTGTCAACAAGGAAAACGAGTACACACGGGCTATGAACGCGGTTGAGCAAATCGCTCAGCGCAGGCCCTCGCTCAGATAGGGCACGTGGGAGGTCGCTCCGCTGTCTCCCATCTCTCTGACCGCACTCGAGCTTACACTTCGAGCATAGAGTCCACAAGGAAAGCGAGTACACGTGGTGAATGAGCATGGCTGAGTAAATACCTCAGGGCAGTGCTTCGCTCTGATCGGGCACGTTGCAGATCGGCTCGCTGTTTCCCTAATCTTGGACCGAACCCGAGGTTATACACTGTAATATACAGCCTATGAGGAACGCGAGCGCACAAGGTTGATGAATGCAGCTGGGCAAAGGGACGGCGACTGAGCAAAGGCGTGTCGCCACTCGAACCACCCGGGCCGCCCACGCCGGCTCACTTACAATTCAAACACTCCCCAAAAACTCCCTTCTCCTGATGGCGCTAGCGGCGCTCGCCGTGAAGTAGCCGCCCACAAGAACGAGTGCGCGAGGGCCCCCTGCCGCTCCCTTTTTCGCCGAACCACGCGTCCCACCATCGCCTTCCCAAAGCAGGTTTTGCAGGAGCAGTAAGGAATCGACTCGGCTGCGAGCCAACAGCACAGCGTTACAAGGCAACAAATCCACAAACACAAAAAGAAACGCCAGAGAAGGAGAGGGAGTACGCGTTTCAACTAAAGAAAAAGATTGCATGCGTGAGTTAACCAAGGTGAACACTCACATCGACCTTACAGGAAAGATATATTGAGATCAGTTGGTGACAGCGGCACCATGCCGTCACCAGGGCTCTTAAATGCAGGGGCCTGAAAGCATGCGCTTAACAAAAACTGCCGAAGAAGAGCCGCAGATCAGGCAAGCTGGTCGTTTTTTTTTTTTAAAGAACGCTAAAAAGGACATTGGACAACAGAAAAGCGACACACACGGCGCTATTAGGCCTGGCAGGCCGATGGATTAATGTAAGTCTATCGGAGCACCAGAATTCTTCAGACAAGAAATTTACAAATCTGACAAAGCACTGCTTCTAATTCGAGTGTAAACGTACCGTTCTTCGATGACACAAAAATCCTGTGTGTGCGCTATGGTAGCATTATAAAGGAAGTGGCAGAAGCATTTCAGATAATGACGAAAGGTAGTGTATGTTTTAGTCGGCCTTCCGTAAACTTATCCTTTAAGGGAATGGGCTTGCTGAACCGGGGTGAACAACGGTGTTAATCTCACCCGCGACCACGAGGCATGTGTTGGGAATGACACGCGTTTTTATCCACATCGAGCACGCGTGCTCGTTTGATTTAAGGTTTTAAAAAGCAATCGTGTTTTTTTTTTCTTCAATAAACGCAGTTGTAACAGCGCCGTGTGTGTCCCTTTCCGTTGTCCGATGTCGGTATTTAGCGCTGTTTTTTAAACATCATGAAAAACTGCTATTCGAGTAGCACTTTTTTTGCGAAAGGGTACGAATGCCTTGGGCTGATGGTTACTGGCACCAAATCGTTTATGATATTGCCAACTTTCTTATTTTAAAAAACGAGTTCATGATTGCCTACCACAAAGCCTACTGGCGCCAGTGTAGACTTACTGCAAAAATACGCAAACGGACTGCACCTTCGTATGGGAGTCGCAGCCTGAACCGCCGAACACAGCTGCAAATTCGCACGCAATTATAGGGCACTACTTCGACTGCGACAGTCAGCAAGGGCAGTGAAGTACAGGCCAGAAATAACGCATGTTACTTTGACAACTGTATGGCACTGTGTCAACTACTCTTACATCCAGAACAAAACACCGTCGCCTACCGCTTCAAGATTCCATTCTTGAGCATTTTAACATAGACAGGAGATAATACAACCAAGAAATGGTGCCAGACCATGCTCAAAACTGATACAACGGGTGGGCACACGATGTGGTGACTGGAAACCCCTTCAACGCTTTTCCACCCATGGTCTCAATTCGGCACGTTCTACAGGAAGAAACTGAAAAATAAAATACGCACTGCCTACAGCAATGCTACACGAAAGACGTCCTGGCCCAGTTTATGCTCCAGACGACCGTGTTCCTAGAAAACTATGCCGGGGGCACAAGTCTGGTTACCCGGTTAAAGAGCAGGGTACATCAGAGAAAATCATCGTGTTATGGCATTACTCGATGGCAACGCCACGACTTCAGCTGGCCGTGCTCAAATCCGCAAGGCTTTTGCAACGCATGAGCAGTGAAGGCAATTCTCAGTGTTTCACCTCGTTTGGGAATACGAGTTTGTGGGACTTGTGGGACTGAAGACTTTCCGCCACAAGCATGGTTGTTTAAAAAAGTTGCCTAATTTAGTGACTGATTCTCGCCACAGGCTAACGTCAAACAGAGACTTTCTTCACTGCGTTGCATCGTGTGTGAAGCTTCTACAGTAAGCAAAACTAAGGCACCTTCTCCTTAAAAACGTCCTAATGTAGGCGCAGAGCCAACGTTCAAGTGCCATATTACATCTATTTTTCGTTCGGAATCCACACCATATACTGGCAGCCAATCCAAGAAGAACTTGGCTTTGTGTAACTAATTTTTCTTCAATACACAGAATAGCCTCTCGTCTCATGTGCAGTACAGGAATGTTGTTTACGCACAAGCGATTTACATTAGGACTCAAGGAAGCGCTGTAAGCAGAATGAGGCCCTAACGTTGTCACTACTGCCAAAATTTGCTACACTTTAGTCATTCGGTCTTCTGTGCTGTTACAGTGCATTGAAAGAGCCTAGTTATACAGGCCAGTGTGCTTAATTAGAGTGGCTCTCGTTAGTAACAACTGAGCCATGTAGCATCTCTCAACATGATTACATTGCCGTCTAAATTGCCCTCTCTGGATACAATCACTTCTGCTTCGGAGCGATAGAAATGACCAATTAGCCCCCACGATTTCCGCTAGTTGTCTCTTCGCAATGCACTCTGTCATAAACGGGAGGCTCTAATAACCTAATGACATCTGTCTAGCGAACAGCACCTAGAAAATTGAAAACGTATGATGGCATGGAGTGAAGCTGCATGACGTGGGGAGCGCGAATACAAATTATAGACGAAAACAAGTTTTAGCAGAAGTGATGGCAAGTTAAAAGAAGCCAGGGCCGCATTCCCTTCACGTAATGCGGTGGAAGTTAGGAACAGCAGCCGTTTTATAGGGATGATTAAGAAAAGAACTTGAGGAATGATTGACGCTCTTGATTTGAAAGTTTCAGGCCTCAGACATGTCCTGGACGGTGAAGTAAAACTTTATTTTGACAGCCAGGATTTCAGTTTTTCTTTGGCGAGACTGTTTGCTTCTATAAATATATTTATAACTGCATCCTACGGAAGCATCTTTACACATATTTTAGGCTATGTTGGAGTTTCCTTGCTCATCAATTACCGTGCATGCGTTTTTAGGTAGATTATCACTTGGTATTGCACTGAATACAATTCTTTATTCCGAAAAAAACATAGCAATGATAAACGTTTAGTTTACTGCAGTTCGTTGAAAGAAAATGTTAACGTGGAAAGAAATAACTTCATTGCTGGAACGCGCGCCTTGCAATAAAAAAAAAAAAAAGAATAGCTTCAACTTTTTGTGGTATTAGCTTTTCTTCTCAATCAGTAGCCAGTTGGAACAAGTTACCTGGCTGCATTCGTTCCTTGCCAATGCCTAAATTATTAAAAAAGACTGTGATCCTTAATGTGTTCAACTTTTCTCTCAGCGTTCTTGCGCTTTTATAAGAGTTTTATTGCTTGATGGCTCCTTTATATTTTCTATAATACACTTTCAGTGATGTTTAACATTATTATTTTTGTGCTCCAAAGTTCTTATAATTAGCTCTCCTCCCTACTGCCGCTAAAACTCCAATAGAGCTTTCGTTTGTTAAAATACAATTCAAAAAATTGTCGCTCAAACCTGTGCCGTAAAGTTGCGCGACAAGCTAGAGAAATGGGTAGGTAAACAATGCAGCAACTTGCTCTCATTTCTATTTTGTATCACGTGCTGTTTTGTTTAATTTCTATTGATAAAACATTTTGGGGGATTGGGAAACATCTAATAGCTCCAGGCGATTCAGCTTCTTTCAGGAATTACGAATTTCGACAAACCAATTGAGCACGTTGTGCCAGTTTCATGAATTGGTTGCTTCGAAATGCTTTGGCAACCACCTACCGCCCCGCTATAACGGTCAGTATAAAGGCCCTCCTTGCCCCACTAAACATCAAACATTCATTCATTCAGTATAAAGGCGCTGAGAACTCCACACTCTACAGATTCATAACGAAGGAAGAGGTCTACTAAGCCTTAAGAAACAGCCCCAAAGATACTGCTCCGGCCGCTGATCGCATTGGAAACGCTGTCATTCGCAACCTTGGCGAAGAGGTCATTCGAGAACTCGCAAAATGCAGAAATGACCACTGGGAGGCGAAGACCTATCAGATGATTGGAATTACGTGGAAGTTGTACTCATTCCCCAACCCGACAAGGAGCTCCAGGATGAAAATCTCATACCGATCTCGCTTACATCTTGCCTTGGTAAGCCATATATATCCTAACCCACAAACTCCAAAACTACATGGAAGAGGGAAATTGGTACCTGCAAACTATGTTTGGTTTCCGCGCAACACACTCGACACAGGACGTGCTCCTCCAACTTAAGGAAGAAGTCCTCAAGAACGTTACAACGCGACGGGAAGGCATTCTGTTGGCACTAGGCATCAGGGACGCTTTTGACGATGTCAGCCATGAAGCCATCCTGACTAGACTAGACAACCTGAACTGCGGCAAACGCATCCACGGCTATGTAAAAACCTTCTTCTTATACAGAGCAGGTAAAATAGGCATAGCCCGGTCATATATCTTTTAAGTCCCCAATAAGCGCACACCGCTGGGGTTAATAACCTCACCATTGCTCTTTACCATAGCCATAATCGGATTTGCGAGAAAATTAAAGAATATCCGACACGTCAGACATGCATTGTACGAGGTTGACATTGCCATTTAAATCACCAAGGAATTCCTGGGGGAAAATGAAGCAAAACTACAGAAAGCCGCCAACTGCTTCAAACAGCATAATAAGGAAGAAGGCCTGCAATGCTCAACAGAGAAATCCGAGCTATTCAGAGTCTGGAGAATCGAACAAAATAGGTTAGTTACAACCCTATTGGTTTAGTGTAGCTCGAGGGCCATGAGATACCGAGAAGACCATGATAAGGGTATTGTAAATGTGGCTCCAATCTAACCAACGGAGCAACCACACTCAGATGCTCCTCAATAATACAACGTTACAAGTTACCGGCATGAATAAGAGAATCGCCACTCGTCGGACAGGACTGTGGGAACCGGACACTTTGAAAGTAGTAAGCCGCCTAGTCATCAGCAGAGCCAGTTATAGTCTACCACACCAATGGCTGAATCTTCTCCATGAAGAGAACCCAGCGGAAGTAATCATTCGGAAAGCGTACAAGACGGCACTGAAACTCTCAAACGCCTACAGAGAAACACCTTGCCTTGGGGGTGCACAATACCTTCCAAGAACATTGGGAAGCTCATCTCCATGCACAGGAACAAAGACTCCTGCAAATACCAACCGGTCGAGCACTCCTCAAACGCCTAGGCTATACAAATTAAGACAATGGCAACACTAGCTAACATACCAGATGGAATCCGCAGGCAGCTCAGAGTAAACCCGATACCGAAGAACACGAACCCGAAACTTTTCATTTCATTTATTTACCTTAAAGGCCCACTAGGGGGTGTTACATAAGGGGTAGGCGTACTTAAAGAAGAAACAAAAGACTCAAATTTGCGACAACAGGTACTCAGTCACATTGGCACAAAAAATGATGGGCAGGTCAAAGCGACGATATTGTGAGGAATGCCGTTCCAATCTTTATGTTGGCAGGAAGGCAGGCGGGCAGCACGTGCAGATTCTATCCAACGCCCGTACTCCACCAAAAACGAAGTAGTGTACGTAGACATAGTTATCAAAGATCCTAAATGAGGACGCAGACTGTCCGCATGTGATCAACGCAAACCGTAGCGAAATGACAAGCGGCTCAATAACCCAAAGCACTGCGACTGAAGCTGAGGAACTATCTGTCGCTCTAGCAGCGGTGGAGGGCTTCCGAACCGGCAAATCTCTAACAATTCTAAATGAGTCTCAAGACGCCTGCTGGCACTTACTGAACATTAGAATAAGCCACCGTGCGCTCCGTGTACTCCTCGAGACGACAGGCGGCGTAACACACCACACAACAGAACCGCAGCCGATCCAACATATTGTGGATGCCGGGACATGCAGGAATAGTGGGGAACGAAGAGGCAGACAGGATAGCTGCAGGGCTTCCAATCCGAGCACCATAAGAATTCACACTCGAAAGTCTACCATCTGTTCCAAATGAATACTCGGCTTTATTGACACACTATAGGGGAACCCCATACAATATTCCCCCCCACATAAATCCTCAAGAGGGCGGAGGCTACGTATCGGAACCTGCTCCGGACAGGAACTTTTCCCAACTTAAGCCTACTGAGCAAAATGTACCCCACCAAATACGCCGCTAAATGCCCGGCGTCTTGTATCATCTTGTATCACAATACACGGCAATGCCAACTACTAACAGCAGTCCCCAAAATCACAAATCCAGGTGCGGAGCAATGGGAGGCGCTGCTAGCCAGCGACCGCTGCAAGAACGAAATTGGTCGCGTGCAGCGAGCCCGCAGGGCCACTGAGGCCATTGGGGCCCCGGACAAGGGGCCCCACCCATGCTAAACTCAGTCAAGAGCACCCAAGAAGACCCTGCTGTAACGACAAAACATCTTGCAGAGACCCATAAATGTTTTTTTTTTATCATGATGATGATTTGTCTTATCAGAATGATGAACACGATTTATGGGGGCGGGATGGCTCTGCTTTGCTTGGCTACAGGAAGCCAAAAGACAAAACAAGAGGTCCATGAAAGTGTAGGAGAAATTATAGTTATGGTTCTAACTCGACCCTACCAAGAAGAAAAACGAATTTGTAAATGGACAAAGGCAAATATTCCGCAGGTGGAAGATAAACAAACATGTGCATCACACAACAGTGCTTTTCAATTCACCTACGGCAGCGTGTGTTCTTCAGTTACTCTGTCTAAAGTAGTTGTTTCTGTACACTACGTCTTGCCCTGGGAGCGATAACCAGTGCCACTCGTAGCAATGACGGCGGATGGGGAACATGCTTGTAAAAGTTTTAATGGTTGTTTTTTTATGAGGTTGTTTTATGCCTTATGTGTGATCTAAAGGAACATTCTTTCGTCACGACATTTATCTCGAAGAAGAGTTAGCCTTTTCACCTGCCATTATTCTTTCTTTTATCTTGTTAAGGAGTCGCTGCACATTATCATCAAGGTAGCCCAGATGTCTGTCGGAGAAAAAACAAACAATGACCGAGAGTTTTAGGCAAAGAACAACAGAAGCAGGTGCATATTTAGCAATGAACAAAACTAAGAATGCCTCTGGGAACTTCACAAAGCTAATCCTGCAATGAAACCCCATGCTAGGTGTCTTTGACAAATGCTTCTCTGGACAGATAGGGATCCCGTATCAGAGCAGTCCGAAAATGGGCGTAAAATGAATGGTTTAGCAAAATTTATTACACTTAATGTCCCTCTTGCATGGAAGCAAGTGTTATTGTTCCTTTGCCACCTAAATAAATGCGTGCTGTGTTTACAGATAAAATTACAATGATGGATGCCGTGCCACATTTGAGGTACGACATCTATGCAGATATACCATCAACAAGTTTCTTTCGGCATACATTTCGTAGACGGAGGGCAGGGCTGACGGAGAAATTACTTTCCTAGCTTAAAGAATTCATCATAGATCCACAAATAATCATTAGACGGCTAGCCTGGAGAGATTTCTTTAGGAACATCTTGTTCCTGTCAAAATTCTTCTTGCAAAATTCTATGAACTACCAAAGCAGCAATTTTAAAAGGTGAAATATAGAACCTAAGACACAAGCCTTGACTGGGCAAGACGTACTTTCGGCTTTTGAAGCTAGGGAAGGCATAGCAAAATATTCAGCTGTAGATTGCAAATTCGTAAATGAAGTTTTGTTGCTGGTGTTGAACTCTTTGTTATTCCAAATATCATAATAAAGAACTTAGGAGCCACCGATACTATTGTACAAGCTGTAGCTAAGTGCTCTGTATAATATGGCCTCAAATTGCATATCATATAGCTAAGAAATTTTCTGCTATATAATACGAATAAGCGCGGTTCTGGCGCTCGGTTAGTTTACTGATCGCTTCGACGGAACATAAGTATACATAATTACTTTAGCAAAATAAAGCCGTTTGGCTCTTCTTTGCATACCACTACGAACTATTGTTAGGCACCTACGGATGTATTTAAAGCCAAATGCCGTGCACCCATATGTCCAAACTTCAGTGTTGCTTGCTATTTTATGCAAGTGGGGTTAAATATATCGAGACAGCGATAAAAGACGAAGATCTTGCAGTGCATACGAGATACAAGTTTAACGTATTTACAGCTTTTTCTTATTTCGGCAAGGCGGCCACAAATTCTTGAAAAACAAAAAGAAACTTTGGCGAGATAATCTCTTAAAACAAGCCATCTAGGTTGTATTACTGATCCCATTATTAAGCCGGCGTAAAGCGAACGTCTTGTGTTCTTTTGTGAGCACAGAGTCAAGGCGTAAACGCATTGATTTCCTGCGTGCCCACATTAGCCTATACTATGTTAACCCCTCAAAGACTGTGTGATCTTATTTACCTTCCAAGTTCTCCAATTTAATGATTTCACACCACTTCGTCAGCAATTCCATCTTCTGCCACACAGCATGCTTTTTTGATGATAGCCCAATCGCGTGCGTTCTGTTTAAGAGAGCAAAAATATTTAGGGGCAAAGCTTTTTTGGGAGTAGGCCTCGTTTACGTACATCCGTGATAAAAAGCTCGGCTTTGCCAGCCGCACTGATGGCTGGCATTCCTTGCTGCAATGACAGACATTCTCGCTATTGTAGCCGGTGCGACGCAACCATGATACTCATCTGAACCCAAAGCACGTACGTAATGCCTCGGCCATATAGACGAGGGGGGCTTTTTTTTCGTTCCACTATGTACAATGCCGACTGCTCACTGCAGGCGATAAGCATCAGCATTCTTTTTTCTTGAGCAGCGTCGTCGCATAGCTTGCTCCGCGGGCTATGACCTGGGATGCCGAGCCAACGAAATTCTAGATAGACCCGTAGGACAGTTATGTTGCACAGAGCTCCAGGCTACGTTCCACCAGCTGCGGACCTTCTTTTGTTCGTATGACTGCATTAGTAATTGGAAGCCTTTCCCATTGCTACTTCTTGCTGACGCAGACAATAACAAGGCTTAATCCCACCGGTTATGATACCTTAGGAAGGCATGGTACGAATTACACGTTATTGAGTTCGATGCTCTTGAGCCTAACCGTAGCGGTGGATGTTATGTGCAAGAGTGCCACTGTCCCGAAATGTTAGTGACACATAATTTATGCATGCTGAAGTCTAAGGTTTCTGGGATATCTGAGTGCATTATTTCTGGAGAAAAGTGGCGGTCAGGAATCGCCTTCCAAGTTGTGATTCTATACCCCGCTTTCAAGATACTGCATTCTACAGAGCGATGTGCGTAATAGAAGATGTATTATTGAAAATGAGCAGGCACCGGCTGTTTCTGCTGTTGGTGCCTGTTGGTGTGCTGTTGGTGTGTTGTTGATGTGAGTTATTGTAGGTACGTAAATAAAATCAGACGCCGAATTGAGTACTACTGCATCACAGGCACAAAGTCTGCAATCAATATCTAGAATTTGCACTGGTGTGTGCAGCTAGCGGAGCCTCAGCTACCTATACGTTAACTGCACACTACATATTTTTGGGTAAATGCATCGTGGCGTTCTTGACAAAACAAGCGAGCGGTGCGTTATCGCGAATTTCAACACACATTCTAAATTTCCTATGACAACTGATCGCTTGGTCACACGAAAAGAGGATTGTGACAGGTCGAGGTTGCAGTTAATGTAGCAGTTAAGTTCGTGATTTCCGAGCACAAGGATTCTGTAATTGAATGAGTATCCTTAGGCTTAGAGACACGCTTGTATATATATATATATATATATATATATATATATATATATATATATATATATATATATATAATAGAGTCGCCTCGATTAATGTCAAACATGCCGAATTGTCGTTTAAAGAGAACTCCCGCTGCTCTGTACAACATCGCAAAAGAAATTACAAGTAATAGTAGTGCACCGTAAATTTCTCTTATGTACATCTTCTCTTGCGGGGAAAACTTAGCCATACTTTTAGCCATGCTTTTACATGGAGCTTTTGTGGTCCGTCTATTTTCTTAAGAGCATCTCTCCAAATATTGCCTTGCCTTACTGCAGCGTTAAAAGGAGGTCATCTCTAAGGTGTCAAATAACATCAGTAATTTATGTAACATTATTAATTCATTCATCTACCTACAAAGGCAGAACACTGAGAGTCATGTAGAAGAGGGAGCACAACATGTAATTGCCACCGAAACAGACCCTCGGCAGTTAACATCCGGACTGCAATCTTTGAAAAGAAGATGCGGACGGAAGCAGATGCGAAGCGGATGTTTCTGAGCTCCACACTAATGCCGCTGAGCCTATGAAGGTGTGGCTGTTTTCGAAATGGTCCCAAGGATACGTTTTTATAACGTTCTACAAAAAGAGCCCTCGAGATTCAGGAAGTCGTATGATGGCAACTCTGTATATCGTTGGACGTGCCCTTAGTGGCACTACAAAATGAGCCTTGTATATGTCTCTTCCAGTATTTATGTTTGTCGTCCCGGGAGGCTCGCTTATGGCAGGTTGTAGCCAGAAGTGCCTCGGACGTCACATGGATATAATGCCTAATCCAAGAAATTCGTTATTGTCGCCATTATGTGGTTTCCGGGTCACCCACTGTAGTCTCCCGTTGCTTGTAATGCCTTTACCACTCTTCCCGTGCTTCGTAACTGTAATAAAGAATGCGCGTGTTCTATTCGCAAAGAACAAAGCTGTTATTGCTACGCCAGAGTACTGTTGGGGTACTCAACTTTAAGCACAAAATTCACCCGCTCAATAGAGACTTTCGGAGCACGGAAGTGACATTAGATAACGAAGATATGCTGCCTTGTTTTGACTTTATTCGGACGATTAAAATAAAATTATGGGGTCTTACGTGCCAAAACCACTTTATGATTATGAGGCACGCCGTAGTGGAGGACTCCGAAAATTTCGACCACCTGGTGTTCTTTAACGTGCACCTAAATCTCAGTACACAGGTGTTTTCGCATTTCGCCCCCATTCAAATGAGGCCGCCGTGGCCAGGATGCGCTCCCGCGACCTCGTGCTCAGCAGCCCAACACTATAGCCACTGAGAAACCGCGGCGGGTTGAATTTGGACGAGATTGCCATGCGGGAGCGTTTTATGATGGGTTGTTTGATTGGCGTCGTCGATAATTATTCGTCGATAATTCCTCACCACGTCCGTTATAGAGTTCAGGATGGGCGAACAATCCTGGGAATCCGCGTTGAACATATGATGCAGAGACTTCACGTTTACACACACTTTTCAAGCAATAATTAAGCGCTTTAGACATATTTTCTTTGTACACGATATATAAGCCCGGTATTGAAGGTGGAATCATAATATTAATCCCTTCAGTCACAAATTATGAGCGTTTTAGAGCCTCGGAATTCATGCAATAATTCTGAAAACCCGGTGCAAACATTGCATTACAAAGTTTTGGAACCTTTTGCATGAATATTATGGTCACTTCATGCGTGTGTTTAAAATTACTAAAATTATTTAAATTTGGGTATTTTCCTAAAATAGGCACAGGTAACATGCAGTAAGATGAAAACAATTGCAATATTTGTTAGAACGCGATAGAACGGTTATGGTCGAGTTGATGGCGTTCAGATGCAAGAATAAGTCGTTATTAATAACACAAGTGACATAGAGGAACAAGTAAAATTGCTCGTAATGCCTGGCAGTTGGCCTCCTACAAAGCCTTTACTTTTCATTGATTTCCGTAGTGATGTACCTTGTGATATTGATTTTCGTTTGGGGAATATTACGTCACGATTCCACTCCATGTTAATGTTCTTTTTCATAAGTTGTCAGGCCATTCAAATTTGAATGCGCTCTTTCTTAATATCAGCGTGAATGTACTTAGCTCTGTTTCTCTGTTTTATTCTTTAAATACACTAATACTTCGTGATTCAATTTGTACATTATCTTACCATGTGTATTAATATATTAGGGTAGGTAATATTTATAGGCTTATTATTTTATTATGCTTATGTTTTTTTGACATCTGTATTAGCAAGCTCCTGCAATAGCTCTTCCATGCGGGTGCAGTATGTACGAATAACAAATTATGTTGCATCTCGATACGGACACGCCCCAACAGGAGCAGTTCAATCGCCTTTATTTAGTTATTTATTTTTGTACGCTTAAACTCGTTATAGGAGTTAGGGAGTGGTTTTCGTACTGCGACGTAGTCGGCATCAAAGACAGATCCAGGAACAGCCAGAAATGCAGCCTGCTGCATTGTAACGTCAAATATTTTTTGAAACGAAATTATCCAGCGTTAGAGACAAGTGGTGCATGCCGTAACCGCACTTTATATTCATTGCGCTATCGCTACCACTACAGCTACCTCCCGCTACCACACTTAACTTCATTGCGCAGTTTACCTTAGGCACTAATTTGATATAAATGTTTCTCAAGGCGTCTTTTACCGGCTCTTTATTGCAGCTTAGCTAGAGGTGGCCGCATTCGGCAGAATATTTTGCCCGTATCGCCTTTGAGCCTTTTTGCCGTAGTCTTATTTATCATTAAAAAAAACACACGTCTAAGTACAAAGTCGTAATATAGGGAACCTTTTCCAAATGCTTGCGCGCTGGGAAGGAATTTCACCGGTTATAAGGATGGGGTTTGCACAATCTCTTGAGATGCGCAGAGCTTCAAAAGAAAACTACCAGTCTTCTGAAAGCTGTGAAATATTAGTTGTTCAGCTTCGCTGCATGTGTTGCGCGGATTTGGCACAAATCAGAGAAATTTTCGCATCCCGTTGTTTCCTTTTGTGGCTTAAGTCCTGTCCCTTCGTCGTTTTGAGCAACAGTTTTAATTTTGTCCAGCCAACTAGCCTACTGCGAAATTTTTCTTAACTACGGCTCTAATTATCATCCGTAGAATTTGCATATTTGGCAGAAAATCTACTCCCGATCAGCCATATCGTGGAAGAGTCCACAAGTATACTGTAAAAGAGCGCACGTTTGCATTAATACAAATGCTTGCGAAACGAAATCCACTATTTTCAATTAAGGAGGTATTCGAAAAAAATCGGAACAGTAATGTTCCCTCTATAAGATACCTATTGCAGCACGGCATGTTTGGCACCACGTGCGTGAGCCGGCGGTTCTTCAAGCAATGTCACAATTTCCCAAAAATTTCCTCACAAAAATTCAGCCATGCATATGATTCCTCACAGCCATGTGGACACGGCGGCACAGTCCTATATTATTGGCTGTCTTAAGGTCACGACGTCTTGAAAACGCGGCTTTGCGTGTGTCAACAGTGGCTGTCATTGAGTATAAGGCAGTGGTTGTCTTCCGCAGCAGCCTTTTAGCCTGTCCGTTATACAAACACGAGCCGAGGCATGCCATTTGTTGTGTCTTCACTTGTCAAAAACTGCAATAACAGCCGCATTTGTGGCGTTTCCAATTCGTTTTTGCGCTTTCTCACGTTCTGACTTATCCGACAGTGAACTAAGCTGTGCTATCAGTCTTTGCCTCAGTCGGTCTTTTTATGCCGAACAAAGTCACTTTACGGCCCTCATGTTTGCCGAAAGCAGAGTAGGAAGTCTTCGCTAATAGCCTTCGCTAATCAAGTTTTGCGTGCGTCAGTATGTATGTGTGCGTGTTGGGACGCATCATTCGAACCGCGAGATTGTGGACCGCCGTTCACCAGGAAGGCAAAGTTGACAAGCCAGTTGCCTCCGGCGCCTCTGTTTAAAGAATGTAAATCGAGTTTACTCTTAAGTAGAAAGCAAAGTGAAAGTGCTTAAATTGACTTTGGCCGACTCCTCCCCTTTTTCTTCAGGCAGCGTTCGTCTGCATAGCTTCACGCTTTTCGTCCATTGAGAAAACAATTTGGGTGCAGCGTGAAATGTTATACAACGTCTATTTCAGATACAAATATTAGCAATAACATGTCGAACATTTTTGAAAATTTTGTTGAATTTTTTTTTTATTGAGAAGGCTTTCGACAACGTTTGGCATTAAGAAAAAAATTACTCCCAAGCTCGAACAACGGGCGCTATAACGTAAAACTATTGCAAACTTTGCTATTCCACATCTGCTATCAACCCTCCACGATTGGTCAAAAACTTTTTTCGACCACCCCCACTTCACCTGTCTGTCACGCGACGTCACGAAAACCGCGATACCTCCCCATCTAATATGATGTGTACACACTGATTATGCATGATTTGACAGAAAAAAGAAAAAGAGTCATTTCTGATTCGATCCCTTTTCGCCATTAGCCCTCGGCTATTGGTAAAAAGCTTTCGGGCTGCACCCACTTCACCTGCCTGTCACGCGATGTTACAAAACTGCAAGAACTCACCACGTCAAAGTGACGTGTACGCGATAAAGATGCATTAATATGCCGAAAAAAACTGAATTTTCTTCGGAATAGCCGCAGGCTGCCCCGTTCCGAAAGGAATAGAAGATGGCTGCCGCCGATCGCTGAGACGCTGGCTACTCGCACCTGCCGGAGAGCATGGGTGCATTTGCGTATAATAAAACTTCTTGCGTGGCCGTGTAACGTTTTCGAGCACTTTCGGCACGTTTACGCCCTCATTCTGCCAACTCTTCTTTGCTGAGGGTCCGTTTTAGCGTCATTCTTGAGCTTGCGTTGCATGCCGCCGCGATTTTCGACCAGCCACCGCAAGCTAAGTAAGGGAAAGCCGACCAATCGTAGACGCCGGCACCACCCTCTTCATCCGGTTATCGACTTTCAGTGCAGTGGCTCGGCCCCATCGAATCCCTCTCCACTTGAGCGTTCTCCTCGCCTGTTGTCAGCCAATTAGATACGACCAGCCGCTCAGTGTCGGCAATGTTATTCGTTTTTCAAGCAAACAAAAGTGACCTCCTATGAACGAGGAGAGCGTTTGATAGGTCTGTTCAGACAACCCTGCGGGTGACCGCCCTGTGCTTGCGTTGATGGTTACGCAAATTTGACGTCAGGAGATTGGAATAGAAACATATTGGAATAGTTTTACGTTATAGGGCCCAAGCACTACAAAACGGACTTGGTGATTGGTTGAACACTTATCTTAGCGCTACGCAGCGATATGTAATTTCAAAGGTTACCTGCCAAGCCTACTTCCAGATGGCCCTGGTCTCCCACAAGGCTTAGTGCTTAAGTTAATTACGTTGATATTAGTATTTGTAAACGACATTGCACGTGATACCCCCGTTAACGTAAGGCTGTTCGCCTATGATTATGTGCTGTATTCCACTGTCCAAAATTCTGCCGATCAACCAATCATAATCGATGCCTCAGAAACTATGCAGTGCGGGAAGCCTGACAAATTAAATGTCCGTTAACATTAACAAACCAGTCTTTATTAAAAATACGAAACGGAAGAACCCTGTTACCTTCGTATATTCTGGTAATGATGTGTACCTTTACGAAGTTGCAAAGTATATATATTTAGGTATTTTTATTAGCAATAACCTTCATTGGACTAAACACATGAATCCTGTAACCGGCAATGCATACCGTAAGCTTTACTTCC
This sequence comes from Dermacentor andersoni, assembly GCF_023375885.2. Lineage (NCBI taxonomy): Eukaryota > Metazoa > Arthropoda > Arachnida > Ixodida > Ixodidae > Dermacentor > Dermacentor andersoni. The sequence continues at coordinate 130,366,288 of NC_092820.1, forward strand.
TTCAAAGGCCTCTTAAGTTCTTTACCCATCAAGGCCTGCTGCTGGAATTCAAGACGGCGCTGCTACCAGTACTTTATTATGCTGCTATGATTTGGGACCCATGTACAAAAACAAATATTGGCAAACTGAAAAAGGACTCTTCGTTTTGCATATTTTGCAGCTTCGGCCACACATCAATAACTGATCTATTGTCGAAAGCCAATCTACAAACCTTAAACCAGAGCAACCACGTATCACACTTGAAGTTTCTTTATCAAATAAAAAAAGTGCAAGAGAACAATGACACGACAGAATTGTTTAATTTCTAATCTGCATATGCCACCAGGCAATGCTCTGATGTGTCAAATAAAACAATTTACTATTAGAAGTGATTGTTTACATATTCCTGTTTTGCCGAGAACTGTTACCAAAGTGGAATAACCTAAATGACCATTCTTTGCTGTCACCAACGCTAACGCCGTTGGTATCTAGTTTAGAGGGACTGCACTGCATATTTTGTCGCGTTATCAGGTTTATGTGAAAGCAGCACTGTTCGACTATCGTATATTGTCAACCAACTTGCTAAAATCTTCAAATGGGGATTACAGTATGAATAAATAAACAAATAAATACATACATTAATAGGTTTTTTTTTTCAAAACATAAGAAAGCCGCAAATATCATACGCTACTCATTTATGTACAGTAAAACTCCTGCGCAATATTTCGCACCATGAATATGTCCGGCTCTTTATGTGTATTCCGCGTGCTCCATTGTTAGCCTGTTAGTCATAGATCCTACTGGCAATGTTCTTGAACTACGTTCATATTCTACAACATTTCGTGATTTCGCAGCATGAAACAGATGGTTCAGAATGCACATAATCGCCGAAGACAAATATGACTGTAGTGGAATTGCACTTAGAGTGCTTTCCAAGCATTCATTATATATGACAAAGAGGTAAAACTTCAGAGACAACAAAATACTACAGCTATTTCATCAAGGAAGCTCCGACTACTGAAATGAATTGCGCAATAATGTATGTGACCACTTGTCTGCCAACGTTCGATCACCAAAACTCTCATCATTCAAGAAATCAATGACCAAGCCAAGCGTTCTGCAGTATTCTGTGCCACGAACCGCATTCAGTTGATTTCTCTTGCTACAAAGAGCTTGTAATTTATCGGAGCCGACTACTTGCGAAACCTTTGCTCTGCACGACGCAAAATTAAAAAAAAAAAGAAGTGATGTGCGGAGACCGAAACGTTTTGAATGTAAAAGAGCTAGTCAGAATTAGAAAAAAGAAAGACGCTCTGAACCTTTGCATTCTAGACGACCGTCAGGAAATGCATGTATTATTCTTCCGTACATAAAACGGATTGCCTAAATCTACATTCACCGGGGAAAAGCAAACGAATCCCAGAAATTCGTGCTACAAGCGCATTATTAAGAAGAGCACCGGCTGCCTTTAATAAAACCTCGTGCGCCTCGATGGGTCCGAAAATTGCCTTGCCGTTTCGGAAAACCATTTCAAGCGCGGAAGCACGGTGTCTCATACTCAGAAACATTTCGAACAAAATAGCAACAGTCGTAAATTTGGTGGAATACAAGCTTTAAAAGTGAAAAACGGAACCAAGCGTATTCGATGCCTATAAATCTTTCTATAATGAGGATGCCGTCTGCAAGCAACGCAAATGCTTACTTTTAATTTTGGGACGGATATTGGAGCCGGAAACGTCGTCGTATACTGTCAAAAGCAGACTACAAAACGTACCGTACGTAAGGAGTGACGGCCCTCTTGTTACTCGCTCGTAGAAAGTATTTTTTTTTCTTGCGTGCATATGTGTTTTGTGCGTAAGTATGCTTGGGTTCTTACATGTATCTGGTTTAACATTATAAGCAATGTTAGTGGGCTGTCTTTGTGGATCCATAAGTGCGTGTGGCGGAAATGGCCGAATAAGACCAATCAAAAGAGGAACAGAGACAAGTGCTACTACTAGTAAAAAATAATAACGTAAAAGCGCTGGTTTCGTTAAAGCTCTAACCTTAAAAGAGCAATAGTGCCTATGACGGTCGTTTGCATCACACGCTTTGTCTTTCCGTTTGTGCTAAACTCAGCTCTTCCTATTCTATGCCATTTTCTCAATATCCTTGTGTTTCTACTAACATTAATTGCCTAACTCGCATCAACAAACGAATATAAGCACGAATGACCTATTGTAGTATCAGGGCACATCCTTATGCGTTTCGCGTTTTCCTTCTCAATGGGAATGCACATCCGTCCAGACATGTCATGTCAGATGAATGGTATGGTATAGAAAAACAGCAGTGAGACGTTCTCCGCAATGCTCGGACGAATTGAAGCTCACGAGAGTGGACAGTTGTCCTGCTAAGTAAGCGGAGTTGAACAAGCGGTACTACGTCGCATGTTCTTCGTCAAACAATAAAAACGTCATAGTTTGTCTAATATAATTCAGGGGTCCATATAGAGAGAAACGTACCATTTCACTGGATAAGTTCTAACACAGAATTGAGAGAGTGCTTGCAACATGTAAACAAAAGAAAGGAAGAAAACAATGACCAAGCCATTTGTTTAAAGCTTGTTTGGCATTGTGAGGGACAATTAAACAAAAGCTTTAACAGTTTTTATCAAAAAAGCGTGCGTATCTCGTTTATAGCATGAAAATTGAACGCACGCAGCAATAAAAATACCCGCTGGGTCCATTTCACATAGTCTTGTCTTAAAGGGACACTAAAGCGAAACAATAAATCAGTTTAGACTAATGAAGCATTGTTTGAGAACCCTGCAGGCAGTCATTTAAAAAAAAATAGTTTGATTATTAGATGAGAAAATGAAGGCCCAAGTATCAGTATTTGAATTTCGCGCCGAAACCCCAGCGCCGGTACGTCAGCGTGACGTCAGGGATTCCAAAGTATGTTTTCGCATTTGGGCCGCGCGGGCTGAATAAAGGTTCCCGAAACTTGCCATGTTTAATATATTGTTCCTTTAGAACACAATGTAGTCAATCTGTACCGCTATATGTAATTAGTAGGCCCTAGAATTTGCCATCAAAATCCAAGACGTCACAGCCCCCAGGTGCGGGAACTTAGGTAGGCGTCACCCCCAGTATTGCGTTCTTGCGCTTTTTCTGGCTTACCAAACGTCTTATCGTTGTAAGAGTGGTTATTTTGGTGTTGTACAACTGTTTTACTGATGCAGAAGAAATCATTTTTCACTTTAGTGTCCCTTTAAGGATGACGATACCTCGCAGAAATGTTTTCATGTGGCTCCGTGCAAACGCAGTCTTTTCTATACCAGAGTGCATTTGCATGGACGAACAAAACGCGAGCATGGAAGCGAAAAGAACGAAAAGTTTCAGTAGTGCACGGATGGTAAGTGCACTTTTACCCTGCGGCATGTTATGTTACGAAATATGGCTCATGCCGAAAGCTCTTCGTATCGTAGAAGGGCACGAAGTTGGGCTATTTTGAACAACAACACTTAAAAAAAAATCATTACAGCTACAGGGCCACAGTAAGATAAAGCAACTTAGGCGCTCACTATCTAACCTACTGGTGAAGTTTAAAGGAGACAAAACATCTATGTAGGTAGGTCTTCTATGTGTTTGCAGACTAGGTTACCCAATATGTTCTGTATTTTACACAGTAGTAACTACTTTGGGTCTGATCACTTTTGCTTGTATTTTATTTATTCAATGATTTTCAATGCATAATTGTAGTTTAAAAATAGTCTTCAACTCCGCCTTCGATTAGGTTGCACTTCGCTTCACCACTGATGCATAGAGGCAGTGGTAGTTTTCTTTATTATTTTGCCATGTCTGCATATATGTATGTTTCCTGTAAATAAAACTACCAATTGATGTGAGTGCTTTCGTTATCTTGTCGCCCAGCTTTCGTGCAGTTACAGCTATGTTTTGCTTGTTGTTTTCCTTCGGAACTCTAATGGCAGTCATATCCGTTGTCATATAACACAGTGGCAAAAGCGGTAGCGAGAGAATACGTTCAAACATCCAATGACTTGTTCGCCTCTCATATCAGTAGAGTAGTAATAGCTCTAATGCAGAACAAATATTAATCTAGTCACGGGTGGGAACCTCTTTATTGACAAATGTTGCCTTCAAGCAACATAGGAAGTGTTTCTTTCCTGTCCGGTTTTTGTATTGAGTACGCATTTTATGATTAAATGCCTTCAGACAAAGTAGAATGAAAGGAAGCAAGCGCCATTTGTAAGTTTGAGACGTGCACAGGACGAGAATAAGTTAGGCACGTGGCTCGCTTTCTTTTGCATGTACGTGCAAGGACACAACCTTTGCATAATCTGATGTCTGCAATAGTGTCAGACACTTGGTGTAAAACAAATAAAATATGCACCTATAATTCACATGCAGAAAGCTATGTGGTCATATTCCAAATAGAGCTATATGTGTTTTCGGGTGAAGGCCAGTTCCAGTTTTGTGTTTGGTGTTTGGCTCCTATTACCTTTAAAGATTTTCTTTTTGTTGAATATGCTTATTTCCTGTGTGTCCTGCACATTTAGGTGAAAAAGAGCATCTTTCTCGGGTAATTATGTGCGCCGTCATTCAAACGTTCATTTTTGTCTGTCCGCAAGTTTCACTTTGGGAATAGAACTACAGGATGTTTCAGCGAACACTTTCAAAAAACTTTGAAAGTTGCCAATGGCAGATATCACAATTGTAGCCCATCAGCTGGTCTACTCTAAGAGATGGACATTACTTGCACGAAAATTCGAAATGCATAATTGACTAATTTGCATAAACTCGCTAATGAAACATTTAAGTAATTACCTTCTGGCTCATATTGCAATTCAAAAATTCTAGCCGTGGAGCTCGGAAGGCGGATCTACTTGGAACGAATTCTCAGGATGACACACAAGTTTCGACATATTTGTTCCCGAAATATGCCGAGAATTGCGTTGGCGTTTGTCGTACTCTGGGTGCATGTTTGTTGGTATGGGTGCTACGAGTATCTTTGTTCTCAGGGTCGGGGATACGCGTTGTGGACTCTTGTGTTCTTCTTGGTCAGGGTATCCATGTCTTCTGAGAACAGCTCTACCGGCGGTGCTAGATTGTGGTCTTTCGATGTGGTTTGTCTTGCGAGTCGCCACCAATTTTTCCCAGGTATTATGTACTCCCAGTTTCAGTAGGTTTTCTGTTGACGTGGTAGGTGGTTGCCCTGTTGCCAATTCACACGTCTTTCTTATCAGTATGTTCAGCTTGTCTCCTTCTGTATTCTGCATATCTAAGTACGTTGTACCGTAGGTGATTCTGCTGATACCCAATGCTTCTATGAGTTTTAAGGTGTCTTGCTGCTTCAATCTATGTCTTCTGTTTGTGACCCTCTTCAGCAGGTGTGAGCTGCGTGATCGTTTCTTGAAGTCCGTGTACTGTGACAAGCCCTGCTCCAGCCATCTGGAGAAGCTCACATTCATCAAATTCATCGCCGCCGAAACATGGGTATCGTCATTGGGCTCCATGCTACAGCTCTTCCGTACATGCTAAAACACGCAAGTCAAACCTTTAAGAACGTGACAGCGCGCAATCACAGGTACTACGCGTTTCCCTCGGCCTTCCGCAGAGCACCTCAACAGCACGAACTGTTATAATGGCGCAAGAATACCTCATCACTACTTGCATTACTACCGATATGCTTAGGGCTCATATTCGTCCCGTCTCATGGATGCAATCAAGCTCTCTTGCTTGCCTGCCAGAACGACGACCACAGACGCCGTTCTCCAATCTGGTCAGCATTTACCGTGCCTTCCTGCCATCATGCTTCACAGCCTGGGTAAGTTCACCCTGCGCTTTGTGGTATTTAAAACAACCTTAAATTCACATTTCCGTACTAGGGATAACAAAGAAGAATGACCTGCCTACCTTGGCCTTGAAGCAAGCAGATATGGATTGTTTTCACATTTTCTACTTTCACCAAGTTCACATATATACGGATGTCTTTCCCGCAGACCAGCTCCACTGGCGCAGTGGTTATACTATCAGGATTAATAAGCATCATATACAAGATTTATCACGTCACAACATCGACCCGTTCTGAGCTTGTTGCCCTCCGAGGGGCCATTGATTATATTAACAACGAACCGGCTAATCGATGGGCGGCATCCTGCGACTCAAAGGCGGCCCTACAATGTTTTTTGTAAGCTCGTCGTCTCGGGTTCTGCGAACAGATCGTGCCAGAGATACGAGAAACGCGCCATCATATGATCGCGAAAGGATACGATGTCGTGCTTCAGTGGATGCAGGGTCATTCATGCAGGGCTGGTCATATCCGGCAACGACCTCGCCGACGAAGCTAGGAAAACACACCAAGGAGAAAATCACGTTTCTGTACCTTTATCGAGGACTGACGCAGCCCTACACTTAAGCAGGCTAGCGCATCAGATGACATTGAAGAAGTGGCACACAGCTGAATTCACCCAGCATCGATTGCATTCCCTCGGCCCATCTGTGCAATTGCGGCTTTTACATGGACTTTAAGGAGATGACGAATCAATGCTTTGCCGGTTAAGCCTGGCCGTCGCATTCACCAATACATATACGTGTTTGATTGAAATGGCTGACAGCGGCGAGTGCAATGCCTGCGATGTCGAGGAGACTATGGTACATCTACTGTGCTTCTGCGCATCTTTTGAAAATGAAAGACATGACCTCTGCACAGCTCTAAATTAGTTACATAACTGTTCACGTTGAGAAAGATCTTGGGATCATGGCCTCGCATATCGCAGCTACAAAAGGCCCCAAAAGCGCTGCTGCGATATTTGAAAGCAACCGGACTTAGTGAATCTCTGTCATCCGGTCTATGTGAGCGCCAGTACATATACAGCAGAAAACAGTTGAGACATCAGCGATATCCACAGTAGACTTTCTCTTCTCTCACTGTTTCCGTCCGCTTTCCATTCCCCCATTGTAAGGTAGCCAACCGGGTTCAGTCCTAATTAACCTCCCTACCTTTCATTTAACGTTTTCCCTCGCTGTCTGCTTGGGCAAGCATACAGATCGAAGAAAAAGAAATTTGAGCGAACGCGGGAATGAGCATTAATTTTGTCTAATAAGTGCGTTTCGATGTTGTATGAATATGACTTCCTTTATTTCAGCGAAATTGTTTGGGCATTACTGACGGTTCTGTCGATTACAGCATAATGGCCTGTCGTAATGTTACGAATAAGCCTACCTGGTAGGGAGAAATACGAGGATGTCACGAAGGAACGAGGAAATAGTGTGCTATGAAGAAGTGTAACAAAGAAAGTATTCTGAATTGCTTGACTTTCTGCTAGAAATCTTTAAGCTGCACCTACGATGGTCGCTTGCTCCACCGAAATTGTTAGCCGCCCGGTTTCACTAATATATATATATATATATATTTATATTTATATGGAATAGGTGGAATATTTAATAGGTGAATGTTTTGTTTGGACGAAAAATAAAAGGGTATTTGCAGTGTTGCGCGATATCTACACGAAAGATAAACTTTCAACAATTGTGCCTGTGAGCTTCGTGCTACCTGATGAGATACGCGCAAGGGGTAGCCGAAATAATTTATTATTAATAACGTGCCCGTCTTCGTCTGAGATAGTATACCTTAGAAAACACGTAACTACTATACTGGTATTTGTTCTAGATCAGACCAAGGGAGCAGACCGCGCCAGTCGAGCGCTGGACCAAGGGCCTGACCCTTAACTCTTACGTTAGCAGTAGAAATGTGCTCATTTTTGGTGCTTTTATGTTTTAACTTTATGTTTCAAGACCAAGTAGTCGCAACTTGTACTGCGAGACATAGGATTATAGCCTGAACACTAGGGTTTTTAATCGACGTACAGCAGTAATAATTGTTAGGCAAGCTTTGAGAATCATTATTGGATTATTGGAGAAGCCCCTCAAGGAACACGTATTGAAGTAAGAATGTGCTACATTTTATATAAGTACTGAAAGTAAAAAGAAATATCTAAATTATATAACATATGCACCTGGTTTCCAGTTTCAAACTATTGCAGTCATATCACACAACAATATTTTAATGAAGATTTCTTGGCGTCAATACTAGCCATAATGATACCCTTGCTATGCGGAATAGGAGTAGCTTGGCAAATATGAAAATTGGCAAGTTCCTTTTTTATGCATGGACCATTTGTTTTTGCTCATTGCATCAGGCACCCGGTTTGTTTATTTACTGGGTTATTTAGGCTGTCGAAGTAATGGGTCTCACTTAAGGGAGCATGCCGAAGCCTATTCGTACTTCCATATTGCGTTCGATCAGCTTTTCTCTGCAAGCAAGGTGGCACAGTAGGAGTCCAACTGGTACTGGAGCCTCCACGTGCATTTTCCAGTTCCTTTACAATACTGTAGGGCAGGTAAAGTCTTGAACGACATTGAACAGTAATGAATAAGGGCACATGCACAGGCGACGTTCAAAATGAAAGCGATTTGACAGCTAGTCAAGTTTCAGTAGAAGGTCTGTCTGAAGTTAACTGCGTGCTCTTGTGAGATCTAAAGCCCCACACAACGGAAAGGATTGCTCGTAATGAATTCTACATACACTGTGGCAGCGCTGATTAATAAGATCAACCTGTGGTGGCGAAAATAACATTGCACTTGTTAATAGTCGGACGCATTGATCAAGATAACACACTCTCATAAGCGTATACCTTTGTTGTAGACACCATTAAAACAGACTATACGTCCGATTGGAAAATTGACAACTCGAAAGCAGATTTTGTGGCTTCACTGCTGCTGTCATTTAAAAGTCATGCTGACCAAAAGCTCAAGCTTAGCGTCCTTGTTTAGGCGCAAGGAGCACTCGAAGCTAATTTCGTCGATACCTACCATCGCAGTTTTATTTTGCCAGACTCTCAAAGCTGCCAAGACTCGTCAAATCTAATGAATAGTTGAAATTTAGTTGTAACTTTACACGCTGCGTGATACTGCCAGTCGAAGAATTTCATTGAAAGTTTTTAACGATTCGTGGAAAAAAAAACTTTCCATAAGGTTGATTGTTTTCTGTAGGCGCCGCAATGAAACAGTTGGGCAGCGGTTGCGTCTTCCGTTATTTTCTCTTTCTTGAGTTAAGTTTTCCACGTACACGCAATACTGGTACATATCCAACCAACGTTTCTGAAGGGTATATGCCACCCAAATAGAGACAGAATAATGCAGATGCAACTAGGAGAGTGGAAATAGAAAGTGCGTGAAAGGGTACGTAGCCTTCAAACGAGAAACAAAACAAGAAAAGTCGCCGAAATAGCACAGGTCGAGCAGTACATCTGTCAAGGAACACGGCTTATGATTCTCACGGTCTGGGAGTAGGTCTGGGAGGTACGCTCCGCGTCAGGTCATGTCCCCGCGTACGTTCTCGATACAGTCTGAGAAATGGCTCTTTGCAGCGAGGCCAAATGCAGGGAAAATGCTCTCCAACTGAAGCACCCTCGGGCATATTCGGTTTGACAGAGCAAAAGCCTGTGGATCCGACCCACGCGTACTCTCTACCGTCTATATAACACACGTGTCACTTCTCGTTCACGAAGATTCCTTTGGATGTGCACCGCGCTCAACGCTGCGAAATGCACTGGTCCCGAATGGTGCCATGAGGCAGCAAGAAAAGAGGCCATCTGCTACAGAATAACACGCAAAATACGCCAAAGGAAACGCGTCTTATGTACTATCTGACAATGATGCACCAAGAACTGCACACTTTACTGCATGATACTTTAAACTGCGCTCGAAAAAATTGGGAAGAGTAACATGCGGAATGGATTTATACAAGCAAAACGGAGCCTGGGCATTGAAACAAAAACTATTGATAGTGTCTAAAATATTCAAGAAGTCTCATAGTGAATACTGCCTGAATATTTGGTCTAATTTTTTTGGACAATAACGGTCTCCCGCGGGCGCGGGATCTTTCTTCTCAATGTACGTCGTTGCCACTCGCTACTTCCAAAAACATTTGATCATTTTCTTGGTTGCACAGACTGAAATTATTTCTGCATTTCCGGCTTCCCTCCCGAAATAATGAGAGAACAGTGAAATTTCTCGCTACAATGGCAAAACATTAATCTCTAAAAGAAACCTCTAGGTGGCTTGTTTGTATTTGCTCAATGAGAATATAATACCTTGCGAAGCATTTTAGGCTACTCATGACAAAGCAAAGATTCTGGCTCGAACACCAGGAGGGCAAACGTGGAGCGGGTTCGGTTTTCGTTCGATCCCTTTCCTTCACGTTGAAGTTATTCTCTCGGAAGAGACTTAAAAATCACTACCATACACATCACCGCGGCAAGTTATATATGGCTTTGCTCTTTCTTGCAGATGCTTGGCTAGGTAATATCATTCTGCATCGGCTCATGCAGAATGCAATGACCCGCCATGGTTGCGTAGTGGATTTGCCGTTGCGCCACTAAACCTGAGGGCTAGAGTTCTGAACCCGACTGCGGCGGCCGCTTTCGATGGGGGCGAAATACGAGTATTCAGAAATACAGTATTCAGAAGCTCCCATTATGGCGTGCCTCATTGTCCTATCGTTATTTTTGTGTGTAATAATCGAAAATTTATTTTTGTTATTAGAATGTAATGCAATATTTACCGAATAGTCGTCCCGTCAACGCACAGAAGACTGGTGCACATAAATGGTAATATTATCGCACTGCAATACAACACGACTCAAAGACACGGCACAGAGCCCGCATGTAGTCGAAATTTGAGCACCTAATTTTCTAGCTAGGCCACGATATTCCGTGACTTGAAAGAAGAAAAGAAATTGGCATTTACTGGAAAATATTTTTAACTAATCATGAAGTTCTGCAGGCAGTTTGAGTTACTGCAAGCAGGTAATTCCCCCTTCGTTATCACCAAGAGTATTGTCCTTGTTCAAAGTCGAACGATGGTACCTTGACTAAAGCGTAAAAATGGCGCCTAAGGACGATCCCTCTACTGTTACCCTGCATTTCATCCATATGTTACTAGTACGACACAACGCCTTTCAAGGCTACTGTGGAAAATACGGGACAGATGAGTGTAAAACACACAAACACAGAACGTTGTTCGCGTGTGTATTCTATTAGCTTGTCCTTGAACGTTCCCGCCCCGTGTTCGTGGTCGAGGCTTGCCTCGTCGCGCTAGAGCACAACTGCTCAGGCTGAGGGTTGGTTGCGTGAACGTGCACGAACGTTTATACAGACAAGGGCGTGCGGAAAGTCCATTGCGTACGTCTTGTGGCTGCTACGAGACACTTCAGCACCTTATATTTGAGTGTCCCGCTTTCAGTGCGCAGCGCACGTCGCTAGTGAGAAACTATCATCTCCTTGGCCTGCGGTGTGCGACACTCGAGGAATGTTTATACCCCAGTGGCTGTGCATATAAACGTGATCAGGCCCATCGCGCCCTACTAACCTTTATAGAACTAACTAACTTAGGTTCACGCTTGTAGCATGTACATTCAACATTCGGTAGTAGCGTGACCTTCAGTGACCGACTACACTGTGTGTGATCAGTACTGTACCCTAACCCTTCTTCCTTCGAAGATGGGTTGTGGCGGGTTCAACCACCTTATAGTGTACATTGTGAACCGACTACCGGTGAAACGGTGATTACGTGGAGCTTTACTTGGCGTCTCATCGCGGAGAACACAATTAGCCGCATAGCGAACTAGCCATGGATGTGGTTGATAATTGTGGAGGCTGTTCGACGCGGCGTCACTTTAACTCCGGCTGCAGAGTTCTACTTTAGTCTTTAGATTTGACCTGTTGCAGTGTTCTACTTTGGTCTTTAGATTTGTCCTGTTGCTCTCCTTTCCTCTTTCCTTTTTCCTCCCCTCCTTCCTATCTTCCATTTATGTGTTGCTGTCACCTCCCTTCAGAGGAGTAGGCAGGCGTTGTGCCCCTTCCGGTGGCAGTTGCCAGCCTGCTCCTCGCTTTCTCTTTCCTGATACCTGCGTATATGTGTATATGTGTTCAAAACAAATAGTAATAATAATAATACCTTGCATGGTTCCATACAAAGACACTGTGTTCCCAACTGGGGTAAATCAAAGCTTGATAAGAGAAGAATAGATTTAGCTATACTGGATGTACAATTCGATTATGTGTTTCCCCTTCAGCGAATGATTTGCAAGCTAGATGTAACGTTCTTTTACTGCTATGTTTTCTCTTTTGCCCATCGCATCGACGAAGAATCCACCACTTTTCTTCCTTTGAGAAAAGGTAAGTCGGCTTGCAGACAACTTCAAGGCAATATAATTGGCAGATGCTGTGACCGGGATGGCAGCGCTAGCTTTTTATGGCAAACCAGCGTAGTAGCGTCTCACGGGGAGACCGGCGTGAGGCGCCGACTAAACCACTATCAAGTGCTCGTTAGTGTTTCAACGAGTACCATTAAGAGCTTGAAACGGCAAGAATACAAAAAAGAACAAAAAAATAAACAGCAGATAGTACCATGTTTTAAATCAGTAACTTCCTCTCAAGTGGGACATTTGTCAGGTTTTTACTAGATTGAAGGCTTAGTGCACTTCTGCAAGCGCTCACTAATGACCAAGCCTTCGCTTCCGCTTGCTCATTATGCTTTCGTTCGTTCACAAGCCTCGGTGCGTCTGTCTAGTTTAGCCAGCGCTCAATGTCTCCCTGTGCTAAAAGTCGATAAAATTGGGGAATGCTTGGGCTCTCAAATTGGTTTCGTTTTACGTGCGCATGTGTGCTGGATATGTGATTTCATTGCAACCCGTGGTCACTGTCGTTGAAGAATGTGCCTCAACGGGCATTAGTAAACTTTATCTTTTAGAGTTTATTTATCTTCATTTATCTTTAAAGTTTATTTAGTAAACTTTATCTTTTAAAGATTTTTCTGCGTACATCTTTGGAGAGCCGGCATGGTTCATGGCGCGGATGCAAGTTGACGTCTTCCTGCCTCTGCTGGGAATGGCGACTTCAGCGGCGGCTGCGTCTAGGAAGTGGACCGGCCTCCAGAGCGACACCGACGGCGATGACACCAGCGTCTACTCGCTGAGCAGTGAGGACTTCTCTGATGACGCCTTCGAGCTTGTGCGGAGCCGCAAGGCGAAACGAAGACACACCGCCAGGGCATCCATGCCTGCGAGCAGGCCAACGGTGGGACCAACTCGGAATACCACAGTCAGTACGATTCTATTTGTACCGGAACTGGCTACCGACAACCTCAGGCGACTCAACAGACAGTCCGTATCGGTGCAACTTGAAGCGATGGCGCCAAACCAGATAGCAGACGTTAGAGTCAACACACGAAAAAATGTGTTGGCTATCGACGTCACACATGAGACTGCGCTGAGAAATTTGACTACAGTTACAGAACTAGGTGGCGTTAAGCTCCGCTCGTACATCCCCCAGAACAGTGGTTCAACTACTCGTGTCATCTACGACGGGGACGTTTCCATCTCCAGCGCCGACTTGCCGATCCTAGTGAAGCCTGCCGTTGATGGCGTCGCCATAACACTTGTGTGTCGCCTCGGCACATCCCGCTGTGTGAAAATTATATTCAAGGGCGAGACTCTCCCTTCGCACGTCAAGGTGGGCCACTTTAGACACCCTGTGCGACCATTCATCCCAAGGCCACTGCAATGCCGCAATTGTATGAGGCTTGGACACGTGAGTGCCGTGTGGGAGAACACAAGAGTTTCCTCACGCTGCAGCGAGCCACACGCTGCAAACTCTTGTGCAGCCACGGTTCTCAAATGCACCAATTGCCTTGGGTCCCATGATGCTTCATCGAAGGACTGCCCCAAAATGAAGAAGGAAAAGGCGATCTTGAAACAGATGGCGAGAGACCATTCGTCTCGTCGGGAGGCTGTTGCGGCCGTTAGAAAGCGACGCTCCCGACGCCGCCGGACTTCAAAGAACGCTGATACCTCTATAAAGAGTACGCCCCATCCGACATCACCTCCTCCTCTGCCCCCTAGGTGTGAGGCAACTCAATCTAAATCGGACAAGGTCATGGCGGAGAACAATACAACTTGGTCCTCACTACTAAAGCAACAACCAAAGCCAGAGCAACAGTGGAAGTTACAACCGAAATGACATCTGATTCCACAGCCGGTGCCACAGTCGCTGGTACGACCGCTGCCACAGCCGGAGGAGATGCCACAACCGGAGCCTAGTCAAGTCATACAGCTGCGCACGGCTGTAGAGCGAACAGCGCGAGTTCCTGACAAATTGCCCGAAGAAGACCGGCAAGTCGTTATGATGCTCCGGTCTCTGATGAATATCCTTCGAATACTCCTAAATAACCTGCACACTCCGTCAGCACGAAGTGCAATGCAAGTGCTGGATACTCTCAATTCAGTACTTGCAACTCTTCAGTAAGCATCATGGGTCACCCGCATCATTATATTCGCACTGAAGTCAGAACGACTTGGGTTTAGCTTAAAAATGTACTGCCACGCACTGCAGCGTACTGCTGACGCCCACCGGATCCTTTGTCGTCACTGGTAACTTCAACGTGCATCACCAGCTATGAACCACCAAAATTGACGGCAGCCTAACGTCTCGACGGAGCACTTGCTTTGATTTGACTGATTTCCAAGCACTTTGCTGCGTGCAAAGACAGTGTTCCCTCTATCACGCTTTCGTCTTTTTGTTCCCCCTTTCCCTTCCCCCAGTGTAGGGTAGCAAACCGGACGCTCGTCTGGTTGACCTCCCTGCCTTTCCTCTCTTTGCTATCTCTCTCTTTTTATCTTTTAAAGCCAAGCATTTTTTGTGAACTTTCACGCTATTTATTACTGACCGTGACTGGCTGCTGCTGTTTTACCAGAAACCTCATATGCAGGAAAGCATTACCATTTTAGCACCCTTACACGTGTCCTGGCTGCTGGCATAATTTTCGGCGGAATTACTCAGCTAAATGACAAATAATACCTAAATAAGCCCGCAACAACAAATTTGCGTCATCAAGAGCACAATTCTTTCAATAAAGCGAGCATTTCTATGCGTACTTTCCTATAGTTTGAGGTTTGGCGAATGTATTTGGCCGGTGATTCGCTGAGTAATGTGCACTGTTAATAGTGTACGATGTACTGTACATTGTACACTGCACTGTCTCCAAGATCGGCCTGCTCTGGCCGGCACGGCGCCCATCGGATGCAGTGTCTTAGCCAATGGCACCAATATCACAAATAGTATAAAGTGGGGTCATGTGGGTCACGCGCTGGGGGTCTCCGCCTCTTCATGGTCATCATTAAGATCGACTGACATCCTGAGGTCTGGTGCGGAAGAATTCGTTTAATGGTATTGTATTAAGTTGCGAAAATGGCAAGAAAGTGCGTGTATGTGATATGTGAGAATCCGGTTACATGCTAAGTTTAGACAAGCGATAAGAGAGCTTGGAAAGCCTGCTCCCAACAACCGTCACATGCACTTCGCTCCTCAAAGAGGCAGGACGTGTGATGAGTGAGTTCTTGAACAACACTTTCCCTTCTTGTCACGCGGTTTAAACCATGGATCTGGTACCTCAAAGTGACGCAACGTAATTCTAACCCATCCCTGTCGCATTTACCGTCAAGTTGCCACTGACAGTGTTTGTGCATGTGCTTGTGTATCTATGTGCTCTCGAGCGAATGGCTTTCTCAGCAACTTCGGCGAATGTCGAGGTTTGCGGTTTTGACACCAAGGCACTGATGCGAAGGACGGGTGCTTTCGCACGAGCCAGTTGCAGGGCTGGTCCGTCACCGAACGCATATACCTCTTTGAGACGCACACACATTTGACCACGAACTAGAGGCGTCTGCAGCTTCAAATGCTATAGTGGCAGATTCGACAAAAGCATCCCTGTCCCCCCCCCCCCCCCCCCCCCCTTGGCTCATGTACACCTGAAGAAGAGGAGCTCCTGGAGGAGCGGAGGATGGCAGTCGCGTTCTGTGCTGACACTCGCGTGGCTGGAGACAGCACGCATTCGACAAATCGGCCTAAATGTAAAGCAAAGTGTGCTACTTTGGCAGCTGTGCGGGTTAACTACTGCATTATCTATGGAATTAATCAAACGACACGCGGTGCGTACCTTTCGTGAATACAATAAATAAAAGCCACCAAGCTAAGCATTGCTTGATTGATTATCTTCGTCAATTGTTTCTCCACTCTAATAGCTTTTTTTTTAATTTTGAAGCAGACCAGGTCTTTTGCTAGTTGGGTGGTTGTGCGAAACAGTGCTTGTGGCTTTTGAGAACGTTAACTTGCTAAACCTAGTCGCTTGTACTCACTAAGCGCCTTTGTTGTATCAAAAGCGCACTGCGAATACGAAGACCAATGTCTGATTAAGAGCGTAAACACGAACAATATGTTAAGAATAACTGCGGATTCAAGAAATACGTGAATCATTGACACAAACTCAATACTCTTAGCTCATAGGTGCCAATGATCAATGTGCTACGGGCGGGCGGTGGAGAAGCCGGGCCTGACGCACGATGTGGGCTCGATCGAGCTTTTGCTATAATAGCGGACTGCATTTTCCCCATCGCTCCCTGAAGGTTGAACAGCGCCGTCTGACACGCGCTGCGAGTGTTGCATTTCAATCGCCAAGCTTATGCAAATATAAATAAAGTTCGGTTATTTTTACCTCGCCACAACGCACACTTCTTGCTGTGAAATTTCCGCTATACTGAAGTAATAACAAACTGAAACTATACTGAAAAATAACAAACCTGCGGTCCCAGAAAGTAAAGACCATGGCCCCTCGAGGTTTCCACAATTATCAATTATCGTATCATGCATATAGTCGTTTGTATGTAGCGGAGAGCTCTAACCGGGAGATAAAAGCAGGTGTAAGCGAAATGAATTACCGACTAAACGCGTTTGACCCCAATATAAGGGCATATTTGCAAAAGCAGGAATAGCACCACAATGGATGGTCTTCGGCCAACGTATTTGGCCAACGATGCATTCTTTAAAATTGTTAAGAATATATGGTGGCCAGTTACGTGTTTTTTTCCAATGTAGTTCAGATACAAAGGTCTACACTTACGTTTGACCTGTGCATTACAAATCAATGCTTTCATTTACCAGTCCGCAATAAAGCTGCAACAGACCTGTGTGTATGACTTCTAACTGTGCCGAGTTTTGAATTTCTTAATCGTTTTTCGATTTTCGTGCTTGACCTGCACAACAGCACAAGTGGCATAAAAGTGGAATGCCGTGCATTGCTTAACTGGCATCTTCTGTAATTCTTCACATCCTGTTAATGCATCTTCGTCGCTTCTCTGTTTCATAAAGAGCACGTGGTGCATTTACACATGCGGAGCAGAAAACACAACAATATCCGCAAGATATTTTCTTTATCTTGTGCCTTAGCATACAAATATGGGTTGCGATGAATAACTGTAATATGTTTCACTCTGGATTCTCTTGCTTCTACTTTTCTTTTGAGATTCATTGTCTCGAAGTATGCATTCGCAGACACCCCTACGGTGCAGGGTGGCTCTCGTTTCCCACGTGTCTGTTGTCATGGCGACTGCAAGAGTGTTCTCCGCGCCTAACTAATGGAGGGCGCTAGAGCGTTGAGGCGAAACAAATGATAGGGTGAGTTAGCAACTGCGAGTTATCTTTTTGGTCGGAACTACAACAAGACAAACTGCATCCCGGAGCCCAGATGTATGGAACTCGTGAGCACCGCAGGGAGCACGCGGAGTGTCGGTCGTCGTAGGGGAGGTTAATGTATCGAGACAATTTTTTTTCCGTTCTCCGCAACAACTGCATCTGTTCGAGTAAAGCATCCACTAATTTGAGAGGTAAGTCACGAAGTGCAATACGTCGCACTGTGATTTGCATCTTCACACCTGCTCAGGTTCACACTGCTCCGGTGTTGAGTTTTATAAGAATAAACGTAGAAAGCTGATCGCACAGAGGGAACTGTGAACAGTGGTCATCCGCCAGTCAAGCAACGTTGTTACGTGTAAGTTTTCCTAAACCGGTTGTTCAGACGGCGTAAGCGTATTTCTGGTCGTCTCTTTTCCGCCTGCACAATAAGCAACAGGGCTGCAGCATATACAAGGTGAAATCCGGTGAGACAGTCCAGCATAACGCTTACAACAAGGTACTTATTGGGAGCACTGCGAGCCAAACCAAGAAGCATATTTGAAACGCGCGCGATCGGTGCTTTGCTTCTGCGATACCTCTTTTAATATGTAAGGCGCACGCGTAGGCTTTGCCGAATTTGTCTACGACAATGGAATTTAGGATAAAAAAATAATTGTAAATTGATTCTTCCCATAGACTCCGTGTTTGAGGTTTTCTGTTATTTATTATCTTTTATTGCTTCTCTTCCTACAAATATGTATACAATATATTACAGAGGAATATAGCAAATTCCGTGAATTCTATATGTTCTGATCTCTACGTCATTACAAGTGCAATATTATTATGTCGACTGCAAAGAAACACTTTGCCGTCGGATACAAGCCGCCAGCTTAGAAAAAGAGAGTAAGAACATATTCAGGAGTATACGTATAGATGCTAAAATTTCTAAGTATTCGGTGTTCCTTCACACTACAGCAAGTTCCACCAACCTGTGACAAAGCAAGCTCCTTTTCACAGGGCAATATGGTCAGTAAGCGTGGCTCTGGAAAGTGCCAGCTGAACCCTGTCACGCATTCAGTCCTGTTAGATTGCACCTTTCAGGATACAATGCGCGCCGTCCTAATTGCCTTTGCGCGACGCATTCACTTCTCATTAGGAACAGTCGAAAGAACCAATTATCCCTCGTCACATTATGCGCTGGCACAAACAGTAAAGACACTAATTACCCTAGCTAGATCCATCCAGTCATCACTTGAAAGCATAGCATTCTGAAGTAACAATCACAAGCTTTGTTTGCATGAACGCGAGAGAAGCGTATGTAATTAGCTCAGCACATCGCATTTTGCGAACGCGTCCGCGTTCGCCTGCTAGACGCCCATAGATGTCAATTTGGCCGTGCAATGTCAAATTAGGAAAATAGAAGCCGACTTCTAGGCCTCAGCTTTCGTTGTCGTGCGCAAAGCGCGGGTAAAATAGAAGGCGTCTGTCAGTAAAGGTAATGATCGTTGCTCGTTATCGCTTCCAGGTACTTTTGCTTTTGTCAGCTTGGACGAATATCCGCATTCTCCTTTACGTGGCTATACTAACGCATTTTCGGGAACGTTGTCGCATTATCCATTCCTTCTACCGTGAAACCGCGCTACGAGCAGCATGAGCAGCTGCTGACTCAGCTCCGGCAGAATGGATGCTAATATGTAGTTGATAACACCGTTTTTTTTTTGTCCTGCAAACTTCGCGATGAGAACGAAATCGCGCGCGACAGCACACTCCTTAATAGCGGCTAGCTGCGTGCATTGGCACTCATACTCAGATGCAGCAGTGGTGTTTAAGTTCATTCTAGGTAAACTGTATAGTCATGAACAATAGCCGTGAATTTTTCTTGTTCATCGTAGCCTAGGCATGACTTCAGAAATGAGGTGATGCAGCCTATGCGCGAGTGTTCGTCAAGAGTTCTAGGTTGCAATGGTGCGCTAGAAGGAATTTCACTTTTTTCTTCATGCCATGGTCTTGAAACGTATCGCTCGTGGCTGTACCTTATAAGAACGAATTCATAATTTTTTAGACACGACGTTATCTCTATTTATTGAGACACCCTTCCGAGTCCCTACGCGGGAGGCAGATGCAAGCCAGGACTCCTACCAACAACACACATGTTCCTTCTAGTAAGAGCGGGCCAAAATTTACGTAATAGCCACTTTTTCTTGAGACCCGCAAAAGCACGAGCAATCGTACAGGTTGTGTAAAACTTTCTGGCTCCGACTCCACGTACTTATCTTTCTCTTGTATGATTTCTTCTTCTGTCTTATCCAGTTCCATGCCAATCTTTTTCGATGGAAACATATTTTTACAGACGTTTTACTAGTAAAGAAACGCGCCATGTTCACGAAATCACGACCTTCTGACTGGTGGAATCGCATATAGCTTACAAAATTTGCTGATGAATACAGGAGAGCAAATGTTAGAATGAGAATGTCCTCATTCTACGAGCTAGTGACGCTGACGGCGCATTACATGTCACCGAAACCAGGCTGCGTTACGCCACATGTGCCTAGAGAGAACAAAGGTGCAAGATCCCTATATAAGTTGACCAGACGCTGCGTGTATCTGTTTGTAGGCAATGGATTCGGAGTGCACAAAAGCGTGATGAAAAGTGGGGTCTACATGTTTTGCGGCAACTTGGCGAAGTACCACATCAAGGCATTCATACAGTCGCCGTCTGCACAGAAAGCTGCAGCCATTGCTGCTAGATTTGAAGCAAAGTGTCACATTCCGCAAATTTTGAGGGCAATATACTGGACAATCCCATTTACCGTATACCGTGATTTCGTAAACAGGAACATACTAACTTCTTATAGCATGCTGGCTGTCGTCCATAACCGGGCTCTGTAAGTTTATGATAATTTTAACAGCCTTTTGGGTCAAGTTCTTGTAATACAAGTGTAGTTTCGTGCATCCTCTCGTGGCTGTATAATTACCTCAACTATGAACACCTCTATGCATGTGTGCATATCATAGGTCGGAACACTCACTCATGAGTGCACTCACTCATATTCACTAGCACTAATTTCAAATGCCTGAGTGCATGTGAATGCCAGTGAGTGCGAGTGGAGGTGAGCGTGAGTGCGAGTGAGTGTGAGCGAAAGTGAGTGCGATTGCGGGTGAGTGCGAGTGAGTGTGAGTGGAAGTGAGCGAGTGTGCGAGTGACTGCCAGTGAGTGTCAGTGGAGGTGAATGCGCGTGTGAGTGAGTGCCAGTGAGTGTGAGTGGAGGCGAGTGCGAGTGTGAGGCAGCGCCAGTGAGTGTGACGGGAAGTGAGTGTGTGTGCGAGTGAGTGCCAGTGAGTGTGAGTGTGAGTGTGTGCCAGTGAGTGTGAGCAGAGGTGAATGCGAGAGCGAGTGGGTGCCAGTGTGTGTGAGTGGAAGTGAGTGCGAGTGCGAGCGAGTACCAGTGAGTCTGAGTGGAGGTGAGTGTGAACGCGAGGGAGTGCGGTGAGTGTGAGTGGAAGTGAGTGGGAATGTGGTGAGTGCTTGTGAGTGAGTGGAGGTGTGAACATGAGTGCGTATGAAGCCTGTGAGTATGTGTGTGAACGTAAGTGAGTGCTTGTGAGGGTGAGTGCAAGTGAATGTGAACGTGGTGAGTGTTTGGTGAGCGAGTGGAGGTGAGTATGAACGTGAGTGTGAGTGCAGGTGAGTGTGGACGTGGCTGAGTGGAGCTGAGCGTGAACGTGTGTTAGTGAGTGCGGGCGAGTGCGAATGTGAGTGAGCTGTCGTGAGTGTTAGTTCACGTGAGTACGAAGCTGAATAAGTGAGCGCGAGTAGAAGTGAGTATGAACGTAGGTGATTATATCACAGCTAGCACAAGAACTGCAGACGTGTGAAGTCCCATTGAAGAATGGAACGCGATAGTGCAAACGTGCTACGTTTGCATCAGCAATCATGGGAGGCTGTTGTTGGCAGGACCCTGTCGAAGAGGAAGCGGACGCAGCATCGAAGTCACGCGCGTGTGGCGCGTTCAAACTGTTGTTCAGATAATACTCCATTTAAGAGCGTGCGCACCATCGACCTGCCGTGGCTGAAAGGGCTAACGTGCTGATCTCGCAACCCATAGTTCCTTGGGCTGCGAGACTAGAACGTTATTAGTTTGATTTTCAGGTTATATTCTATTTATTTGTTGCCTTTATCGGAAATTTACGCTCACGGCCAACGGACGGTGGCAGTGCCGACACCCGATTAAGAAGCCACTAATCTATCTTGTTCAAGAATATATCTTTTTCTGAACCGTCAGAAGTTAAGGTGGAAGAAGTCAGCATCCCATGTCAAGGTCACCGCTCGTGCGTTGCCGTTCACATTGCCGTGATATGCACGTGCATTTGTTCTTTGAATGTGCGATGGTTTGCAGGTCCTAGAAAGCGCGACTTAACTTGATATTTCAAATGCGTTTTGGTGCCCGGAGCTTCAGTTGATATGAATGAGGGAGACACTCATTTCTTCTCGCTGATGGTAGTGGAACGGCTTCCAGTGGATGTACACTTGGGAGACATGTGAGTGAGAAGGCTGAATTGGTCTTTAAACAAAACTTACTCATTCTGTGTGCATTCAAATCAGCCAGAGAAAATAGTTCAAATGTAGACTCTTCAGTGAAATTCTTTTTTGAAGATGGGGTTTGTCCTCGTCTGTACACTCTGAACAGCACACGCCCCCTTTTGTACTCGTATTGGCAAGGTACGTGTACTAAGGTTTCACCTTGCGTTCACTGAAACGAACGTTTCATCTTCCAATCTGTCTTTGCGCTACTGAAGCTTTAGTAAATGACGCTGAACGGCGCTTTCCGTTTTGGTTAAGCTAACTTGTATGCACACCTTTCACTGTATTGAGCCAAATCAATGCATTCTATAATTTACTACGTCCACACTGCATGTTTTCCTTGCGTTAAAAATAGAGCATTCATTCGTGGCGGCATTGGTCTTGGATATGAGTTAACTATACTTGCTGTCTTATTTTTATGTCCTTTACCTCTAGAAAAAAAAATGATGCTGCGCTAAGTCATCGACAGATGGCAGGTGCAAACAGCTAAAAAAAACCCGACAGGCTCTATCTGAAGGGCGCAGCTGCAAAGGGCATATTAGCTTCAGGTACGCGCTGCAGAGGGTGTATAGGCATTAGAGATAAAATGATGTAGCCAGATACATAAGTTACCTTTATTCTACCGTTAGATAGTTTACATACCGAACGTATCTTAGAGCTAGTCAGTATCTTAAGGTCTAATTTTGCGATCGTATTAGTTGTCCATGCGTAGTGGCCCATCTGTTTCGTAGAGGGTGTTTAGGGCGATAGATTACAGAAATGTTCTCCCTAGTTGTTGTGTCCGACACTACTTTGCACCGCTGAAGCTCGCCACACTCGTAGGTGCCTTGGGGCTGCTGTGCTTGCCTCAATAATTTGCTCTTGCGCTACCTATGGAGACGGACAGGTTTACGCCATGGTCACGTGGGTTTGTGATCTCCCTGTCGTCTAGCCCGAGTCTCTTCACGTCAATTCTAGCCGCGAAGTGTCGAACGCAGTGGTGCCATATAAGAGCAAGCTTTAAGTTTCTCCGATAAAAAATGTTAACTTGTAGGTCTTTTGACTATTGATGTGCAACGGCTTGTTCGATCAATTACACAGGCTACACAATTGCGAGCTTTCTCAAATGCGTGCCGAGAAATATCAAACGGATCGACAGACGTATTGCCAAGCTTACGCCTGTCCGAACGCTGGACGCGAAGATAAATTTACCTTGGCGTGACAAGCTGGTGCGAATCGGCGCCTGCACGCATAACACTTGCATGATCGAGTCATCGCTTCGTTTCTGTACGTAACGATATCAGAGTAATGTTCAAGACATAAATTCATGCATTAGAAAGCTTACGTGCTTAACTTCGGCAACAACTATAGGGTGGGAGTGGGGTAATTTGGCCCAATCTTGCAAATGCGCGCTCTCTCTCTCTATTCGCAGGGGGCCCGTCGTAATCAAAAGTGGTGCTAAATAGCAACGCCTTTCTGCTGCCCGAGTGTCATCACGCCATTTATACACCATGTTTGAGCTCTTGAATTATAGCTATAATGACTGAGTGAGCTTTTTCCTATGGAAGCACTGGTTCTTGGATCGACAAACGCACTGGCAAGTGATGTCTCTCTCAACATCAATTGCAAGGCTAAATATAACTACGGAGGCATCATTTGTGACACAACAAGGACGGCATATGAGAACGTGACACATCCGTGTTCGAGTAACAACTTTGTTCTGAAAGCGCCAAATGGCCCATTGAGCGAAAAAGCCTGCGCCGTCTGCAACAGCTAAACGGCCGCCAACTTCCCATTGGCTGCGACGCCATGTGGCCAGCGTGCGAACCAGGTGACTGACGTCACTTCATCTGGCACGCATCACGTCAACCAACGTCACGTCATGTCAGCCAACACGCGCGCCAGCGTGACGAGCGCGCAGGGCTGCTCCTGCTTGCTGGGTCGGGCAGCACGTACCGCTATGAAGTCCAGGCCAGTACACTACACACGAAGCGAGGGAGTGGAAGAACGCAGGAAAACGATCGAAGAGGCAAGCAGCGGGGCCCCACATCGTCGTCAACTCCCTCAAGATGCGGTGGCCGGAACGAGCATTAACCCAAGCAGTGCTCTCATCCCAAAACTCGAAGGGCCGTTCCGCGGCTTTCAATTGGGGCATTAATGCTTTCACATTCACAACTCGTAAGAAGTGCTTAGGACTCATTAGATTTTTTTTTCGCTTACCAACGGTACGGAAATATGTAGCATTTGTAGTAAAGATCGAAATACATAAGTGGAAATATAGCCTGATTTTGCATGTGGTTTTCATTGATTGTAGAAATTTTTCCCGTAAAAAAAACAAGAGCCGCCAACTCTACACAGGGACGAAATACAACTGAAAGCTCGGCGATGAAACGGCATTCATTTTCGACGATGAATTTGTCGCAGTAAGAAAGTACTTATAATACATAGCATTGCATTATCCACCGAGAGCATGGCACAAGTTATCCTGGAACAAAACCACACGCTGAAATTCATAATCTAATGCATCGCCAGACTGGCGCGTAATGAAAGTTCGGGAAAGGAGACGTTCCATAAACATAGACAGAAAAGGGAAGTCCGACGAGAGGCATGAGATAGACTACAGTTCCCACTTTTGTTACGGGGGAAGCAATCTTTACGGCTCCTTTATGGGCGCAGTGAGTCTGTGAACAACCGCGGTGATTGAGCACGAACCGGTCTTTGTTGCCGGACATCAATGCAGCAATAACCGGAGCAAAAATGACAAATTTCGTTTCCTCACAGCATTAATTTGCATCTAGAGGGCAACTTTTATTGTTGGATTATGTTCGTTGCTACAGCGTTTACTTCTTATGGACGACTTTTAATTAGAGGGCTATTCCTGAAAGGACTTCGTTAGAAACAAATCGCGCCAATCATGTATTGCTTTTATTTAGTGTTTTTCCTACGATTCACAAGAACGTAATTCTCAAGGGTGAATTATAGAGTTACTTGGGAATGCCGTGACTCAGCTACGGATAATTGAAGTTTCCAAAAGCAAGGCAGGCAGTACCAACTAGTCTTCCCTGGCTTTCGGGTTGCTTAAGCAATTGTTTTTACTTGTATTCTGCTAATTCTGTTTACGGGCCTGTTCACGTTCACACAAGCTATTAATTCTCATGCACAAGGTGCAGCTAAGCGTAATGTATTAGTAACCATGCACTTATTGTATATAGACGAAAAATATTCTGCAGAAAACAATAAAAGAACGACATGCTCGCTCGCAGTTGTACTGACTGCTTCGCGAAAATGCATCCGTACGTAATTATTTCAGCAACATAGAACCATTCTATTCATGTTTGCACATAAAGGCGAATGTATGTATAACAAGGTGCCGTGCACCCATTAGCGGAAGCTCCAGTGTTATTCGCATGCGCTCTGATGCAAGTGTCTGTCACTATACATTAAATCAAATATCTCGCGATGGTGATGAAGATAATTTACTGCAGCATACAAGGTAGAATGTGAAAGTCTCTTTGCAATAATTATTTTTCGTAATAGAGCTCACGCAACCTTGACAACATCTGAGAAACTTTCATAAGAATCTTGCTGAAAACAAGTGAGCATGATGATAATAATGAGAGTACACGCACCAAAATAAACTGAACGTATTGCGCAGCTTTGTGAGGACTGCGCTAACTCGTACAGATATGAATTTCCTTCGTGCCTAATACAGCGTACAATAAACGTAACGGTATTACGAATACCTTTACAAAATTTCTGTGGCGTGGTTACGTTTCAAGTTGCGCTATTCATTCATTTTGTCTCACTTCGTCATCAAACAGGCTTTTGCGCAGCGCAGCTTGTTCAATTTGCGATACCGCCGTAGCGTGCGCTCTCCATAGTAAAGTGCGAATACGTTCGATTAGAGACTTCTGGTTTCCAATACAACTGAGGTCACCGCAACACGCAACACGTTTATTTTCGCTATATCAATAGTTGGGAGCTTGGATATGTCAGCAACTCTGACGGCTCACATTACTTGCTGCGATGGCAGACACTCTCGGTATTGTTGCTGGCGTGGTGCAACAACCACATTCATCTGCACGTAACGCACGTATGTATTGCCTCAGCAGTTTGGGGAGGGGGGGGGGGGGGCGCCGCAGGGGTTGGTGGAATGGTGCGCCCTTGTTGTTGCCACAGTGTGCATTGCAAGCGGGGAACACTTTTATATATCAAGTCTTATTACGCGGTCTGCTCACTTGACTGCTGCAGGGGCATACGCCCAGAATGTCGAGCGAATGCCCTTAGAGATACCGCAGTACTGACAATTATTTTGCCCAGAGCTCCATGCTATGGTCGCATGGTTACGACAGTAAATTGTAACCTCTCCTGTCACTTCTTTTTGCTTGCGACAGTAATGGTAAGGCTTATCCCGACCCTGTTTGATATAGCATAGGGCGGCATGTTATTAAACTGCTTGCACGTTATTGACTTCCACGCCATACCACGCGCACTACTGCGACAGCGTTAGCGTTTGTGATAGTGATATCCCATTACTTTGGCTACAATTGATGTCTGCATGCAGGGTTGTAAGTTTGCTAATGCAACATAGAGAATTTCTCAAGAACACTGGCACTGAAGAAGCGCCAATACATCTTGCACTTCTTTACATTTAGGCTAACAAATTACGTCTCGCAGTACGATTTTGCCTACCGAAAGTAGATTGGAAAACATCTGTCGACACTATCGGTTTCAATGAATAAAGTTTAATGCAAGCTGGCGCGCCCTGTTGTTGTCAAATGCAAAGGGGGTTTCAAAATCTGCGATAAGATTCAGTATTGCGGGACCATGTGCACAAAGCGTGGAATTTTTTCTGAAACTTAATTGGGTATGAGCACCCAACGAAACATCCAGCATGCCCAGTAAATTATTTTCCCCCCAGTACGAGGCCATGTAGAATTTCTACACCAAATGCCCCATAGGAAGTTTAGAGTAAACGCATCCTGATGTTTTGGCAAAACCCGGCGAGCACATGTTCTGAAAAATGCGAGCACAAATTTCATACGACAGTCGGACGCTTGGCAATAGGAAAGAAACCTGCATTTATTTTTTTCTTTGTTTCTTTCTGTGTAGCCTTTTCTTACTGCGATGCTGCCATGAAATATTATCTGCTATGGTACGCGGTATACGAAATTTCGATTGCGCTTATTTGTATTCCGCACGTTAACCAAACAAGAAAAGAAGAATTCTAGCCGGCTCATTTCATATAGCACAGAGTACAGTTCCACCGACGAGGACTATCTGTAGTTAACCTCCATGATGTAAATTATTCTTAAGGAGATTGTACACAATACATTAGTGAGCAAAATGCTATAGAGCCTAACACTGAAGCTCCCAAGGCCACGGAAACATGCCTCGTTTAGGAATGGTCACAAACGACCTTTTGTCATACGGCTCTACATTGGAGGCCCTCTTATGCTTCAGAAAGGCATATGATGGCAATACGGGATATTGCGATACTTGGGCTCTATGGCACTAAAACGTGCGCTGCAATTGTTTGTTGAATCGTTTATTTTTGCTGGAAACTTATAGTTGGGCTTGATCAGTAAGTGTGCCTCCGACGTTGCACAGATTCAAGGCCTAATCCAAAGGGCCCATTATTTTCGCCGTTAGGCCCGCTCCGTTCGGCGCAATAGGCACCAATTCGCTGTAATGTCTTTACCAGAGTCCCCATTTTTCGTAGTGTAATAAAGACTGCTTCCGTTTCCCTTCGCAAGAACTGCCTATTGCTACGACTGCGGGCTGTCTACGTGATCAAGCTAAAGCAACCCAACTTGCCTGCTTAATAGTATACTTTTTTATCATGGAAGCGACGGCTGTTCATAACAAAGAAGCTCTGCGTTCCTAATTGAGTTTGGGCATCATTGTACATTGAGCGGCAAATGGGGGCTTATTTGTTTTCCGTTGTCCTTCCTGTCGATTGAACCATTGTTCATCACACACTGGCTGAACATATAGGTAGACGAGAATTATCCCCAGCCCCCCCATTGGTCATATTGATGCATGCATATTGCGTGTTTCTGGTGGACGATGCACGCGGGCGCCCCGACGAATATGACGAACGCTCTCTGGCTCTCGAGCTGTCGGCTGAACTGGCCATCGCTGCATTATCCATATAAATATACTTTGTAAATAGTCTAAAGTCCTTAGTCCTTCATTCGCATACCAATATTATACAGTACACGGGATGTTTACAGGAACTTATTGAATAAACACGTATGCGATTTTAACAGTTACGCTTTTTGCACGATAACATGGACTTTACTCCATCCAGGTGGCTACGTGATAGATGTATGTGTTGTTCTATGGTTAAGCCGCTCAGCACAGTTCCACAATGCTTTTGGTACGGTGGCATGCGGCGGCGTTCGATGACGCGGTCGGTGTCAAATGTCAATTGAAATATAGCCAGAGACGCATTCTGTGTTGTAGTTCGAATTGACTTTGCAACTTATATCCCTTGGGTTGTGGAGCAAAAGTTACCCAGGCCATATCGCTCTCAAATAAAGACCAACATCAATGGTTTACCTTAGTCAGTAGTGTGGAAATTCTTTTTCACACACTCCCTTTCACCGACTCCACATTCGGTGTCAGCAAGGACGGTTCCTGGTGACAGTGACAGTGACAAGAACTTTATTAGAGTGACCTTAGGAACTTGATTGGAGGGAACCGAAGGCTCCCCAATCAAGTTGGTGGCTCCGCCCACGACGGGACAGGGAGGGGGTGACTCTCCGCGACGTCGTGGGCCCTCTGGAAGGCTAGTAGTTGGTTCGTGAAATCCGAGCTCTTCAGCAAGGCGTCCCACTTGGACTTGTATTGAAGGTCGGAGCCCGCGTTGTAAGGGCACAGCCAGAGCATGTGGTCGAAGGAGCAACATGCGTGACCGCATTTGGAGCACGACTGCGGAAAGTTGGGGTCTATCCAACGAAGAGCTCTGGGCGTAAGATAGGATCTCGTCTGTAGGAGCCTGAAAGCAACGGCCTGAGCCCTGTTCAGTTTCGGGCTTGGGGTGGGGGAGGGAGGAGGGAAATTCTTCCTGCTGTGTCTCTAATGCGCCGTAATTTCATGGAAGGTGGTAAGATAATCTTTGCAGGGCATTCCTGTGGGACAGCTGGACCGTTAGCTCGGGTGCGGTTCGTGAATTCACGCGCCAGGCAATCGGCCCGCTCGTTAGGGTTGCACCCCGCTTGGGTAGTTACATCGTTCACGTGGGCCGGCAACCACGCTATGGTATGACCTCCAGTGTCTTCTCCCGTAGTAATACGAAATGATATGTTGACGATGCCGGCTGCGTGTTTAGAAACTAAAGCGGACGAGAAATCCCTGACCGCCATGCGCAATTCGAAGAAAATGGCCGCCGGTCCTTTTGCGGCTTGACGGGCCAAGGCTATCGCGGTTTCCTCCGCCTCGTTCGCGTGTTTAGTGTAGATTGACGGGGCGCTGATAAATGTTCCACTCGCGTCAACCACCGAGATTGCAAACTTGCCTTCGCTGCCATATTTGGCGGCGTCGACGACGAATGCATCTGCCCCGTAAGGATTAATTCGTCGAAGAATGGTTCTAGCCCGCGCTCTTCTGCGATCTTCGTTATATATTGGGTTCCTCGGCACGGGCTCAACCTTTATACCTTCCCGGGCTAATTTAGACAGGGGTGTCTTTCGAGCGGTGCCTATATAGGGAGTATACCAGCTTCATCAAGAATCTTAATTCCCGGCTTAGTTGACGAAAGCCTCGAAATTGTGCAATAAATTGTGCTTCCATTAATTCGTTGGTGGTATTGCGAATTCCGAGTTCAAGTAGTTTTACTGTGCTAGCGGATTGTGGAATACCGAGTATTCTTTTGACGCCGGACCCGATGAGCATGTCGAGTTTGTTCTTTTCGATTTTGCTCCATTTCACGTATGGTGCCATGTAAGTAATATGACTGATGAAGAAAGCTTGGAAGACCCTGAGTAGGTTCTAGACAAAAAAGTGAGTGTCGCTTCTGAGCATTTAACCTAAGATTATTTGAGTATGTGTGTTCGCGGCCTTCGCGTTCATCCTTGATGACTATAAGGGCGAAACGCAGGCCATTGTAAAAAGCTGGGATTTAGTAAACCATATAGAAAGGCTCGTGTAGAGAAAAGTAATTGCACCGGTTACAGTGATGTATTAACGGAGTTTGATTAATTTCTAACAGTGACAGAATACGGCTGTACTACTTCTGAAGGGCTTTAGAACACTTTTATGCAGCTTCGTTATTCTTTGATGAATTAGTTGTTCGGAAGTCTAAAAACTAAAGCGATACCCACTTTACTTACCCTCGCCGGATAAATTGCGGATAAATATGAAGAAAAAATGGTTTGTGCAACCGATGAAACGGCGAACGAACGGGCTTATTTAGGTCGTGTATGCTGACCGACCAATTAGTGGAAGTAAGCGCTCCTCTGTTCTGGATAACAAAGTAAATTTACACGGAAAACCTCTACACATAATCTTGGCTCACATTTCTCTCTAAAGCACACCAACATGTTAATATTATTGTGGTTTATATGTGACGGACTCATTCATTGCCTATTGTTTCTTTGATTTAGTCATTTGATATGGGCCACTGTGGCGTACAACTTACATAACATTGCACGAGATTACGTACTTGTTGCCTATAGTGAAAGTAAAAGAAATCCTACGTATCGCCATTAGTTATGAAGCATTGCAAATAGAGCTCCACTAAAGGTTTTATTCACGGGCACTCCAACATGTACGTTGGGTGCGCATATATTTTTGGCTGTTTTGTCGTACCCAAGACTAACTTCGCCACGCCGGATCACGCCATCGGCCATGTGATTCGTATCTATAGTGCATATTGCGGAACTGAGCACAAGTATCTTGTATAAGTATGCACACTTGTATTGAGTACGGGCTTCTGGAACACGAAAGACAATTTTTTTTTTTTGTCAGCGCAATGATGCCAGAAATTCAAAAGAAGATAGCAAGACCGCTTTCTCTATACGCTGTCGAGTAAACAACTGCATGTCCTGTGCCAGCAGTTGATAAGATTCTACTCGGCAACAGCTTATCCTTATCGTCACTCGTTGCCTTGTGAATTATTTCTGTCAGCCATGTTTACACTACCAGCTTTGTCGGCACTAACGCTACTTCATTCCACCGCGACGTCTCGAAAACATAGCTAAGCGTGTGTCAACAGCGCCTCTCACTGAGTATAAGACTGCGATACTCTCTGACCTCATCTATTAAGTTTTAGCTTCTCCATAATCGAATTGCAGAACAAGACCTGCTATATTTAGATCTGCGTTTGCCACAAAGTACACTAAATGCTTTTTGTGCCATCCATTATTCCTGTTTACGCGTTACCACGTCCTACTAATCAGACGGCTAATTACGCTATCCATGTTTGCTTATGTGAGCTCTCTTACGTTGAACGACAACGTTATAGTTATTCGGCTCAAAGGGCTACCGCATTGAGGATAGTCAGTCAGTGTTTTCTTTCCATTAGCTAATCAAGTTTTGCGTACGTCTGTATGTGTGTGTGCTTGCAGGCATGCGTTATTTGAACGATAAATTTGCGGAAGTTCACACGTTAGCTTACCCCCGACTCTCCGTTTCACGAATGGATATCGAGCGTGCGGCCGCTTAGTAAAGCGAAGGGAAAGTGTCAATATTTACTTTGACAGACTCCTACCTTTTGCTGCTTACCACGCTGGTCTGTTTTCCTTCCATCTTTTTTACCTTTGGAAAAACTGGCCGCTGAGCATGCCGAATGCTGTTACGTTATCTGTATTTCAAGCTCACTGTTAGCAATAGATTGCCGAATGTTTTCGAAACGAATATTCTATGGAAAATATTGGTATACTGGTTCGGAACGTCAAACCAAATATACTACGCTGAGCCAAACCAGGTGAGTGAACGATGGGAACAGAGTGACTACTCAGAGCCACACATCAAACATTGTCATGTGTCTGAATGTCTTCTTTGTTTGTTTTAGCAGCGCTTTTTGTTCACCCTGCGAAAGAAGTGGTCTCGATTTTTTACGGCACGTTAGCGCGCGACTCTTGAGGCCACATAGCAATTGTGAAATGGTGCATCCCGAAGTAGGAATGAAGGCATCAACGACTCACCGTTGCTTTATTCTTAACGTGGCATGAATAGATGTTATGGCGTGAACACTTTTCACGCACAGGAAAATTAACCAAATATATTCATAACCTAAAGGCGCGCAAACAACATTTGTAAGGTAATATAAACACCTGAATTTCGCGAGAAATAAAAGAACATATTATTGGCGTTATTAGAGACGCAAAAACGAGCGCAGTGAATTAAGTTTCAAAAAATGTAATACTCGGCGCAGAGGCAGAGAACATCAAAGTAAAGCTACAAAAAAAAAAAACATTAACTTCGCGGCTATTAGGTGCCAAACCTACGATTGAATTGTGAGGCACACCGTAGTAGTGGGGTTACCCCGGGCTGATTTTTTTGCTCCCATTTTACTCCCATTGAAATCCAGACGCCGTCGCTGCGATTTGATCCCGCGCCTTCTGGCTTAGCAGAGCAACGCCTTAGCCACTAAGGCACCGCGCACTCTAGCAAAACTAGAATGAAGCAACGAATGTATGCAATGGGTTCGAAGCATCGGAACCTTGCTCAAGGCACTATAAATAAACGAGACGGACCATACAGAAGCGTGCACGGCTTGTGCCAGTATAACACAACTTGGTCACAACGAACGAGTGAAAGTGAGGTTTTGCAATTCCACAGCCGGTTGGCTACGCTATTCAAAAGAAGCAAAGCAAGAGGGAAAAAAACTGTGACAATTTATCGTCTATGATCTTATACACAAAACAAAAAGCTTACATGCTTGCTTTGTTCAATCTCTGCCAGATTTCCTTGACTTATTCCTCCTTCATGAAGTTATACTTAAGAAACTGAGTTTACTATATCTTAGATATATTCTACCGCACTTTCTTTGCTTGCACCGAATTATTATTTACTACATTTAACATTTCTTTTTTATTCCGAGGCTGGCTGCTTAAATACGCATTGCTTGCTTTGATGTTGAGTTGATCGCTTTCACATCGTAATACAGGGCCCATTCTGGTTTAGGCACATTCTTCACATATTCCCCATGTTCGGGTCCGTGTTAGTAAAACCTGTAGTAAAGCAAGCATTAAAAAGCGTGTGAGCGTTTTATTGTGTGAGTGGCTATCGTGCCTTTTCTTTGCCAGGGTTGTGCGGAGGAGAGCAGTCATTACTCGAATATGTATGCGCCACATGGGCACATAGCACCGTTGTCGCGCCACACATGGCGATACTTGAGGTTGTTCTAGCCTCTTGCGCGGCGTTCACGTAGCCATAGCTCGCTCGGCACGTTTGTCCCACCGAGAAGGAATTGTGGCGCTTCAGAGAGCCCCCTATGTCACAGCAGGCGTAATTTATCAAACTCAAGCTGGTGCCCATCAGAAGTTAGAAGACCTACAAGTCATAGAAGCTACAAGCTGGAATTTCACATTTGCTCGGCCACGGCCCCCCTGTGTTCCACTCGTATAGTCCAGAAAATGGCGTCCGGAAACTCGAGCGGCAAGGCAGAGGGACATCCGACCCTGTGGACCCCGGCAACTGCAGGAGATTAAGGGA
The DNA here is from genome assembly GCF_023375885.2 of Dermacentor andersoni. NCBI lineage: Eukaryota > Metazoa > Arthropoda > Arachnida > Ixodida > Ixodidae > Dermacentor > Dermacentor andersoni. Next base: position 130,400,061 of record NC_092820.1, read on the forward strand.
AACGCGCGACTTCCAACTACCTACGAGTGGGGCAGGCTTCATCGGCACAGGGCAGTCTCGAGCGCCCCCATTAAAGGCTCAGAGTTCTTTTCCTTAGTGCTCAAATACCCTTCACAAAAAAAAAATAGAAGAAAGCGGGCCCGAAACGAAAAGAGAGCGAGCACCATTAAAAAATTAGAGTGTAACACGAACTATAGCTTTATCATAAGTTAGTAATCTAAGCTTTCTACTGTATGAAAATGTAATTCCTGTATTTCATTACTTAATTTCTGGATGTTAGTGAACATACACTTTCTGAGACACGGCCACCACGTTTCACGTTCCTCACGGTGGCTGCGCCCGGGAGACCAGCTTGCTCAAATTTTATTGCGATAGGAAATATATGGATAGCCCAGCCATATTTTGCCGTCGGCGTCGCCATCATGTTACGTATAAAGTCCAAGGGCTATAACACCGTCGCCGCGCACTGTATGCTGTACGTGCACCTGAGAGCGTGCGAGGGCAGCCGACGATCGCAGCTCAATCTTGCCCTCATAAGGGTCGAAAGCCGGGAGGAAGCGCACCGTCTTGCGTCGCGCACGAGGCACTGGATGGAGGGGAGGAAGTGGTGGGGCGGCGTTGTTCTCTGGAAGCAGCTACGAAAAAGTAGCGAAACAACAAACAACTGAGGGCTACAAAAATAAGATTCCCAATAGGGGTTCTAGTGTATGGCGATGGGAATTTATCGTGTCTTATTTTAACATATGTAGGAGATTAGGCAATATAACCGCCCCCCACCTAAAGAAGACGCCCATACCATCCATCCATCCATCCATCCATCCATCCATCCATCCATCCATCCATCCATCCATCCATCCATCCATCCATCCATCCATCAATCCACCAATTCAACTTCGTGTCGTGCGGCCGCGTGCGGTCGTGCGGGCCGTGTCTTGAAAGCAAACTGCGTTGGGGATGCAACGACGACTCGTGGCTTTGCCCGTACTGTGTTCTCATCACTCAACTTGCGCGAAAGCGAAAGCTGGCCCGAAGGTTAATTCGCTCGCTGCAGCTGCCACGCTTCCTCACGCCAGCGTTTTCACGACCAGTCACCGTGGCCATCGGGTGTGATGTGTTCATGTTTGCCTGTGCGCGCTGACACCAAGTAGTACATGGTGCAGACAACATATACTGACACCATGTAGACACCATGTTAATGTAGTTAATAAGCGAACGTTTACAAGTTTATATGCACGACAGGACTACTATCATTACTGTGTATAGCTGTCCACTAATTTGTTATCGCAATCGATGCTTCGTCTTTCGGGTGAAACTGCAACTCGTTTTTTGCTTACTCTGGCCAACCATTTCTGGCGTCCCTATTGTCTACTACTGCGGCACTTCCAGCCACACCGAATCCTTGGTGGATATTTCTGCTTTCTTTTTCGTTTTCGCTGAATGTTTATAGGCAGTTAACCTTTTTCACTACAGACCACTTTATTTCGAAGTATATTGTTAAGGTTAGACGCAACTAATGAGTATACTGAAAGATAAAAAGGCAAATTGTTATCCACCCTACGCTAGCACGGTTCTGGAAAGGTTACACATGGGGGTTTCTCGTGAAGCCGCCGCAGTATACTAAATCCTTTGTCGAAGGGATATGCTGGCGCATTTCAAGAATTTGAATGCGGGTTATTTAGTATAACTTCTTAGTCATGTCTTATGCGTCAAGCAAGAGCACAAACGTAAGACGATCGGTGCTCGAGCAGTTGCCTTTTTTTGTAATCTTCTTTTGTGTTTCTCCATGAACTCACCCGCATGAAAAATCTGCATAACTTTAGCTCTACTCTGTACCTTACGGAGCCTTATACAGAAGAGGTAGAATTAGTTTCTCCAGTTTCACAATACATTCTATTATTCGGAGTATATCAGGAACATAATGCTCCAACTGCATTCTCGGCGTCACAAAGACAATCAAATCGCGGTGTTTTGTGTCTATGTTGCTATAACATCTGGCCATCTTGCCTTATTTAAAATTTCAAGTTTCCATAACGACCTCATATAACATTCTGGAGTGATGCATAAACGTCTGTGATGACTGCTTCTCATTTTAATGAGGCTTGCACATTGTTATAATTGCGTTGGGGCTTTGCCAAGTCTTTTCTTTCAGACGGCTACGTCAACTTTTGTGTGCGATATAGAAACATGCGATAGATAAACCTAGGCTCCGAAGCCGAAGCTCTTTCACTTCACCTTCCACGATTTGTCACACCTTACAATCCGCATTAGAAGGATGTAGTGATGTTGTAGTTGCTGCAATTTATGTAAACTGTAGGCAGGTTACAATGGCTTCTTTTATTGTATACATACACATAATATACTGTTGGTGTCACGGGGCGACTTTCGCGTTCACGTAGTGGTTAGCGCATCCTCAATTTTGATGTTCCTAAGGCAAAGCATCATCATCATCATCATCATCATCATCATCCTGGTTACGCCCACCTCAGGGCAAAGGCCTCTCCCATACTTCTCCAACTACCCCGGCAATGTACTAATTTGGCCATGTTGTCTCTGCAATCTTCTTAATCTCATCTGCCCACCTAACTTTGTTCCACCCCCTGCTACGCTTCCCTTTCCTTGGAATCCAGTCCGTAACCCTTAATGACCATCGGTTATCTTCCCTCCTCATTACATGTCCTGCCCATGCCAATTTCTTTTTCTTGATTTCAACTAAGATGTCATTAACTCGCGTTTGTTCCCTCACCCAATCTGCTCTCTTCTTATCTCTTAACGTTACACCCTTCATTCTACTTTCCATAGATCGTTGCGTCGTCCTCAATTTAATTAGAACCCTTTTCGTAAGCCTCCAGGTTTCTGCCCCGTACGTGAGTACTGGTAAGACACAGCTGTTATACACTTTTATCTTGAGGGATAATGGCAACCTGCTGTTCATGATCTGCGAATGCCGGCCAAACGCACCCCAGCCCATTCTTATTCTTCTGGTTATTTCAGTCTCATGATGCGGATCCGCGGTCACTACCTGCCCTAAGTAGATGTATTCCCTTACCATTTCCAGTGCCTCGCTACCTATCGTAAACTGCTGTTCTGTTCCGAGACTGTTAAACATTACTTTAGTTTTCTGCAGATTAATTTTTAGACCCACCCTTCTACTTTGCCTCTCCAGGTCACTGAGCATGCATTGCAATTGGTCCCCTGAGTTACTAAGCAAGGCAATATCATCAGCGAATCGCAAGTTATTAAGGTATTTTCCATTAACTCTTATCCCCAATTATTCCCAATCCAGGTCTCTGAATACCTCCTGTAAACACGCTGTGAATAGCAATGGAGAGTGCGTATCTCCCTGCCTGACGCCTTTCTTTATTGGGATTTTGTTGCTTTCTTTATGGAGGACTAAGGTGGCTAGGGAGCCGCTATAGATATATTTCAGTATTTTTACATACGGCTCATCCACACCGTGATTCCGCAATGCCTCCATGGCTGCTGAGGTTTCGACTGAATCGAACGCTTTCTCGTAATCAATGAAATCTATATATAAGGGTTGGTTATATTCCGCACATTTCTCTATCATGGCAGCATGGCATGGCATGCTGCTTCGTAAGGGTTGTTAGTTGGATTTGTTTGTTGATATTCTATATGGATGAATTGAGCGCCTTACCATAACCAAAGTACGGAGTGCGGAAACGAAGTATGGTAGCAGTGATCACGAACTGCCTTCCTTCCTTTCTTTTCCCTCTGGCACAGCTCTCATGATAGGCGCTCTGCCTTGGCTTTTTCCTGCGATACTTGCATAGAGATCATTTTTTATTTTTCTCACCACTCTTCCTTCCGTCTTTATTTCCCCTTTCCCTTCACCTTGTGCAGGGTAGCAAATTGGAGGTTTTAACTCTATTTAACCTCCCTGCCTTTCTCCCATTTACATCTCTCTCTCTCTCTTCCATAGGGACTGCATAAGGCCATCCATCATTTGTAGTCATAGTAAATGCTCAGATCGAGTCCTTAACTGTATTCTATGGCTCATATTTTGACTTGATTAAATATTCCTTCATTCATTTGTTTCTTCAGTCATATTTTTAGGAGTCCGTGCTGTACACAATCAGTGCCCGTATTTGAAAACAATTTCTTTTTTAGTGATGTTTCAGAATCGCTGCCGGAAAATACTGTGTGCGGTGACATAACAGCAGCAAGGTACCGCTAATGTCTAGCTAACGTTAATGTAATGGTGTTGTGGATTCGGCACCAGTTCCATTCAAGCTAATAGGTGCAGCTTTTCTGCGGCTTTTATGCACCTGCTACAAATTATTTCGACAGAGTTCACGCATGTTCGCTAGAAAGTACTCAACAAATGGCAATGGCATACTGATGTGGGTGCGCTCATGAGAATAATAGTTGTGATTGTATGTCAGAATGATTTGGTCTTTAGACCGCGTTCGCCGTCGGATTCAGAACGTTAGAAACATGGCTGCTTCTGTGCATACAATTTTTTGCGAGCAATCTAATTTGGCCATCAAGTTCGCTGGCGCTTCTGAAAATTGCCAATGCCACCAGCACAGACTGCAACAACCAGACTCTGGCATTGGTGATGATAATGTATGAACTGCTGACTGTTATATTCGGGTGCAGCTTTTGTATCACTTCAGCGCTACGCCTTTCTCATTCTTTTGCAGAAAGTTCGCCGCTACAATATCTTATTTGACAATATATCAAGTGAAATAAATTTTTAAAGAAACTGTGTAACTAGGGGAACTGTAACATAAAGTTCTTCCAAATGTTTCTATTCCCATTCTGCAATCAGCTCTCCACGAATGGTTAGAAAATCTTCAGGCCACCCTCACTTCACCTGTCTGTCATGCGACGTCACAAATACCGCGATAGCTCCCAATCTGACATGACGTGTACACACTGATTATGCATAAGTGGATCAAAGAAAGAAAAAGATAATTAAATTTATTTTGACGATTTTTTCACATGAGCAGAGTGCTATTGGTCAAAGGTTTTCGGGCTGCTGCCAATTCACTTGTCAGTAACGCCACGTTAAAAACAGCGAAATCTCGCCTTGTCAATGTGATGTTTACGCGTTAAAGATGCAATAATACGCCGATTAAAACTGACCTTTTTTTTTTTAGAGTCGGGGACTGCTCCTTTCTGCAAGGAATAGAAGGTGACTGCACGCTGATCACCCAGGCACTGGTTACTCCTACCTGCAGGAGAACATAGATTTATTTGCATATAATAAAGCTTTTTACGTGGCAGTATAACGTTGTCGAGCGATTTCGCCACGTATACGACATCGCTTTGCCACCTCTTCTCTGCTGAGGATCCGTTTCAACGACATTATTAGCCTTCCGTTGCATGTCGCCGCGATTTTCGAACAGCAATCGCAAACTAAGGGAACGCGAACGAATCGCAGACGACGGTTATCTATTTTTCCTGCGCTGGCTCGGTCCCCTTGAAACCCTGTGCACTTCACCACGCTAATTGTATCTTGTCCCCCCCCCCCGAAATGTAGATAAGAAAAACAGCTCAATGTAGACAATGGTATTTCTTTTGAAAGGAAACAAAAAAGAGCTCCTGTCAATGAAGATAGCGTTTATTTGGACTGTTCTCACAACGCTGCAGGTCACCGCCCGATGCATATGTCGGCGGTTACGCGAATTTGACGCCAGAAGATTGGAATAAAACAGATTGAAATACTATTACGATATGTGACCCTAGGTGATGCTTCCGTTTCAATGACTCTTAAGCATTTACTGTAGAGCTCATCAAGTTGCCTTGTCGGTAAATCTCAAAAAGAAACGGTCGCAAAGGACGATTATACAAAACGGGCACAAACACAGTTGTGCAAAAGATTTCCTCCCCACTTTTATCATTCAGGGAGTTACGAAATTAATCGAGATATTGCGTGAGTTGCGCTTGAGTTCAAGTCGCAATTTAGTGGCATGCGACGGTGGATTTCATGAGGTCGACTATTGTACAGTGCTTAAAGAGTAAAAAAGAAAGGTATGAAGCGTCGGAAGAACCCCCTGTTCAATCCTCGATATTTGTTTTGATTACGCAAACCGGGTACCGGTGTAACCTGTGCTCCGCCATCTCAAAACTGTCGGGCGTCATTTGTAGGAAAAATAAATTTAAGCAGTACTCTAAAGAATATGCATGCGCCATCGTGTTAACACTCGAGATTTTTATACCCAGCCAATATTGCAAGCGTATACGGCAGGATGTGGTATGGTTACTATCGGGTTCTGGTTGACGCGTGAAGAGGCGTAAGTCGAACGTGGAGTTGCCATGTCAACAAAGACAGGGACGTCGGAGAGTGCCCGCGATCATTACCAGAAGCTGGCCGCTCGCTCCGGTTCCTTGCTCTTTGCATTTTGGGCAACGCTGTTCTGCAAGATTTATGATCTTACCCTGATGCCTTCAGACTGGCCTTCAGGGAATGGCTTGTAGAGCGCGGGTGGCTGCCTAGACGCTATGTCGTAGTCTGCTTTAGCTTTCTTGATACTTTCTTTCTGAAAGTGCTATATTCCACAGCGCCATTGGTTTATAGAAACTTATGGAAACCATGTAATACCTGCTCCTAAATGGCGGTTTTGGATTGAGCATGAATACTTTAAGGGACGCTTCGGTGCCCAAAAAGTCTAAAACATGCGCATGGAGTGGTTCTCTAGATATTTTTTATTTTACTTTACAGAGGCAACTCTTCAAATACGCAACTCCGCCCGCCACGCCCCCCTCTTAACGGCCCTAGTGATTTTGGCACTTGTTGCGAACATTCTGATTCAAATATTCGGTGCGAGCCCAATGTTTTATCAGCGTGCTTATCTAAGTGCATCCTCCAATCCAATTGAAATAGGGGATATCCGCATTGTCATATTTGATAAAGCACGGCAAAACAAAACTGCTTGTCGTCGTATATAGGATCGCTACACAGACATTTGATGCTTAAATCCTTGTTTTCTGGTGTCATGCCATTGTTGTCTGCTGCTGTAAGAGAAGCAAGGCATCTGTGATAACGTCGGTGACAACGCAGGACTGGGTATGAGCGAATAGAATAGAATTCGGATGCTGAACACTGGCCATCTCCGGCGAAGTTGTCTGTACCTGTCATTTCGTTCTCACGAGTTTTTAATATTACTAGAAAAATAACTCGTGCCCACTCCTGTTACACCGAAAGAATATTTCAATAGTTTGAGTATACTTAAGTAGAATCACGCCTATAGGATTAAGACTAGTTTCTGAAAGAAAAGTTATTTTAAATTCTATTTTTAAACGACAACCGCGTCTAATACCCTTTCTTTTGTGTGAAGACGCTGCTGCTTTATAGCACCGCCCTTTCATATTTTCATAGCTTAAAGAAATTTAGTGGCTGAAGTATTGTTTGTGTATGGAATAAACAGCACCTTCGGGTTTGGGGCTGGAAAATTTGAGTTGTTCTTTTTGGGAGAAAGGAAATGTGAGGAACTTCTGAGAAGACAACGCAATGCTCACAAAAAAAACGTAGCAGTTTCACCCGAAAGGCGAGGAATTGACTGCGATAGCAAATCAGTGGACAGCTAGCTACACGAAGTATGGATAATAGTTTTATTGGCTGTGTAAACTTATAGACATCGTCCTACTAACTAAATTAACAATCACTGTGTCACTCTCGTACGAGCAAATATGAACACTGGAGTGGAGGGGCGCTGCATAACAGTGGAGTGAAGAGGCGGGGCAGCAGCAGCGAGCGAATTGACCGTTTTGCTTGCTCGTGCACAAACGCAAACTACGCCACGTAAACACTGCGCGAGGTGGACTGTGTCGCCGTCACAGATGGCTTCCGAAATACAGTGGCCCGGACGGGCACGCACGGCTGCCTTGGCCGCCAGGAGTAGAACGCTCCCCCTTCCCTCCCTCCCGCCCCGGATGCTTGCGCGCGGAGAATGAGGCCGCGATTTCTCCCCGCTTTCCTCCTATCGTGCGCGAGATTGAGACGGCTAAGCATTGCGCACTTTCACTCGCACGTACAGCATGCGGCACGCGGCGATGATTTTATGAACCTTGAACTTTATACGGAACCTCACGGCGACGCCGACGGCATAATAGGGTTTGGAGGGTCTATATATTTGCCAGCACAATAAAATGTATTTGAATCCACCAAAAATAGAAAAAAATGTGCTTCGACATAGCAAGTCAAATACCTGCAGATTAGACATTTATTATTGCAATTTATTGACTGAAAGTTTTTAGAGCTTTGAAAAATTTATGAAAGCTGTTTTTGCCAACTGCGTTAAGAAAAATATAGAATAGAAAAACATGCCAAGCAGAGCTACATCTGGTCAACCTCCCTGCCTTCCCGTGCTCTGCAACTCTTTTCTTTATTTAGTATATAACCATTCCGAAGACAGCATTTTGCCTCTCGTAATAGCGTTCCGAAAGCCGCATACCAAACGAAAACGATACATCACCGTTCCATAATAGTCCTGTTGGCACCCCCTTACTGAGCATGTATCTGATTTGAATTGAATAGTGGGGTTATATGTGTCAAAACCACGATTTCATTATGAGGCATGCCGTAGTGGGGACTCCAGATTTATTTTGAGCACCAGGGGATTTTTAGCGTACCCCCCAGGTGCATGGGACAAGCGCGTTTTTACATTTCACCGCCTTTGAAAGTTGGCCTCTGTGGCTGGGATTTAATCCCGCGAGCTCGTGATTAGCAGCGCAACACCATAGCCGCTAAGCCACGGCGGCGGGTACTGAGCGTGTATGTACGCTTCACCTGCAATTAAGCTGTTGAGCGGGAATGCAGGCAGACAGGTAAGCAAATCGTTGCTTTTTAGGGCCCAGTAAAGATGATAAAACAGCGAGGAAGGTAGAGCTGTGAGATTCCGCTTTAAAGCAATGTTTCGTTAAATATATTAAAACCGTAACTGAAGATTGCCGCGCCTACAATTGGCGAATTCACCATTTGGCATAATTAGAATGATGGCAGAATCTGAATTTTGATGCCGCATATGGCTTCATGACAGCACAGGCTAATACAAAATGGCTTACCAGGGCACTTATCCAATCACTTAGAAGCGATGAATCTGCGCACTAATGGTGACTGAGACTGTCCCTTCATATTTTCTCGCTTGACGTCAAGGGACAATATTCCATAGTATTAGCAACCTCATGCTGCAATACACTAAGGTCATGGAGCGAATCTCTGAAGAAGCGCGTGAAAGCACATACCATAGAAATTAGCGAAACAGAACACAGACCCAACATAGACACGCATCTTGAAGTGTGTGAGGCGAGACAGCCTGATCAAATTATGGAAAAAAAAGCACCTGTAGGTGACTGCAAAGGCGCATAAAGGTACTAAATGAAGGGATTGCTGCGTATTCAGACCACTTCACCCTCGAATGCTGGCATTCTACGTGTGATAATGTCAGCAATACACTACACCTGGGGATCGGCCTGGCACCTTACAAGGGCTCTTTAGACACAGCGCGAACGAAAACCGAAACAACAAGCTTATTGCGCAAGCTGCTGGAGAGGTACCAAACACTGGAGAATCTGTTGCCAGAAATACATGAAAATCCCACGACCATAGCACCTAACCCTCAGTATGTCAATTACACAGACCCAGAGCATACAAACCCACGAACCTTAGCGGGGAAATTACACTTGAGGAGCCCAGCAAGCCATAGCCGAGACGAAATACAATAAAACTACTTGGCCCGATCAAATACCAACATCGCAGCTTCGAAATGTTGTCAAAGACGACTATGAATTACTCCTTCAACAACGAACAAAGCATGAGAGACAGGTACATGAATAGAAGACGGCTAAAACAGTATTCATACCGAAGCGGGGAAAAGCACTATATATCTCCACCTCCTGTGTATGAAAACGGCTATAGCGCACAGTACTGAATAGGCTCCGTGTGCGTGTAGATAGAGCGGCTTATTTACCACATTTTCTTATAGGATACAGACAGTACATATCTAAACAGGACGATTCGCTCCAACTAGAAGAAGATATCACCCCAGAACCCAGCATGACCCAACTAAGAGGCATCCTTGCAATCGATCTTAGAAAGGCCTTCGACTATGTGACCCACGACGGTATGGTACATGACCTTGCAGCCTGTGAATTTCGCACTAAACTATATAATTACATCGGTTGCTTTCTCAGCGAGCGCACCTTGAAGAATACCGTAGGTGGCATATGACTTCACAAGATTACTCGCACCCTCAGAAAGGCATACCCCAAGGATCAGTCATCTCTCCCACGTTGTTCAAACTACCCGTGCTTGGAAGCTTCGATCTTTCAGCAGCCCTACGGGCTATCATTTCTTGCTGCAGTGGCAAACACTATCTTCGTCCCTGCAAAGTCCCTGCAATTTTTGTTTCCACATCGGTTTTGACCGGTTCTGCATTCCAAAGTCGGCTGCAAGGGACCCAAGTCAACAAAGACTGCGATGGTCGCGGTTGGGCTTTTGGCTAAGAATAATTTCTTGTGCGAAGGCTTGTGCTGTAAGTAGGCCTCCTATACCGGGGACCTACTTAAGTTAGCAATCATACATGAGTTAGCAATCATATATGAGTTAGGAATCATATCTGATACAGGTAAGAGCTAGTAATACAAGCTGGTAATAGGAAAAGGGTCGTTATAGGCAAGGAATTAAACCTGTTATAGCTATGCGTTTTTAGAGTCAGGGGAAATTTTGAACAGTGGAAGAATAGGTCCCCTAGGCCTTCTGAGGGGTGCGAGAACATTTGCATGCAAATTTAGCTGTCCTTGATGTACTACTTGCTCGGAAGTTTTTAAAGCTATGTTTCTTTTCTCTATCCTCGACGGATATAATTGTGGATATATACACTAAAGTGATGTGTGAGCCGAGTGAACGCACAAGCTAACAGACTCATGTAACCCTTCTAGACTTACCGACAAAAAGCACAAGTGACTGCAGCTCTCTTCTGGGAACCAAAAAATAAGATTCCTACACAAATCTTTAGCACATATTGTGGGCTCACAGGCAACTCTTTGTTACACCAACCTGTTAATAGAATTGTAGATTATATTTACCGGGCTTATAAATTTACGTTTTTTCTCTTCTTATCACCATCACTTTTGGGCCACTAGGTTTCCACTCACACAAGAGCAAATTTTCGAAATAGGTTTGCGCAACAAGGACCTGAAGTAACGTAAAGATTGCACGAGAATACAGGGTACAAATCATGAAAGTCAAGAAAATTGTAGACATCGTCGTTTGTTCTAAGACATTCGAAATACCGCTTCACTAAACCTACGATTCGCGTGGATTCCTTCATCTCCATTTTGAATAGGCATTTTCTTTTTCTTCATTACTAAGATTAGCTTCACCGTACCGGATCTCGCCATCTACCACGAGATTCGCAAATTTCGCAGAATGTCTACGCCCTCGGAAGTGTGCCCACTCTGGAAGTATATCGAGGGGCAAGTATAGGCAGCTATTGTAGAGATGTACGAGCTTACATTGATAGATAGGTTTGCGGAACACCAGACGCTATTTTGTGCTAACAGTGTGATGTAAGAACCGGAAATGGTGAGAGCGAGATCATTTCCTCTTTACACTGGCGAGTTGAACGCAACATTTCTTGTGCCGCGTTCAGCTCGGAAGTGTAAGATATGTTCACACGGCCGCAGTGGCAGTAAGAGTACAGCACCATTCTGCCGCGCCGTCTCGAAAACATGGTTATGCGGTTTTCAACAGCAGCTGTTTACCGCGGTAACACTGGATTTTGACAGAACCGTGCATTCTTTAGCTTTCCCTTCATACAAACAAAAGACAGGACCTGCCATTTTGTGTCTGCTATTGCCGCAAAATGAATAAAGAGCTGTTTTTTTTTTTTTGCTGCATTCATTATTCCTGTTTACGCATTCTCTTGTCCCACCTAATCAGGCAGGTAACTACGCTATCCATGTTTGCTTACACCAGGTTTTTTTACTCCGAGCGACAAAGCAATATCTCTTTTTTCTTCGGCTATGTGTAGTACCGTATAGAGAATAGTAAGTCAGTGTTTTCTTTGCATAAGCTAAACAAGCTTTGCATGCGCCTTTGTGTGCATTTGGGCAGTTTGTTCTGGCACAAGTATACGAAAAACTGCCGGCTAGGGTGTTAAGGCACACGCGCTTGTTTTCTCTTCCCTCCATTTTGATTGAATGCAAATGCAGTTTGCCCTCACTCAGAAAAGCAAGGCGAAAATTATTGAATTGTTTTTGGCAAAGAGCTTCCCTATTCCCGCAGACAGCCATGGTCTGCGTAGCTTGAGGTTGTCCCCACTTTCAGAAACCATTTTTCGGTGTGCATGGGGAAAGCTATTTTCCTATCTCTATTTGGGAACGAAGTCTTTGCACTACACATTGAAAGTATGTGAAATAAATAGGTCGCTACTGAAAATAATGGTATTCACGCCTTGGACTTCAGACAAAATAATGAGCATGTGCATGAGCAACGTAAAAAAAAAACAGCTTGTATAAAATACCTCAGTATAAAACATTCTCGCCTGTCCAATTGCCCGCGCTGTTTGTCTTTGTCGTGCTCCTTTTTCACAATGTAATGAAGTGTATTTGTGTTTTTAGGGCTGCACTAAAGAAAATGGGACAGGTACCTGTTTTTTCTAGTGCACGTAGCTTCCCCCTTAGATCCATAGAAAATGGCGTTTGAATACACCCATATGAATGAATGAATTCTTTTAAAACTGCAACTTACCCCCATTAGGTATTGCGCCGAAATGCATATTGGTGTTCTTTTTTACAGCGAGATATTTTAATAAATACCTACATTAGTCGTTAGGATGTTCGCCGAACTATTCACATAGTTCTTTGCGAGCGCTGACTTGCAAGTCAGCGCTCGTCCGTGTCGTTCTCCCTGCTGTCCCTGTCAAAACCGCGCTGTTCTGCTTAAATATAGCTATATACAGCTTCGCTGTAGAACAGTTGCATTTGTAGTTAGGAGAGGTGTCAAAAATGACGACCCCTTCATGCTTTGACTGCGAACATGAAGTGCCAATGCCAGACATGTGCCTCTGGCCACGCACTGGGAGATGACTTGCCAGTCATGAAGCCTAAGATATCCGCGTATCTTCCTTCTTTTGTTTTTCTGAGACTATGAAGAGGCGAAAGTTAAGCGACCTCAAACGCGCGGGTTTTGTGGCCGTCAGCTTTTCATTGTGATGCCCCGTCCGCGAATGCAATATAAGCGGGCGCTGTGGGCCCTGTGTCGTGCGTGTCGAATGAGGCCAGCGACAGTGCATGTTACAACGCTAGCGTAGCCATCCCGAAAACTCGCTGTGGGCTGTCGTGCAGAGACTCGCACGCCAGTGCGGTACAGCTGGAGCATTGCAGTAGCTTGGTTTTGAACTTGCGGGAAGCTTTCCGCATGCTAATCCTCCATCATTAATTGGCTCAGCCTCTTTGGGCACAGGCAGCGCGACTTTTCTGAAAAAATTAATTTGGGATTACAAATGTGCAATTATGTATAGAACCAATTTGCAATATTAGGGAATAAATATTTTTTCTAACTTCTTAAATAGAGCGTTTGAAACAAACTTTATCTAGAAATAGAGACGGTTTTCAATGGCTTAATGACACGTACGCCTCGCCGTACAGTGGCGCCTCCCCACTGTCCCTTTTTACTGAACACCTATCGTTACTTTAAGGTTAAAATTATTGCCTGTTGCTCTCATTGCCAGTCACAATATTTCCATCAGCACTATTATATCCAGACACATTCTGGATGGATGTCGGTCCCTTTAAAGCGCTTAGTCATTTCCTAATTATAGTTCGCTGGTTGCTAGAAATTGATTCACCACTCCGGTCGCATCTCAAAACTATTTCATTTCAATTTTTGTAAACAGCGAAAAATGCAGCCGCGTTATTCATTTCAAGTATCTAAAACTGTTAATAAATTTTAAAATAAATCAAGCCAGACGTTCCACTCTAACCGCTAAGCACTCGTCAACCTGTTATTGATTAACACCTAATGTTAAAATACATTCACTGTGTAATACTACACCATTCCCATTTGAAGAAGCATTACGTGCTTCGAGACATTATCATAATAATGTAAGACTCAAAAACTCATTTGGGAGAACGAATGCTTCAGATTCTTCGGTTTTAGCAGGAACCATCACAATTTTGAATAACCTTCCGTCTATCTTTGTTTCAATTACTGGCCAATAACTGTTCTTTGAGCATTTGCGGGGACATTTGTTCCTCTAAAACATAAATTGAAGCCATTTTGCAACTAATAATAACTTCTGCTTGTTCAGGTTTATGCTTGCTAAGTATTAGCGGCCTCATTCCCCTAATACTAAATCTCCCGAGAGCAACCTGTTATAAATAAATAAATAAATAAAAATATAAATAAATAAATAGATAAATAAATAAATAAATAAATAAATTTATTGTTGAGAATTTATTACAGCAAAGAAACACTTTTCGATTTCTCCATACATGAAGTCAATTTGCGTCACTCTATTCGTCATGCATTTTGGCTAGGAGGCAAGGTGCCTAGCGGAATAAAGAGCAGTGCACATGTTGCTTTTATTATTTCGGCTTTACCTGGCCGAAAAGCGTTCTGTAAAAACACCTACATGCCCAAGTGCGTATGAAGCAACTTTCCCCGCAGTATCGCTTTTTATTACTGAGGCTCATGTTTTTCAAGAATGGAAAAGTTGAGGGATAGAGAGAAAACATCTTCAATAGGCCTAAAGATTAGTTGATTTGCAGCAGTGGTTCCCTCTTCACAGTAATCCACGCGCCGTCTTGGCTGCGACCGCCCTCTCAACCAAAATGATCTGGTTCGAAAGGCGGGAGCTGCATAGCAGTGTCTCCCACTCCTCTTGAGGCTAGAGAGAAAGGAGGCAAGTATGGATTTTGTTTGCGATCTATGACAATGTGCCTGAGGGTCCCTAGCTGTTTGCAGTATTTACATTGTTCGTCATATTGAGTAGGGAACGTGACATGAAGCCTCCTTGGGTGCGGGAACGTGTTGCTCTGCGACAATATGAGCGTTGTCTCTTGAGTAATCGTTGACTGTGGTTGCGAAGGTGGCATTGCTCTGCGGTTGAGTCTGTAGTATTGAGAGATTTCTTGGTATGTTGTCAGTCTAGTGGGCTCTTGTGTGTCCTCTCGGGCCTCGTCGATAAGTTCTCGGACCTTGAAGCGGGCGAGTTCGTTGCCCTCCAGGGAGGCGTGCGCGGGTGTCCACACTATTTTAACACTTCTTTCTGGCATCTTGGCTGTTACTATGCTCTGAGTCGTTCGTACGACGTAAAGCTCCTGCGCACTTCAAGTTGATGTCTTGAACAGAGAAGTTCACTTTGTCACGTGGAGTGCATTATGCATCCCGTAAATATTTGTCATGCGATTAACCTCTTTAAACTCGGTTGAACAAGGACGTTTCCGAAAACTGCGCCTAATGGAGGAGGAGGGAAGAGAAAAGTAGAAGGCAGGGAGGTTAACCAGAATAACGTCCGGTTGGCTACCCTACACCGGGGGAATGGGAAAGGGGAAAACAAAGATCACAGGGAGAGAGAGGAGGGAAGGAAAGAAGGAAATTGCGGCGAGTTGGCTGACGCGTGTGGTCTTACAGAAAATGCATTAAAAGTCAAAGAATTCCCATTGTGCTATGATCGCTTATATATTTGCCACCGAATCTACCCCACGGCTCGTATTGGTATCATTCTGCGCCAGAAACAAGTAATTCATGTATCATGCTTGTCCGGCGTGCACAGATGGCTTCATTGTCGACCAACGCATGACACCTTTCGAACTAAATTTGGACCTGCGCGGCGTTCAGGAAAGCATAGCTTGTCAGCAGGCTTGTCGAACCTAGCAGGAATGGTGACGCTTCAGAGAGCTCCCTATAGCACGTTAGGTGTAATTTAGCAAACTCAAACTGGTGCTCATTAGGACTTAGAAGGGTTACAAGTGCTCAGTTCGTTGCGGGAACTTGATGATCTTTCGGTGACAGCTGCGCCTGCGTTCAACACGCTGGGTCCATAAACGGCGTGAAGACACTTGGGCAGGAAAGCAGAGTAATATCTAACCCTTTTTGTCCTCGGTGGATTGTGTCCGTCTTGACAGGTGCCCGCAAGCGCAGGAGATTGAGGCCAGCGCAGGAGGGTACACAACTAAACACGACTGCGGCGGACTCGAGCGGTGCAGGACATCTTCGGGCACCACTAACAGTGGGGTCATATCTGTGCCTTCGTTACCAAACACCCTTTGCAAACCAAACAGGCTCACTACGAACAGGGAGCGAGCACAATTGCACAATTAGACGGCAAGATCCCCACCACATGTAAGGTATATACTATGTTAGGCCAAAAACCTTTCTAATGCGTAAAAATTTTGCTTTCGCGTTTAGCTAAGTTGTTGAGTTTAGTTGAGTTAAGTGTTGAGTTAGCTGTTGAGTTAAGTTGTTGAGGCGCCCATACAGCGTCTGCAGCACGCACAAGTTTCAAATACACCATGGTGACTGCATCTTTCGAAAAGCCTGCCGACATGCTTTTTTCATTTCCCTTGGCAATATATCTCGTCTGCTTTGCACACTACGTCTACACTTTGTGCTATGGCAAATCCTTGAGAGGCATTCCTGTCATTTGGTACTTAACTGCAGGTGCGCTGGTAATTGAGTCGTTCATAGCTGGTAATAGTCTCTCTCTCTCTTTTTAAATGTTTTAATGAGTTTGACGCGGAAAGAAAATCTGCAGAAATATGAAGAAGAATACCGTTATCTACCCGAGTGTAGCACAAAGCTACAAAGGAAATGCATTCGGGTTCCTCCGCAAGCCACTGCTATATACCGAAAGATTTGTAGAAGTGATATGCGGGTCCGTTTGAAGGACTGAATTGTGGGTTAGTAGACGGATTTTTCTTTGCACAAACGGAACAACAATCTCATACGGAAGAAAAATCCTCACTTCTGTTTCTTTTGCACCCCCCTACACACAACAGTGTCATTTGTACAGCCTAACGGCGCACATACGAAACCCTGGTAAATTGTTTACATTACGCCAGTTTGTAAGGCATGCTATTTCTTTCCACAATAGTCCTGCCATATATATTCAAATCGGGTGTTTTTTAGGGATATGCGGCCATAATCCTTATCCTCAATTCCTCAATAAATATTTAAAGGCCCCAAAATGACCGTTATGGCCAGTGTAGCAATGCGGGCTGGTTGGTATGTCATCTTGATCTGAGATTTTACCGAGAATAAGATTGGACACAAGAAGACACACAGGACTAAGTCACACGGAATAAGACTGTGTCGAGTCTTATCAGCGCTAAAAGAACTCAGTCCTTATGATGGCGTTCTGTTGTGCGTATATAAGCTCCTGTAATGACTGCTTCCACCTCAAATCCGTCCAATTCAGCATGTTACGTCAACTTTTGTCGGCCAATACAATCATGGCATTGACAAATATAGGCACCTAAGTCGAAGCTCTTTGGGTTCGCCTTACGCGAACAAACACGACCCTGGCAATCTAAATTACATGGAGACTTCAGCATGGCAGTCACTGCCATTTATAAATCTGCAGACAGCTTTTCATTGCTTTTCTTTCCGCAAGCAGGAATTGGATGCTTACAGATACCATAGTGTGGTGTCACGGAGCATCCATCGCTTTCACATGTTGCTTAACGTGTCCCCAATTTTTTATTCACATATTACAAAGGCTGTTCCTTCGTAAGAGTTGTGAGTTGGATGTGATCACGGACGTTCATCCTGTTGTGATAAAAAGATATGCCTGTTTCTTAAATGCATTTATTATTTCGGCTGTGATTGCCGTGGCGTCCAGAATGTTAGCAACATGGCTGCCACTGTGAGAACAATTATCTTCGGTTTATCTAGCCTGATTAATGTGTGACAAATATTAGCAATGCCACACTACCATTTTGCAATGAACTGACGCTGGCATAGCTGAGAGTGACACATAAACTCTCAAGTGAATATTATGTACGAGTGAAGCTTTTGTATAACCATATTTAAACTTCAGAAAATAAACGCTTTAAATTGGATTGGTGCAACATGACTTTAATTAACAATAATTAAAGGTACATAAAGAGACTACGTATGTAAGTGCTGTTACCATTTCAAGTAGTTACATGCTTATTCTGTTGTGTTTCCCAGGCTGCCTTGCTTAAAAAAGGGAAAAAAAGGAAACAGTCCCAATACACCCCTAAAAAAGGGTAAAGTATTATATTAGTAGATTTATTCCCCATATATCTCAGTGAGTGAGATAGCAAGTCGGGCAAGTTATTGAGGGAGTTGCGTTATATTGAGTCAACGAGCGAATTCCAAATCTAGCGGCACGTTGGGCACAGTTTTATACGGTCGGGTATGGCAGACTACTCAACTGTAACTTTGAAAAGGCATGATGCATAAGAATTGCTTCTGCGCAATTCTAAATTTCTTATTTTATTACCCGCATTTTAAACCAACCTTTCTCTGATCT
This sequence comes from Dermacentor andersoni, assembly GCF_023375885.2. NCBI lineage: Eukaryota > Metazoa > Arthropoda > Arachnida > Ixodida > Ixodidae > Dermacentor > Dermacentor andersoni. The sequence continues at coordinate 130,418,531 of NC_092820.1, forward strand.
GTGCACTCCCGTCTCAAAGTCGCCAAGCGTCAATTGTTAGAAAAATAGATTTCTGTTGAGCACTGAACAAGGTGCCCTTCGTCCACCGTCTTAACACTCATCATTCTTGGAAACCAGCAATATGGCCAGCATATGGCCAAACGTTGACTGGATAGTAGTGGCTTCCCGTTGAAACTGCCAGAAGGCGAGTGCTATAGCGTGCAAGCGCCGCCATCATGTCAACAAAGCAAGCCTCGTCCGGGAGAGCTTCTGACCACTATAGAAGCTGGGCACTCGCTCCAGTATTTTGCTTCTTTTGAGTTGGGCAATGTGCCTTCGCAAGATTTATGACCTTTCTCTCATGCTATCGTGCTCGCCTTCCTCGACGACAATGGCTCTTACAGCATTGGTGGGCTCTTACACACTATTTCATGGCGTGCTTTAGCCTTCTTCCTACCTAGTCTCTGAAAGTGTTCCATCACACAGCGCTCTTGGTTTATGGAAACTTACGGTAACCATAGAACCGTGGTAACCGTTGTAACAGTGGGAAATTTGCCGGCTTTAAGTTGCCAGAATAAACGAAACATTGGTTCCGAACAGTATTCGCCAGTAGGCAGAAAGATGTATAGTTTTATTAACGGAAATGTTCTATAATAAATATTCGCTTCTGAATGACTGCCATATTCTCCCCGCACCCAAAGGTAGTTCAGGCACACATTTCCTGCTCAAGTTGGTTCTTATCGCCACCTGTCGGGTTACTAAACAACGTGCTTGCTGCAAAGTAGACGTACACAAAAGGCAGACCCATTGGTGACGACACGGCTGGCACCATGGCTTGCTTTTAGTGTGTCCTGGTTGTGGCAAGTATGTGTTTCAGTAAATAAACTCAGTTGGTAAAGAAGCAGTTAACTTGGTGGGGTACGAACGTGAGAAATAATTTCTCCCTTAAATATCACGGATAGATGTTGAAGGCTGCACCTCCTTGAAAGTGGCAGAAGTAACTCTCTCCTAATACTACTTGTAAAAACAGCTTTATTTCCTTAAACACCATCGAAGTTGTGACATGACGTTAGCTTGGCACATTTACGCTGTATCTTAGATTTTTATGAGCAATCGGAGTATTCGAGACGCATTTAACGAGTATTTTAGCCATGTGTGACCTTACGCTGGTCTCGGCGATAAATTAATTTGTATTTGCCGGGAACCTGAGAAAAGGATATGACGAAACCGCTTCCGTGGTATGCCGCATGCATTTCACTTTATGTAAGGCGAGAATACCATATTACCTTATTGTTCTCGTAAATACTTTGAAAGGGATTGAATCAATCTTAATTAGGGCGTATAGGAAAATATAAAGTACTTAATAAGCGAACACAGCCGCACAAGTATGACAAGCGTAATCTAATTCTGAAAAAAAAAGAGTAAGAAAGTACATACTATCCAGCAATTGTATTCATGCTGCAAAAGTTACCTTGTGTTACTGTGCACCGTCTTTAGTAAATCACAAAGAACTAAGTTTTCATTAATGTTATTTTCTTATTATGTTCGTCACCTAAAGTGTCTGCTAACATTACACACTTAACCGCACGCATGTATTCAACTTTATGTTCAACGTGGTCAACTGTAGTCAAATGATCACAACGTCACGGGAAGCTGCGTTGTTTTTCACCTACGGATGGCAGTTTAGTTCGACTGATGGAAAAACAAAGGCATGCTATACAGCTAGACACAGATGAGGTGAGGCCCTTAATTGCGTAATGTAGCGGGGCTTTCTGAAGTGATTAGAGCTTGGTGTTGCAATTCTATGCACATCAATCAAACGGGAACTTTTTTTAAGGGGGAAGGGGAGGGGAATGGAGCCAGAATTCTGGTATGAGTGTTAGGCCTCAGAGGCTTGACAAACGAAATTTCACTGAACTAACAACCGCTACATGTAATAGCGCGCTCGCACATTGTAAAATGCTTGAACTAATTGTCGAACTCTTGTGTAAACGCACTCATATTGCTTGAATATTGCTTGAAACGCAAACATATCAATCACAAAGTTGTTGGGCACCTCAAGTAAGCTCCGAATCGAGCATTTGTTTAGTGCTCAGCTTTGTCTCCTTGATTTTTTCCGATAAGAAACAAAAGCGCACGAGACATCCAAAATAGGAAATCGATAGGCGCTCGCACGCCGCTACTCAAGTGCTCCCAAGCGAATAGCCACGGAAACACGGCTTTACTAGCAGGGGTAGCTCCATACAGGGCTTCACGCTATGTGATGGTTGCGGCATCAAGGGAAAACGCCGCTGACGCATAGATAAGCCGTGTACGATATGGCGATAAGAGAATGCAGCTGTATATTTTTCAATGGTTGCTCGTAGGCGCTTGAGTAGCGGCGTGCGAGTGCGCATCTATTTCGTATTTCGCGTATTTCGTGTATTTCGCGGACTTTTCTTTTTTTCTGAGAAAAAACAACCAGGACCACTTCAGAACGAAATAAATGCTTGATTCCGAGGTTATTTAGGGTGTCCTACTACATTGTAAATGATATGTTTGCAAATCAAGCAATAATTTAAAAGCCGACTTATTAAACGTAATTAATTAAGTAATACTTCGTGATGAAAAAAACGCTGGCCGTAAGTGCATACGGCATTGGCTACTATGCAGTCGGTACAACTTCTCTAGAGCTCTTGGGTACATTCAAAATCTTGGTCCAAGTGAGCTGGGACACCCTGTATATGGAACACTTGCATAAGTATCATATTTATGCCCTTGTAGTTTTGCAGGTTGCCTGCTGCCACATCTCTCAACGTGCTAATTACAGTTTCATGTATAAGGTTTAGGGCAGTTGTAATTGCGAAATTGATGCCGAGTTCTATACTAAAGTATTTGCAGAAATACTCAGACTACGACCACTTTTCTAGATATGCCATCCCGAAAGCCTTCAAAAAATGCCTCGGCGTGCCGTTAAGTTTGTCCTGAACTTTTTTAACTACACGTTATAAAAACCACTAAATAGAACGCCAGTGCACTTCCGACTATATTTCACGGTCGCATGTCTCAAAAGCATAGTTATGGTTCCAATATCCATGTAGTTAGCGTCATCAGCAAATATCTTTGTTGTGACGGCAAAAGTGCCTCATTTCATATGGTGGTCACAACAGCAGTTGAACAGGACTTCTGAACTACTGATTGTTCGACTACAGAGGAGGAAACAAATGAATCTGGATAAGTTTTACTAATACCCTGAGCATCTTCCAAAGCTTCAAAAGTCAGCAGCGTTCTTGACATGGCATGCATGTGCATTGTGAATACAACTGCTCTATTTCTGCTGCAGCAAGTGTTCAAGCACGGACTACACTATTTTTAAGACTCTAAAGCATTGACGCTTCACCCAGAAGCAAGAATTCTCACGGATATATGAACAAGCACACCTCACAGAAGGGAAAAAACACTTCGTGCTTCGAGTAGTATATTTGTACACATGGAAAGGGCTTTCATTAAGGCATCAATTATAATACACGCAGAGCTTTATCCTGAAAAAACAGGCGCGAAATTTTGGAGGCTGCCAGGCCATTTGATTTGTAAGCTTTGGAAGACTATTTAGTATTAGGATGCATAGTTTTCTTACAAGCCATTTGTTTATATGTCTTCAAGCACTCATCATTAAGTAAGCCGTTCGCCATGAAAAACCAAACCGGAAAGGCAAAAAAAGCAAATAAAATGCATTTCCATAACGAGCCCATGATTGTTTCCAATACATAAAAGCGTTCGAGCCTTTTTTTTTATAAGAAGCAAAGCACTAGGACAACAACGCAACTGCCGCTATGAAATATACTTCATAGGTGAGCCTAATATAGCAAAAGATTGCCATTGCAATTGTGCCAACGTTTGAATCATTCATGAGGACACCTGTGCATCTCCTGCGTTTTTGTTATATGTTATTCTTATTGCTTGGAAGAAGCCCTGCCGTGTTTCATGTGGGAGCTGAGAATAATTACTAAGAAGTAGTTCATAAAGATAAAACAAGTGCAACGCAGCTCAGCATGACGCTGCTCTTGTTTTATTCGTCTGAATGAAGCGGCCGGGCAGAAGCGGCACGCCTTCTACATATTAAGAGCTCTTATATCAAACGATTGGTATTCGGAGGAGTTGACGTGGGGGAAGGGGGAGGTGCGTGTCAGAGGCCTGTAATGTCTTGCCCTTATCTCATGCCACTTTAGTTCTTGCCCAAGAAAACGTTACTTGCGCCTACGTATATATTTCATCCTTATTTTTTAATGATTTGGTAAGTTACCATACGGTAAACACGAGACTACGAAAGGGACAACACACTTTCTTCAACAACAACCTTTCTTGATCTCGTGTGTTCCTTGCAGTAGCTTCCCAAATCATGAGTCGCAAACTGGCCTACACCTACACTCTGCTACATTGAGCTTTGTGGTGCGATTTACTTCCTCCCGTGTTCCAAGGCTTTCACTATTCTTTTTTTTTTAAACGGTGAACATCTCTATCACGGTGAAGATCTCTTCACATCTCTATCACGGTGCAGCGTTTTATTCTTGAAGGCACACTGTTTTTGATACCCGCCGCTGTAGCTCCGTGGCTTTGGCTTTACAGGGGAGAGCTCAAAGAGGTGGGTTTCCTTCGAGCGGCGTGGGCTTTATTCTGGTGATGGTGCAAGGAAAAAAAAAATAGCATTCGAGTACCATGCACCACAAGGGCTGGTTGCGCAACAAGAGCCCGTCATAAGAATTCACCTATTATATTCTACGAGTGTATATGCGGGTATTTCAGGTGGAAATGCTAGATCCTTGTTGCGTGGTATCTGCCTAAGAGCAACGTGTAGGAGGTCACGCGACCTGTGACGAAAAGATGGAGCGGCACAGCGAAATGGGGAAGGGTGCGGTAGCACGGAAAGTTCTCTTTTCACGAGCATGATGTTACCGATGCCTGGGCTCATCACGCCACCGTTCACACGACCGGTGCTCGCGTTCATAGAGTCAACTTTGCTACTGCTTGTTTTTATGCGCCGCACTATGTGTATTCTCTTCGAAAGAAAATTCTATTGCTAATTCCTGCCCAAAAGGTAAGAGCTCTTTGTGTAATATTTTATTGTTATGAAATGGTTGTTCATGCTTCGCCTTTCGGGCTAAATTGCGACTTTTCATGCATGTGTAAAACGAGTTGTAACCCTGATCCGATCAGTGGAGCGGCCCGAATTTAACGCTGTTCGCGACGTTGTCGAAGGCTATTTTTCGACGTGAACAGGACCAGAACAGTTGGCGAATTGTTTTTTTTTTTACAATTAAAATCATTTTATTTATTGACCGAAAATGCACAACAAGTTGATTGCACAAGTTTTCTGGAAACCTGTCACATTACAGGTGCAATTACAGCAGCTGTTTCTCCGCGTATTATAATTAGAAACATGGCTGACGCCTGAGCACTTCGAAACTTTCTAAACTCATTAATAAAAAAGAAAGGCTGTGTTGTAATAATCAAATGAAAAGCATTAAAATTAAGTTATGGCAGGATTCGCACACAGGACTTCTAATAGACGAGACCGGCATTGAAATCATTATGCCACGGCTGCATTATTATCTGTCTTTATTGCCGGCAGAACTCAATGCACACAAATACACTTAGGCGAAAATGCCAAAATAATTTCAACATACTTCGAATGCCAGCCGGACATGAGCCGAACTTGTTGAAATAGAAAGGTATCGTATGCAGTCCCGGTTCCACACGCGGCATCCACTTCGGAACGCAACTTTGTGTTTTCTACACTTCGAGAAAAATTACTACAGCCTCTCGAAAGCATACTTGTAGGCAGGTTTTGCATCTGCATCATTCTGGCGAAAAGCCAACCGAGATCTACATATACGGTGCCCGACCAGTAAGATTAATACATCGAAAGGTGAATCATCATCATTTTTACTGCTAAAACGTTATTCTATGCGAATAAGGTTAATATTAGCAGGTTATAGTAGCACTTGCTAATATCAATGTAAGAAACAATTGACGCATTCGTATACGTGCAACCGCTGGCCGCAAGAGAGGTGACGACGAATGCAAAATGGAGCGATACAAAATGGAGCAAAAATATTTGTGGAATTATTCTACCAAATCTTATGCGATATATGTAGCTACAGTTTATGTAGTAAATCGAGAGGTTAATTTTCACAGCTCTGAACACAACGGAGAAATTGTGGCAGAAATACCTGCATACTTTAATTCTTGAAACAGTTCCCCTGTGCGAATAGTTGTGAAGGACAGAAACATGCAGGTTATCTCTTTGTTGCCCTTAATTGTATTGGGAACCGTAACGTGAGAAGACAGTTTCTCGGAAAAACGCAATTACAGCCTCTGAAGTCTTCGGATATCAATATCCGCACTGGCGTCGTGTGTCGCGAGCTTGGAGTCAAGAAGGGAGGACTGCGAATCGGTCGATTTCCCGTTGCCTCATTCAGTTCAACGAGCAGCTCGCCCAAGATCGAAGAAATAGTAGCGCGCACCCTAGCGTCGCAGTTTCTGTGTCATTGCCCTGCACAATGACAGCGCATCTTTACGATCGATAGAGAAGATGCATCACTCACTCAGGACAAAAATGCAACTACTGTATCAACGTACCGTTTTTTTGTTTTTGTTTTTTTGTTGTTGTTGCTTTGTACCCATAGACAATTTGGGGCATTACATAGGAAGAGAGGTGAGCAATATAACGTAGTTCTCTTGTTTTTTGTGTCACTATGGCTGTTGAAATTGAAAAGATGCGCTGAAAAGTTCGATGCAGTCTAACCAAAAAAAAAGAATAAAAAGTTCGACAAACAAGTAAGCAACACTTATAGCATATATTAAGATATTTCGCAACAAAATACTGCAGCAGAGCTCCTAGAACACGTTCTATCTATTTCGCACAGTGGGGAAGCTCATGTTCGATTTGGTAAACATCGCATATCACATGTGTGGCACATCACCCCTTCCTAGGCGTGGTGTGGCAACACCACAGGACACCACCCCTGTTTAGTGCCAACATCAGATAAGAAAACACCCCATCCCGTTACCTGTCCTAGAAATGGCGTAGCGTGTGGCTGCATCGCAAAATCTGAAGACAAAGAGCCAGCAGAAATAAGGAGGAGCGTAAATCGGAAACTGCTCGCAGGATAAAACCACTAAACCTGTACTTTTTGTTCGTACTCACCTAGCAGAGCCTTCAAGCTCGTGTACTTTATTCAGGGAATGCGAGATAATTTATTTAATTAAAATAACTTCGGTTGTTCTTTAGCATGATCTTTTGAAATATTATCTATATCTCGAAACGGTCTTTTATACAATTTGTAGCCTTCTTACACTAATAATTGATCGCTTCTTTGGTTTAGATGTCAAGCTTCAGACGACTTAGAGAGCCTTTTAAATTGTGCACATTTAAACGGACCGTAGGTCGCCATGCCTTATCTACCTAGGTATTATGACTCAACCGAAGGTCAAACATGTCTGTACGTTAGAACATCGGCTGAGTAGGCCGTGCTTGTAGGAAAAACGAGAAGAAAGGGGGTTAACCAAGGGGCCCGATTTTTATTAATCATATCATGAGAAGTCAGCAAACAAAGAGATGAAGGAAAACATAGGGGAAATTACTTGTACTTACTAATTGAATTAAAGAAATGATAAATTAATGGCAATGAAAGTGAAGAAGAAACAACTTCCCGCAGGTGGGGAGCCACCCACGTCATCGCATTTTATCGAAGCGGAGAAAGGCATTTGAAGTGAAAATAGGCTGTTTCAGAAATGGATACCTTGACGCAAAAAAGTACTTCAATGCGTGCAGCAGAGGCGGAGTTACTGGCAATCAAACACCACCTCCGCTGTGCTCCCGTTCCTACTTCAATGCCTTGCACTGCGAAGGCTACGGCGGAGTGTGGCGTGCGCACAACGCTCCGCCTTCTAAATGTCACCGTGGCGCGCAGTTCAATTTGCATTTTGGATGTTAACGCAGACGCCACGGCTTGCGTCTTTGGTGCCCACGACGAGCTAAACATAAGCTAAACGCGGTTGCGCTCAGCGAGCTGCAGTGCGCTTAGCAGGTGGACTCGTGGCGGCACCTCGTGGTGGCCGCGGTATCCACGCCATATAGGCGACCGTAGCTTGATGTCGGCTATCGGCCAGTAGCAGCCGCCTAAGGGAATGACGAAAGAGAGCGTCCGATGACGAAATAGTGCGTCTAGAAGAGAGTTGGAACCGGACCTTCTCTTGAGAAGAGAATGTCTCAGAAAAAGTGACTTCGCGATCCACTTGCGAGCTCCACGCATCGCGTACGACAGCAAGACTTGGCTGAGATGTTGACAGCAGCGTATGCTACCCGCGGACTATATTATTTCACCAACCCTGAGGGGTGCTTAAGGGCCCCTTTAAGCAATAGGTAATTCATTTGGAACGCAGGTTATTAACCCGATACGAACGCAGCTAAAGCCAATATTTTTATTGGGCTTTATGTCTAGAAGCTCGTCCAGCATCCCACGGTTTTGTGCCTGAAATTTTGCAACGAATTGAATTCCAGAAAGATATAAATTCTGCCATATGATGTTTCGTTAGATTCGCAGTGAATCCGATTATTATAAAAATTGTGTTAGGTATCAGTTGATGATGATACCGGATTTAGACCACGGCTGTGTTGTTCCCCTCGATGATACTACTGTCAAACTGTAGTCTTGGCCCTTTAAGTTGAGTTCGACGTCATGCTAAACTTTGGAAGAGCACACGCAGCAACCCTGCGTTATGTGCATATACGTTTATAAGTATACCTTACAAAACAAAACGGCAGCGTTCCGGTTCCTTTAACCACTCTATGCCTTCACATCAGGAATAAACTGTCCTTATCTTTCCGCAATTTAACAAACAAGAAATCACGCTTGTCTGCTAGTCAGTGCAGTAAGGCCTAAGGACTGCGCCAATAAAGCCAACTTTACAGACGTGCTGCTCCATAGTCAATCATTTCTGTGAACAAAAGAATGCCCTGTTTTTTTTTTTTGGTATTATATAACTATGGCTCACCTCCTTTATTTCTAATTTCCCTTGGCTATTCGTACGATTGGAGATCCACGTTCGAAGAAAAATAAAAGCGGGAACAAGATTCTGGAATGCAAGCAAGACAAACTATTATTTCCTTTCCACTTCTGGCATCCCAACCATACGTGATTTCCTGGACTCTCAAGTAAGCAGCACACTGACACGACGTGCCTGGGTGGCTTGCAACATAACGTAACACACTCTCCAGCTGAGTAACTCTACCCCAAGATGCCCATTACTTCGTGGAAGCCCCTTGACGCCGCATAGCGACGACAACAGTCTATGCCATCTGTGCCGCTGCATGCCAAGATATTATGATACTTACCACCGTGCTCAGATATGCATCTTAACTTGAAGCCCATGCTCGACTTGATTTAAATGACACCTATCGCGAACGCACCAAAAGAAACACAATGAGCCTCTTGGGCACGTTCGCATCAGGCGTAATTTATATCAGTCAAGCATAAGCTTCGAGTTAAGACACATTTCTAAAGAAAGCGATACGACCGAGAGAGAAGTTGTAGAAGCTTCTTTTTATTAAAATATCGTCGTGCAACTGTGTAAGAAAGCTATCGATTTTGTTCAAAAACGCTAGGTTCAATTTTTTACATCATCTTTTGCATCCATGCCTGCTAAAGTCAAGTGTGTGGGGTCCCATGTTAGGTGCGCGTGTTTCTTGTTTTCATTATATTTTTCTGCATAGTGACTTCGCCTTAGCATAGAGCATTGAGACAAGTGCGATAGCAAACCAGCTTCAATGAACATATCTTGTTCTTTCTGTTGCTGTAGATTTAGCACAATATGTTCGCAATCATTTGCAGTATCTTGTTTTAGTTTATCACGTGTGACCATCTCTGAGTTGTTTATTGTGGTATCATATGGCAAGCATTTGCGCATAAATAGGCCGGTTTCAGTGCGCATAGAACCTGTTGATAGTGAGCGCTTGTGATGTGGTTTTGTGTTCCTTTGTCCCCGTCGCAGTCGTGCTGCACCTTCTGAATTGAAGAAGTCGAGATCAGCGCGACCATTAAAGTGCTTTGTGGAGAACATGCATAACCTCGTCAATGTGGTTATGCTAACAGTTGCCGACAGTTGCATGTATTACGTTTAAATGCAACTGTTGGTAGTCAGCGCATGTCCACTCTTTGTCGTCACGTAATTTTTCGCACTGCTTCCCGTAATGAAGCAATTACACTAAGCTCAATATCACATCCTTGTATTCGTTAATAATCTTTTCGATGTCTTGCTTTAGTTTTGGGGCTTCTTCCATTATGACAACGTAATTTTTTTAAATAATCGGTCAATTATTACTTTACTCTAGAATTGACTGCATGACGCCTTCTCACCTGCAAAGCTACAATATTCTATGGAGATGAAAACAAATCTAGCTAAAGCCTACTTGAATGTTCGGCTCAAAATTTATTTCTGTCCTTTTAAATATACTCAGCAATAAAGAAAAAATTCATATTCTACACTCTTAGTACAGTCTTGCATAACGTCCTCCGTATAATGTGGTCTGTCCCCGGTTCAGCCCAGACCAGTACTTTCAGGTGAGGGCATGCGTGACAAAACGAGGCGGACCCTCTGCTCATGGCTGTATGCGGCCAATGAGTAAATGCGACGTTGATCTGCAGCCCGGCAAATTTTGCACCAAAACGCGCGCCAAAGCGTTGAGAGAGTGTTACAAAGCAAAAGCTGCACGGAACGGTGACGGAACAAGAAAAGCGGTAGCCAAAAGGAAACAACGAATACAACAAGAAATAAATCGTCACCTCTGTGCTTAGCTTCGATGGCGGAGGAGGAGGAAGGACTGCGCCAGCATGGAAGGAGCAATAACATTGCTTGAACTCGCGCAAGAGGCTATTCTTTTCGGTGGCAATTATCGTCATTTCTTTGTACCAGCGACGTCATGCGAGTGTGTTCGCGTTGTGAAGTCATCTGGCCGCGTCGATGAACGCTCTCGGTGGTCTCAATGTTGTTCTATTCCCCATGATTTTACCTCAAATTGTAGGAAGCCGGTACGACTTCTACAACTCGTGGGAGTGCAGCGAGGGGGGCGACGATCAGTGGCGGTGGGCCTCCATGTGCGCTGAATCATCGGGCCCTGGAGTGTGTGCTGTACACACACTCCAGGGCCCGACGAGGGTAGGTTGATTTTTGCTTGCCATATTACTAAATGCTTAGTTGCTGCCATTACATTATTATAAGCCAGCAGATAATGAGTCTCGGTGATTAGACATATGAAGGTGTAGTACTAGTGCGGACACGCGCATTGAAGTTTTGGGGTGTAAACTAGCTATAACTGCAGACGTAGCTCCGTTTCTGTTTCCTCAAATTGCAATATTGCTGGCGATGTTTTTTGCTTGCCTAGCCAGGTGTCCTTTCTTTAAAATTTCATGCGCGGATTTTCATAATGGCTTCCGTTTTATCGCGCTGCTAGTAATCGCGTGTAGCCTTCTATCCGTGAAATCTCCCGTTCTTTTTATCCCCTTCGTGGACTTTGCCAAATGAAGTTATTAAATCTCGCAGTTTAACTTTGTAGAACGACAGTTTTAATGGTAACAATATTGTGGTGCGGTGTGCATTTTCCTGCGTGCAATGTGTGGATCACCATGAATTTCTGGCTTTCCTGTTCAATTCGTTGAGTTCACTTGAATTCAAAGCCCAATTTAGCTCATAGCTTGCTTGACGAGAAAATAATCGTTGAACTCCGACGGCACAGCAGCACCGAATTGTTGGTTTGCACTAGAAGCAGAATTTGCCACAATATCTCTCGGAGGGGAGCAGCACACTCGTTAATTGTAGAAGGCGCGAAGTTCAACGCCACAGGCAAAATTTCATTGGCGCGATGTCTCGCGTCAAGCGAGCAGTTTCAAGATTAGTTGTAGTCTGAAAAATCTGTATTTCAGTACTTGCATCGTTTGGTAATGCTGTCAGAAAGCAGCGCTGCATTGCTAAAAAAACTGAAAGAACAAAGAAAGAAACATGTCACCAAGTTGGATATTTTGCTTAGGTCGAGTGATTGCTACGTAGTTTCCATTTTCGGCTGTGTGCTACTCACTATCCCCAAAATAGGCCTTAATAAGACCTTTCTTATCAGATTTTGTTTCTCAGATTTATCGATTTCTGAAATTTCTTTTTATTCACACTTAACTCAAGATTATTTCTATACAGGATTAAATCAAGAGAGGTCGGCCCAAATACCAACGCCACCAAACAAAGCAGTACACCCGGCTTTCCAGTGCAACTATAGAGTGGGACGCAACACCGGTAAGCGAAAATCATTCCCAGAGGGACTGTTCATTGCGGTGTGTAAAGATGTACTGATGCTTATGTGCTTATGATGAAGCACACGAAGAGAAAGCTGATATTTTGCCAACAGAAAAGTTTGGTGGGACGCAGAAAGAGAGAGGTGTTTGAAATATTGCTCGTATGCGGAAGACATATAAGCATTTGCACGCGCTGTACTATCATTACAGTTAGTTACACATTTAAGAGCCCTCTTCCTCAGTTCTTCTGATTGCACAAGGGTGCGAAGTCACGGATTATGTTAAGAAAGTGTAAGTAAAAGCAAGTGCACCTGAATGCCAGTAAGTGTAAGGGACATAAATGAGTGCCCCTGAGTTCCAGCTGACAAGTAATCATTACTTGTGAGTGTGAAGAAATATGACTGGTGAAATAAACCATAAAACCAAGCACATTCACTTGATTTCGAAGATGACAAATATATGTGAAAGGTGTTAGCGCAGACCGTGGAGAACGCAACTGAGCCTGCTTTGCTTGGTTTAGTTGCTTTGTAAGAGCATTACGTGTGTTTGTCTATTGTCATGGCTTGAATATTAACTTTACACTACGTATGCGCTCATCGTATTCAGATTAGGTAGGGGTGCACTTCGGCGCTAATATAGCTAATGAAAATTCAAATACAGTACTGTAATTTGAAAGGTACAACACATCCGCAGGTCGTCCATGTCTTATGGTTTATGCACATGTGGAGTGTGTGATATAGAATGTTCTACTTTCTGTGGGAAATCATCAACACGTAGTCATCAGCCACAAATATTTGTGCAATGGAGCTGTGTCTTGAATTGTTATTATTTTTTTACTTTCTTTACACGCAAATGAGTTAAATTGTTTCAACATATGAGCTGAGATTATTGAAATATACTGGACAATAATATTTGTGATCACTGTTTGGACAATTGTCGATGGCCTAAACACTCGTTGCTCGAGTATTAAATCAATCAGCCAAGCGTTCGGCAGAAGTGAGTGGCACGAACAACATTCGATTTTACGGTTCTGCTACAAAGTGCGTGCAATTTAGCGGAACCCCTTGACTTGCAAAACTTTAGCTCTAGAAAACTAATATATATAAAAACGAACACAGTGACGGGGGAAAAATATTGCGCATTGAGAGAGTCTACGGAAGATTGAAGAAAATACACTGCCCGGTAACGTTATTTACATGATGGATGATCATAAGGAAATGCCCATGCTAATTTTCCTACACTGAGCAGATCACCTTAAGTCCGTTCGGAGAGAAAAGCAAAAAAAAGCCAAGTATGCTGCGCTCAAAGCGCATTATTCGGAAGTACTCGAATACGCTTTCCAGCTGCTCTTGATGAAACCTTTAGCGGCTTGACGGGTTCGAAAATTGGCTCGCTCACGAAACTAATTTTGAACGGAGATGCTTCGTAACTCATATCCAGGATTCTTCTGAAGAAAAGAACAATCCTCGCGCGTTCTAAACGAACGTGGAAGCACCATAGGCGGAGCAACGTGCGGTCGATTTTTGCGACACGTTATACATTGAAGGCGGTTTGCGAAAGCGAAGGAAATATTTTTTTTTGGCGTTTATATGGATCGAAGAAAATTTCATCTATGTATTCTCGCAAATGAACTTTCTACAAGCGCTGCGTGGAAAACAGTAAACTGCTCCAAAATTACAGATCTACGTGTTCAGAGAGATGTATTTTGTGTGTGTGTGTGTGTGTGTGTGCGTGTGTGTGTGTGTGTGTGTGTGTGTGTGCGTGTGCGTGTGCGTGTGTGTGTGTGTGTGTGTGTGTGCGTGTGCGTGTGTGTGTGTGTGTGTGTGTGTGTGTGTGTGTGTGTGTGTGTGTGTGTGTGTGTGTGTGTGTGTGTGTGTGTGTGTGTGTGTGTGTGTGTGTGTGTGTGCGCGCGCATTTTCGCGGGTTAATGTACGCCTGTGCGCTCACTTCAGTGTGGTTTAGCATGTCACGAGCCCGAGCTCAGCCCAGCTATTTCAGGAGTGGCAACCGTAACGTGAGAATAACGCTATTGTAGCGCTACGAAAAATGAAATCGCCTGGCCAGAGGATCAGCGGACTCTGGCACGGTCATTCTCAAATCAATTTTGGTATTTGCCATAGACAAATTACCGTTTGCAACAGCTTTCAATAACCCCTTTCCCCCCCTTCCTAGTGCACTTCAGAGGCCTTCGAGTCAATGAATAATAAAATCATTTCAATATTATTATAATTATTGCAACTGCGAGGAGACAAACCGTATCGATTATACACACAAAAAGAAAATGCGATTTCCTTGAAAATTTTAGCTCTACATTGCAATTTAATATAGCTGGCTCTAATCCACATCATTGAGCGTTTTTTTGGCATGGGTTGCCGCCAGGAATACTGGCGCCAAGCTTATATTTTCTGTTCCGAAACAGTTCTGAGCCCCGCTGGACTTAGTGCTCCACACGCTCAGGCGTCCAACGCGGCAGCAAGGGGGTCGCCGTTGAATTAAAGTTGCAATGCCTTCAATCCAACAGTAGGAACTGCACCAAGCACACGACGGCAGCAACTGTATAGGCTGGCCCGCCAAAGCAATCATGCAATAAAAAAAAGGTACATGATAATCATTGCGTATCTTCAACAGCTTCCGGTGCTTGCAGCAAACAAAAACATATCGACTGTCGAGATCAGTTTTTTTTTTTACTCGGAGGCACCATTTGATGCGGTGCGATTTAAAAAAAAAGAAGAAGTAAAATGCGGATTTTCTACCTCATCGAATGGACTCAGATTTGGTCAGCTTGCGTTGGTACGCGCAAGCCTTAACATGGAATGTATCTCTTAAGCTGAAAAATTTGATGTCATGACCCCTTTAAAAGCATCGCTTCTTTTACCAGCTCACAACGACACCGAGTAAATTGGAAGTAAATAACACAGCAACACTCCATGTCATGACATTTAGGTTCTCTCGTAAACAGCATCGCGTCTTCCTAACTTAGTGTCTGTGGCGCTGAGGCATCGACTCAGCGCGAACTATACAACTCTGGCTCGCTGGTGAAACTGCATTCTTCATCATCTGGTTTGCTTTCCATATGCAAATGTAAGCTTTGTATCTGGCAACGCATATCGGAATAGGTGGTGTCCGAATGCACGCCCTATAGGCTGGCGTGCTCTCTATTTGAATAAAGGAAATCAAAGACAGTGCTTTTGCTGGATGAGTACGCTGAAGCAATTTCGGGAGCCGGAAACTGGACATCCTCATCATCATCATGACCCTGGCTACGCCCACTGCACGGCAAAGGCCTCTCCCATACTTCTCCAACTAGCCCGGTCATGTGCTAATTGTGGCCATGTTGTCCCTGCAAACTTCTTAACCTCATCCGCGCACCTAAGTTTCTGCCACCCCCTGCTACGCTTCACTTCTCTTGCAATCCATTCCGTAACCCCTAATGACAATCGGTTATCTTCCCTCTTCATTACATGTCCTGCCCATACCCATTCCTTTTTCTTGATTTCAACTAAGATGTCAATAACTCGCGTTTGTTCCCTCACCCAATCTGCTCTTTTCTTATCCCTTAACGTTACACCCATCATTCTTCTTTCCATAGCTCGTTGCGTTGTCCTCAATACAACTAAAACCCTTTTCGTAAGCCTCCAGGTTTCTGTCCGGTAAATGAGTACTGGTAAGCCGCAGTTGTTATATACTTTTCTCTTGAGGGATAATGGCAACCTGCTGTTCATGATCTGAGAATGCCTGCCAACCGCACCCCAGCCCATTTTTATTCATCTGATTATTTCAGTCTCATGATCCGGATCCGCGGCCATTACCTGCCCTAAGTAGATGTATTCCCTTACCACTTCCAGTGCCTCGCTGCCTATTGTAAACTGCTGTTTTCTTCCGAGACTGTTAAGCATTACTTTAGTTTTCTGCAAATTAATTTTTAGGCCCACCCTTCTACTTTGCCTCTCCAGGTCAGTGAGCATGCATTGCATTTGGTCCCCTGAGTTACTAAGCAATCGTCATCGTAATTTCTCGTAATCAATGAAAGCTACATATAAGGGTTGGTTATATTCCGAACATTTCTCTATAACCTGACTGATAGGGTGAATATGGGTGATTGTTGAGTATCCTTTACGAAATCACGCGTGGTCTTTTGTTTGCAGAAGTCTAAGGTGTTCCTGATTTTATATGCGGTTACCTTAGTAAATAGTTTGTAGGCAACGGACAGTAAGCGATCGGTCTATAATTTTTCAAGTCTTTGGTGTCTCCTTTTTTATGGATTAAGATTATATAGGCGTTCTTCCAAGATTGCGGTACGTTCGAGGTCGTGAGGCATTGCGTATACAGGGTGGCCAGTTTTTATAGAACAATCTTCCCCCCATCTTTAAACAAATCTGCTGTTACCTGATCCTTCCCAGCTGCATAGCCCTTTGCGCAGCTCCCAAAGCTTTCTTTACTTCTTCTGGCGTTACTTGTGGGATGTCAAATTCCTCTAGACTAATCCCTTTTCCATTATCGTTGTGGGTGCCACTGGTACTGTATAAATCTCTATAGAATTCCTCAGCCACATAGATGTCGAGATTTCGACAACAGTCCTTGGTTTTGAACACCAGTACAATGAAGTGGGAAATCTCACATTATGGCTCGACTTCTTGCAGGAGGAAGCATCTAAACCCTAAGCGATTCCCCTTAATTTAGGCGAAGGGATTCCTCTTGATGACTCAGCTCGCTGCGCACCGAATTTCACTTATCAGAAGATGAGCGCCAGCTTTTCTTTGAGTTAGCTCCTCTTTTAGGCCACATGTAAGACCAGCTTCTTCGGATGTGTCCTCGTGCGATGCGCTGATGTTTGTTGTTACCGCGACGTCTGCTTTGAGTTGAATGAGAAACGTTTTGCCCATGTAAGAGCGTCTGAATTTATCCAATCGGTCGCCAAAGATGCCTTGTACATTTCACTTGCTCACTGATCAGTACCTCGCAAAACTTAGAAGAAGAAGGCAGTTCTATAATGAAGGCAGGAGTGTAACCCAAAGTACCTTACGAATATATATATGTAATAATTGCTGACTTGAAGAAATTTATTTATAATATGCTCTACTCATTTATCTCATGTACATGTCTTGTGCGATACTCATTTTAGACTTGATTCTCTTTGACAAAGGAAACAATTATTTTCTTAACCAGCTCACCCAGCTCTCCATCTTAAAACTGACCCCCACTAGACTGTGACTTTGCTGGCATTGACTTTACTGAGCTTGGCTTTGTAAGTGCGATTTACACATGAAAAATAATTCTATACGTTTCATATCATCAGCGTCATATGACATTGTTCAGATTTGACATGTTTATTGGGAACGGGTGCAATTTTCTTATCGTGTTTCGCCGAAATTCATGAAATAAGTCGTTCTGAACCACAACGGTACAATGACATTTACTCTAAAAGCTTGCCTTTGGGTTTGGCAGACTATTCTTGGATTTCATGATGTTAAAGTGGCTTCAAGCTGACTGCAAGATGAAGCGGTACGCATGATGAAGAGAAAGCTCATCCTCTGCGTCCTTTTTGAAGTTTTATGCCAGTGACAATGGCCAGCTAGTATGAGTTCAATGCACATGCGGCATTCACTTAGGAAGGAAAGATGAAACAGTAAACGAAGAAAAGATACATGCCCCAGCAAGGCCTAAGTATCTGGGGTAAATTTTATAATAAATTATAAAATAATAAAAGGCACCTAATAAGATTTCCTAAAAATTTATTTTGCAAATTATGTTATAAAAATTACCTAGTCTAATAATTAAATTCATTAGATTTAAGCAGGTATTGACGCCGCTGCTTGTCTTGTGCTGAAGTAACCAAGCTCATACACACCTTAAACAGAAACCAATTTTTCCGTCTGTCTTCTTTTGAGTACGGCAGCTTCAGCTTCTGTGAAGAGGTTTCAAAAACCACCGCTTACAATATAGTACTGGTGTGCTGCTGTATTAAAAAATGTGAGAAGAGCTTCACTGGACCCGCATAGAGACAAATATGAAGCAAGTCATTTTTAATCAACGTTTATTAGCAGCAGCGAGTGCCTAGAAAATAGCAAAAGAATTGGTCACTTGACAAATATTGTGAGCGTGATACGTCCAGGAAGGCAACTGAAGTGGATATTATACAGGCGTGTAATAATAGTAACACGCTGTGCGCCATTTTACGTTATTCTGTTCCACAGTGGGCTGGGAACATTGCTCTCGGATTTCGGCAGTTTCCCTCGGCCATCGCAACATTGCGAGTTGCTAACGACACTAGGCCTTGCTTATATATATATATATATATATATATATATATATATATATATATATATATATATATATATATATATATATATATATATTGCCACTTTCTATGCTGTCGAGTGTTTGCGCGCGGACAGAAAAGTAGTAAGCATCAAGGAGCCTTCAATGAAAAGAATTTGTTTTATGTTTGGCCCCGGTAAAGAGAGAACACGGATGTATATCACGTTGAGATGGAACACGGAAAGGTTTTTGCGGCTCGACAAGCTGGCTGACCTTACCTGCCTTGGAGTGCAGTAAGCAAGAGAGAAACCAGACAGCCGTGTGCCACCGTAGTGGCACAAGTCTACTTATCTACCCATCGAAGAAGTAATCGAAAGCTGAGGACGCCGCTGTCAGATGGTGCTCGGGAGCTTCACTTCCTCATATTAGGTTTCATGACCAAACTACGGTTCCACTTTCAGGCTGGAAACACTTCTCGTTTACCGGAACACTCTCTATACTTGGGACATCATAGAAGCATCTAGACGCATGGTCTGTGTGGAATGTCGTCTTCAATACAGGCAGATGTTCATCTTCCATTTCATTTCTATTTGATTGGAAAACATGAAATATCCAATTGGAAGTTTTCTTTGTTCATGCAGCTGTTGTGTCGATATGGTCACTCTAACGGGGCCACGAATCATATATTAACACTGCCGCCGTTGTAGAGAAGGTTGAATTTTTAAAACATCTATGCGTGGAAGGAAATATTCTTACAGTTCTTCGCTTTGAGAATTGCCATTTGAGAATGGTGCGCGGCTGCATTGTTAACTGTTTAAAATCCGCGCCTTGTACAAAATACGTTTTCATGAAGCAGAACCCCGCTTTAGTATATAAACGTGTTCCTCTGAGATCGAAAGGTAGTGTAAACATCAAGAGAAGCACTTTCATTATTTTGAAATGGCTCGTTTTCGGTCTGTCTAATCTATGCTTTCTAGTAGCTTGTCGTACTTGTACCCCAACGTTCATTCATCTTGATCAAATAACGGAACTATGGAAAACACATTATCCCTCCATGACTATGGTCTTCCTCTTCCGAGCTTACGATAGTGCTTTCGTTATGCTTCTGCGGCGGGTGCATTCTGATGAGAGAAAAATGCAAGAATGCTGATATGGTTAACTTTCGGTGCTCGATAAGAAGCCGCACGTGGTCATCATTCCTCCAGGGCCATGCCATACCGCATCTTGAGTACACCGCATTGGCTTCTATCCAATTCAATTCAATACTTTATTTATATTTCTGCGAAAGAAAGGAGCAGTCACAAAAAGCTACTGCAGCGAGTAGTTTGAATAGGTGGCTGCCCCCTCCAAATAACAGCAATGGACAGTTCGCGGAACAAGAGAGAGTACATCGGGAATATATTAAAAGGATTGTTGAATTATATAAACTGTAGAACTGAGGGACAACCTTATACCTTTATGTCTCACAAGCAATTTTAGGGGAACGAAAGAAATTCTACATAAATAGATAACGCGACAACGTATTATGTTAACATATGAAACTGTTCAACAATCAAAATGATGAAAAAAAATTGCAAAGTTCGATAAAAGCCAAGGAAAGACAAGTGATCTTTTACAAGAACATGTAACGAACTTCTTGAAGTGATATGTTTTGCAAGGTCGACGCCATTTTGTTGTTGCAAGTTATTTAACAGCGAAGGTAATTGGCTTCGAATTATTTGCTTTGCATATAGAGTTTGTGAGACAGCGTGTTACACACCATAGTTCGGGACTACTAGTGTCATATGTGACTGTGCTTATTTTAAGAGTGGTAAGACCTTGCAATGCACTGTCTTTCTTCTTTACGCATATCTTATGGCCGCGAGAAAGCCTAAATACATCAACTCAAGGAACTTTAACTATGCGTAACTTCCCAAATAATTCGGCAGCGTGATACAAATAAGGCAATATGCAAAGTAATATAATCGTTTGCTTTTGTAATAACAATGGCTTCGTAATATTAACATATTTTGTTGTGGCCCAAGAAAGAGCCCCGTAAAAAAAAATAGAAGAGAGGAATGAGTTATATAGTACTAGATTGGCAGATACCGGGAAGGCTGCAAAGTTCCGATGCAAGAAACCAATAGTGTTTGAAAGCTTGCCAACCAAGTAGTCAACGCGTGCATCCCATGACATTTTTGCAGCAAAATAGATGCCAAGAGATTTGAAGGACTGAACGTATTCAGCTGATCTGCCATTGATAAATAGAGGGTACAAGGGAAGCTCTTTTTGACGCGAGTAAAAAAACACTGCTTTAGTTTTCATGACATTTAGTTTTAGGTGGTTTTGTGTGGGCCATAGTGGAGTTAAAGCTAATGTTTCCATGATTTGCAAAAGGAGTGGGGTGGAGCGACCAGAGAAGAAGCTCGTATCATCAGCGTAACTGATGTACTTCACCGCCTGATTCATGGTAACGATATCGTTGATATATAAAAAATAAAAATTCAGAGCTATTCCACTATGTGAAGGTGAACGACCACCGGAGCCGCATATAAGTATAAAAAAATAAAATATAACAACAGACAAACATGTGCGTTTATATGTTTATTTGTACTTGCGTTCATCATGTGACCACAGTAATTAGGGCACTACGGTCGCTATGATAGATGGCCGTGGGCTCTGTGATAACACTGGACTTCGCGAATGTTAGGTACATGCATGATTGATAGCCCGTCGTGGAGGCACTGGTATTAGTGTAGCATTTAAGACCGAATCTTTCCAAGAATACGCCGACAAACAGTTTCTGTCGGGACGAGACATATCGACGTTAAGGTCAGCCACAATGATGATGGGATTGGGGCCCACCGGGAGTATCCACCCAAATGTGTTGATCGTAAAGTCTTCAAGGTCGCTCTTTGACGTTCCTGGATGAACGTATACGGTGGCGACAACGATTCGGTCCCCAGTCTGTAAGGTGTACGCCTCAGCCTATTGCACGGCAAAGTTCTCTCTCGTCGTCGGTAAGGCATAGAGAGAAACGACTGCTCTATCGTTCCGTGCGTGTATATCTCAACGCCGCCCGCTGGGGAATTGACACGCCTATTGCACACGACGGTAACTGACGCCTTGACTCTATTGGCGAACGACGCCGCCGTTTATCTCAGTTCCGTTTCACCCTTACAATAAGCAGGCCACGTGTCGTCCGGAGTACGGAAGAACAGCGAGCGTGGGAAGAGCAACGGAGGGAACAGAAACAAAACCCATCGTCCATCACCGGTTTTCACACATCCGGCCTGAAACGCAGCTAGGACACGTGCGCTGATACGGTTTGACCAGATGCTTAAACTATTCTTGCGCTATAGACGCCGTCACTGTTTTTGCCTAGGCACGTGCCGAAACGCTGGAAAATAGCCTAAATCAGCTCCACTGTAAAAACGGATCTGAAATGCTTTCTTGGGGCGCTCCTAGACTCATATGTTTGAAGGAGGATGCCAATCCGGTAATATCTACATACTGCGTACGGTGTGATAAGTACGATGATATTAAAAAGTGAGCATTATCCGTTATACCGTAGTCACGAAGTTTTTGAAGAACAACTTGATGACTGAGGCTTTCGAAAGCCTTTGCGGAGTCAAATGAAAACACGGGGAAGGTGGAAGCTGGCAACTCAAGGCGATAAGCAAAATGAGAACAAGGTGAAAGCCGCAGCCAACTTTTCGGCTGGTGGACTTGTCTCTTTCATGGCGACACATGCTTTGCTCGGCACAGTATATAAAGCGCAGAACGGAAATTTGACTGTAGGATGTTGAGTTTAAGTTCATCAAAGATGTGACCTGCTTGGTTGAAATGCTCGGCGACGGCTTCGGGAATGTTTTTCGGGAACGGCGATGTCCGTTTAGCCTGACGTTCCTTCGTTGTCTAGCTTCGCCAATATAATATTTCTTAGAGAAGGAACATTCAAGCATATAAATTACATAGGAACAAAAGTGCAAGTAGGGCTAGTTTTCAATTCGTGTGTATAGCTATTGGCGGTGCCTTCAATATTAAAGTTACATTGAAGGTACGTGCACGTCTCGCACCTGGGGCGAGAACACACCCTTTTATTACGGGGAATGAGGTTGGCAGATTTTTCCGTGCGTTATCATGTCTTTAAAGCTGTCGCGGCCATACTACCACCGGGAACGCTTTTCTCAGAAGATCGTTAATTGATAATATCGGGTGGTATTTTCGTATGATATTTCTGTTTGCGAGGGCATTAAAATATTTTGTTGTAAAGGCTGCTGGTCTCTGTGATTCTGGTGTAGGCACTTTCATAGCTAATTCAGACTGCCTCTCCAATCTTAACGCGACATCATAAGCTTTGACGAGAGGAAATTGCGGATAGTTTCTGCTAGCGTTGCTTTAAGGTCAATAAAGTGGTGCTTTAATCGTGGTCTTCGCTACAGATTCTTCTTTATTTCTTGATTGCAGTGTCAGGAGTGATGACTGGTGTTGTCCTAATAATGCTCGCTATCCGTAGGCTTCCGTTAAAGTGTCGTTCTCAGCTTCCCCGTTTCCTATGTAGACCGCCGTGTCGAGGAAGTTGATTTGACTAGAAGAGTATAGTATGGTAAAATTTATTCAAGTCCTGCAGAGCGTGAGGAGAGTGGTGAGCAGTAAATTTAATACAAAGGTGAACGCAGTTGAAATTAGGTCGGTTAGCGAGCTCGTACCCTGTTGACATATTATAAATACGCCGTCAATGTAACAAAGATAGGAATGGGTGTTGAAAGGATATGATTTTATCAGGTTTACTTGAAGCTGTGCCACGAAAATGTTGGCATACGTGGGAGCGAACGGTGTTCCCATGCTTGTGCCGAAAGTTTGCAGGTAGTGAATAGAATCGAATTGGAAATAGTTCAGTTTGAGAACTAACCGAAGGAGCGACACTTAAGCTTCAGAAGCGTGCGCTTGAAGATTGACTGTGAGGGACATCGATACGGTTTCAATTCCTTCTACATTGTCATGCTAGTGTAAAGCGCAGAAACATCTGAAGTAACTAGATTAGCTCGGTCAGAGAGGATCTTGTTGTTGTTAATGTAGTCGATAGTTCGAAGGAAGTGGTGCATTTCATGAACAAAAGATTGTAGGGTGGCCAGGATGTTTGACAGGTGGTGGTTTAAGAATTAAGATAGTGACCCGATAGGTATGTTCTTATAATACACTAT
Source organism: Dermacentor andersoni (assembly GCF_023375885.2). NCBI lineage: Eukaryota > Metazoa > Arthropoda > Arachnida > Ixodida > Ixodidae > Dermacentor > Dermacentor andersoni. The sequence goes on from NC_092820.1 coordinate 130,442,274, forward strand.
AGACCAACCTGGGATTTCTGCTGAAAATATTTATTCCACTGAAACCGTGCGCATTTTAGGAAGAAGATAAAAACAGCCTGCTTCTTTGATCTTGGGCATCATGAAGCGAATTTAGATTGGATGAACGGTTATCTGGATAGCAGCTCCGCTGATGTACTTTACACAAGGTTGCTGCAGTCTGAAGTTGGACTGGAGTCACTTTTCTGTAATGGGTGTGGTTCCTCAATTGTTTGGATGCCTCAGTATTGTGCTCTTCTATTGGCCAGATTATGGTACTGCCGCCATTGTCCGCTGGTTTTATTACTATATTCTATCTTTCTGCGCGTTCTTTAAGAATTTGGTGCTGACCGGGACACACATTTTCGCACCTGTGGCGATGGCGCGTTGAAATTGAGGTTAACTTTATGCATAAATCAAGGTCTAGGCACTGCTCGGTTTCCGGTGTCCATGTGCTAGGCCGTCAAAGACAGTCCTCATCCTGTTTTGCTACGTATGGCATATAGAAAAAGAATTTTTTGATGCACATGCGTCTTGAAAACTCTGTCATACGTTTGTAGAGTTCGTGTTGACTTACTGCGTTCATCGTAGGACAAAACGATAGGGCACGTTTGAGGATATCAACTTCATTGGTATTTAAGATATGTCTGCTACGTAGCTGCGGTTCTCTGGATGCTCGTTCATCGCACTATCGGTGCAGCCATGTGCTGTAGGGGTCACATTAGTTTTCGTGTGTAGTGTTTTCGGCCATAGTGTCTTGGGGGACTGAATTAGTAGGTTTTCCTTCCTAGTTTCGACGAAATGTTCAAGTTCTCTTTTTTCCTGTTTGAGATAAATTGATGCTGTCGAGCTGATTAGTAATTATCGTAAGTTGTTCCCGGCTGTATTCGACGAGAATATCAATTAATGAGAGCTATGCATTCGCTAGGACCGCATTCCACTTCAGTATCCTGGAGGGTAAAGAGCCAAGGGCACGCCTAACCCTAATTCCAAGGCCTTTTTGGATTTCCCTGTGTTCACTGCATCTAGTGTAGGTTTTTACGTGAAATCTGTAATTTGCTTCGCAGAGAGTTTTCGGGATTGGAGGAAAAGGCGAGATTTGTTGTTGCGTATGCTTTTCGTAGTGAGTGACAGTCATTTCTGTTTGGTTGGGCAGGCCGCTCGGACGAAACATCTTAGGTGGTGTCCTTGTATGCCTCATTTGGTTGTTGATGTCTGCACCGATGCCTGTGTAACTGTCTGCCTGTTAGTGTATGCCGCTCTTTGCGTGAAGGCTTCGCGGGTGGTTGTGAGCTTCTGTATGAGCTAGAATTGTCCAGGTGGTTCAGTTCTTGCTTAGTTGCAGTGCCTATACCCCGTCACCTTACACGCCAGTCTTTTTATACATGCAGTTACCAGCATAGACCAATGTGTCTGGGAAGTGCACTGCGCCAAAGGCGGGAAAAGGCAGTTGGACACCTTCACAAATGCGTGCGTTTGACCTTGTCTGAGTGCGTTCGTGCGCTTCTTCACGTGTGTGTATGTGTGTGTGTGTGTGATTACTCTTCGTTTTGTGTATTTTCCATTGCTCCGTTCAAAGATGCTTCTTTAATAATAAGATCGGTTTGACAACGCGTGTTTGTGGGAGAGTCACTTCTCTGTATCAAAATGAATTTAAAGAAAGCGTAAGCAAATTACATAAACGAGACAGAGAATAGCACTTGCGCTTTTCAGATCCCAAGTTTGCTTCTGCTATTTTTTTTTTTGTCTTGCTCGCGTCTTTTCTTTGGACTCTTTCACTTCATTCTAAAACTAGCTCGGATTCTGACCTTTGTAATGCAGTATAATTTTTTTTCCTATTCCCAATGTCAAATTAGATGCTGCTCTTCGCCTTCAAGCAGGCATTTTCGAGGAAGCTTTGAGGCCTCCGTAGGGGTTTTAACTGATTTAGCAATATTGTCGGATGAATCTAGCGGGATGTTCTTTGAGGAAACTTAAGCGAGCTTGCAGACGATTCCACAACATCCTAATTGGCAGCCGCAACTCTTGGAGTAGCAGTGCGCGTTCTTCAGGGAAAACCAGCGCCGCAGATTCCCTCGAGGCCGCCCGCTCGAAGCGCTAAGTAAGCCCCTACCAAGTACTCGTCCGTGTTTGGCAGGGCAATCCTTAGCCTTCAAGGTGACACGTGTAAGAAAAAAACCAAGAGCAAATGATGGAAGCTCCCATGTCTCTGCGTGATCAAGTTTCCTCAAATAGGGGATTTGTCACATCTATACTTTGTTGGTGGAGGGCTTAGCACTCGTGTGTCCCAATATTGAGCTCACTTTCGCTGCCACTAGTTCACTAGATCGATGGACACACCAATCAGTGTGGCTTCACAGTGCAGCTACTGGTGAAGTTCAACTTCTGTTTATTTGCACAATTGCAGCTATGGCGTTCTTGGCTGAAAAAAGAAAATGATTTCCCTGGACATTGCCCAAGCCCTCGAATGTACACGACGTCATCTTACGTCAAGAATGAAAACGAAATACAAAAAAAAGTGATTAAATTTTCAAAAACAACTACAATTCTTAGAGCAATGTAATGCACAAAGAACAACTCCACTGTAAAACACAAAAGATGTTGCAAAAATATCACGACAAAAAATAAATTGGATTAAGAAATGTTCTGCACTTTTCAATCCCTATATTTTGATAAATACTTTTTTTCTGGAAGGAGGGGGCTTCTATTTATACATGGGCGGTGGTTTGCGTGCTTTGTTTCCTGAACATGCTGATTATGTCGAACTCGTGTTCGCCACAGTTGAACATTTCGCCTTGAAGTGCCTCAGCAAATTATTTTTCAATTTTTCTACAAGGTGCCCTCAAGCTTTATTGCGGAGCCGGGCTGAATATGTTGCTGCCCTTCTTGTTGGAGAGATAGTGCGATAAAGTGCGATAGTGCGGAAAGATAATGCGCTTTGTCCGGTCGCCATGTGTATTTCTTCTGTCATATGCAGGCTTTCATGTTACCCTTAAAACATAAGTAGGTACACACTTCCTCAGTTTACTTCCTTGCCTATAGTGCTTCCAAACCTTTGCTTTAGCTCTCCACCCACCCGAAGGGCGAAATCTCAATCAAATTCTGAGAGTTCTAAGCGTGTTAAACATTGTTAAACAATTAAAGCAATACTATTCTGTCGCATTATTCTCACTTTTTCCAACGTTCATGGCTTCCCGTGGTGACCTCATTTACTTGTGTCACTAATTACGTCGGCGCCGTACTAGATCTGGAGTACTCAGAATGGCCAAAGAAAATTTAGCACATGTGGGAATAAGAAGGCAACACCGGTATCGCCTATATCAGCGAAAATGAGAAAGTGCAGGCGGTGCTTTGCACGCCATTCATTCGGTTTGACATACCTGTGAGGACGTATTGTCGAGTTATTAGAAGTGGGAGCAACGCTGTTGGGAATAGTCACCAAGTACAGAATAACACACGTAGACATCATGCGGTTTAGCCGCTAACAATTTTCGGAAACGCAAAGCGTTGTTAGTCTACTCGCATCACCGTCATCAAAATAATTTTAAAATTTTCGGAAATCTGATGTAATTTTTCTCAATAATTGCATTCCCAGTGAGTAGAAGAATAGTGCAAGTCAGTGGTACGAATACCACGGCGCAAAAAAAAAAAAAGAAAGATATGACACAAATACAGCTCATGACATCAGTGTGTTGTGTGAGCTTTCGCACTGAACTTATTCACGAAATATTTTCCGAGTACTCCACGTAATCCGTCTGCGGATAAAAGAAAAATGTTTACCAGTGAGTTGGAATGCTGTTTCAGCTGTTAACGCAGTTGTGTTGACAGTTCCAGTTACAGCAACCTCCACAGGCCACACTCTTGACCCCCACGCCAAATACCTTCGATACCGTTTTGAATGCAAATGCTATTAACTGTGCTTCTTTCATTGAAGCGTACTGTGCCGCTAAAGGATAACTTGTCTTCAGTAATCTTTACTATAATGCCAGCAAATGTTTGTAAAGCACTATCACTTTGCAGGGAACAGTATAAGAGACCGAACAAGCGAGTCTAAAACATACACACTGCCAACTGTGTTAGCGCATTTTTAACGTGATAGTGCCGTCTTTTTCTCGGTACCCTTCAAAAATATTGCTTTACTAACTAGTTCGATCGAGATCTTGCTGAGCCAGAGTATTTTCATCTATTCCCCCTTGTAAATTTAGATGGTGCGATTTATGTTCCGGGAATACTCTCGAACTAACTGTCATGTTTTGGCACCGCCATCGTTGCTTTTTTCTACCAACTGTAGGCGACTTAGGAGAAAATGTAAGTCGGCTTGGAGACTAATCCGCGCCATGCTGTGTGGCAGCCGCTGCAGATGGGATTGCACCTTGTGCTCTTCAGGAGAAACCAGCCCTGCCGCTTCCCTACGGACGACCAGTGCGAAGTACTAAACCACTGCCAAGTGTGCCGTCGTTCTTTGGTAGCACATCATTAAGCCCTTACGATGCTAAATATAGGAATTGAGCAAAAGTACACAACTGACACTAGTGTGCCTCCACTACTAGCTTCCTCTAAAATACCAGATTTGTCAGGTGTCTACTCTACATGGCTCATGCGTCGTGTGCAAGCACTCGATAATTACTTCACTTCGACTGCCACTTGTTCGAAAGTTCTTATTTAATCATTCTTTGGAGTGTACTCCATCAACATCTGCTGTCCTGTGACGCCTTATATGTACAAAACAAATGCGTAATTGGTTAACAAATGTTGGTGTGATAATAGTTTACTAGTCGATGATTGATAGTGTTAGTAAAAAAATACTTGTGACCGGGATTCTAAACGCGGAGAGCAGCGTGCGTAAGCGATATTTGGAGAGTACTCCCACAAGATCTGTGCGACACGTGACGCCTTATATCTGCAAAATAAAAGCATAATTAGTAAAGTGAGCAGATGTAATTGTTTTAATAATGTAATAGTAGATGATTCGTAGCGATGGGTAGGCATGCATAACGCTAGATAAGTAAGCAGAAGCAAAGCAACATCCGAGGCACAGAAAGCACAAGAATTAGTAGATGATTCTTATAATTATAGTAGCATTTTATTTTGTTCGACCTCCTCTCGGTATTTCGATTTTCTGTTCATAGCTACTGCTTATTTTCTCTCTCTGCTCAAAGCAGGGAACATATGAGGAAAGGAAAGGGGGGGAGCGTAATTTATACAAGGGGGAGGCCCTTTGTTAGCTTATTTTTGCTGAATGTGTGGTTTATGTCAAACTTTTCATCGCCAACGATGACGACTTCGCGGAAGTGTTTGGAGACACTGTAGCTTTTACGAAGAGCCCTGAATATATATTGTGGCACAGGGTCGCAAACATATTAGTATTCGTAAGGTTACTTGGGCAGCTTTCCACCTATCTGAATGACATTACAACATTGAAATTGCACGATCTCGAAGGGTGCTAAAGCATTATCAAGGGGCTAAAGCCCCATTATTTACGATGTCAACACATGCGCAATCGTAAGCATTGGTCTTTTGTGAAGCTGTCACTTAGCAAGCAGCTGAATTTATCGGCGTTTGATTCAACCTTACGCTTCACACCATACAAACGCCCGCGTGTACACGTGTGTATGAAGATGTATGTGTACGTTTGCACCAGTGCTAGCATTTCTGGCTATCCCAGATGCCGTGGCTGCCGGATTTATTTCCTAAGCTCCAACAGCCATATCACCGGGGAAAAATATACATACGGGTGTATAGATTGCCAACGCCCGGACACAATAGTGTGGCATCCAGATAAAATTCCCTGCGATATGTGTTCTCAAGTGGGTGCAGCTAGCCTAATATTTATCTAGGAGCGAAATGGTCACAGTCCGTGACAATTAGAGATGTAGTGGAACGTACATGGAAAAATCGCAGGTGGTGTTCATTCGCGGATATGCGCTGTATCCGTGTTTGAGAATGCATAATCGCCGGCTGAGAGTTAAGATTGCGGTAATTACAACATTTTCAGCGTATCGAATTTGTACGAAAAATATTGCAGTTAAATGTTACACTTAGAGCCGAATTTCAGTACAGAGGTGAACACCTTAAAGAAAAATTGTTCCCGTAGGTTTCGCTACATGGAAAACACGGGGAAGGCGTAGGTGGAAACTCAAGACGATAAGCAAAGCGAGAACAAGGTAACAGCAGGAACGAGCGTTTCGACAAGTGTACTTGTCTTTTTTTTTTAAAAGGCGTGATATGGAGCGCTATAACGTAAAACTATTCAATACTTTTTTATTCTATTTCTGCAATGAGCCCTCCGCGATTGGTCAAATACTTTTTTGGACCACCCCCACTTCACCTGTGTCACGCGACATAACGAAAAGCGCGATAGCTTTTCATTTGATACACTGATTATGTCTGATTTGGCTGAACAAAAGAGAGTTATTTTGATTCGACGCCTCTCCGCCATAAGCCCTCGGCTATTGGTGAAAAGTTTTCGGGCTGCACCTACTTCACCTGCCTGTCACGCGATGTCACAAAAGTGCCAAAACTCACCGCGTCAAAGTGACGTGTATGCGTTAAAGATGCATTAATATGCCGAACAAAACTATGCTTTCTTCTAAATACCCGCAGGCTGCCCTGTTCCGAAAGGAATACAAGTTGGCTGCCCCCGACCACTCAGGCACTGGCTTCGCACCTGCTGGAGTGCGTGGGTTTATTTGCGTATAAGAAAACTCTTTGCGTGGCCGTGCAACTTTTTATGGCACTTTCGGCACGTTTACGACCCCGTTCTGCAAACTCATCTTTGCTGAGTATCCATGTTAGCGCCAATCTGAAGCTTCCGTTGCATGCCGCCGCGATTTGCGACCAGCCACCAGAAGCTAAGTAAAGGAAAGCGGGCCAATCGCAGACGCCGGCACCGCCCTCTTTGTGCGGTTATCAATTTTTATTGCAGTGGCTCGGCCTCATCGAATCCATCCCCGCTTTAGCTTGTTCCTCGCCTCTTGTCAGCCAATTAGATAAGACAAGCCGCTCAGGGTAAGCAATGTTATTCGTTTTTCAAGCAAATAAAAGTGACTTCCTAAGAATGAGGAGAGCGCTTGATTAGTCTATTCAGACAACCCTGTGGGTGGCCGCCTGATGCTTGCGTCGGCGGTTACGCAAATTTGACGTCAGGAGATTGGAATAAAAACATATTGGCAGCAGTGACAGCTGATCGGCGCAACGCTAATAACTTGATCCCTGTACTGCAGATATCGCGAATCTTGCTGACCACCAGGAGCCTTGGTCTGCTTGCGTCACTCCCTTGACGGTTCTTCCGCTGAGGACGTCATCAGAACAAGCGGTACAAAAGCCGGCTGCCTTCGCTGGACCGACACTTGGCAGCAGTGACAGCTGATCGGCGCAACGCTAAAAACTTGATCCCTGTACTGCAGATATCGCGAATCTTGCTGACCACCAGGAGCCTTGGTCTGCTTGCGTCACTTCCTTGACGGTTCTTCCGCTGAGGACGTCATCAGAACAAGCGGTACAAAAGCCGGCTGCCTTCGCTGGACCGACACTTGGCAGCAGTGACAGCTGATCGGCGCAACGCTAAAAACTTGATCCCTGTACTGCAGGTTGGTGTCCCAATTATACATGCTTTGTAACTAGATAGCTTATGCTGTCGCTGCTGCCTTTCTGTATTGCTGTGTATCTATTGTATATTTATTATACCTTCTGTCCACTGGTACTGTTCATTTGCGAAAACATGACCAAATCTACAGCTGAAAGGGAAAGCCGATGCGAAATCCGAGAACTTCGTGCTGAAATGAAGTCTCTCGTGGACAGTGATAGATTTATGAGCGATCAATTTGAGGACATGAAAAAGAAGCTTAGAGAAGCCACAGAAGATAGGGAAGCCTGGAGAAAGGCGAACGAAAAGTTATGTGCTAGGTGCATGGAAAATGAAAATGTTATTCAACAACTTCAGAAGAGGGTTGTTCAATCGGAGCAATACTCGCGCAGGTCCAATATAGAAATTAAGGGACTTGTGCAACAGGACAATGAACACGTTACTGAACTTGTTGGGAAAATTGGTGATGCGCTGGCTGAGCCCATAACTTCTTCTGACATTGAAGTCTGTCACCGTGTGCCCACTCGAGAAGCTGGAAAATCTAATATAGTTGTCCAGTTTAAGAGCAAACAGAAGAGGGACAGTGTTCTTGAAAAAGCGCAGAAGGCTAGGTTGCGAAACAATCAGGTTGGAATTCCTGATGATACCAGAGTATTTATTAATGAGCACCTCTGTCCGACCTTGAAACGTCTTCTTTCGCTGGCATTAGCAAGAAAGCGCGAATGTCAGTGGCGCTTTGTCTGGACGCGAAATGGCAAAGTACTTGCACGCAAGACTGAAGCCAGTAGTGTTGTCCACATTGCCTCAGAGACTGACCTTCAAAAGATTGCCTAAACTGCAGCGTCTAAAGAAGTTAAACTTTGCTCTCTTTTGACTACACGATGTATCGTGAGTACAGCTTTCCAAGCGAAACTTCTCTGCCCGCACACGCAAAAAACATTTCCGCGCTTCACGTGAATGCGCGTTCACTTGCCTATAAGTACGACATAGTAACTATGTTTCTAGCCGAGTTTACTTTTCCATTTGACATTATCATGTTCTCTGAAACATGGTATCAGGAACACAGTGAAATGCTGATCATAGATGGTTACAGACATTTCTTTATTAATCGCACCGATAAACGTGGGGGCGGTGTAGCATTGCATGTCAAGCGCGGCATACAGTGTGATGTGCTTGAGGAATTCACCTGCGTCACGCCACATTACGAAGTGCTAAGCGTTAAATCTGACAATAACCTGTTTGTTGTGATGTACCGACCACCTACTGGTAATATATCTAATTTCTTATAATTTACTGAAAAGCTATTAGAGCATGCTACTTTTCACAATTACAAAGTGCTTCTTGGTGGTGACTTCAACATTAACGTGCTTGATGAAAGCGCTCCAACTCGTGCAGTAACTAATGTAATCAATTCTTCCGGTTTCTGCAGCGTTATTACGACACCTACTCGCGTGACACCAATTTGTCAATCAGGTCTCGACAATTTCATTGTTAACGCTGGTGCAGAGATATACACAGCCGGGACTATCAGCTATGATATCAGTGATCATTGTCCGATATTCATAATATGCTCATTTTATATTCACGAAAGAACTTTACCTGATACCACGTTCAGCTACAGATGCCTGTCAAGCGAAAATATGGAACACTTTCGCGCACTTGCTTTGCGCACAGACTGGTCTTCTCTTTATAACAATAAAGATGCTAGTCAAGCGTACGATGAATTTCTATCCATATTCAGTCGCCTATACAATCTGTCTTTCCCGCTTAAAACAGGAAAGGTAAAAAAACGCATTAGAAAGCCGTGGGTGCAACCACAGCATGCTAGAATGATTAACAAAAAAATAGGATGTTCAATAAATTTCTGCGTACGCGTCAGCAAAGGGATCTCGCTGCATTTAGGAAGTTAAGGAATACATTAAATAAAGAACTGCGAAAAGCTAAAGCACTCTATTACGAGAGCCTTTTTGCAGCCGTACAGAGAAAAAATCCAGAATAGACTTGGACAATTATCAATGATGCAATCAGACAGGGGAATGTGAATCGCAGTTTGGGTGAGATAACCGTGAATAATGAAAAGGTTTCGGGCATCCTCTTAACCGAATGTTTCAATGAACACTTTGTGAACGTGACGGCATCATCAAATAGCACGGTCAGTGGTACTACTGTTAAGAGATGTACGCACAGCATTTTTCTCGAGCCTACTGACGATGCCGAAATTTGTCGTATATTTTTGGGCTTAAAAAACAGCAATGCTGTTGATGCAGACGGCATTCAAATCAGACCTATAAAATTTGTAATTGATGTCATCGCAGTTCATCTCGCATTTGTGTTTAACCTTGTTATAGAATCTGGGCATTTTCCAACAAATATGAAGAAAGCAAGGGTGTCAGTTATTTTCAAAGGTGGGAACCGAAATGACCTGGGGAATTGTAGGCCTATTTCCATTTTATCCGCTTTTTCTAAGGGTTTAGAAAAACTGATTTCTGCACGCATTACCAATTTCTTTGCGAAGAATGACATTCTTTCTGATTGTCAACACGGATTCCGCTCGGGCAGGTCAACCGAAACAGCTTTGTTACGCCAAAAAGAACTAATAATTAATAATATTGATGCGGGCAAACTAACGTTGGGTATATTTATTGATTATAGCAAGACATTTGATCGTTTAAGTCATCAAATTTTAATAAGTAAACTAGAAGGATATGGCATCCGTGGCGTGGCAAATCAGCTCTTTCAATCTTATCTGTCTGGGCGGACGCAGTGCGTTGCTATCGAAAAATACTGCTCTTCATATAGGGAAATTAAGTCAGGTGTGCCCCAGGGTAGCGTTTTAGGCCCGATTTTGTTTAATATCTATGTAAACGATATTGCTGAAATAATAAGTGACACATCCATTGTACTATACGCTGACGATACGAGCCTGTTTGTCTCTGACAATGATCTTGATAATCTGTTACAAAGATCTCGCAGTATCCTTTCTAAACTGTCGAGTTGGTCTCGTGATAACGCCCTAACAATTAATAGCTCCAAATCAAAGGCCATATTGTTCAAGGCAAGAGGCAGGCGGTCTTATTTAAATGAAGAATTATTGTTGGATGGCGCGCCCATTGAGATTGTAACCAAATACAAAGTATTGGGCGTGACGCTGTCAGAAGATATGAACTGGACATATCACATTGAACAAATTATGAAATCATTGTCATCTGCCGCAGGTGCATTGTCCCGTTGCCGTCATTTTTTCCCAGAGAAAGTAAAGTTGTACATATGTTATGCCTTGTTTCAATCGCATCTGAATTATTGTGTGCTTGTATGGGCTACCACCACGAAACGTAATCTTCATGCGCTTCTTCAACTTCAAAAACGAGCACTTCGACATGTAGCGAATGTACCTTATTTCCATTCTACTGCGCAACTTTTTGAAAGTTATAACATAATGCAAGTAACTAACATTTACGAATACAGGCTACTGTATTCTTTCTGCTTTGGCTCCGAAAAGTTTCAGATATTTTTAAAAAATACGTCACGACTTGAATATGACAGAAGTGATGCGCGTACCCGCAGCAAGGACAGGTGGTTAGTACCGTACAGGCGTACAAATTACCTCATGCAGTCGCTAAGACACACGCTACCTTCACTGTTCAATAAATTTGGGAAAGAAATTGTTATGACAAATACCTTGACTCAAAAACAGCTTAGAGCATATTTTTGTAAAGAAATTTTTGAAATGTTATCTTTGTAATTATTGTAAATGTAACCCATTGCATTGTATACTGTATTTGTATTTGTACTGCTGTCATGTGAGGGCCTTCCGGCACATTCAAGCTGTATGTCGCAGCTTTTCGCCTGGAGGACCCCCAACAGGTTTGTTGGAAATAAAGCATTTTTGATTTGATTTTTGATATTGGAAGAGTTTTGCGTTATACGGCCCATAGTGTCCAATCCGAGAGAAGATCGAAGCTAGAAGGACATCTTCCCTAGCAGAGCTCGTCTAATCGAGAATGTGTTGTTCTTGGCAAGTGTTTCACTGGAGGGCCACTGCTTCGCGACCATTTATTGCGTGTAAAATAGAAAGCCGCTGCTCTAACAGATAATTCACGAGGTGCAACACGACACGCTGTTGTGGCTCAGTGGATATGGTGTTAGCCTGCTAAGCACGATGTCGGGGGATGGAATCCCGGCCACGTCGGTGCCATTTCATTCGGGGCCAAATGTGAAAGCACCCGAGTGCTTAGATTTAGGTGCACATTATGGAACCTGAGGTGGTCCAAATTACTCCGGAGCCCTCCCAATATGGCGTGTCTCAGAACCAAGCCGTGGTTTTGGCACGCAAAACCTCGTAGTTGAAATTTTGATGTGCGATACGACATACTGCACTGTGGCTGATGGCGACAGTTAAAGTTCACATGACTCGTGCGAGCGGACGGTCGGACGAGCTTGCACGTGAGACTTGTCGCGACGGGTTGAAAATAAGCGAAACACGCGAAAAGAGCACCAAAAATAAATATGACCTAAAACAAGGCCTTCGCGGCCGTATACCACAGTGTTTATTTCTAAGGAATAAAAATTACTTAATTCAATCTTGAGCCTGTATAGGCAACAGTTCCGCAAAATTGCAGCCAATAAACATCGAACTATATCCTAGTGCGAGCGAAGCCACTGCAAGAAGTCTCTCTAGCCTCCACAGTGCTGAATGCTGTGTATGGAACTGAGTATACAGACTGCCCTGACATGCGAGAGAAAAAAATATCGGCTGTCAGCTGTAAGGGAAGAACAGAACCTTCTGAATATTTAGCGACCAAGCGCTCTTTATTTCTGACGACAACAATGTAACGCCAAGAAAGGTTCATGATGAGTGACTTGACATTAGCCTCTGGGAATATCTCCCAACTAAGCGTGCAATGAAACCACGCGCTGGAAGTCTTCGCCCAATGCACCTCCGGACTGCCGTGTATAAACATTTCTAGAAAAGCATGCGGCATTTAAGCACACAGAAAGTAGGTGTAGCGAGAGGTTTAATAATATTGATTGCACTTTATGTGTCTGTCAAAGGGAAGCAATATTTGTCATCGCTTTGTAGACTCAATAAATACGCGCAATGTTTATGGAGGAAGTTACGAAACGAAGATTGATGACAAGCGAAGTGTTGATGCATGACGTCTAGGCAGTTGCAACTAAAGTAAATATCCCAAATAGCTCTTTATAACAGCATACATTGGTTTCTGGAAGGCAATATTTATTGAAAACTTATATCCTACCTTCTATCATTCATCTTACGCCCGCTAATTGTCATGCAACAGGTAACCCGAAGGCATTTTATTAGGCGCATCTGGTTCGGAAGAACTTTATTTCTCAGTTACTTTTCTTGTGAACTGCTAAACTGCGATTCACAAGGGTGAAGTGCACAACAAGGATAATTGCTGGCTCTTCCATAACCGAGAGTAGATGTCAGCTTGAAATGGCAAACGGCAAAGCAGATTGGTTTGCGTGGTTTGCAATTGTTTTGTAATCTGACTGTATGTGCGACGCGAACTGTGAAGTGCACACTGGAAGGCAAGAGGAGCCAGCGATTAGACTGGAAACTTCTAAAAGTCATTCATAAGAGCCGACACGCTTGGCACGCAGATCAAAATTTCCACTATTGCCGACTCTGCAATATGTCTCTCTCAAGTTATTTGCCTCAATATATCGCGAAATGAAAAATTGTGTAGAGCTACGCTCCAATTTTTCATTTGGTAGTATTCTAATCGTCAATCATTTTTTTTACTTCACACTCAATACCCCAGTGTGGCATCGTAATTACTACAGAAGTTCTATGCAATTTAGTCCTTTGTGTTGTATGCTGTAACATTACATTGAATTAGCTTGTGATAACACAGATCTAGTTTTAAAGGTCAGTGTGTTCAGTTGGCGTTGCTTTCGAAGGTGCCAGCTGAGCCATGTCATGCAGCTAACCCTCGTACAATGCATCTCTCAGCATCGTTATGATGCCGTCCCAATTATACCTTCTCTCGATGCACTCGGATCCTCTTCGGAAGAGTCAAGGGAAGCAATTAGCCCCAACGATGGCTCGTACGTGCCTCGTCGCAATACACCCTGGCACAAAAGAGAAAGGCACTAATTAGCTGCGACTTCCTTCCTGTTAACGGCATGAATGTAGGTTGAAAGGGTAGCATAGCCAAGAAATTCAAGCTGCATGAAGTGGGGAGCGCAAAGGCAACTACCAGGTTAATACAAGGTGTAGCAAATGGGGCACCTAATGTAAACAAACTGATGACAGCGATCTCTTTCTGCCACAGCTGCAGAAATTAGGAACAGCAGTAGTTCCATAGCAATGACTGCGAAAAATCCGCTTGAACGACGGGCATCGCTGATAGGCAATTTGAAAGCACAGATATGTTAAGAACTGCGAAGTCGGGCTAAACATTGAGAGCAGGCATTCGTGTATCTTAGTTTAAGGATGTGGTTGCTTGTCAAATTATATTTTAAACATACTATAGGCAGATTCGGATCTACATATTCTTTAGGCAATGTTGGAGTGTTTTAGATTTTGAAATTTCGGGCCTTAAACTTAAATAGGCAGTTGGGATTGCACAGAATATAATTTTATGTTCAATCAAGTACAAAGAATAACAAAGAGAAACGGAAAATTTACTGCTGTTTCAGTTTTTGAAAAAAGACTGTAAATGCAATAAATACTTGTTTGATCGATTATGAAATTAACGAACCAACTGCAATAGCCTTGGCTGTATTAGTGATCTAAAGCTGCGCCGTGAGTTCATATGGCAGGCTAGAGAAATGGCTCGTAAACCAAACGTAAACTAGGGACCCTATAACGTAAAACTATTCGAATCTGCTTTTATTACAATTGCCTGACGTCAAATTTACATATCCGCCGACGGAAACATCGGGCGGTGACCCGCATTGTTGTCTGAACAGCCCGATCAAATGCCCCTCTCGTTTGTAATCGGTAACTTTTATTTGCTTTAAATACGAATAATATTGGCTAAGTTGATCATTTTCTCTTTCTAATTGGCTGACGAGAGGCAAAGAGCACGCTCAAGTGGAGAGGGTCTCGATAGGGCCGATTCAGCGCGCTGAAAATAGATAGCCAGATAAGGAGCGTGGTGCCAGCGTCTGCGATTGGTCTGCTTTCCCTTAGCTTGCGGCGGCTCGTCGATAACCGCGACGGCGTGCAACGGGAGGTTAAAAAAGTCGCTAAAACGGATCCTCAACAACGAGGAGTTCGCAGAGCGATGTCGTATACGTGACGACAGGGTTCGATAACGTTATACCGAGAAGCAAAAATATTTATCATAACCAAATAAATCGATGCTTTCAAGCAGGTGCGAGTAGTCAGTGCCTGAGCAAACGGCGGGCTGCCATCTTCTATTCATTTAGGAACGGGGTAGTCTCCAACTGCTAAGAAAAACGTACAGTTTCGTTCGGCATGTAGATGCATCTTTAACGCGTACACGTCACTTTGACGTGGTCACTTGTTGCGGTGTTGAGACGACGCGTGACCGGCAGGTGAAGTGAGCGCAGCCCAAAAGATTTTGACCAATAGCAGAGGGCCAATGGCGAAAAGGCGTCGAATCAGAAGTAGTTATACTTATTTTGTTCAGACTAATCATACATAATCAGTGTGTACATGTCATATCAGATGGCGCGCTATCGCGATTTTTCGGACGTCGTGTCCCAGACAGGCGAAGTGCAGGTGGCCCAAAAATTTTTTGGCCCATCATGGAGGGCTGATTGCTGAATTGGAATAGAAAAGTCTGAATAGGTTAATTTATAGTACCCTAGCTCAGATTTGTAATGCATATCGCATGCTATACAGTTTGATATATATTAAATCAATTGACCATTTCTAATTCCAAATGATTCTCACTTGTTGAGAAATTAAAAGTGTCGACGGCCCGCTAGAGGTCCTACAGGCCCGCTTCGCGAAGGTTCTGCTCTATTAAGGGTAATGAACTAGATAAATTGTGACAGTGAGTCTGAATTTTTTCTACGCACAACCATAAGAAGCCATTAAACGAAAGAATACAAGGAAAGCAAGGGGGGAATAGTAGTTGCGGTTGTAAATGAAATACACAGAAACAACTTTCCGCAGGTGTGAGCCGGATCAACTAATGCATTACTTATTGGCCCTTTGTCAATTCATCTGATCTCCCTGTGGCCAGCCTTGAGTGTTTTTGTATGTATACGAGGTCTCGCCCTAGAAGTGATAACCAGCGCCACTTGAGGTCACGGTCGCAGGTGTGGGAGATTATATTTTTAAGTAGTGCTGACAGGAAATTCACCGGTGATGATGTTTTACTCTTTGGTAATACATTGCCTCCAGGGGACCCTAATAAACGCCGGCATATGCTCGATTGTGTCCGATTTTAATAATGAATGATTTTCTTCACACAATTACAGATTTTAAAATTCCATCCAGCTGTGGTGGATCAGTTTTGAGTGACGTAAATAATTAGCACTCGCGGCGACGTGGAATCCGCGGGGACCAGCAAAACATAGACAACAACGAACTCGTCTATAGTCTGCTCAATTTCACACCTTCACTTACGTTAGTCGACGCGTTGGGCACGCGCACTAGCCTGCATCCACCAACGCACATACAGCCACTCTGAAGATGCGTCCGCATCACTGTCTTTAGCACCACTGTTTTGCTCTCAACAATGACGTTTTCATGATGGCTGTTGCGACGACCCCAGTGAAGGCAGACATGTTTAACTTTCGGACTTTATAATTGAAGTAAATTAGATTTTGGGCGCCTGATGTGAGTCATCCTTCGTGATGGCAGTCCTCGGAAGCATAGAAAACTTACGCTATAGTCAATTTAGCGTCACGTTTTGGTGTCTGCGCTTCGTTAAAACGGTGTACAATATTCTTCATCAGTACTTGGTTTCGATAATATTTTGCTGTCTGTCTTGCTTACGGCAGAAAGCAACAATCCTTCGTCACAGCATTGATCTCGAAGACGAGATATTTATTTATTTATTTATTTGTTTACTTATTTGAAGTACCTTACAGGCCCGTAGGGCATTGTGTAAGGGGGGGGGGGCGAGAAATCCCAACAGTGCATACAAACCAGAAAAGAAAAAAAGTACAATACATGGTAAATAAAATTTGTGGACATAATAGCAGTAATGAAGAGGGGAGTAAGCAATGCGGAAATAACGAGATGAATTATGGTGTATAGATTAAAAGCACACCAGTACATGAAATACCGCATGGCACATAAATAAATGCGCAATTCATCAAGAGTGTTCTTGTAAATAAAAAAAACAAAGAAAAACATCCTTCATGTCTGTCATGTTTCTTTCTTTTATCTTCATAACAAGTCATTGCACAGTATGATCTAGAAACTGCAGTGACCTGCGTGAGAAAACATAAAGAGCCCCCAGTTGTAGGTGAAAAACAGAACCATCTGAATATTGAGCGACCCCAGCACCCTTTGTTTAGGACGACAACACTGCCTCCCCATGAAAGGCTTTATGATTAATGGCATGTCATGAGTCTGTGGGAATATCTTTTAACTAATTGTGCGACGAGGCTACATATCAGAAGTCATCGCCTAACGCATCTCCGGACTGACGTGTAATAAGATTTTCTAGAAAGGCATATTGCATCAAAGCACACAGAAAAGGAGCTGCAGTACGAGGTTTAGTAATATTGATTACGTTTTACGTCTCTGTAATTGGTGAAACATATTTATCGTGTCTTTGTCGGCTCAATAAATACGTGCAATGTTTACGAATGAAGTTACGAAGATTGATGACACGTCCGCTATTGTTGTATCATCTCTATGGAGTTACAACGAAAGTAATTGTCACAAATTGTTCTTTATGACAGGATGCGTGGAGATCTGGAGGGCAATGTTTACTGAGAACTTGTTTTTCTACCTTACATCACTTATCTTGCATTCACAAGGCGTCATAGAACGGTTAAGCCAGAAGCATTTAGAAACATCTCGTTCTGACATTTTTTCCACTATATCTCGTGTGGAGTGTTAAACTGTGATCCACAAGAGTAAAGTACACAAGAAATAAACTATACAAACCTCGACTGAGTGTGCTTAACTTTCAACTTTTGAAACCGGTGCAGGCAGAACAAAATAGTGGGCTCCCGATTACAGAATGATGAAACAACGGTTTTGCTGGTGTTCAACTCCTAGTTTTGGTCAAAGCGATATTCGTTAACGTAAGAGGTCCGGATGCTCTTGCATAAGCTTTAGGTAAGCGTAACCTGTAGGTAAGCACCAGTTTATTTATACTACGTAACACCAAATCAATTAACGCTGTACTGGTGCATAGTACTTCTGCTGTTTGTTTCACCAAATGGAAGCTTACCTAATCACTTCATTAAAACCAGGCGCTTGCACTACTCTTTGTGAACAAAAGTGAATTCCGTACTGCTACTTACAGATATATTTCTAACCAAGGGGCATTCACCTATATTGCGAATCTTCAGTGTTCCGTGCCCTTAGATCCAAATGAGGTTCGCCAAGTGAAATACGATAACTCCAGGTTGCGATTAATGTTGAGCTGTTTGTTGAGCACCAAGGATGCTAATGTGTGTGAGTAAAATTTAAAACGTGCTCCGAGATATAATTAGGTGGTTGACGTTCTATTTCCGGGGATGATTATCCTTTTTGCAGATAAGACGGATCAGTGTACTCATTGATTTTTCAGGGATTTCTTGGAACAGAGTACAAGTGTACTGCTGGAGGAAGGGGATGTGATTTCTTTAATAATATTTTCAATTTGTCCGATAATTTCTTGTAAGCGGTAATAGCAAATTGCTCATCTAACTTGTCAACTCATTAAGAGTTTGATTAATGACTGATATGATTAGGTAGTAGAAATGTTCATGCTGAGTAGCATTGTGCTCACTTGAATTTGATCCTTCCATTGCATTGAAAATGCTGTATTCGGTAAAACTGAACTGCGTTACTACTGCATTATGGTTGGAAAGAATGTCGCATAATACGTGAGGAATTAATAAGCTAGGTTTATGTCTATTGCCGCGGTCAGAGAAGTCAAGCAAACATTCTATTCCATGATAATGGAAGGTGTTGGTGCATGTCAAAGAATAATTGTGAGCCAAATAAGTGATGTCAATATTCGTGTCACCGAAAGTAACAATATTTTCCTTTCGTTAGTCAGATAACTAATTATATACAATTATACATAGCCGCTATAGATGTACTGCAAATATGCTACAATATCTATACAAATTGCTAGAGTGAAACGCATGTAGAAAATACTTGAATAACGCAAGCAGGCTAGTTGACTATTAAGGCGAATGCATTAAATGGCTCGTTGCAATGGCTGATAGCTATAAAACGCGCCGTCTAATGGAGTGGTATCACAAATATCATCAGCAACAATATCTCATACCCCTGTAAGCAAGCAAAGAAACAATGGCACATACCCTCGTAAGCAAGCAAGAAATACAATGGCTTATACTCCCGCAAAGCAGAGTCTACAAGCGTTCAGCAAATTTCACCGAATAGTGCACACATTAATTGAAATCACCCATACCACACACAGAACAGCATGCGTTTCAATTAGGAACAAGCTCAAAACAAGCATCGGAACCATCAATAAAACATAGCATACCCCCTTCGGAAGTACGCTATGGTCGAATATGCTCGTCAGGCGAGAAACGAGGTGTTACGTGTGGAGCGGCGGGACCAAGTCGTCCGACCGCAAGTGCTGTTTCCGCTGCTGAGGGGATGCAACGTAAACTCGAAGAGAAACAACGTTGGGGCGGCGCTGGCTCCGATATACGAGCGGGCGTAGCCCCAGCTAAGCGTCGAAAACGAGCCGAAGAAGCCGAATTGCCAAAGCAGCAACGAGGCGATGCCGCACGGCAGCGCAAAGAAGCCGAAGCTCGCAGACAAAGGCTTGCTGCACGTGCACTTCTCATTACGGCTCGTTATGTATTGTATTCGATAGTATAACTTATTTAATTACTAAGTGGCCAGCAGACTTTCGCCTTCACGTGTTACAGGAGTGTAACATGTTGCTGAACTTTTTGTCCCCGCCCCGTTTCAAAGGGAGCGCCAATAAATCATCATCATCTAATTTTAACTTCAGCGCAGATATCTTTGTAGGCTGATCAAAAAGAGCGCTAGATGGACCTGGTGACTGTATATTTCAAAGATATAATGGACTTATCCAGTTTACGGAAGCTGACTCATATTTATGAGTAGTGAATGTGATGTGCCTGACGTTTGTGTAACACCGTGCTTGAAATGAATATCGCTCGATCGATGATGATATGCTGCTTACTACTTAGGTAGGCTGAACTAACTCAAACTGCCATTGAAGGACTAACCCCAGCATTCAGACATGCATCTAGACTTGAAGGCCACGCTTGACTCGATTGAAATGACGCCTGTCGTGAACGCACCAAAGGAAACGCAACGATCGTCTTAGGTGCATTCGAGCCAGCAGTCATTTATACCAAGTCCAGCATGGGCTTCAAGTTAAGATGTATTTCTGAATATGGGGGTAAGGCAACGTTTCGAACACGCATATCAATATAAATGGATTATTGTGGTGTGAGCTTCTCTTCTTGTGACAGTTGTGGTGTGAACTTCTGTTCTTGTCTTTTGCCTTTTGTGACTGGTTTTCTTCTCTTGAACTATTTACCAACAGGCCCGGATTTCAACCTTTCCCCATCTACATAAACGATTAGCTGACCACAGAAAGAAAAACGTCTCTTTGTACCCACACTTACACTAAAGAAAAGAAAGAAAATTGAAGCTTCTGTGGGTTGAACACCACTACATAAATGGAAGAAAGGCATCAGACAGCCATGTGTATTACATTCTGGAGCAAGTGATTTTGTTACCTCCGGCTAACTGCGCAAGAAATAAAGTACCACGACTGATATGACCTTCTTATCATGGAAGAAAAGCCCAATTTCACATCTCAGTAACGCTATTGACTCCATTACAAAGGCAAAAGACAAGAAGAGAAGTTCACACCACAACTGTGGTTGTGGTGTGAACTTCTTGTCTTTTGCCTTTTGTGACTGGTATGCTTCCGTTCAACGATGTAGAATGGATTATAATATCTTAACTTTGAAACCAATGATTCCTGTTGTGAGACATGGTTATTGTGTCTTTCTCGCAAATTGAGCCTTCTTAGCTTGCAGAAGAATTAGGCGATGATGTTTCGGCCGCCCATAGAAGTTGCGGGGCGTACGATGTCAACGTGTTAAGAATACCCCGGGACATTGCATTTTACCACCGATTCCTTGAAAGTCAGCAGAAAAATATTCGTCCTGCGTCGTCGGAACACCTTTGATTTCAACATTATTGACATTTGAATATTGCTCGAGGTGAGAAGTCGCATTGTGAGCTGTTCGTTTGCTCGATTCCGTTTCTTGTTTTACTTGACTAATGTAGCTCGCTTAGTCCTAATTATCATATAACTAATTCGCAACCTTTCTTCAGATCCCTCAAATTCACTGCTCAGTGTATACCTGTTTAGTAAGGTCACCTACCGTTGGCATGATATAAACTTCTTGAAAATGACGCTCAGTGGCAGCAAGGCTGTGGCAGTGAGAGAAACTATAGCACAAGGCAATATTTATAAATAAACTTCAACTGACCTGCACAGATTGCACGAGAGGCGTCAGAACATGCAGTGCTGCCGCAACCTTATCTGCCAAGTGGTCAATTCATGGACACAATGCTGCTTATGCAGCAATACACTCTCATATGTGGATATGTGGCCTTGAGCGCATTTCCTTACTTCGCTATTTGTACCCTTGCCTTACTGCGCCGTACACATAAATAATATCTGATATCATGCACGCGACACCAACCGGCAAGTACAGTCACATTGTATCCCGCCCATAAGAAAATATAAACGCTTTTTAAGCCACACATTACAAGAAGGACAGGACACAATTGCCACCAGCAGCGGCTCTGGAGTTAACCTTCATATTTGAACTTACCCCGAAGATTGTTGAACTAAGGATTAGTGACCGCGTTACTTTAGAGACCAACACTAAAGCTCTCGAAGCCACAAAAACGAGGCTGTTTTAGCAATGGCCACAAAAGAAATTTTCTCATAATGGTCTATGTTAGTAACCTTACGAAGCTTCAGAGAGGTACTTGATGGAAGGAAGGGATATCTGTGCGCGTGCTCGGTGGTACTCAAACACGCGTTCTAATTGTTTCTTGGATCATTTTTTTTCGAGAACGCTTGCGGAATCCTCACGGAGCACTCATTTATGGTAGGACGTAATCAGCATGTATACATCCGACATCACAGAGATTCAACGCCTAATCCAAAAGGCCCGTTATTTCGGCCTTTATGTGCCCTCCCTTCACCAGCATCATGGGTCATTCGGCGTAATGTCCGTACCGGAGTCGCCATTTCTGTACTACAATAAATAATGCATACGTTGCAATGCGCAAGAGAATGACGATTGCTACGACAGTGTGCGGTTGGAGTGCTCAGCCCGAAGCACCTAACTTTTCTGCTCAACAGAGGATTTCAAAGCACGGAAATGGCTGATGCTGACATTAATTAACAAAAACATCCTTTGCAGCTCAGATAGAATTTGGGTGGCGTTGAGCAGAGAGTGGTCAGTGAAAAGGTTCGTGTGCACGAATGGAATTTCATTGATTATAGTGATGCGTTTGCAGAGCCTGGTAAAAGTGGAAGACTAGCTGAACAGGCGCCTATTACTTCCGAGTGGTGCGAGAACTCCTGTATAGAGTTTCTCTGTCTTTTGTGTATGAGTTGCTGGAATTAATATTTCTCTGGGAAGTTTTCAAAGAGAAGCGTCCTTTCCCTGTCCGCGGTGGTTGCATTTCTGGATATCAGAGCGTCTGAGGTTCCATGACTTACAAGGTTCACGTTGGCGTCACAAGAAAGCAATTGATTAATATTGCTCAGTCCTCTCCAGCAACCAAATATATTTTTGCACTTGAACCTCTGTCACCCAGAGCTTTATTCACCAAAGCACTGCAAGTTTGTGAGGCCAGGGCAACCCTGGAACATATGGTATGGGAGTGCGAAAAAGGAGGTGTTCCAGACGGGGACGCAGCCTCGAACCGAACGCGATGGGAGACTACGCTGCTCAGCTCCGCCCTCGGAGACCAACTTTTGGCCGTCCAGCGGGCCGAGGAAGCAGCCGAGCTCAAGGGCTCCTAGCCGACGCCTTGGCGGGGATGTTCGCCCAATCCCCGAATAACTCGCCGGACCTTCCAATAATGTTCTTCTTCTTCTTAAAGTTAGGTAATTATTTAAAGTAATTATTTGGCCAAAGTTTTAGGTACTTCTTTCGAAGCAAATTCTTCAATGTATTAGTCGTAAAGCCCTATTGAGATATATTCGAATTATTTCATTCTGCGATGACAGCTGTTGCTGTTCTAATTTTCCCTGGCTCCAGAAAAAAAAAAGCTCACAGGTTTTTGAGTACCCAACACGCGACTAGGTACTTCGGCGCAGTGACCTCGGCGCCCTCAAACATGTTACGAGCGGTCGTTACGATCGATGCGGTCGTTAGAAGGAAGGCATGAACAGGCCGGAATCAAAACTGATTCGCGATGGCTACAGCCGTCGTCTGTGGTACGTCGACATTTGCCGCCGTAACTCGCTCTCCTTGACGCAACCTGAAGAAGAGCTAGAACGCCAATTAAAAGAGCTTCAAGACTTGCCTTGAAATATTTTTTGCGTATCGTATGGATTCGTTTGCTTCACTTTTCAAAGACAATATATGTCTGAACAAACGGAAGCCAATAGCATTGTATTCGACCTATTTCGGTTAAGCAAGGCCTTTTCATCATCATCATCATCATCAAAAACATTTATCGGTCTGTGCAGGATCTTCTGTTGTAGTGCGTCAGGGTCTTCTTAGAAGCTCTGGACTGGGTTTTGCATGGGTGAGGCCCTTTGTCCAGGGCTCCAACAGCCTCAGCTGCAGGGCGGGCTCGCTGTACGAGACAAATTGGGTCCTCGCAGCAGTAGTGGCTCGCATGGCCCCGCACTTCGATTTATGATTTCACGCGTTCTGTATGCGTGCAGCGTCGACCATTCTTTGGTATAGTATGCTTGACGGCACTATTGTCGCTGCCTGCAAGCCCGTAGTCACGTTGTACTTTTTTAAAATCTCTCGCCGTTTCTTTTCAGCCCGCAATAATGAAAACCATGGAAGCTCCATTCACCAAGAAAGTTTCTTAATATTTTTGCTAATAGGCTAACCATATCTCGCGTTTGAAGCAAGGCTTTTACGGTTGCAAAATTTATTGCTAATAAATACCGTATAGACTCGTGTAAGCGCAACACCCCCATCTTGGCAGCCCAAAATTTTAAAAAGGAAAATTTCCTACACAGAAGCAATCGTATTCGATGTCCCGGTGCTGTACGCGCGCATCGGCGAATTTGCAATGCGATGCGTACTTCAGCTGCGAGTTGATCTCTGACCCAGTGGTACATCCGGGGATCCTCGGTGTGCACAAATCGCCGCCTGCGCAGGCACTATTCTTTACCGAATGGTTCGGTGCCGTGTAAGGGCTGCACCGTCAAAAGTGGGACCCTTACACGAGTCTATACGGCAATATCCTAAGCATATACTAAATATAATTCCAGTAGCTCAAGAGCGAAGCGAGCAATGCTAATTTGGTTACATTCTCGACACACCCACAGGATCTTCTTCTTTAAAAGTTCGGTGTGGCTAGTTAGCCTCAACACATTGTATATACGGCTGTCGCAAGCGCACTGGAAGAATGTACTATCGAACGGTTTTAAATAACCCTTGTATGCCACCAACGACATTATAGTGGAACCACCTGGGTTCTACCTAGAAAATAAATCTTAAATAATGCCGCAACCAATTATTTCGACTCGCAGGTATCTCTGAAGCGCACTGTCCTGTATGTAATAGAACAATGTGTTTAATAAATTGTTTCATTTCATTTTCCATTCAGAGGGTGCCACTGTGTGCGCGCTCGTTCTTGGCTAATCCTCCACAATGGGTGTGTGTTACTACAAAATTAATTACCATGATGATTAAATGAGATTACACGTCGCATAGGCAGACGGTAAACAAAATTTTGCCTATCGCAGATCATTGGGGAGGATTATAGCTTCACAAAGCTTTCCTTCACGAAAATTCGAAAAAGTGCGTTGGATCTCCACATATTTTGTCGTTAGCAAGACTAACTTCTCATTGCCGACAAAGTTCTAGCTTTCCCACAACATTCACATATTTGCCAGGATGTGTACCCCTGATCAGTGTGCTGTCTTCATGGAGTTCGTTAGTGATGTTGAAAACGTCAAACGGAAAACGAAAAAAGGACAGCGACAAAAATGGAAAGTGAGATAGCCGGCGGCGTCTGGAGAAGCGAAGTTTCCCTTTGCTTGCGATGCCACGAGGCGCGCTCTTGACGCTGGCTCCCGCTTGCTTAGAGAGAAAGAGCGCGTGATTGTGAAGAGGAAGAGGGGCTGGATCCGCGACGTCTCAGAACGGGGGAAAGGGAACACCTGCTACCGCGGTATTGCGCGAGGAGAGAGGGCGGCGCGGCGACGCCACGTTTGCGCCGCGTCATCCTTGCTCTCGCGCTCCCTATAGGGCTGCAGAAAATAGTGCCTCTTTCTCTTCACTATCACACTCGCTCTCACTCACTTTTTCTCTCTCTAGGCAGCCTGCGTTTTCCGCGCGTTCCTTGCCTGCGCAAGCTCTCGCCTGCTTTCTAACTGCGCTGCGGTAGGGCCAAATAAAAAACGCACCAAGCTTGTCAACGCGATAGCTTGCCCGCCAGGAGGTCCTAGCTCGAAGGAACGCTCAGCGGCGTTCAATGAGACACTAATGATTGCGCTTTCACAAGGCATAAGGAGTGCTTCGGTGCACTCGGATTTTGCAGTGCCATCATCTTAAACTAGTCAGGTGTAGGTGCACACCTCGCAAATCAATATCCAAGACGACGTCATCGTGAAATGTCCTACGGGATTGTGGGGACAGTTTTCCCTAGGTTTTTCGCGCTAACCTCGCAAAATCCTCACGCCTCTCGGTGTGCCGAATGCGCAAATGCAATGAGAGAAATGGGTCAGCCCTGCGCAGAAGACGATGGGACGCAGCAGTGGTTAAACGAGCGCGCCGAAGAAATATTATTAAGTCGAAGAAGACAAACGTGGCACGAAGCAGAAATGAGGCATACAGCCATGGGAGGCCTACGCGGCGGGGCCGAAGAAAAAGAAAAGTGAAAAGCTTGACAGTCACTAAGGTATCCTTATTTGATTTGAATTCGAAAGCGTTACGACTTCTCCAAGTTATGAGCATAAAGTAAATCTCCTCCTTAATTCTCCCTGTCTTTCCGTCTATGCCAACTTCCTTTCTTCCACCTTGCTCTAATTTGTACCAACCTTAGTCCGCACTAATTCACCTTAGTCCACTTTAATCCACCTTACTCCAATGTTGGGAGTGGGCCGAGGCGTCCGCCCCACGATGTGGCTGTGCGCTGTGGGATTTCACAGTGCGAGTCGCAGCAGGCCAACCGCCAGCAACGGGACGCCATCTCTTGATAATAGGGGTTTTCTTGCCATCTCATCTTATTGCTGGACGCTCACTGGATTTTCCACTTACTGGGGATGTTTTACTTCGTCTTAAGGTAGTCGAGGGAGACGGAGAAGAACAAGCCAGCGTGGAGAAAGGAGTTAACCGGTACACCAGGCGCAGGTGTGAAGTCGTCGGGCTTCATGGCCGTGCTTCGTGCCTCCTACGGGACCAGGGCGACCTTCCAGAGGCGTATTCACCGCGTTCTCCTGATCGCATGCAGTAAGGTGCCGATCGCCATTGGAGAAATGAAGCCCATGCACCGAGAGCCGAGGTGAAGCCATTGGACCTGGTGTCTGCCGTCCAGATTTCTACCGTACCAAGGCTACCTGCCCATGTTTACGACGTCACAACCGAACCTCCTCCTGCATTATTGTATCCCTCGTGTTGGTCTGGGTGCGGGCGACCAGGATTTTTCTTCGACGGTTTCTGACTTCGCCACTGCTACTCCACACCGAGCGCAACCTCCATCGCTACCTCTAGTTCTTCTATACGAGCGCCGTCCATGAAACTGGAGGCCCCTTTTGACTTTTAGTTTTTCTTTGTAGACTTCTTTTGTGCATTTGATTAGGTTGTAGAGGTTCGTTTTCTCGTTGTGCTGTATTTTCTTCGATTATTGGCTTGCTGTGTGCTAACGAACGATGTTGTCGCTTCATGCGTTAAGCATTTGCCTCGGCAGCAATAAATTCATTACGAGAACATCATCACATGTCTCTTGGTCGCAGGCGCCGAATCTTTTTAAACATTTTATTTCGATAAAAAATACTGAACTGTTATTGTAATGCTTCGAACGACGTTTATGGAGGAGGTATCCAGTCATACGCGAGTTTTCGAGTGCTTTAGTACTTACAAGAGCAGAAATTAACTTCAAGAATATTCCTCATTTCAGCCGGCCTTCATCCGGCAGTGCCTACTACATTATCGAAAAGCTTCTGCAAAACATCAACGGCAGTCGTTGCTAGATAATTGACAAGATTTCAGAAACTACTGGCATGCGTTGAATTTGTTGTGAGCGTATTTTGACGAATAATTAAGCTTGAGCCGCAATGCTGCGACGTTCGTTCCGCGAGTACTTACGAAAGACAGCAACATGAGCAACAGCGAAGAAAAGGTCAGGAGCTTTATTTTCTGCCAAAATCACTTTTTGTCGAAGATCGGCGCTGGTCGCGCCATTTGCCGTTACGTGTATGACCTGAAAGAAAATGAAGTTTCGAGTCAGTTGAAGATTTTTTTCAGGAAGAATGAAAAACTACGGCCAGTGCACTCGTATAAAATTGTGGCCGTCGCTACGTTTCTTTTTTTCTTCATCGTTTTTTTTTTTCAAATTGTGGTGGGCAAATTTGTTTCTGCTAGAGAGACTGTTAATAAGCAATTTTTCTAGAAGATATTACGGGAAATAAGAATGAATCTGTGAGGGAACCGCGCAAAAATTGAGCAATGTGGATGATTGGTTTCAGCATCACTAGAGCGCCGCAGCTGACACTGCTGTAGTAATGACGTGATATTGAGCCTTTCTAGGATAGAACAGCGTTCCCCACAAACCCTATTCATAACAGCGAGTCGCATTTTTTTTTTCTTTTATGCTAAACAATATAACTTTACCAAGAAAAAAATAATAATACTGCTGTGCACAAGGTGAAGGCCACTTTGCAAAGGCACTCGAAAGTATTCGTTTTGGGGAGTTCTAGACTCTATTAGAAAAGTAGGAGAGAAAGTTGGACAAATACATTTGCTTCCCTAAGTATTATTTTACACGGAAGTAAATGCTATTTGTCGCACAAAGACGATTGTATTTTGTTCTTTTTTTTGGAGAGAGCCCTACTTTTACTCTACTATATTTTTTTATTTTTGTGGGGGGGAGGGATGTCTCTATTGTGTACGTTTGCGGAGAACGACGGGAGATCAGCAATTGGTGGTAAGATACAAGAAGAGAAAAACACTTAAAGGACACTTCTTTTTTGATACGCTGTCCTGTGTATAGGCTTTTTTTTCCAGAGCTTCGGGAGTTTGAAACAGCTGTGAACGCTGCAATTGCAGAAGAATCTCTTCATAACAGTATAGCCTTATCCAATTTCGAACCCTAGCATATACAAACGCGTTCCACCAGCCTTGTTGCCATCGCCGCAAACGCATAACTTATGCACCGCCTTTCCTCCACGACATATCGAAAACGCGACTGTGCGACTGGTGTCCACAGCGGCTGTCACTATTGTATAGGGCAGCGATGGCTTCTGACAAAGACCAGCATGTTCTAGCGCGCGCCTCGTACAAACACAGAACGAAACCTCCCATTTTTGTTTCTGATATAGCCTCCAACTTCATCAAGAGCCATCTTTTGGGGCATTCATTATAACTATTTTCGCTTTCTACGTTCTACTTAACCAGATGGATAAATACACTATCCCTGTTTGCATGCACTGCGCATTTTGCGCTGAACAACGACGTCATTTTTTTTTCGGGCCCTCAGTGCTACGAAATAGAGAATAGCGAGTCCGTGCTGCCTTTCCATTGCCCAATCAAGTACTGTGGGCGTGCGTATCCTTGTTAGCGTGTATTTACGCCCAATTCCAGCCACAAGATTGCGATTCCTTCTGAGCCCCCCGTTTAACGAATGGAAATCGAGTTATCGATCACTTAGGAAAGCGAGGTAAAAGAGTTCAAACTTGCTTTGGCCGAGTTCTTCCTTTTGCTTCAGACAGCCCTTGTCTGCACTGCTTTGGTTCGGCATTTCGTAAACCTTATTCCCACCGCGCATGACAAATGCGGTTTCCTCATCTCAATTTGAAACCCAAATCTTTGCTCTGCCAGGTCAGATGTTTGGGAAATAAACAATTGCTTAATGAAAGTATTGTGATAAATGATGTGGGCTCGACATGCGAGATCATATCAAAGCAAACTAGGTGAGCGTGTGTATAATCAGAAGACAACGAACGCGTTGTCTAATGAGAACACTGCATATAACTTTATCGTGTTTCCAAATATTTGCGTTGTTAATTCGTCTTCGACACGCACTTTATTCACAGTATAAGACATTTCACTGGACTGTTAAAGGTAGTATACCGCGCTACCCTTGAGGTCACAGGACTCACACCTAAAATATTTGGAACGGGGTTTTAAGTCAACAAAACTTTGCATGCAGATCAAAGTGCTCCGCATATTGTCATGCAGTACCAGCAACGTTTTATAAGGCAGTAAATTTATTCCCATTTTGTGAAATATAGAACTTGCTAAAATAGGAGTAAGTAGGGGAAAAGCGACAAAAAATCGAGTGCCCTGTATAAATTTCGCCGAGTGTAATATTGAATGGAGAGCAACATGAGATCAGAGAAATTTGAAAAGAGCAAAAACGACTGCACCTGCTTGAAACTTGAGCAAATAAATCAAGGAACTCAAGAAAGGATACGGTCTCACGTAGCGCTTATGGCATATGTCGGTATAAAACGGAGTGTGTCAAAAAGAACGAATAAAGCTGAAGTCTGCAGAATATGTAAGCCAACACGCTCCTTCAAACAACAGAGAAACGAAACAAACAAAAATATTTGAAGGAACTTTAACGTTTCTGAATACCTCTATAAAACAAACATACGGACTTGTAATTTGCTTCATTGATTTGTTGATTTCCTTCCGTATATTCATTATATAATTTTGCATGAAATTACACTTCGGAAGTTGAGTTCAGCGTCGCTGACATACCCTTTACCTCATTTTCTTTCTTTCGCTGAAATATATTTTTCGAACACCTTCATTTTTCTTTCGCTTTGGAAGGCTGACTACTGTAATACCCATCATTTTATTTTATTTCTTATTTGTCTTCTTGTTACCGCATTACACCGACGATTCATGTATATGGCGAGTACTGGCCAATTACCAATCGTGTATGTGCTGCTTATGAAAGAAATCGTCATCATCGTCAACGAACATGCTGGATGCAGGAATCTGTTTATCTGGGCTCATCGCTTTGCATTGAAAGCCGAAAATAACACATAAGAACAGCCTTGACAAAATGGATAAATGAAAGTCAGGAACCTGTGCTGCTCAGCGAGCGGCCTTTTTCTTATTTCTTTCTGTTGCTGTGTTTTAGTTCTACTCTTCTAAATAAATGCCCAGCTTAAGCGCTTCCTTTTGTATGACATTTGCTCCGGCACGTGCGTCTGAAGTGACTTTCTGCAATAGCGAGCATCGCAATGTGCTCTCCCGCCAGCTTGAGCTGATAGCGCGTGCGAAAAGGTTATTAACAAATCTGCACCGCAGAGCAAGCCTAGCGGTAGAGCATCCTCTTCGTTTGCGGTAGGTACCGAGTTCGAATCCCCGTGCCGCCAGAAAGCCACCGGTTTTTCTGATTGGTAGAGATGTTCCCTGGCCTGGTGCTCGGCTCTCGTAGGGGTTCGCATCTCAAATAGGGGGTGCAGTGGAGATTTACGAGGCGTATTTGGGTGCCTGGTTGTCCAACCACAAACGGCCCTGTCGAAGAACCTCCGCCGCGGCTGTGGGAGCCAAGTGCTGCCGCCGCTTACCTACCGGTGTAACAGGTACAAGCGTGAGCCCGGCCTCGTGCTCGGCCACTGTGGAACTTCAACGCTCAGAAATTTCCTGTCTTTCTCTCAAACCCGAAGGCTTCCCCACCTCAAGAATGAGTAAATATGCCTCGTTCACTAACTGCCCCCCTAGTATCTCGTAAATGGAGACTACGTTCTTGCCTTTTGACAAAGCAGAAAGATAGCGAGAAAAGTAACTTACGCAGAAACCATCCAGCATGAATGCCAAGTCGAGGAAATAGCTGAAGGCCTACATAAAGGCACTTGCTTTGCTATTGGAATTACACGCTCGGAGGCTTATATTTGTTTCAATAAAGTGTTTAGGCCGCGTTTGTTGTACTATTTTGGAATTACATAAAGAACAGGGCCCGTATTCACAAAACGTTCTTACGATGAAAGCGTTCGTGCCCGCCAGTATTGATGTAGGACACAGTATTAGCGAGGGCGATCGGCCAATGAAAAGCAGAACTTCCGAGCGAAAAGTTTTGTGAATTCAGCCCTAGATCCGTTAACCAGCACATGTGAAAGCGTATCCAAAGTGAACAAAGCGGGCCGATAGACGGAGTAGCATTGTATGGTATAAAAGGTACAAAGAGGAATAAGATGCCTCAGTGAAGCTCGCCTGCATTTCGATAGACAGCTCTATCCACGTCAACTATGAGAGGTTGACGAAGATAGCCAACACTTCCTTCGCCCCCCCCCCCCCCCCCCCCCACGCACTATCAAAATGTAGGCCAGCCTTTCTGAGGCGCCTTATTCCTGTTTGTAACGTTTATGCCATTTCAGTAAGAGTAGTACAAGTGCATGTGCCTAAGTGCATTTACGTGTAGTTCTAATGTGCGCTGTCTCCAGCGGTGTGAGCTCTAGCATAAAAGGCAGCTGCCATTTTCCTCTACAGGCTTCGTAGGATTTTTCCCGCCACCATTTCAAGACAAGAGGGCGGCGGGAGAAGCGGAGTGCCGTCGTTCCGCAACACTCCGCGACACTATGCAAATCTAATGACGCCCCAAAGGTGTGGTTCGATAGCATGGGCGTCTCCAAAATATATGAGTCTGCATTTGGCTAAGAACGCGTCAGTAATGGCGCTGTGAGAAGCCATGTGCCGTTCCGAACTACACCATCGTATCTGGGCTGATAGTCCAACTACAGCCAGGGACAACAATCGCCGGTGAATGAGCGAATGAAAGTTAATGGCTTGAAAAATCCAGACGAAATAATGCTTCGATAAATGAGCAACCATGTTCGTGAGACATGTTTCCAGGTGATTTCTTCAGTACTTGGCAGTTCATGTATTGATTTCACACATTCTATAAGCAGCCTTGAAATGCCTTGATCTTTATTCTATATAAACATAATTTTTTTTAAAAATAATAAAATTCTAGCAGATCTACCACGCCTTAGCGCTACGTATAATTGACTTGTCTACTCCTTGCTGGGTGCTCATCTGAAAGTATGCTGTTGTTATGCTAGTTATTACTAAGTGCATATTGATGTATATTGCTGTCACACCTTGTGGGCAGCTGCTCCGTTGCGCTGTTGTGTGTAGTAACTTTCATGCGGATGTTCCTTCCTTTTGATAAGTTAGAATAAACATGACTTGACGTGACGGGCGCGTTTTTTCATCACAATTTGAAGAGATGGTACATATCACTAACATCTTTCTAAAATTGACGCAAAGGTTTGTTCACTTATGTACAACACTGCGTGATTCCCTGTCATACACGCGCAAGTTGGGAAATGTAACGCAGTCAGAAAATGTCATTATGGAGAGGCAATCTCTAATGTTTCGACTAGCGCGAAAAAGATAAAAATCTTGGTCACAGCACCACAGTGCCAACGTAAACATCTACTAAACCAAAAATACATCATTGCTCACTTTAGGGTGGAGCAAATTAAACGCAAATGAATTGCGTTTTTGCAGCCATGCTATCAGTGTGTAAAGAAGTTTTAAGTGTTGATGTCGTTTGTATCACTGCTGGTAATTACTGTTCTGTCTCGAATCAAAATGCCTTCAACTTATTATGCCGTGTATCTACGTGTAACAATTATTTCAATTATTTTCACGATTCAATGCATCGTCTATGACATCTCAATAGCCATAATAAAATAATTTCTGCTTGCGACGAATGACTTGGAGAGTCCTCCATATTCGTGCTGAAAGTTCAATCGTTTTCTCTAAAGTATACGCAATTTAAGAAACAAAATGTAGATTTGGGGACCTTAGGACCACTCATTCATAACTTTGTACCACACTCTGCGTCCATTCATGGGCGCCTCATCAAAAGTACCTTATGGTAACTTTGAAAATTCTGCAAAACAGATGCTGCATTCATTTCCCGCCACTTTAAACGTTATTCAAGCATAAAACGGGTTATGCTAGACATTCCAGTCCATACGTTGAGCACTCCTCAGTTTGTTATTCTCTTATGCTTACTACGCAAATACAGTCACAGCCTAATGCCATCCCTTTTGCAACTTGCAAAACCCATACGTGCGTCCGAGAATATTCATAATAACCAAAGCGTAAACGCCCATTTCGGAGAAATAATGCTTTTATTTCTTCAACTTTGCCACAAGCCATCAGCATTATAAAATTTTTTCCAGATATATTTCTTTATGTTGATGACCAAGCGCTATTACGAGAGCATTTGGGTGCTGATTGCTGCCAGTATGACGTCAGTTCGCTACTAATAGTTACTTCTGCCTTCTTGTTCATGTTTTCTAAGTATTTTATGCTTTTGTTTCTTAGTACTCAATGTTCTGATTGGAACCTGCATATAGTTCTAAGTAAAAGAAAGTTGGATACTAACTTCACTAGCATACAACAGAACATTTTCTTGATTCCTTCCGGCTTGACTTGTACCAAATGTGTCGAGTAGAAAAATCTGAATCGCCAGCGCGTATGTATATCCTAAGCAGAAGCATTTTTTTTTTCAGAAGCTGATATCACTCAAGATTGCAAAAGCCGCTGTCGGGATCGGGGAATTTCCTTTTTCAAATGCATTATGCTCCTTTTGATATTTCGTTTTTTCTTTCTTTGTTCTTACTCTGGCCAAGAGTTTATACGGCCCAGTTTACCTGTTATTCCAACTGTTCGTGTCACAGGAAGTGTTTGATGGACATTCCCGACTTTAATTTCATTTGATGAAGCTGGCCAAGAAATCTAACCTTTCACGGTGGGCAACATTTCTTTTCTTTTTTTCTGAAGTGGTTTGACAAGGTTCGACGCAAACGTAGGGTATACTAGCATAATACCACAAGCAATATGCGAGCTCGAAATGCGATTTTGTGGTAGGTTTATTTATATACGGGTTGGTTGATATAAGTTCATCTTAGTGCGCTATGCGTCGAGCAGAAGGCCAGAACTAAGATCAACGGCGCGCCAAAAAAAAAAAGAAAAGAAAGAATTCTACGGTTTTACGTGCACGCCAAAATCCCTAGATATAGGACGTGCAGTAATGGGCGACTCTATTAATTTTGACCACCTAGGGTTCCTTAAAGTGCCATGAAGCTGTAGTGCAGGATCATTTTTGCATTATGGCTCAATATAAGGGCAACGGCCACTGTCGGGTAACCAACCCGCGACCTCGTATTAGGCAGCGCAATTGTTTTGCGCCACCAGCTTTGTTCAAGCTGGGAGGTGCAGGTCTCTTTTGTAATTTTCTTTTTCTTTATGTACATTCATGATTTCATTAAACGGCACGCATATCGCGTCGAAATTATCCTGTCGAAGCCAGTGCGATGAGGCAACTAATGTTATCTCTTAGAACCAGATTTATTTATCGAATATAAATAAAAGGACAGATGGAAACGCTTATTTGGACATGTCATTGCGAAAAGAAAGTTGTGTTTGCTTTGGATACAATTATTATCTCTGCTAAGATCACCGCAGCAGCCAGAGTGGTAAGAACGTGGGTACCCCTAGGCGCATGATTTCTTGCAGGTCACGTAACTAGGCTATCGTATCCCGTGATATTGATAAAAATTGCCAATGCCAGCAGCCCATTTGCGGTGTTACAACTGTTAACTGGCCGTTATACCTGAAGGCAGCTTTCGACACCGTCCGTCGTTACTCTTTAGTGTTTTACACAACATTGCGCTGCAATATTTACATACCGCGATGAATAAAGCACAAGTGCCACAAAATATCTGAAAAAAGGAAGTAACGTTACGATTTAAAGGCAGCATTGGAGCTACCAGTGGTGTCCTTCAGGCTGCCTTGTTTAAGTTTCAGAAAACACGTAAAATAAACTTTGCTAAAGTCAATCTTACACAACCGGTAAAGTCAGTGTTGCTGCACGTGTCACTTTACACGCACTTAGCTAAATAGGTGAGTGAACAACTTCAGCCTGATCATGCCCTTGTTGCTTTACAAAAAAAAAAAAAAAAAAAAAAAAACTGGTTACATAAGTGAGACGTTAACGGCAGGGAAATGTCGATTTCATGCGGTACAGCATTTTCTACAAACAACAAAGCCTCAAAGCTCACTTCAATATAAGGCGCACTAAATTATTCTGCTCACTCTTTGACATCTCTGTTTTCATATACGCATAACCTGATGAATGTAACTAGTTTCTGCACCCT
Source organism: Dermacentor andersoni (assembly GCF_023375885.2). Lineage (NCBI taxonomy): Eukaryota > Metazoa > Arthropoda > Arachnida > Ixodida > Ixodidae > Dermacentor > Dermacentor andersoni. Next base: position 130,477,566 of record NC_092820.1, read on the forward strand.
GCGCTCTCATCTCGACGTAACCGGGCGTGAATTGTTTGGAAAATAAAATATTTTATTAGCGCCCTGAGGAATGTGCCTGCACCATCGTCCTAACGCTACGCGTTCTTACATACGAGCAAAGTACGGAGCGCATGGCTCGGGCAAGAATGCTGGCTGGTTAGCACCGGCCTGTCGTAGAGGACGTGCGTGGAGGCGTATGTCGTTGCGTGCCAGCGGCTTCACCCTGTCAACCGAGAAAGCTTCGTCGGTAAGTGCTTCGGCCCATTATCCCGAAGCTGGAGGCTCGCTCGCTCAGGTTTCTGGCTGTACGTTAGCTGGACCACGTCCTACTGCAAGATTTATGAGCGCGCCCTAATGGGCTTCATGCTCGCCTTTGCTGACGATAGGGGCTCTTCAGCAGCACCGCTGGCCTCTTACACGCTATGTCGCTGTCTTCTTTAACCTTTGTGCGAACTTCTCTCCGAAAGTGTTGCATCACGCGGCGCTATTTGTGTTTGAAAAGTGTGTTATAGACTTAACTGAAACTTGTCGCAACACATAGAACGTGAACACCAAACAACATAGGCCAATATGAATAATTCATTTTTTTGTTAATCGGAATGTCCTAATACAGGAGCTTGCTTCTGCAGAACCGCTTTACAAGGTACCCAGGCAGCGCGCTCGCAGAGGTGCACCAATCCGAGAAATGTAAGGCGCGGTAGTGCCGTGAAATCAGATAAACACAGTCCACCCAAGAAAATGACACTCATAGTAAAATATATGTATATATATATATATATATATATATATATATATATTTTTTTTTTCATGCAATCGGGCGCAGTGCATAATTCACAGAAGTGTTTGTTATGGTATGATAATTCCATATTATTGCCTTAACTAAAAACGAATTCGATCATTGCATACATTAGACTACGTAAGTGGTCGACAACTTCTTAAACGAAATAAATCCCCTATTGAAAATGTAACACACCCATGGGAACATATTTTGATGTTGCAGAGAACGAAATATATTGTGAAGAACCAGGCGCGGCGACAACTGTGAGTCAGGATTGTAACTTTCTTTTTTCTGTGCACATCTGTACGCCCCCTCCCCCTTTTCACCTTTAGGACTATAAACAAAAGAATGAAACAAAAAATCTCCCACCACCCAGAAAACCCCAATAGCAACAATCGTCGCATACAGTCCGTTGTCGCAAATCCCAGCCGCGGCAGCCGCATGTTTATGAAGAAGAAGAAGAAACTTTAGTAAAGAATAGTCCGGCAGTTCTTGATGTGGAGGCCTCAGGTGACGGCTCGAAGTTCTTGGACTCGAGCGGCATCTTCGGCTTGCCGGACGGCCCAGAGCTGGTCCGCCAGCTCTGAACTTCTGATAGCCGCCTCCCAGCGGCGGCGACGCCTACGGAGAAGGTCCTCGGTGTCTCCCGTATCCGGGGCGGCGTCGGGAAGAACGGAGCTCGAGCCTTCTCCTACTCTGGCAACAGCCGCGATTATGGACGCGTCGCCAACGGAGCTGCTTTGATTACCGTTGTTGCCGGCACACTCCCAGAGCATGTGTCGCAGCGTTGCTCTGTGTCCGCATGTTTTACACGCGTCTGTTGGATACAAACGCGGATAGCAGTGGTGTAAGATAGCGGGGCTAGGGTAGGTGTGTGTCTGGAGCAAGTGTAAAGTTACGGCCTCGTTCCTGTTCAATTTATCGTGTGGTGGCGGGAATGTGCGTCTTTCGAGTCTGTAGTGTTGGGAGAGGTCTCTGAACGTGGTTTATGAGGTTTATTTATAAACGCATGTTTATGAGGCGAAAAGAAAAACGCCCGTGTCCCGTGTATTGGGGCCAAGTGAAAGATCCTCTGGAGGTCAAGATTAATTCGGAGTCCCCCACTACGGCACGCCTCATAATCAAATCGCGGTTTTGGCACGCAACATTCCAGAAATGGATTCATTCTTCTTCTTGCTGGGCAGTGCGCTATGTCTCCCTGCGTCTTTCGCTGCCTTTTGTGAAGTCTTCAGGCAGTTTTCTTCTTCTAGCTGGACAGCGTCCATATTGACCCATAGAGTTTCTCACTACATTACCTAGCGGGAAATCTGGCGCTGCTGCGCTGTGGTATGCATGGGAATGCCGGTATATTGTGACTTCGGATTGGCATCGTTCTCGGAGAGACAGGACACCTTGAAGACGCGCTTGGCAAGCACCGTTCCGTCTGTCACAATGATTCATTTTCTACTAAAACAGCACGTGGAAAGCGGTTCTGGCTTTATTATTACGCAAAAACATGTTTTGTTTAACTATGAGAACTTGTTATTGCGTGTACGAATACATGTTACGTAAAAAGTATCAGCTGGCCGCTAAAGTTGGAGGACAGACGACAAGGTTCGCGCTCGCTTTGAAACAGTTTGTCGTCTGTTCTTGCTTTTCTTCGCTTGGTCATGCATTGTAGGTGAGTAAAGACGTAATATGCGTGAATGGAAACATTTTATGAAGATTTTACTTTGAGAACGCGTTATTTGTGTAGCCACATCCACGTTTTAGACGAAGCATCTTACAACATCAGTCAACACGAGCCTCGCAGACACATATACCGTCATTCACATGATGGCACGGTGCCCCCTTAAATAACTCCCATAGACGGTGGCGCCAGATTTCCCTCTAGGTGTTATAGTGAGAAACTCTATGTATTGACAAGTGTATGCAGTATGGAGTGATGCAGTGTCATGCGCTGTGGTAAGACGGGGTGTGCCGTTGCGGACATGCACTACACCTATTTTAAGATTGTGGCTAGTACCATCTCCATGATTTGCCTGTTGCCATCTCATGGTTACATCTACTCTGAATTACGGGAGGATCAGCAATTTCTTTTTTTGTGTGTGTGTGTGTGTGTTTGTGTATGCATTTCAAGTTCTCCGTTAGAGAGCAAGTGGACCGAATAATTGTCAATGAATAAACATTTCCTACGTGTGATATTGTGTGCGTCTATTGTACCTGGCGCAAACGCTTTGGGAAAGTATCGTTCAACGCATTGATCAGAACGGTCGTAGATCCCTCTCAGATAACATTAAGTTTCGTTCGCTCACGAAAGGGAACAGTCTCGTAAAATGTTTCCTTGAAAAGAACCCAACGGTAAGTAACATGGCAGCGATCATCAAATATTCTTTATTGTACAATTTTCTGTAATAACTTAGAGAAAATTTTCTTTTCGTGTGGATCGTTTTTTCAAATAAATGGCATATCTAGAACGCGTTGCTTCTGCACATAAGCTTTGTTGCAAAGCAAAACGTAAAGAGAAATGAAAATTTCTAAGACGCTTTGACTACATTATTATATGTCATAATTAATTCCTCATTTCTAACTTTAGGCGCATATTGTATATGCGAAACTGAAGCTGAAGAGGGAAGTAGTGTCTCTTCAGCAAAAATACGGATATACAACTTTTGAAATACTCGCCTAAAATTCTCTTAGAAATGCCGGGGTGTTCCAGTTTAGATTGATCCGAATGGTTAGCGGCATGTTTTTGGGAAACTGTTACCTAGGACGCCAAATTATTCTGTATGACATTTTAAAGTTGCACATCGATTAAATAGTGCAACAATAGGGCTTGCTCCCTCAGCAAGCGTATTCGCAGTAGAGGCAAAGATGCCACAGTCCAAGCAATGGTGACAACAGTCGTGAAGCAAAAGAACAAAAATGGTAGGTATTATTAACATTTTTCACTGAAAAGATGAACACCTATCTCAATACCGCTGAGGAAATATGGACTGAACTAATTATAGCATTATAAAGCACTGTAGCTTTGCTAAAAATAAACAGTTCCTTTGGATGTACAGACAGTCTTGTAGGGAAAAAAAATATCCAGGCGGCACTTACTTGCGTCAGTTTATTTGCGACCTCTTAGTTTGCAAGAAAGGCACAGGAATATGGATGAAAAAAAAAAAGAAAAGGCTTTATTCGCCGAAGCACGATATTAGAGGCTGCCACAGATTTCCATCTTTATAAATGAATTAATTCCGAAATGCACACTTTTATAGAACGCATTTTCTATCAGTCGTCGATGACTTAGCGTCCATTCTAGCTTACGTCACGAGAAGCCAAACCGTAAAAACCACACCACACAAACAGAAACTTCTTTCTGTTTTCTAAAACGCTCCCAGGACTTTTTCGATCGCAGAAAACATTTCAAGCCTGTTTAATAGAAAACAAAACAGGAGGGTTTCAGCGCAACTCACCTCATAGCCCATATAGCTTGGAAACGGCCTGCTAGTGCAGGTGTCGCAAAGTTTGAATAATTCATAACGGCATACGTGCCGCTCGCGCGTTTTCACGTAGGTGCCTTTTTCATTGTTTCTCAAGGCTATTGAATAGTAGGAAGAAGAGCTCTTGTTTTGCAAGCATAACGGTTGAACCGGTATAAGAACGAACAAACGCAACGCGGCACCGGAGTTCATGAAAGGGCTCTTGTTTTATGCATGAGAATTCATCTGCATGGCAGAAGTGACACGCCTGCTTCACATCGCTAAGAGCTATGAACGGTGCAGACGTTTTTTTTTTTTTTTTTTCTTCTGCGAGAAAACGTTCCATTGACGTACGTACATATTACGACTTTGTAGTCGGCCTTACTTTCTAGCTCATGAGAAGGTTTAAAATTTTCTTTGAAACCGTGATCACGTATCTCCATCGTGCATTCCGTGTGCTGCAGTTCGAGGCACTGCGGTCTCCCATACTCGTCACTGCAACCCAGCGCCGGCGGCAATGCACTGCTGAGTGCAAAGTAACCCGGCGTTTGGATCTCGATTGAAGCGACCACATTCGGGTGGGTGCGCAATGCGAAAATGCTCGTGCATCGTCCATTAGGTGCAGGGTAAAGAACACAAATGCTGTTAGAATTATGCCCTCAGCACCCCACTACTCTATCAGGTCCTGACTTCGGCCACTAAAATCCCAGAATATTCTGAGCGTATGTCTTCTACGCCAACGCACTGTTCGCGCCAAGGCTATTTTTGTGGAAGTGTGCTTAGATTTAAACAACAACGATTATCGCCTAACATTAAACTAATATAGATGCCAATATATATCTGCCTATTGTGCCGACATTTTCTCTTTCACCTTCATTCTCTGTCTTTCCAATAAGCGTAAGGAATCTTAAAGGGTTATTATCGCACACAGACGGCGACAAAGAGTTAAAAAAAAAGCTTGCGTATGCTACTCTAATCCCCCCTAACATTGAATATGCTGCGTGGATTTGGGACCCCGATCCGGCCTACGTTATTTCTAACGTCCAATCGTTGCAGAGTCGTGCTGTTCGTTTTATTTTTTTCAGACTACTCATCCTATACAAGCGTGTCAGAACTAAAAAAGCGCGCCAAACTGGAGGGGCCATCGCATCGACGTAAACTTGCTCGTTTAACACTTTTCCATAAGCTTTATCACCATCCATCTCTTCACGACAGTTTCTTTCAGTCACCCCACGCCATCTTTCAACGACGTGATCATTCTTTCAAAGTTAGCGTAAAGTGCCATTCATCCTCTCATGCCAACTCATTCATTCCTGGCACGATCACTCAGTGGAACAATTTGCCATCACTCATCGCCATACAAATTGACGCAAAACATTCCAAGATTTACTTCGATGTGATGGAAATGGGTAATAATATTTTGTTCATTGTTCCTTGGTTCATCGTTTCCTTTCGCCTTATCTTTTACGTTATCATTGCTGTTTCGTTATTATTACTTTATGTATTGTTGCTTTTTCTAATATGTACACCGTTACCAATGATTCTATCGCACCCCCCCACCTATGTAATACCCCTCCCCCCCCCCCCCCCTTGAGGGCCTTCAGGGGTAACATGAATAAACAGGACACAATGCTTAAAGCGTGATGACCAGGGCAGGCAAATGATAAAAAGAAGAAAGAAATGTTATTCATGATGCCTGGCAAGCACCGCATCGCACACAATCGCAAAGAAAATAGGCATGCGCACTGGTGCAGATGTTATCGTCTCTGCCCCCAACAAACCTTCAAAAATTTGTTCGGCGGTCAATCTTAATATCAGAAAGAAACGAGAGAGAGAAAGAGAGAGAGAGAGAAATAAACGGAATAGGAGAGGTATGGTAGAAAAACCAGGATGCTTAATAAATCACAGGGAGAAGTGTGTTAATTGCGAGGAAGGCTTAATTTACTCTCCCCCTTTGGACTGCGGGAAAAGGTATATTGGCCAGTCGGGTAGGTGTGTGAACGACACGCTTAGGGAGCACAAGAATCTGGTTAGAAAGACTGTCGTGTCGGGCCACATTTCATTACACTGTAGTAATTGTACTAATTAAAACTGTGTCCTGTTCTTCTTTTGTCTGTCGCCGTCTGTTTAACGCTTTAAGACACTTTATGAACTAGGCCACCACGCAATCCTTGCGAAGCATAATGAAGTTGATGTCAGACAAGCATCTGCAAACCGCCACGGGGAAAGAACAACCAACGCTAAATGCCGCAGACGGCAGCAAACGCACCGCGAAAGCACAGGACAGCGGCAACATTTTCCTGGCGCGTAGCGATTGGATCTCGGAGCTATACTTACGGTATGCCACTCACCGCCAATTGAGGACTCATAAGGAGCAGCTGATTCGACCAAGTGGACAAAATCCGGGAGAGGATGACACCGTCCATCAAAATCGCTCATCACAGCCAGGGCGATTTCAGCCTAAAAGACCTATCACGTGCTTCCCGCCGATAATAAAAAAGCTAATTTTGTCCAACTATTCAACACTGCTTTACGCTGGTGCGGGGACGTTTCTTGTAACAATAATTAGCACGCTCGTTCTTCGCGCTATAAAAAGACCCCTTTCTCAGGAGCTTCCTACGTTCTCGGCTAAGCTTATTCCATGGCTCCCTTGAATGACAAACGTTCAGACGCCTTGAGGCACACCATGAGGCCCCTGTGGAGCTAAGCACGGCTCCGGCTGCATGAAAGAAGCAGCTCAATTCCCTGGGACGAGCCCAGGAAATGAGATCTCTTCGTTGAAAGCAGATACACCCACTCCCTGCGGTGTTCGCATACGACAAGAGTAATTGCGCCCGAGAAATGTCGTGTCCACCACCAGCGCTCAAAGAACACGAAGTGCTGCAGGTGTCAAGTAAGTGAAACCTAATTAGGGCTGACGTGAATGACTATGAAAGGCGAACTTTCGATTGCCACTCTCCGCCGTTTCATTAAAGTAGGGCTGACGCAGAGAACGTTTTTCATCAGTCGATAACAAAACAAATGAGAAGCCTCTTGAAAATAATTAACGAAAAAGAAAAAAAAAAGAACTCTAGGTTTCGTGCGCATCCTTTGCATGAAGGTTGAAACGATGTTACACGGAGAACCGCGAACGGAGGGCACTCTTGGGCTTGGGCTATACACATACCGATTTGCTCAAATAAACATCATTGCAGTACGGCGAATTCTCGTGTTTACCTAAGAATGAGATCACAGAAAACAGAAGCTAAAAGTAAAGTCAATGTGGCTCTTATGTATTACACTATGATTGAAAATGCTTCTGTTTTTTGTATTCTTTTCAATTTAGGCGTTTCTCTGTGTTGTCTATAACTGCGGTATCCAAAATGCTGTGCTTAATATAATATAGCTTGTTCCTCGCATTCTGTATCTCAAATGTTTTGGTTAGTTTTTTTATTGTGAAAGGGCCACACCTGGGTTTACCATTTACCTTTACTGTTGGCTCTTTTTTTAACTTGTTGTTTCGTTTAGGGTGAATGGCCCAGTCAAAGTGCGGTTCGAGCAGATTTTTATCGATCTTACCTAACCACGTATGAGCAAACACTCAAGCTGGGCCATATGGGTAAACAAACTCAAACCTGATCTAAAATTTTATAGTGGTGAATACTATATCGACTTCGTAAACATTCAAACTGGGCCATATGGGTAAACAAACTCAAACCTGATCTAAAATTTTATAGTGGTGAATACTATATCGACTTCGTTGTGAGTTACGCCAATTTATGGTTGTAGTATAACCTAGACTGAGAAAAAAACAAATGTTTACTCTGTAGGGGTGTAATGGAAGTTTTACCTCTTATGCAGATTCAAGCGCCGCGGATCAATGGTTCCTCCTTTCGTCCACATTTGTAATATATTGAAGTATTAAATCTTTTGGAATGTTTTGACAGCGTTTCTTTATTTGACCGCATTTTATGTTACATCGAAAAAAAAGATGTGGGGGCGCAAAAATATTTTGAAACGACGCCTCAAATAGTAAGATCTCGAAAGCCAGGATATATGAATTAACTTAGGAGAGCCGATGTTCCTATGAAAGAGAAATGCTGGAACAAAGTGACCTATATTCTTGACCATCCCAGAACATGTCCTAGTGAAGGTTCCAGACATAAAAACACAAAAACGAAATATAACGGCTCACAGTTGTAGCTAAAGTCAACAGAGATGTTTGCACTGTAACCCCTACGTCACCTTGCGTTGTTTACACGACTGCGTAGAATATGCGACAAATATACCGAAATATCTTGGAATCTTTGTTTTCTGAGTAAACTTAAGGCTCAGGAATTGTATGATACATTAGTGAACACGTTTGGTTTGATCCTGTATATTCTTTAGTTTCACTATACATTAGGTTTTTATATAAATAATGTTGCTGAAAGCCTTCAGTTTACCAACCTGACTGTCATAGTGCATGCGTACGTCATGCCTAATTCCCCTGCTCAATGTGTTTGAGATATAGTGCATTATTACTATGCAGTATTTGTCTAAATCTTTCTTATAACTATCAGAGATCAGAACCGGCTGCAAGAGACGCAAGTGTTCTGTGTAGATGACGAAGTGTTTTATTTAAATCTGTGACCCCCCTGCTGCGCCTTTTGGCAAAGCGGGGCTCTTACTGAACAAAGAAATCAAGTTTGGCCGTCACACTGGGTAAAACTACTGAAATATTAGCTAATTCATGTCAGACGCTTGAGTATGACTCAAGCAACGCATGTGTGCGGGTAGAGACCCTCAATTTTTTAATACTTTCAGAGTAAAGATGTACATTTCAAAGCTGATACCGCCATACTTTAATATCATTGCAAAACACATTGCGGCAAGCAGAACCCAGGCGTGCGTGGTGGTCGATCTTGTGCTTCCTTTAGGCATATCAGGAACATCAATCTGCGCAGTTGTTCGCAAAAGGTTACTAAACATTTTGCTCACACGTGCCATGAATTGACAAAAAATGTTAACAAAGACTTGCTATTTCCCCCAAAGTACAGGCGTATAATAATTCATTCTTTATATCACAAACTTGTCCATTACGAACTACAGTTAGGATGTAAAGAATGTACATGCAGTACTACAAATAGCTTAATGCTGCTTTAGGCCCGAAAGCAGCTCTTATTCAATATGTAGCAGTTATTCGAATAGTGCCTCTTCAAAAAAAAAAAAAAAAAAAAATCAACTGCACATATAAGTCAAAACCTTGCCGACCGCACGGCGCCCTTCTCGACGCATTATTTTCCAAATGCATAGACGGACATTTCCGGCGAATCCAGACATGTTATGAATGAATTGGCTAATTAAATACGGCAACTGTGATGTTCAAGTAAAAAAATAAACGATAGCCTTCGCTTTATTGGAAGAAGCCTCTCGTAGTACTCGAGGATACAACTCTCTCTATAGTGAGTTGGCTATCGCACTTGAATTGGAGAGATGTGTGCGAGCAGCTTTATTGTGGGATGCGTTGCACTGTTCGGACTAGCGCATGTACAGTGAACACGCCGCGTTACGGACGGTGCGTATATACCTCTGCCTGCTATTCGGGTAAAAGAGAAAGATGTGCAAAGGTGGGTACGATATCGTTCAGAAGGAGCTCCCATAAAGAAAACACTGCAGGGAGACCTCCTATAACACGCTACGTGAAATATAAAGCTACTAAACGGCAAAAGGGAATGATAATAACAATTGTTACAATAAAATAGCAGCAGTGATACAAGTAATAATGGAATAAGTAAACAAGTACAATTGTTGAAGGGATTAAAAAATTATTGTCATTAAATTAATAATTATTATTCACCACAAAAGGATATCGGATACGTTATTTCAATCGTCAAACTGTGTTACTGGCTACAAATAAAATAGCGAAACAGTGGGTAATGGATGACACAGAAACAACACATTTATTATTCCAAAGTAAGCAACTCCCACATTTACTTGAAACAAAACCAATGTTTTGCGCACCCTAGTTAGTGTGGACTGTGAGAGAAGTTTAGAGAATACATTGTTTTTCACCTTAATCCACTGTAATCAACCTTGCTCTAATTTGTGCCAGCCTTACTCCACCTTAAGCCACCTTGCTCGAATTTTTACCAACCTTAGTCAACATCAATATCCTTGATTAAACCTTAATCGGCTTTAATGCACCACAATCCCATTCAGTTCTGCCTTCATTCACTTGCCTGCACCTTAATTCACTTTACTCCACCGAAAGTAGCCTAACTCTGGGTTGTTCTAACTTTAATTCTGTATTACTACTGAAGTCATACAAGACGCTGACGCCCCTGATGATGATGGTATTTGGTACCACTCGCTGCCTGGAACGCTCGATTTTCTCCCTCATGGCACATATAATGCTTTCGCTTTGATAAAAACCGATGGGAATAGTATTATGTTATAGGGCCCATAAGGAATGCCGCACAAGAAACTCTGCAGCCACTAACTCATGGCCTGCCTTGTGTAGTTTCGCCACACTCGAAACTCGAAAAAGCCGCAATAGTAAAGGCGATCCAGAATCTCACAGATACGTGGTAAAAACAGTCAACTGAGGCATCTTCTTCAGAAGCAGTATCCATCAGCGGCCAAGAGCTTGGAAACAGACTGTTAACGAAGCTTTAACACGCTGTAGCTGAGCGAAGTCCACCAGCTTAAAGCCAAGCGTATGCCAGACGGGCCCAGTCCACCTTAAACAATACGTGCTCCAAAAGAAGCATCAAACCTACTGCGTAATACCGAAGCTTGAGAAGAGACTTAACTAGAATAAACGCCTTCTAAAATTTTGCTAACCTGTGATAACTTTCGGGTGGAGAAACATTTGTTAACTAGAAAGCCAGTTCTCATGTAAAAGAAGGGCGCACGTGTCACATATGCTCGTCGGTTCGGCTTCCCTTGCCAACAAATCCACGTCTTTCAATTTAACTAACCGGTGACACCACCTGTGTAACGCGTCTTTAATCTTTATGTTTATTCTGAATAAACTCAGCTCCACTTCTGCTTTCGACTCTGGTGGTCCAGTGCGCGACTCTTCCTAGCAACAAACAATACATGAGAGGTTCGACAGTCAGTTCAATCACTGTGCGCTTCGCGCGGTACTTCAAATAAACTGCATTGAGGTTTCGCAATCTGGTATTATAATGCGGAAATAGGTTTCTTGATGAAGGAACTAAAAAACTAGATCACTTATGTTTACCGAACTTTGGCATGCCTACATTATTTGTGAGTCCAATAGAGTAGAAAAAATTTTCCAGTAAAGAGAGAAAAAAAATTATCACAGATAAAACCACTTCTGCATGAAAGCGTTCTGCTGCTTGATTTTTTCTAGATTTCGCAATGTGGGTGCTATTTAATTATTCAGTAAATAGGGGAAAACACGAGCCAATAGGTAAGAAAAGGGGCCACACTTTGAAGATCTTTCTATATAGATTGCGTCCGACCGTTCTTCGTAAACAGAATGTCAGAAAACATGGTCACCAAATAGGGCTGAAAAAGAAGTGAAAAAAAAAAGACATAAAACCTGCACAAGACAATTTTGTTCGCGTCTTTGTGTCTTTGGGGGTTACGTATACACACCTAAGTCGAAATATATAACGAATAGCGTTGGTCTGTAGAAAGTTTTCAACGTAAATGAATCCACCCAAATTAGGACATTCTGACATCGGCGTAGACATGAAAGAGCAGCATTCGTACACGAAAGCCTACACAGGCGCAAAATGTATCCGAATCAACGTAAGGAATATGAGAGACAATAAGATACTTCTTAAGCGTTGCTATTGTTTTAGTGAGAAGAGTTGGGGCTGATTTTCCTAATGCATGTTATAAATAAGGATTATTTGCCTAGAATACCGGTCAAACGTAAATGAAATGTCATGCACTTTTGTAATGTTACGAGAAGGCACAAAATGAGCAAACCGAGAACTAGCTGAAAGCAGGAGCTGACGTTTCCACAAGCAGCCTTGTCTTTTCCACGGCGTCAGAAACTAGAAGGCAGAAAGTATGATAGGCGTGCCGCTATGCCTAAAACTGTCAGCTTGATGCAAACTTAACTTTACGCACTGTGTTATCATGCTTAGGTCAAAACTAAAAAGAGATTCTAACGTTTTAGGGCAGATACAGTGATTCGTGGTAAACCATTCGCAGAGGGCGCATAATAATGGCTTTTATTTTCCACCAGTGGAAGTGTCCTTCAGGAGTCTTCGTGGAATCTGCTTTAGTGCGTATGATGTTTTCTATGTCTATTATAATTTGCATTGAAGATTAAACCGATGGAAGAAACTTCTCATCGAATAAGCCTTTTATCGGCTAATCAGTGGGCTTACAGATGTATTTACTTTGCGAAGTTACATAAAATGGCTCTCAGACTTGCTGCGATAAATTTTGATGAGCCCTAGCATTTCAAACCGAAAGACAATGAGAGTGTCGGGCATTTATAACTCAAGCCAGCCTCCCACTTAAATCTCCACAACACGCCTTTCGAAGCTGTTCTTTATGTTAGATTGCTCTGAACACACATTACACGCGACCAGTTTTTCAATGTGCATGTTCAGTTATAATGCCAGTCGCATGCTTCTTTATGGCACCTGAAATTTTGTCTCGCCCATATCTTGTGAAGCCTTCATTTTATACTTCCCTATTGAGATCCAAGCTACAGTGTTCCATTCCTGCATAGGATGCCGCCACTACTGCTTTATCGTATACTCTCGAAAGTGTCTAACGCTGTGTAGCCCCTTTCATTGTTTACCATCACTCTAGTGAAGATAGTCGCAGTTCTTTACAAGAAACGCGTACCCTCGTCTTTAGAAAGGGGCCTTAACTTGAAGCCCATGGTTGACTTGAATTAAATGACGCCTTTCGTGAACTCTTCAAAGAAAACGCAATGAGTTCCATGGGCAGGTTCACTTGAAGCGTCATTTATATCAAGTCAAGCATGAGCTTCAAGTTAAGATGCGTTTCTGAATACGCGGGTTATTCTACCTGCTCTGGAAGCGCACCTGAGATCTTTTCCCTTTTGCTTTTTTCATAAGATTTATTTTTCTAATACGCTGTTTAAAACACTGATACTTCCGCATTCCATTTAGCGTTTATCTCGCCACCCTAATGTGGTGTTCCGATATGTCCTAGAATTATGTTTTTCTTTTCCAGCTCTACAATTCACAACCAATGACTTCAATCATTTCCCTCATTCTGTTAGTGCAACTACTGATTTTGTCGCCTTCAAAAAGACAACGTCTCGAACTTTTCTGAGTACAAAAAAGCAATACTTTGTGTAGTGCCTGCGTGAATATTAAGTTCTAAAATAAATAACAGAAAAACATATTGCTTGCTTTCCCTATACAGTTCACTGGTACCCCTGATATGTTTTTATCCTTTTTTTTTTTGGTCAGAAAGAAATAAAATCGTTGAAATTATATGTCTTAATAGCCATCCAGTACAGTTCCAGAGAAACGGTAGGAAATACGTTGCTGAGGTGTTTTGTACGGTGTACTGTACTGTCTGAAAATGCAAAAAACGTTAAGGTCCGCAAAACAAAGCACAGTGTACATCCCTACCAAAGAGGCCAGCAACACATAGATTCTATACAAGTGCAAGTGTAATAATTGCTATCACACGTTTTCTTATGTGTGATGCAGACGTGCAAGTGAAGCGGTAGAGTGTAACGTAAATACAATTACTTTGAATTGAGAGCTGGAACGCTTGTCTAGGTATAACAAAAAAATACAAAGCTACATTTAGATTACTGACATAGCTACATATTTATATACTGCTTCTTGTATTTTATCAGTTGATGCTCATATAAAGCGTCTACACACGGCCTTATCTCAAAAACATAGTAAAAATAAAAACTAAACGACAGGGTTGAAGCATGCGATAACTTCACACTTAGGAACAATCTCTAAAAAGGCGCAGGGAAAATGGTTGCAGTTACCCAGAGCAAAGTGTTCAGTTGATAATTGTAACTTTTCATATACCAGGAAAATACCTATCATAAATACCAATGTAAGTAAAATAAAAGCAGCTGAGTTCCTTATTTCATACCATTTTATAAAGAGAGTATGAGACTTCACATTGAGAACGACTTATAGTCAAGCTCAAACTAAAACACTAAAACTGTGAAAAACGACATCCGAATTCTGCAAACTGCAGTACTGGGGCGTCGAAGCTTAAAAAAAAGCGAATAAATATGCGAGTCTGAAACACGCAGACATATTGTAAACAGCAATTTTAGTATACCCCTATAAACAAAGCAGCAGTATGGTGGAAATAACTGTTGAGTTTCTCCCGTTTAAAAGATCATTGCGATACGGTTTACTGAATTGTTAGGTTGTCCTTCATTTTTTCATGGTTAGAAACTTCATGGTTCAATTTCTTATATACTTCTGTTTGCTATTTCATATGCAGAATTTCATACCCACATTTTTCGTTCTGCATGGAGGTAAATTATTATTTTCTCCTAAAGGCCGGCCAGAGGGCATGCGACGTCGCGGAGAGTCACCATCTCCCTGTCCCGTCGTGGGCGGAGCCACCAACTTGATCGGGGAACCTTCGGTTCCCCCAATCACGTTCCTCAGGACACTCTTAATAAAGTTCTTGTCACTGTCACTGTCCTAAAGGCATCAAGTGTTTTTGAAGTTTGTCTTGCAGTTTGCTTATTGAGCCCGTTCCTGCGTTTCTCACGTAAGAAAATAGATAAATTCGCTTGACTGCAGGCTTTCTCGTGACAATTGTTTTATTATCACGGATGGCTTTACAGCGTGCTTAAAATAAAGAAACTATAATTTTTTTTGGTTGGAGCTGTAGAGTTCGAGAACGACGTCTTTTATTTTTTTTTTCATCGCATAAGAACGCAGTTCGCCAAGCACTGCAGAGTTTAGAGCCTCGTTCCTGTCGCGTCGCGAATAGTTTTGGGGCCCTCAGGAGACCCGGACACCAAGCACTTTAGTTTCGCTCTTATTTGCTCTGTGAATGTCCTTTCTTCTCTCTTTTTTTTTTTTTTTGGGGGGGGGGGGGGAGAGTGCCTTGCCAGCAACCGCTTTTCTTCTTTTACAATGCATCGTCCGATAAAAAAAGAACACTTCGTCTCCTGAAAAAAAAAAAAAAAAACACGTACAACCAATTTTCATCACCAGCAGGACATATACAGCGCCATTGACGAATGCGCAGATGTCACTGACTCATATTGCAGGACCCAATCTGAGCAAGAATTGTAGAATAAGAATTGTTGCATGTCGATGGCTTTATTATTACGTGCATTACCGTGTGATGGTTTGTGAAAATATCGAGTGCAACTGTTTCTCGTGGCAAGAAAAAAAAAAGGGTTAGCGCCTAGTGCTTTGTCACATCCCCACTTAATTCAACGGCGAAGGGCTATTTATGCTGGCTGCTCAGAGCTGATCCATCTACGAACACTTCTGCGGCTCTTCCAGGCAGTACAAGTTCACCTCCATCTTGTTCTCTTCAGTTGTAGTCGTCCTTCACCAACACAGCACTTCAGGCTCCACTACAATAACGTTAGGCGGGATTAAGTACTGCACTTTTTTTTTTGCTCCACCTAGAAATGGGATGTTTCGCATCTGTGCTGCGCTGGTTCAGAAATTTGGTACGCTGCTAACATTCTCACGCCCAAATGGATGCTGTACGCTTTAGTCGTAGGTTCTGTAGTAAAGAAGCACACTCTGAGCTTGTTTGTAGTGTTTCTAAAGTGAAATTAACTAAGTTGTATTTCGACTTTTCTCACGCACTGTACTACTAAAGTAAACATTGACATTTCAAGTACATGCCCATTCTCTCTAATTTGCAGTGGTGGTATTCCTCCTTTTTTGGTGGCCATATTATATCCTGCCATATTTGTAACTCAGTAGTTCCGCCAAAATAACAAGGGACATAGAACTAGATGAGCCAAGAAAGTGCTTTTTTTTCATTAGCGTGATACAGTTTCTCGGTTTCTGCAGGTTTTGTTTTTTGTTTTGTTTTATTCACTTTCGCACATACGGGTTCTCAATGAGGACGGCAGCACGCAGGTAATCGCAAAGTCGTCCGCAAGTGGGAGCTCAGACGCCATTTTTTCTCCACTTTTCGTTCTATCTTCCGCATCCTAAATTTAATTAAAAAGGCGTAACAGTATCGAAAATTTCTTTCTCTAGTAGTCGGTTCACGCACACTTCTATGCAATGAAGAGGACTTCCTGGTTGTCTACACCGAGGTTTTAGTCACAAGCCTGATCGCAGGTGTTTACATTTCTCTTGGGTCGCGTGCGGTATTGTATAACCGATTCCTTTTTTCGATTCTGCTGCTGAGTGTGCAATTTTTTTTTAGCACAACTCGAACCGTATTGTTGAAAAGACGACGGCAGTAAAAAAGTGAATTCTTGATGAATTGTGGCCCATCTATGCATAGATTTTGTGCAACGCATCGCTTTCTTTACTGCTTGCAATTTTTCGGCTACTCTAGGTCTTGCAGTTCGGCGGGATAGAGCCACAGCACTTGCAGGCGTTGCATACGGGACAGCGATAGGGCGACGGCGACTGCGGGGAACTGGACGCGGGGCCCTGATGGATGGACGATGAGGTTTGACCAGTGCAGGCTGAGGAGACGCCGTCAGTGGCGCCACCTGCGGGCGCGTTTCGAGAGCCAGGACGCTTGCTCACGGCAATATCTGTAGTGGACACGCGACTGCTGACGGTCGTCGCCTTCAAAACCTGCAAGGAAGTAATATTGCTATGGGACAGACGCCGTATTCACGCACTTGTTAGAATCTGCGCTAAGCGAAGCATTATAGAGACGTTTCAAATAAACCTTATAAAACAATCAATATGCATGAGGATGAGCAAAACGAGAACAAGGTGAATGCAGGCTCCTGCATTCACCTTGTTCGCGTTTTGCTCATCGTCTTGAATTTCCATCTCCCGCAGTCCCCGTCTTTTCTCTAAACAATAAGCATGCGACTTTATTTCCTACTACGCGTAAAAAGGGTTAGAGTTTTTCTGTATTCGCAGAATATTTATTGCGCAGTGTTGCTTCTCTCATAGCCACGTTTTCTATGTGGATAAAACCCTGTTTCACCTCGCTTTGGGCGTTTTCGAGCACGAGAAAAAATATCACAGATCCGATGAGTAATATTACATGTAGAAGGGCAGCGGATTGGGCGAGTTGGTGTTGCATATGTTGACTTTTTACTTCAAATAAATCAGTTGTAAGTTCAGCGCCGTGTTTGTCTCCTCCTCATTCTGGTCCTGTCGTTTAAGCGCTGTTTGAATTTATAGTTACCATATTACATGTATTCTGGGAAAAATTACTCTTACCATTGCAAAATACGAGACTGCACATGGAAGGTAAGACCTAATTATATTAGGTCAGGTAGGCTGCGTGACTGTTCACCGCTACCCGGTTTTTTAGGTGGATGGCATTAAAAATGATAAAGTTACAGGTTCGCCTTCTTCGGTGAATCCACTTCTTGATTCTACAAAACACAAGGGATGAACCGCACGAACATGTGTGCACAAATGGACGACGAACAATGCACGTGCAAACAAGTGAGCAATCAAGTCAGCTTGAAAGATTGCACTCGTCTGCACTCATGACCCCTGTCGGTTAGTCCACTTGAGCACTACACTAAGTCCTACAAATCAGCTTCCTCATATTGTAGCCTAGATGATGTTGGAAGTCGAGATAAAAGTGCGCGTTAGGCCCTAAATTCCCGTCCTACCTCCTTCCTCTCGGAGGAAGCCAGGGGCGACGAGGCGCGCTGGAATTGCCCCGCTTTCCCCTTCAATTCGCACAGCCGCTCCGCAGAAGTGATCCCAGCTTCGCCTTTCTCGACTCGCTTGCGGCGCACAAACTCCTCCAGGCAGTCCAGGCAGGGTTCGATTTCGTTGCCGTTGGCTTCCAGTTGAATGCCGGCGGCTGATGCTGCTGCGGCTACGATTGCGGCTGTCGCCGACGATCCGACCGGGGGCGCCGGACACGCAGAGGGCACGATATCGGTGACCTCCCTTCGTCTCTACACGAAAGGCACACATGTATTCAAGTCTCTGCCGCCCACTGCGGGTTCAGTGATCCCCTTAAACGACACAGATTCTGAAAAATCCGAAATAAAACAATCCGCAGCAGTGGCTTACTGGCTTAGGCATGTGCTGCTGAGCATGGGCTGGTGTACCTAAGTTAGGCGTGGACTAAAGAAAGAGCAATCTCTCGCAATGAACCATGCCGTCCATATTCCACTACGTATCTTTGTTACAGCGTTCTTTTTTCAAGCCAGGTAGTAAAACTATGCAGGATGTCGGGCCCATATTTTATTATCTCCTTAAATTCTTAGCACGGGAGCAGTAAGAATGGCTCGCATTTGCTTCCCGTATTTATTGATTAGACAACTATAGCGCGTTATTTGCGAAGTTGATATCCTATTGTTGCGCTCGATGTAGCCCAATGCCGAAAAACATATGCGTACGTATAATTTTACTCGAATGGCAGCATCCTCCCTGGATGACTATCAAAAGGTTGCCGTTAATATCAACTCTCAGTTGGAGAGCTGTCGATATATGACTTGAAAATGCAAAGCTTGAGAGCGGGTTAGCATTACATTACTGGTAGAATTGAAGCGCGAAGAGGAAAATGCGGACCACAGGAGGGATAGGCCTAAAAGCAAAGTACGCAGCTCGATGGGTCCATGCTGACACCCCTAACTTTCTTGCGATGACAAGTATATGGACACTCCAGCGCGATACCATCGCGGTAGCGTATCCTAGACTATCCTACACTGTAGCGTAACAGTGTGCAAGCTTTAGCCCAGAAGAAGGAAGGTGTGGAGGAGGTGCGCCGACCTACTCCGCGCGCAGTGCAGCAGATAGGGAGGGGGGGAGCTCCTACTCTGGTCTCTGCTGTGTATTGTGCTGCTGAACGCGGTTTTCCAAACTGAACGCGATCTGTGGTTGGTACAGAGTCTATGTGGGACGTTGGGTGATGGCTTCGGGTGAGCTGTTCTCGCAGCTAACTGCTGCAGCTGCCGCTCTTCCTCACGCCAGTATTTTGACAGCCAGTGTCCGCGGACTCCGAGTCAGATGTGTTCATGTTTGCCTGCGTGTGCATGATAGGACGCTAATTTAGGTTTGAGTTTATTTCACGACATGATACACAAGCTAGGTACATTGATGGTAGAGTATTACGGGAAAAAAAGATGCTTAAAAGCAACTTGACGAATCTCGCCAAGCTTGAAACCAAGCAATTAACGAATGTTGAGAAGCTCGTACGCCTCATAAAGTTAATATCCTTGCTTCGTATGGATATGTAAAAGTTTGCTATCGCATCGATGCTTCGTGTTCCGGGCGAACGTGCGACATTTTTGTTTTCATGCTTCAAGGTTGCTCTAGCTACCAAAGAAGCGTCTCCCACACTCGAGCTTAAGAAGCAGTCGTTTTTTTTTATAACAATGTTTTTTCAGTTGTTTTTGTCTCAGCAGGTCGCGTTATACTGCATCTGACTACCGCGCATTGATTTTTGTTTAGTTATTTTTTTGCGTCCCAGTAAGTCTTTCAGGGACTGTGATGTTTCAAATTTCACCTGCTTCAAGAACTTGTCTGTGTCAACTTATTCGAAACAGGTGCCTTTCTTACATCATTCCCGCACAGGAAAACTTCTAACAGTAAAAAAATATTTCTCGCACAACACCTTTTGCTTTCTCCGCACACGTGTCAAGGTTTTCTAGAATAAGCATTTCCAGCAGACGCTTCGCTCTCGTTTCTACCTCCTCGCGTTTCACCGAAACTAGTTTCAAATTCTTCCCCTGAACTTCCATTGGCTTTTTCGGTGAAAGTATACTAAATGTAATAGTCACAAAGAAACGTTCTTTATCAGAAGTAAGAACTCTGAGCTTGTTTTCGGAACAAAAATATAGCGAAGGGCCAATACTCAATTTACTGTTATTGCGACGAGTAGAATTCCGACAAGATATTATCTTCACCGAAAAAGCCATGGAAGTTCTTGGAATGAGTTTTAAACCAGTTTCGGTGAAAATCAAGTAGATAAAAACGAGAGCGAGCCGTCTGTTGAAAAGGCTTAATATAGAAAAGCTTGCCTTGAGTGTTGTGAAAGCGAACGGTGTAGAGCTAGAAATAGTTTTCAGCATTCAAACGCACAAAACTAAAATGTCGTTTAGAACAATTGCGTCGGAAAAGGACACGTGGCAGCTAGCCGTGTCTAAGTATCTTTAGAAGCACCTTTCTGCCTTAACCATAACCGTATATAGGTACGGAAACCTACTAGCGAAATTTTTGGGAGCTGAATTTTCGTAAAACTTAGTCGAACATTTCATATAACCTATTTACGGGCAAGTATGCCTATTGCAGGCGGTTAGCGCCTTAAGAAAAACATCAAATTCAATTGTTTTGCGGCGATATATATGTCTTGCGTAGCTCTATTTTTATGGTGCGTATTTTTATGACACAGCGCGTCGCGTTTGAGCTGGTTCTTGTGGCGTGCCCCAATGAGGCATGATGGGAGAATCGCAGGCGTACCAGAATGTGGCCACGGGAAAGGGAAAACATTCTTCGAGAAGCGAACAAACGAATTGGGTAGCTCACTGCACCGGCACAGACGGAGGTTGTGTGCAGGAAAGCTGGAACGAAACTGCCGACCGGTTATATTCAGTACAACCGCATACGCAACGCAACGTGCAGAGTGTTGGCGCACTAGAGACCGAGTGATTGCCTTCCCACTGAGCAGGTTTGAGAGCCCTGTTGGCGGTGCCCTCAGGCGCGTAGACACATGATATTTAAAGATAATGTCACGTGGTAGTGGCGCCAAAGAACGCAGTAGCAATACTGTGAAAGACAAAACTAACTTTTGTTGGGCGAACCTGTGCCCACAAAAACAGGCTCAGTACATGATATTTCAGTAATCAGTACATGATATTTAATTAACAAGAATAAATAGAACACGTGACGCTTCGTTAGGGTGATGTTAATAACAGAGCGGTACACGAGGTCAACCTGATCCATGAATTATCGCTAAGGTCCATTTTGGGCCCTCCGTTGAGCGTTCGTTTCATCGGCATAGAAGACATGGTTCTGTTGTTTTCTTTCTAAGCATAGGGCAGGCATTAAGAAATAAAGACGGACGGCTTACCGCTATTCTTGAAAGGATGCGTAAAATCATTCCATTTCACTGGTAGTAATATACGGGGCAGAAATTTTAATAACATGGAAGGCGTACGGCTAAAAGGTGGGTAGACAGCGGTTGGATTACACAGCAAACAGAGGTAGCGGATCTTGACGCATGTATTTGTTTGCCTTTATCGGGCGACGCGTTTCACCGCCTAACAACTGTTATCGCACAGCGCAGCACGCGCCTGCACGTACCGGAAGTTTCCGGAATGTTATCGATGCTTCCATGCGCTGTCTGTGACCAAACCTTGCGTAATCTGATTGCATGTGTGCGCGACGCGATTAATGTAGAACTTTGTGGAAGGCACGTGGGTCCCAGCGATTACTCTGGAGCATTCGACGACTGATGTATAAAAACCACCGCGCTTGACCCACTGATAAGATTTTTTACGTTCGCCTAGCGTATTCGCCGCCATCGTTCTTTGAGTGTGGCCTGCTTTTGAGGGCACAATTTCGCCCAATAAAACGCTAGTTTCGTTAATCAGTTTTGTTGCCTTCTTCACCGTCACTAGCACGTGACAATATGCTGGTTGACTATAAGAAAAAAAATTGCTAATCAAGCCGTGTAATGCGTAGTGCTGGTAAGCAGTGGTCTCTTAGAGTGACAGAATAAGCGCCAAGGGAAGGAAAGCGCAGGACGGCAGAGAGTCAGGCGGTATGATGAAATTTACAAATTTGCAGGCGTATCTTGCAGCGAGCTATCGAAAGACTGGCACACTGGAGATCGCAGCGAGACGCCTTCATTCTGCAGTGGACACAAAGCAGGCTGATGTGAACGACGGCTGAGTCCTGCAACAAGGTTCTACTTTTACTTGGTGGAACTTACGTTAAATAAATATTTCCGGAGGTCATCTCTTCCTTCTACGGTACTCATCTCTGCTTTTCATATATACATATTCCTCCATTCTCGTCAGACATAAGCTCCATTAAAATGTTAAAGCATACTTGTAAAAAAATGTTCCGCTTACTTTCTGAAGCTTACAGAACGAGATTGAGGGTGTGCCATATGTGAACACTGGCCGCCCATGCCGAGCGACATACCTGCAGGTCGTTCGGACTCGCGGCAAGAGCTGCGCGCTGTTCGTCGAGCATCTTGCTCTTCTTGGCACAGAGCATGCAGTCCTCGACGATCTTGAGCAGCGCTGTGCCCGATTGGGGCCTTGACGAGGGCGCCGACCTCGGGAAGGGCCACGAACCCGAACGGCTCCGCTTGTGGCCGATGCACCGGGAGTCAAGTGCCGGCTGCGGGAACCGTGGTGACATCGGACTTCCAACGTTGCTGTAACGAAATATTGAAATTCATTTGTTAAACCGGCAGTGTTTCCCAAGGATGTCTATCACTCGTGAAAAGCCGCTGCCTTGTTCCGAATGATAGCTCCGTATTTACACAAGTTCTCGTGTTCGTAAAATGATGCCTACTTACGCTTATCTA
Source organism: Dermacentor andersoni (assembly GCF_023375885.2). Taxonomy (NCBI): domain Eukaryota; kingdom Metazoa; phylum Arthropoda; class Arachnida; order Ixodida; family Ixodidae; genus Dermacentor; species Dermacentor andersoni. Next base: position 130,500,393 of record NC_092820.1, read on the forward strand.
CGTTAATTACTGACAATCGACCCTCTTCATAAGAAGGAAATTTACAAACGAGAAAAAAATGGGTTGGAGTGCACACGGTGGCAAACATTACATAATCCCGACTTTTCAATGAGCACTGTCCTTGAAAGAAAGAAGTGTAGATATGGGACAGAAAATTAGAGGTTCAAAAGAAGCTCAAAGTCAAGTTAAGCAATGCACTCAGAGCGCAGAAACGAAAAATGCTAGGCGTAACGTTAAGACAAAGGAAGAGAATGGCGTAGACCAGCAAACAATGAGGACAGCCCACCTTCTAGTTAAGAAAAGAGAAAAATGGAGCTGGGTGGGCCAAGTAATCAGAATGGGAGATGAGCGGTGGATCATTAGTGTTAAAGACTTGCTGCTAAGAGAAGGGAAGCGCAATCGAGGATGCCAGAAAGGAAATGGGGCGAATAAATTAGTAAAATAGCTGGTGTAAGTTAGAACGAGCTAGCACAACACCGGGGTAATTAACTGGAAATCGCTGGAGGGGTCTTTCTCTACAATGCACGAAAAAATAGGTGTCGGGTGCAGTTGCTGCTGCTGCTGATGATGATGATCATGATTGCAAATGCCGTGAGGTTTTTCCGTTGACATTCAATTTTTAAAATTATTTTCCTCATGCTGTATTGCTCTTCCATGTTGAATAGATCGTCGAGAAACTTCCTGGCATCGATTTCTAGAATGATTCTGATCTTCTATGTGGTAATCTCTTCTAACTTTTAGATTTTTATCTAACATCCAATTTCATTTCTTGGGAAGAGTGCCCTCATTTTAAGGAAGACAGTATTAATTCATATATTATTAGCTCGCATAGCGATATGGATTTAACTCGTCCTGGTGGTGCGCTGTCCAAAAATTGACAAGAAACAGTGGTTGTCAACACTTCGACATGTCGATGATTTTTTTGCTTATCAATTGCTCTTAGGCACAGAGGCTTAGGTCAACACTCTGTTGCCGAAAATTCCAGTGTGTTCTTCAAAGCTAAAAGTGGCCTCTCAGCTATCGGAGAACGGTGCCATGTATTTTTTTTTGGGGGGGGGGGGCAGAGAGGGGGCTTCACTAGTTGCTTTAGCATGATAACGTTTCTTCTTGTTACGAGATACGTGCAAACAAACCTCTCCTGTTAAAACCGCTCACCACGTTCTAAATATGTATAGAAGGCTCTTGTATATGTGTGTTTAAACAATGCTTTGAAGAAGTCATGCCGACATGCAGTAGACACCACATTTTATCCAAAGCAGCTGGTTGACGCAGGCTATACCAACGGGTTGCTGGTATACGCAACTGAATATATCTATTGAGACGCCATGACGTCAGTCATTCTGTGAGTGGAGCCGGGGAGAATTGAAGTCCCATAAGTGTGCTGCTATGCATACACTCTGTCCACCATACTTTGAACAAAATTTCTCCGTGTGAATTTATGCACGTGGTGTTTTCAGCTCCAAAGAAGCTGATTAAGCAATGCAAGATTACAAATTCAAAGGCTCTCAATTTCCCTGCTGCGAGAATACCAGCCAGGACAAGTTTATATATTGTACTGAGGGCTGGGTTCATTGCACAACCGCATCATTTGACAGCAGTTGTGTTTGTCAAACTTGCCGATGCCTAAATGATCGGTTGACGGCGCAGTTTTCCAACGCGAAAAAAACCTTGCTGTTGGCTTTCGTACAATGCTGTGGAAAATATGTGGCTGCCACCCATTGTTTGAGAGCTGGGGAGAACTGGACGACACAAGAAACAGCTTAAAAGAGTCATTATTGGAAAGGAAGTGGCAGGGAAACTTGGTGCCACATCTGTAAGCATGCCTTCTATTGACTTGGCAGCAAAATATGCTGCTTTTATTGCAATGCACCCATGCGTTACGTAGGTCTGACTGGTTGCAGCTTCTTCCTGGTGTTCTTGTATCTGCGGCACTGACACAGATGTCTGTGACACTATGCTGTCTGTGGGGTATAATATAGCAACAACGTCGCAAGGATAAGTTGTTGAAAGTATTTTTGTCTTTGTCCAGATTACACCTCGTTAGTCATCCTTATGGAATGCCAAAGTGCCAAACTTCCAACCTTGTGAACTTCTCAAGGTGCATACGTAGTAGCGAATTTTAATCACCACTGTGGGCTTCGCATGTAAGCTAGTAGCTTGTAAGCTGACTGACTATTGCGGTATTTCTTACAGAATTGACAAAGAAAGCAAGAATAGTTGTAATACTGCAGAAGATGTACTTTAACTCACGCCGTACAGAGGTTGTATTTGTAGAACTTGAGTACCGGCGGGCTTCAAGATTACGCACCGTATATACTATTTAGAATTTAGCCGACGGGTTTTAAGGAGCTCATGAATAAAACAGTCGTTTCGTGAAATACGATCTTTTATAGATTGCACGATGCGTTCGCCAGTTCTTTGGAAAATGAACTTTGAGTGCAACCTTAAAATAACAGATCCGTGGCGAATCTGAACTCTTACGTCTATATTTTGTATTTTTTTTTGTACGTGAAGTATAGCGACATTTAGGTAGGCTTCGTTCTCCTTCAAAGGTATTCCGCCATCGTAAGTCGCTGTAAGATTGCTATAAGTGACGCTTGACTATTAAACCTAATGAGAGAAACAATTGCACTGCGCCGATATTGTGACCTGGAAAACGAGTACATACTGAAACACGCTCCATCGTCTCTTCTTCAAGCTCTTTTACGCATCCCTGACAAGCAACTGTGCTCAATGTAGTGCTTATACATATTACGAGTCTACAACTTCTCGTAATGAATATCGCTTTCCTAAAGCCTTCATTGCTCTTTTGTAGCGCTCTGTAGGTCTTGAACCGCTCTGATTGCCACTCGTGAATTTTTAGCATACTGTAGATAATAATGAAGTGGAAGTGCGTTCTGAGGTATCTCTTCTCACCTAGAATCTCTCGAAGTAACGTAAGAGTCACGTAGGCGTCATTATGTTCTTAGCGAAGCAGTGGCCCAGCCCTTCATTAGCGGGTTTCTTGGTTGAGTAATTGAGCAGTCTAAAATTAGGGAACGTGTATTGGCGGACATTTTTCTGTTCATTAAACATACAGACGTTACAGTCTCACTCATAAATTTCAGAAAGGCGGTGAAGGACTTCATGCAGCAAAAAAAGACAGTGAACAAACGAAAGGAAGAGGAAACGTCAGAAGCAAGTCCGTTCGCGCAGGGAAATGTAGCTGACATTTGTGTAAGTGGGACGCCGGGATCGGGTCCATTGATTGTAGAGGTATCTGGCGCAGCTATTTCTTTCAAAGCAGTAATAGTGTGAATAATTTATGATTTAACCAGTTCTCCAAGGGAAAACTTTCACGTGTCCATATTGCATTGTCTGCTGATTAGCTGGTAATATATTTAATCGAGATATAGCGTTTCTGGGATTAATTGGAAGTATTAGCTTTTTTTCTGAACGCCAGAACAACAGACATTCGGCCATATATATTGTACAATGCGCCTCAATTGTACGGGTCCCTTGTCCATTGCAATCAAGCGGCCCATAGGATCACCGTGAACCTTTATTACTACTCTTTTCCATATTCATTTAGATTTTGGCACGTGGTAGCTTTATTTTATTATATGAGTTGTGGGTCATGCCTACTGCTATCTTCTATATCTTCCCTGCTTTAAGGTAGTTATTCTTCGTATAGTAGCTGGTGTCTCCTAACATGAGAAAAATAATAGTGCCATACGCAAAGGCCCCTCGCGCATGTCATGTAGTTAACTTCAACAACCGGCTTACAAAGAAGACTAGATATAAAATCTCGTCACCGTAACACTGACTTTTTTACATTGTTACGTGGGAAGACGCAGACGCGAAGCCATATTCAAGCATACAAGCAGATACATAGGCTGCACTTGGCAAAAAATGCAATATCCCGCACTAGCCGCTACTCGTCGGCGTCGTTTTCGCACCACTGCCTTCTTCGTCATTGGACGTCCGGAATACTGGTCTATAGCAATATGGCAAAATTAGCGATTCATTCACGTAAGAGAAACTTCAAAAGAGTGCCTTCTTACCTGGTATTGGCCGCCCTGTACGAGGACAGCCTGGCCACCTGCATTGGTGACATGGCTCTGAATTTCGGAGACGAAGGGCGTGCAATGGGCGTTGGGGGACGACTGAATGGAGAAGATGTCCGGCTTAGTGGTGACGGTGAACGGCTCACCACCATGGGTGGCTGCGGCGACGACGAGTGTCTGTTGGAATGAGCCTCACGGTCGATCATTTCCACGTACGCCCTGGGCCCATGGTGAACGAGGCGAACGATCGGCGTCCGGCTTTCTTCCTCGAAGGCAACGCCGACGTTACATTCGAAGTCCTGCCCGTTGGTCTCTTCAGTCACCACAGCGTTCTTCGATAGGGGAATGAACAGCACGTACGAATCAGGTTATTGATTTTGACGCGCGTCACGTATTTAATAGGACGCTTCGGATCAGAATTGAATCACAAATCTCTACCTTGTGCCAATATTTTTAAACGCGCTCATGTGTTTTTATAAAGCCTTTCATAAACGCCGGTTTTGGGAAGCAACGTGGAAGCGTTGCCGGAACAAAGCAAACCGTGTAGGAAAGCTGAACCGTGTTTACTGATCACTACGAAAATGTCGTATGTCAACCGAGTTCACACGTTAGCTGTAGTTGTTAGCATCATTAAATAGACAATAAGAGCTGCTCTTACAGTTCAATATATGAATAAAACGGGAAGAACCCTAATTTCGGTAGGCATGTCGAAACGTGCTTTCTCGAATATTTGATTTGTTATGCTGCCGTATTTCTGTGATATCCTTTGTAGAACGAAGGGCGGAAAACCGGTACAAAAAAGAAAAAAAAAATCGGCGAGCGCGATCTGGCCAAAGCAAGAGGTGCCGGGCGACCGTCATCCGTTCCCGCATGTTCTGTATAAAAGAATACAAAACCATTGAAGGAAAGCACTGGAACCCACTGCAACGATGCGAGAACAAGTCTCATCGGCTGGAAGCAACCATGCAGGTCGGCGTACCGGTTATCACTAAAGCGCGCGACGAACGCCCAAGCCTCTGCTTGAGGCCGGCATGCAAGGCCAGGCGATCATGAGTGATCGCATCCGGTGATGAATGACACGTGTCGGCAAAGCCACCATGACAGAACAAGGCCTGTGCCCTCTGCTTGATGACGCCCTGCTACTAGTGCCAACTGCCTCATAATGGGAATGCTGCCGAGTAAACCTTGGTGATTTGGGGCCACTGCTTTCGTCGCGTCGGCCTTGGCACTGGAAATTTTGGCCCTAGTAGCATGACGTCATAAAGCAGATTGCAGGGGCCTTGAAATATCTAGGTTGCGTTCGCGTAGGGGGTGCTTCGTTCTCCATTATTTCTCTCCCCTGTTGCCACGGGACACCTACCGCCCCGGCGCGCAATGCTTCTTAGCACTCCATCCCCCCCCCCTTTATCTAGCCCCACCTGGCGCGCGCTCCTACCTCCTTTTCACTCTCTCGGGAGGTGCGGAGAGGTTTTTAGCGACAGAATAACGTTACCGTACTTCATTCCCACTCTGGATAAAGTTGGTGCCCTGAAATTATTTATTGGGGTTCGTGAAGAGCTTCGTCATGTTCACTGAAGGTACGACCACACTATAGGCGTGAGTGCGCATGAAAATCTACTCGTGACAACAGGCGCTAATGTGGACTGGTATTAGTCTCTGTCGCTGCAGTGATTCAGGATGGAACGAATAGGTTGCATCAGGCAATAAAATTCATCGAAAATGGCGGCTCAACTCATGGTCCTGTCACGGTATGCTTTAGTTTATTCAACCAACGCGCTCTTACGCAAATCCATAGTGTGCAACAGAAACATACAGCTGCCACGTTTGCAGATTGCTAAGAAGACAATAAATGTATACGTTGTAATGAAAGACCGAATTTGAACACGCAAGCCGGGATAGAATATCGAAAAAGTGGTCTCTGCAAACGGCCGGGAAAACTACGCGTCGATTAAAACTGATCAGGAACTGAGTACATTGGACCCAGTTCGCCGAGTGCAAAGTCGCCGGTTGGGCTGACTTTCCGAGCAGAGAAAGAGATGGTGATGGCTTCACGGACAATTGGCGTGCAAATGCTCGCTGTTAGTGCCTTATACCTGATAACGCCTCCAACTTGGTGAAAAGACGATATTTTTGTGCATTCATTTACGCCCTCCTCGGGCGCCGCAACCAACGCAGCAGTCACGTGATGCATTCGATAGAAGCACTATGACTGCGATGAGCGACGATTCCTGGAGCAACCAAGAGAGGGCCACTTTAACCGCTATGCCAGTCCCTGTGAACTGGCATAGCGGTTAAAGTGGCAAAAACCAACGCAGCAGTCACGTGATGCATTCGATAGAAGCACTATGACTGCGATGAGCTACGATTCCTGGAGCAACCAAGAGAGGGCCACTTTTACCGCTATGCCAGTCCACGTGGACTAATCTGCCGCTTATCAATGAGTTCCGCGACTGGTGGCACGCCGTGCACTATAAGAAATAGGTTTGGAATCCAGTTTATCAAAGACGCCAAGATTTTCTCATCTATCTATTTAGTGGTGCGCGTTATTTCGCTAGTGTGGACATACCGTTACGTTTTCGTGGCCTTTCACAATCTGTGAAGTTATTTGCGTGAATGCCCTAACTCAGAGAATACAATATCATAAGCCCATAATTGCATCACAGCTTTCAGCAGCAAATAGTATTGTAAAAGTTTGGAAAGATGGAAATTGAGCAAGTTGGTGCGGGCGTTTATATTGAATACTCATGGAGCAGCGCATAGTCAGAGTACAAAGAAGGAGACGACATAACTGTTGCACTCGCAGCTAACAACTTTGAAAAGCGTAGTTCTTAATCGGTACAACAGCGTATAACCATTTCAGAACACAGCACTTTATATCACTGTGGAAATAAAAAAACTAACCAACAATATCATACTCGTCTTTTTTTGGTTCTTGTCACGCTTCGACGTTTACGCAAGCCTTCCAGAGATCATTCGTGGACACTTTTTTATCACATTACGGTTAATTCAAGGCTGAGTGGACGTCACGCGAGCGTATCATGGAGGCTGAAGCGACGAAAATACTTGCGGTCAAACAAAGCGCTCACCTGCGGTTGCTGTGCCACGACGTACGACGACCTCCGACGTGACGAAGTTGGTGCCTCAATGGCTGCCGCGCTCGCTTGTCGCTCGTGTTCAACGGCAGCCGCCGGGCCGCACATCCTTGTGTGCGACGCGCTTACCAGTACCACCATGTCGGAGCCACGTCGCGGCGCCGGGCCCGGTCTGCCTTGACTCATGGTTGCTGACGCTGCGGACTCCTACGTCTTCTAGATGGGGTTCCACGAAGACAGCGTCGGGCTTGGACCCTCGCAATTGGGGGCCGGAGACGCCGAGGAGCCGAGCGAGCAAATTTTGTGATGGGTGTCTAATGGTTCGCAGCGCTGTCTAAGGATTATGATGATGATGATGATGATGATGAATCTCTGTCATGGCTCGTACCCACTAAGTCCAGGTAGTCCTTCGCCACCTGGGCCCGGTTTAAGTTCATTTGCGTGAGTTTCGTGATCTCTCGCGTCAGAGCAGATGCGGCGTTATCGATGGACTTGTAAACACCGGATGGCTTGATGACTCCTAAATTTCGACTTAGAAGACAATGTAAAGAATAGAAAAATTAATTACGCTCCAGAAGGTCGTTTGTAGTTATCGTAAGTTGTTTCTATTTTTTTGGTTTCTGGTGCATGATAGCGCCGAGTTCCTACGCTGAGGGCGATAATGATTATAATTCACGCAGAAGAGATGTGCTGAATGGCTAAGTCTTCTTGTCTAATTTAGAGAATTAGAATTTGGCAAAAACAATATGGGGGCTTAGATGTGACTGCAATATAGCCAATGCGTTCGATAAACGGACGCAGAGATGCTGTGATGCACTGCGCATGAGGCCCAACCGATGGTCATGCTTAGGCTATATGGGCATTTGTTTCTATAAAGACAATTCATACCATGTTTACATTGACGCATATTTAACGCACACGCACTTTGTATGGCTTTCGAGTGTATAATATGCAAGCAGCGAACTAAATGCAGTAGGCGTTACATATGAATAATCATGAGCAGGAAAAAGATCAATAAAAGGAATGAACTGCAGTTCATAAAGAACACACGGCCAAGTTTGTGCCATGCACAGCCATTTCAAAACGTCAGAACAATTACGTCTGACCTCCATGTAAGCAACCACCAGTGAGGCTTCACATGCAGCGTCTTTTTTCAGTGCAGTTTCTTTCTCTGCATGTAGCTATGGTTTTCCAAAACCTCGTGGGTGGCGTCTGAAAGTCGCTTTAAATAGCTTCAATGAATCCTGATACGAGGCTGTAGATTGTGCTTCGCTGTGCTTTCGATTTTCGTCGCCTTCTTGCAGCGTAGAACTTATGGCCAAGCCCTCTATCCCCAAAGTGAGTGTGAAGAGAAAGAGGTGCTGTTTTCTACAACACATTAAGCCGGTTTCTTCGCCAATTCCCCGTAGTGGGTACGCGACATGGCATTGGAAACGAGCAAACAAGCAAGGGAGCACGACTTCAGTAGCATGTTCTTCTTAAGTGTGTTATGGAATGTCTTTATTGTAAGAGTTTATCGATAGTCTAGCGGTAAATCCGAGAGAAGTGCAGCAGCACTACTTCGCGGCTCTTTGAGGTCCCGGATCCACAATTTAAACGCTTTCGCCACAATACAAAGTGTTGTTCAGGAGCTCCCTCGACACGCTTTTTGGCTCTTCGAGGAGGGAATTGCCACGCATGGGGGCCCGGAACCACCACCGTTAGTTTCAATATATATATATATATATATGTGATGGAAAAATGGGCCAAACGTGTACATGGTTTCTTGGTGTCCGCGTTCGTGAATTGGGTTGGATTGGTGCGCGAAGGGACGCGGACACACACTTGAAGCAGACAGGACGATCGTTATCTCTCAACTAAAATTTTATTGAAACGAAGAACATATATACAATCACAACATAACATAAGAACCAACTCGCCCAACTTTCTATCCTTTTGTATAAATGTCGTTCACTCGATGCCCACACTTTGAGTTTCTTTTGAAATCTGAAGTGGGCACTTCGTCCAGTAATGGACGAGATGACGTCTGCAAGAAAGGTGCCGTTGAGATTGCAGGCGTGGTGTTGCGAAAGTTCAGCGCTGTCGCAGTTACAGCTGCCACGCGCTGAAGCGCCCATCGAAGACCACAACGTTCGAGGCTTAAGTGCCAAGGAGCGTCCGGATTGCGTCTCAGCTCCAGATAGCGTACGCAGAAGGAACGCGAGGTGGCGCTCAACGAGGTCACGTCAGAAGTTGCAGAGTGTGACGTAGCGTCCGTAGTCATTAGTGTGCCGTCCGCCGCCTCACGGGTTGCACCGGATGCAATATATGCCGGCGACTGCCGCTAGGAGCGCCGCAGTGCAAGTGGGTACCGCGGCACCATCCGGTCTTCCTAACCCGCCTTGTTTCCACTGCATCTGCAAGCGGGCTGCTGCGCTTTTTATTTTTATGAAGCCGTAGCAGTTGCATAGTTAAAATGTGGGCAGCTACTGATTAGGATTTGTTTTGATTACAACTGGCTTCTCTAGCGCTTGTCGCTTGCGTGAATAGCTTGTGCTAGCTCAGCTCCGCATCGAGTGGGGAACCTCACGTGTTTCTATGCTGGCGACGAGAAAACGTAATTTTTAAGGCAGAAGCCTTAGACCTCCATGTTTGAAGGTCGTGTTGTGAGGTACAGAACATACCACACAATCCAACGAAGACCAGAAGGGAACGAAAGCATGTCCAGCCGTGTATAAGAGATGGTTATTGATTAGCAAATTTAATTATTGATTAGTGATTGGATTAAGGTGGATTAGAGCGGATGAAGGAGGATTAGGGTTTATTACAGTAGGCTTTACAAGGCGTTCACCTTGTTAAGCCGCGATGATGGAAGCGTAATTTTTTAAGGGTAAGCTTTAGGTTGCATTTCTTATTCTAATAAAGTAAAAGAATTTTAAGGTTACGTTACTGTTCTATCAATGTTATATTAATGCATAACCATTCAAGGCCGTTGTAACCGATCATCTTTTAAAATGACGCGAATTTCGCTGTTCTATCTTTTTATTTTATTAGCTGCTGTTTCTGCCTATTCATCTTACTGTCGTCCTCATAGGTTTGAATGTTTTTGATTGTTTGTAAACCCTGTACCCATCCTCTCATATTGCCCATTGGGCCCCGAGGGAATGATATTGAGTAAATAAATTAGCCTGTAAAATGAACTGTGGTGTTCCGTGTACTATACATTGTTATACTAGGTAAATACGTGCAGATTTCTTTTTACTTCTGATATACGTGAACAAAAATAATAAACAGATCTTTTATTTGAGCGTAACAAAGATTTTATTCGAACGTAACAACAGTCAAACGCAGGCACAAGACAGCACTAGATATGATATAATGTGCACATACATGAACAAGATATATCTAGTGGCAGTGACGCAGTTTAAAGAGCTTCTGTCGTTGCCTTTGCGCTTCCCTCTCTTTGTTGATGCATTTTACAAAAACCGAAACCTCATAAAAACATAGAACTTTATAACTGCTGTCAAAGCTGGTTTTTCATGCTCTGGGCACCCTAGTTGTGGAATGGCTAGTGTCTGGAGCTGACGTGAAAAGTCAGCTAGACTCGCTGCATGTAACTTGTTTTTGCTAAAGAACACAGTAAAATCATCTTCCATGGCCTTCACAGCGGTTGACAAGGTCTGGCTAAGATAGACAAGGCCTCCATTGTCAAAATGGGTACTGCGATATGAAGCAGCGTCGGCACTAGCTTCAGCTTTACTTACGCAAAAAAATTAAGCCGGCACACTGTGGTCAAGAATTTTCGGCAGGGATCTTTCCTGTAACATAACCTGCAGTATAGTAGTTCAAAGCACTACTACTCCTTCTTTCTTGTTTTTCTTTTTCCTGGCATTCACAAGGTGCATGCTTAGGATACTCAGGAAATATCGTTGGTATGGCGTAGGGTTTCAGGCGTGTTTTATCGCGGGGAATCTCGTGGACAACGCCGATCACGGTGATAAAGAACGCACGCTGGACTAAAGGGTTTTCTAAATATTTTTTCACAAACCACAGCAGTTGGTGCCAGCCTTCTGTCCGTTCTCCTGGTCATTCTTGCCCATTCTGTTATCGCTTCGTATCAGATGCTGGAGTGAACAAGGATACATGTCCTTTGTTCGAGCGGTAACCGCTTCTACACAACGGCCCAAAGAAGGTCCTCTCCACGCACTCTCTCTTTAACTTCGGCATTTTTTCGCTACCACCGCATAGTTCTCGTAGTGACAAGTACACGAACACAGCAGCCACGCATTCACTCTTTGACAACACCAAAAACAAACACGCAACGCTGTAATAAGACAGAAAACGCAAACATCGAAACCGATGCAACCACTGCGAAACTGATGTGCGAAGCAGACGACACGCGCAGTCTGCACTCACCCATATGGCAGTGACCTCTGCCGGCCACCGTGGGCATTCATTGCAGGCGGCGCCACGCTCCTCCATTGAAAAGAGCGGGTGCACGGAACACTAGCCGGTACATTCTAGGCACTATAATTGTAGCAGATGCGCCATAGATGCAGTTCGCAGTGCAGACGAACGGCCTTATAACAAAGTGCTGGGTGCCTGCGAGATCATTCGTTATACAGGTAACTTCGTCGTAAATGTCGCCCACCGCTCACTTTACAGTTGAACGGGGACAGTAATATTCCTTCGTTATAGGCGCCATTTCGTTGTACATGCTTTTGTTGTGTAGGCGCTTTACTGTAGTAGCAGATGTAGCCTACTTTGGAGGTCGCAGTCGTAGTAGAGCAGCACTTAGGTATCGCCGCTCGAACAGAGTCCAATATCCGCATATAAAGTAATAGAATTAGGGACGCGTCCCAGCAGCAGAATTGTACGTAGTCTCAGGCGTCTACAGCGGCAGCAGTAAGATATGTAGGGCAGGGCATCTTTGCGCTCATTCGCAGCTAGGTGGCCATAATACATATCAACAGTAGCAGCAGCACTTTGTGATCCTTTGCAGTTGTACTCCTGTCACCTCGTGTTCAAAATGTAATGTCGTCATCCTCGGCCTGGGAGGCTCACACCCTGCAGTATTACATGGGGAAGGTGCCTCAGGTTCCGCCGGCGACGACTTGGAAAGGATAGCTAAACCAGGGAAAACCCTATCATAACTCACCTTGAATTATATTTGTAGGAGTATAAACGTTGAACAAGCCAACCTCTTAAATTGACACCCAGGGGATGCGTAGTACCCTTCTAAAAGAAAAAAAAATTGATTTTGCAAAAATTATTCCAAATCTATTTTTGTTGCTAGACTTCTAACGTACCCTCTTTACATTGTCTTTGTATTTCAGTACCTTGATCCCTTTACCAGTTGGCTTAAGCGAATTTTTGGGCAATTCCCTGCAGTGGGCAAGCGCCATGGAAGAAGGAGCAGGCACGCGAACAAGAAGGCGGCCACCGCCGAGGGCCACGCTGTGCCCTGTAAACGCCGGCGCCGAGCCTGCGGTCGAGGCTCGGGACGGGTAGGGTTGGGGCCACCGATTTATGAAGACGCGTCTCGGACGACACCCGTCATGAGCCTCGCCGCCGCCTTGTGCACCATCGTCGCAGTGACGGCGCCCGGTGCTCTAGCTTTTGCCGACGTCCGGATGAAGGCCCTGCTGGTGCCATGTGACAACAAGGCGTACCAACCGACCGAAGTCCGCAATGGCCTCACCAAATGCAAGAACAAGATAGAAGTGACGCTACTCGTGAACAACACGCCTGGGGTAAGCACTCGGTGTTGTCGTGCCGTTTCGAAAGCTCGTCTTCCCACTGCCGAAAGCATCAACCTTTCAGTAGGCAACACATTGTCATATGTATGGTTATGGTGAGCCACACACTGCCTAATGTAAGCGTTAGGAAAATATGGTTACCACTTTATCTAACAAATTTTTGTCTAGAAAGGCATCCTATCTTAAAGTTACAACGATAGCGGCGAGCAAAGGCAAACACTGTGGTATCGTACTTTTCGGGTAGTCGGGTATTTATACATATGCGGGCAGGTAATTCGAAGTCATTCGCTGGTACTTTGCCCATATTTTAAAACGTGCACCACTATTTTCAATGAACGCACCATGAGATGACGCGTCCTGGGCTACATTGTGGAATTGACGACTTCAAATAAATCTAAGATGCTGTTGACTCATTTTCTTTCTTGCGAAAGTAATCCAGCGCTACTTCTTTAAGACCAGGACGCATAAAGACTCGACAGGACGGGTGCTGTGTCCTGTGAAGTCTTTCTGTGTCCTCGTCTTAAGGAGTAGCGCTGGATTACTTTCGCAAGAAAGAAAATATTGCATCACCAACTAGCCCCGCAACGTCTTTTTTTAGGCTGTCGACTTTCGTAGAACCGAGCTAGAACTTGATAAGTTTGATAGCAAGGCAAAAAAAAAAAAAAACATTGGTAGGAAGTAAAGCAACGACGCGGGCAATTTGGTCGGACTAGCATCCTCAGGATACCTCACGCTTTTTCCGATATCTTTGTGCCTATCCATTTCTTTAAGCGTTTTCCCGCCACTCAAAGCCCTGGGTGGTCATTGATTTATTGGGTAGTGCATCAGGCCAATGTGCCGAGGGAACTTTGCTCAACACCAATCATTTCACCAATTTTGGTCACCGAGCATGTTACACTGTGTATGCTCACCTATTCAAATGAAGCTTTGTCACACCAACATACATAAGTGAGTATGTGTTTCTGAACACGTGTCGCTTTTCAATCGACTTGAGGATGACTTCTTGGGCGAGTTGGTGTTTACTACATTGGGCTACAGTGGGCAGACTGGGTGCTGCGTCAAGGATGGAATGAAAGAGCACGCGAATATTTTAAAGATGGATACAACTGCGTACTTGTCTGCGCATTGCAGTTCTTGTCCCGAATGTGAACTACTGCTCTTTAATATTGGGATCCTAGGCAGAAGCAAGAACAAAACCGCACGTGAACTGTTAGAGGCTTACCATATCCAAACAACTAGTTCAGACAGCATGAGCCAAACAACTGCTACGCTTTATGATTCGGAACAGAGATTGCTAAGCATGTTAAATAAATAAAAAATGATGACAATGCCTTCAGCCGACTGGCATTCTTTGAGTGTTTTATGCGCTAGCGCATGTGTATCTTTGTGTATATAAAGGATGCTATGTTTTCGGCATAAACAGTTGTAAGCGTAGCGCTCGTCTTTCTTTTCCTTTTGCCTCTCTCTGTTTTCTTTTTTACGAGTTTTGGCGCTAGAAAGCTTCAGTCAACTTCTATGCCAACTCGGGTTGCAGGTTATGTGTGATTGGGCATTTGGCATTGCGGATGTGCCGATATTCAATAAATTCAGTTCACGTCAACTTGGGCCTCTGGATATGGGTCACTGAGTATTTGATGCTCTTCGTTACGAAAAAGCTTCTTTATAATTTTTTTCTGGTGCTGGGCGAAATTGAAAGTGCGTCATATTATTCATACGACCTTCTCTGAATTTATATTCGTACCCGCTTCAAGTGCGCACTTCGAAGAAACGGTGCCGCTAGCCGGTGCAACGTGTCGTCCGGAATGCCCGAGATAGGAGCCCGTCTGCATGCATGTCTCATGCATGACAAGCTTGGGCGGTGGCCATACAGTGTGTCGCTACATTCTTTCAATGCTAATCGACATAACAACGACATCCATCGTTCGATGGGTTCAGCCGAGACTTTAAGTATTCGCTTAGATAGAATGAAAGCAGAAAGTGCTCCCCAAGCAGAAGAGGGTATATAAATGTGTATGCCGCTTTTGATATTACCTTATTAGAAGCGACGAGCCAATTATTCTACAATGCTTATTTAGGGCGGCTTGTGCCGATACAATTTGTGCGCAGCCAAGCATCCGGCAATTTAGCAGGAGGAGGAGAGGTGCTAAATACGTGCTTGCGACAAGGGTTATACCGGCAGCTGGAGTACGAACATCGAAATTTACCAGACGAGACCATAGGCAGAATTCGTAATACTTCAGCTTCGGCACTATACACTGAAAGTTGTTCTTTAAGAACAATGCCAGATCAACACGGTGATAACATTTTTTATCAGCACTGTATTGAGAGGCACGTATTTTATAAAATATATTGTGCAATAAAGTGGTTTTAGTGCCAATACGCTTCTAGCCTTGGTACTTCCTTTGGACATAAGCACTTCTGTTGTGTTTTTGCAGTCGCTTCTGTGACCTCGATCACTGGCCGGAGAAACAGTAAAGTGCGCCCTGAAACTATTGGTTTCATTCCCTAGGGTCGATTAAAAAACGGAATGGAAGGCCACCATGAAGGAGTTGCCACCATGACGAGCTAAAAGCCAGATCGCTCGAAATGACGTACACTCTGCTATAATCGTTTACCCTGTGTTGGGCTTGCTCCATTACCCTTGTGGAATGCCATGTCGCAAGAAACAACGTAAGCTATGTTTGTAAAATTATTGATGGTTCTTTGGAATGGTACTTACATATGAAAATATAATGGTAATGACATTATTTAAGGCAGTGAGCTATTCACTTTCAAGCAGTGCCCAACATCCGAACACGTGGCAAAATTTGTTCAGGGTCTTGGTTGGTTCTTATGGTAACTTCCTTCAGTGCCCTTCCCCCGCCCTCGTTTTCCCTAGCTGTACTTGCACTAGTTAAATTTATTCCTTTCAGGACATCACAATAAACTCTCTATACCCGCATCCACTTGTCCCTATGCCGTTATTAATTTTAACTTCCTTGTGGAATTGACCGCAGACAATGAAGTTTTATCATATCTATACGCACAGTTCTCCTTAAGATAATAAATAGTGTTTTTTTGTGTGTTATTTTTTCCCAAAGGGCAACAAAGGAAAAAGCTATATTCACCTAACGGAAGTGTACGAACCAGAACTGGAGAGGACATCGCATCTTTTAAACACCATTGTGATTCAGCTCCGACAAGAGGAACTGCTGCTTGCGTATCCAATGAGATACGTCGCGGTGAGTTGTGAGCTTGCAGCAATTTTCTGTGATTCGAATTTGGTGATCGTGGATGTGGTTTATTGCGTGCTTCTAAAAGAATGTTTCATAGTACAAATTACATAGGCGCCTTGTTACAGTGGCCACCATAAAGCACTTCATACAAAGCCTGTGAAACTCATGGTTGTTCAGTGTTCTACATACGTGAGATAATGTTACCTGTCTTGATGGCGCCCCAATAATGCTCTAAAATGAGCCATATACTTAAGAGGTCTTCTACCATCTACGGTCTCGAATGATATCACAGCCATCTTCGCCATCTCACTACGAACAGGCCATTATCTGAATGCAACAATAACAAAATCTGTGCCAGTTATTGGTGCGCGATCATAAAAGTCGCAGTTTCACACGAAATTCTTACCCTTCATAGTGATAGCAAAGTATTAGACAAAAAATGAAGTGAGATTCGCTTTATTTGCCGCATTAGCCCATTATGCTTTTGCATAATTATATCGTCAGCAAGCATGGTGCGACGTGCAGCAGGCAAGCACAACAGATCTCACACAATGACTACGGGCCCTTGCTGTCACAATGGTGCCATTAGACGATACGCAAATTATGACGTAGCGAGACCAGAGGACCAATGGACCATGTGTTTTATTAGGCTTTCGGCATTCCCGTATATATTACACGCCCAACATTGAAGACATGCGCAGAACCGGAAGACAGCAGAATAATACAAAAAGAAAAGAGATGCAGTGAACACAATTAGCACGATGTACTTGAAACTAAATAATTCCTTCGTGATTCCAGTAATTTTTTTGTAAAAGCTACGCAGCGTACCTCTCACGATATAACAAGGTAAGCGCATTCAGAGAACGAAAGCTGTATTTAACGTGAATTCATGAGAGACTTAGTGAAATACACTGCTAATGTTTTCGTGCACACTTCGTCTGTTAGAATGTCCGAGTGCGGCCAACCATATTGAACAAAGGTTCACAACATGCTATGTGGCGAAACGGAGGTGCTACGCAAGATAAAGCTGCAGATCATCGAATGCTACTATCGCCTTACTTACTACAAAAATTTGTGATTTCTTAGGAGGATCTTCATCGTTGTCTCCATTTCTTAAAATTCGCGTCGTTTTCCCCCAAGATAGTTTTGAAGGTTTCATCGATCGGCAGTTACCACAACACTATCAGGTCGCAGTCAAACGCAACTTGTTCGTCAGCCGTCGCGCCTATCGATGAGTTACAACAAGCAGTCTTGTTGGAGCCGGACTACCCCTGGCATCGGCGCACATGTCACGTAAGCCGCTGGGGCGGCCATTAGAGTTAGCGCGGGACCAACCTCGGTGGCGTATGTGAAGCGCAGGGATAACACCAGTAACTGGCACTTGTTATCAGTCATCGATATCAGGCGTCGAGTATGCACTAATCCCTTCGTTGTACACGCATGTTGTGGTGCACACGCGAAATATCAAAAGTCCGCCGGTACCTATTCAATCCATCGTTATACAGGTCAGTTCTTACTAAATACGCTCGTTGTAAGCGTTGTTGAACTGTAATAGTTTCCTGGTATCGTGTCACATGTTCCAGCAAGGCCCTTTCGAACTGATACAAAGCTACATTTGCGTCATCTAAACCTCTATCTTCGTTTTCCTTTTAAAACTTCTAAAATTCTCTCGAAATCGTGCTTTTGCTAATATAGTATACTGGTTAATTTTGAAGGCTAAACATAGAAGTTGGTAGTGGTTATCATCCTGCCTACTTTGTGTATGCCTTAATTTTGTCCACCCTTCGAATAGCTATGTGTCACCAGCCACCTTGAGAAGTACTTCTACCGTTCGCAACGAAGGCGTTATGAAGAGCGCTGGAAGCAAGCATTCATCGCTTCGTGCGGCCTGTTCTGTCTCGAAGTATTGACATTTTGGCGAGTTGGTACTAGTCGAACATCTTGGAGGGGCAGCGCAATATGATGACGACAGAAGGCAGGAACACAGAGGAACACAGTCTGTCACTGCGTCTGCGAAACTTCGAAACGTGACCCTCAACGGTAGACACGCGGGAACATAGCGCGCATGAATTCACCAGCGATCTCAACTTTCCTCTCGCATCTTCACCCGCCGCAAGTTACCTCCATGATAGGGCGCACGCGATGGGTACGCACTAAGCTGCGCGGACAACCGTGTGCAGCCACGGCCATCCTGGAGCAGGAGCCTCCGCTCTCCTCCCTTAGCTTCCGCTCGATCAGAACCTCCAACGTGGCGCTGGATGAGGGTGCAAATCAAGCTACCATTCTTCACCACGCACCATCGTGCACGTTTCCTCGCACCTAAAGCATAAGGCCCACTGTGGCAACGTCACTTAGGCCGGAGGCCGGTGCACTCTATCTTATCACGTGACGCCACTTGGACCAAAATTCCTGTTCTCAAGCTCGACATGACGAAAGCAGTGGCGACAAAACGAACGCAGCTTGCTCGGGAACATCCCCATTAGTAGCTATATCAGTTGGGCAAGGTAGCATGAAGTCAAGAATTAAACCTGCACTGGCCTTGTGCTATCTAGGAGGCGTCAACTGGGCGCGATCGTATTGCAGGTGCACTTTATGTCGAACACTACATCGAAGATGATGGCGAAAAATTGCTAGATTGTCTAGATAATTAATATTGCCATAATATTATATTTGAACCTAAAGTTTAGGTAAAGTTAGTCGAGGGCACCAGCGGCTTAAAAACAAACATCAGTAATTTGCCTTACAAACAGCCATTACAGACATGTCTAGACACGCATAGTCCGTTTAAAAGTCTTTTCTCCTTAAGCTTGTTTCAGTGTCTACACATTTCCGCATAGGGGAGGACTTTTCACGCCCTGTCCGAGAAGCGCGAAAGCACCTTGTAAAGTTTGCCAAAGCTACTAACACTAAATTTTCCTTGCGCTACAAAACCTTGTGTATCGGTACTAAACGTTATGCATTCGACGAGTCATCACAATCTGTACATGAAATCTCATAGCATACGTCGTATCGCCGCGCTACTAATCTTCCTTGTAAAAGCCTTCGCGGTAAACTGCCAAATCTTTCTTTTTCTATTATTTTTACCAACATACGTAGCTTCCTCCCAAAGCGTGAACACATCTGTAATCTTGTTGCTTCATCTGCCAGCAATAAACTTGTACTAACAGAAACGTGGCTAACAGACGACGTCACCGATCCGGAAGTTTTGGCTGATTTGCCGCAATTTAACGTTTTTCGCAAGGACCGCAAGAGCTCACGAGGAGGAGGTGTTCTTATTGCCACTAACCAGCTGTTGCCTTGTTCTGTTATTAACATCCAATCGGAGCTTGAAATACTATGGTTAATCTGTCGTTCTATACCACAAATCGTCATACTTGACGTCTGCTACAGACCCCCCTCCAGTAATCCAATCTTTTCTTCGCAGTTAAACGATAGTCTGAATCAAATAACTGGCAAATATCCCAATGCGCGCATTATTCTTTTTGGTGATTTTAATTACCCCTCCATTGGCTGGCTGAACCTAACACCCACAGGCAACACCGAAGTAACTAACTTCGTTGACGTTTGTTTGAATTTCACTCTCACCCAGTTAGTAACTGAACCCACACGAGTCACACATGAATCCTCCAACATCTTGGACCTTATTCTAACTAATCACCCAGAAAGCTTATCATCGCTTACTTACCTCCGCGAAATCAGTGACCACAAAGTTTTACACGCTACTTTCACCGTCACCCCTGAATCGCGTAAAACTTTCCGCAAAACAATTCGCCTCTATGACAGAGGGAATTACGAAGAAATTAATAATCATCTGACGGCGTCATTTCCAAACTTTGAGACGGGTTTCGATGATCGATCTGTGGAGGATAATTGGCTCACTTTCAAAACTAAAATTGCCGAACTCACCGCGAAGTTTATTCCCACCATCACATTTCGTGCAAGTCACAACAAACCATGGTTTTCAAAGCTCTTGAAGACACTCGAGAACAAAAAAAAAAAGAGACAGCAAAACGAAACCCAAGCGCATGCGCCTGGAAGAAATATTACACAGCCGAATCAATATACCTGCAATCTATCCGTAATGGCAAACGCGATTTTTTCCAAACTGACCTGCCCAAGATCCTAACAAATAACCCGAGGAAGTTCTGGAAAGTACTAAATCCTCAACAGGCTCCGATCATCACACTAGCTAAACCACTTGGCGAGATGACAAGTGACATAGAGTGTGCAAATATTTTTAACACCACTTTCTCATCCGTCTTCACAAACGAAACCGATATGCCACTTTCTACCGCAACTACCAACCTAAGTTTGCCTATGCCTTCAATCGTGTTTTCTGCGCACGGCATTATATGTATTATAGAAAATATCAAGATGTCATCTTCAGCGGGTGCTGATGAAATCACCCCCAAGTTCCTCAAAAATACTGGCCATGCTTCCGCACCATATCTATCAAAACTTTTTGCACAATCACTTTCCACAGGTAGCATTCCCAGCGATTGGAAGGTGGGGAAGGTTGTTCCGGTCTTCAAATCAGGTAAAGAATCACCCCTTAACTACCGCCCCATCTCTTTAACAAGCGTGCCGTGCAAAATCATGGAACATGTCATTTATTCTCACATAATGAACTTTCTTGACTCTATTAATTTTTTTCATCCTGCTCAATATGGCTTCCGTAAAAACCTATCCTGTGATACACAATTGGCTATTTTCATCCATGACTTGCATATGAACCATGACTGTAACCTTCAAACAGATGCAATATACCTGGACTTCGCGAAAGCGTTTGACAAAGTACCCCACAAACGCTTGCTACTAAAACTTTCATGGTTAAACCTTCATCCTAACATTTTACAGTGGATAAGTGAATTCCTTGCTAACCACACCCAGTATGTTTACGTTAATAATCAAGCCTCTAGTCCTCTTCCCGTAACATCAGGTGTCCCGCAAGGATCAGTCCTTGGCCCGCTATTATGTTTAATATACATTAATGACCTACCAATGCATGTCTCTTGTAACATCCGTATTTTTGCCGATGACTGTGTCATCTATCGCACAAACAATAACACCTCTGATCAGCTCGCCCTGCAGAATGGCTTAAACAGCGTACAGGACTGGTGTAACCAATGGCTCATGGAACTAAACCCAAATAAATGTAAACTCGTGTCTTTTAACCGAAAACGTAATCCTCTCCTCTTCTCATACAATATCTCGCACGCCACGGTAGAATTAACTCACACTTATAAATACCTCGGCGTCACATTGTCCAATGATCTAACCTGGAACGCACATTTCACAAAAATCATATCATCCGCTAACAGAACCCTTGGATTCTTAAAACGTCATCTACGACATGCCCCACAAAACGTAAAACCACTTGCCTACAAATCACTTGTCCGTCCTAAATTAGAATACGCCTCTGCTATATGGAGCCCTAACCAAAATTATCTAACAATTTCCCTAGAATCAGTACAAAGTCGAGCCACAAGATTCCTATATTCGTGCTATTCATATAACGTTAGTATATCATCATTAAAAGCAGAGGCAGGTTTAACATCTCTTGCTTGTAGACGTCGTATTACTAGTATGTGCTTGTTTCATAAACTTTATTACAGCTCACTTCGTCATCCGCCCTACATCAATCCGCCGGCACGTATTTTCCCCCGCATTGGTCATCCCCTTCAAGTTGCACGGCCTCGTACGCGCACTGCTACATTCGCGTCTTCATTCTTTCCACGCTCTCAGCCCTGGACTGGAACGGCCTTCCACACGACATCGCCGCAATCACCTGTACATCTAAATTTCTGAATTGTATAACTACTGTATTTAACAGCGAATAATTTATGGTCATTACGTTTTTTCTTTGTTTGTTATGATTTATACATGTAACCCACCCCTTATGTAACATCCCCAACGCCGGGGGCCTTTAAGGTAATAAAGTGAAGTGAAGTGAAGTGATCAGTACGCCACGCTCTGTACTTATTCTTTACATTTTCTTAATGACAATTTTTTAGGGTTTCTGTTGCTACTGTAATAGGAGCATTTCCCTGCTTTCCCACTCCACTATTATACATCGTGCCTGTCGGTTTGATGGTAAACTCATAGTATCACCAAACGGAGATTCAATTTAAAAGGCCTGTGGAACACTTCGAAGTAAAAACGGCTGCATCATACGTAAAGACAAACTGACTGCATTACTAATGGCACAGAAGTATGAATTTAAGCACTATATCATTCAAAGTGAACCTTCCTTACAATATTCATAAGTTCAATGCGCAAATAACACTATACTTAGGGAAAGCGCGCGCGCTTTTGACTCACTCCTTCTATACCTTTATTCTTTGACAGACCGTGAACGGAAAGGTCACAGAAAAAATCGTGGCCCAAGACCTCTGTGACTTGACCGTATGCCCTGGCTACACGCAAAAAAAGAAGATTCCCCAGGCAAGTGAAGATGAGAGTATGCTCACGATTCAGGGCATAATTAATTTTCGACCGTGTACTTTGCTGTTTCAGGGTTACTGCTGTAACTGCGAGCGGGGCAAAAATTGCACTGTACACTGCTTGAAGCACAGTCCCCTTTGGTAAGGGCTGGTTTTTCTGAAGGGTAATCGTAAACAGCGCTCATTATCACCGTCGAGTATCCTTGATTGTTAAAAACAACGTGAACTAACCGGCTCTTTTTAGAATAAGTACAGAAAATCGCATCTCCGGGTTAAGGGTAGAAATGATGAACAATACCTTTTTGTTTCTGCAACTTACAGGGTGAGAAAACATTACGAAGTATGACATGCAAATTTGCAATTATTGAGAGTCATGCACGCTTATTTGAGGTTTGCACCTTACCAAAAAAAAAAATGATGCTGCTGCGATCCAACCTCGTGGTTGGCATTTTGCCAATATTTCAACCATCATGCCCTAAAAAAAGTTTTGGTATTTTTGTCTCCTGCTGCATTCGCAGCCGCTGTCATCATTTTGTATTGTCTAAATCATCTTGAGAATTGTTTGCTTTCTTCTACATTTCCTGAATGTGGGACTGTTTTCTCGGTACCGACGAAAGACGTTGGGGCAAAGAGAATTGTAATAGAGTTCTGCACCCTGCATTTCCGTTGCCGGAAGTGTAAAAAACTAAGCAAGCACGACTGTGCTATTTCAGTATTTGAAGCTTTTCTTTAAATGAGTTCTCAAACCCTACACTGCAATCCAAAGTTAATTGA
The DNA here is from genome assembly GCF_023375885.2 of Dermacentor andersoni. Classification (NCBI taxonomy): domain Eukaryota; kingdom Metazoa; phylum Arthropoda; class Arachnida; order Ixodida; family Ixodidae; genus Dermacentor; species Dermacentor andersoni. The sequence goes on from NC_092820.1 coordinate 130,523,701, forward strand.
ACGCTGAGTAAACGCAAGACTGAAGAATGAGTCTTTTAACATAAGAACACATGCTTTGAGATTAATACAGTTCCGTGTATGCATTAGAAATGTGTGCCTGCTTTCCACTATTCGCCCAGGCGTTCCGAATATACTAATGGTACTTTAAGTGGTCCTCTTAGTAGGGCATAGTCGTATGACATGCATCCCTATTGAGGTGTTTCCGTACCCACAACATTACGCGCGTGTTAATTGTGATATGGGATTGGAAGCCTTCTAATCACAATTTTTTTTCATTTCGAATGCAACGTGTATTTCAAAAACATCCTGTAACGCCCCAATCAGAATACATGAAAGCGATTGCCGAAAGACAGCAACCTAATTGTTTTACACAAAAATTTTATCTCTGCGGTGTTCTTGCATTCATAAATTATACAGCCTTGCTACTGTGCCATTTACGCTTCTCTTGCCTTACCATATAATGGCATATTCTTTTGCATAAGCAATTTTTATGTAGCTTTCTCTTGTGATATTGACATGTGTACCTATTTATTTTTTCGGGTGACCGCTTTTTATCGTCTAACAAATGTTATCACTGAGCGCGGGACGCGCCCGCATGTATCGGAAGTTTCTCGAATGTCATCCATGGTTCTATGCGCTCTCTGTTGTCACTGAAGCTTGTGTAATCAGATTGCATGTGCGACGCAAATAGTATAGAATTGTCTGGAAAATATGCGGGCACCAGCGATTGCTCTGGAACCTTCGTTGACCCATCCATAAAAGCCAACGGGCTTTGGCGCGCAGATCAGATTTCGACGATCGCCGACTCTGTTCGCCACTATTGTTGAGCGTTGAGTTTAAGTTCCTTTCGAGGGCACAGGCACGCCCAATTAAAAGTTAATTTCTTCATTCACAGTTTGCCGACTATTTCCATTTACAACGCGACAATATATGTTCCATAATTCTGTGAGATGCAATATATGTGCTATTGGAAGCCTATACAAGTGTTTCCTGTATGTCGACCATATTCACACTAAAACACAAGGTCCCCTGGAGATTTCCTACTTTTGGACCACATCTTGTACTGCTGAAAATGCATAGTCGTGTCCTTGTGCGTTAAACAAATATACTACAAACTTCCAACATTGAGTTGGATGAAAGGCTTAATTCAGCTGGTGGGAAGGAGGACTTAGAAAAATGAGAGCCCTAATATGAATGCTAGCAATATGATAAAGCTAGATATACTTGGAGATAACACTGCTGGCTATTTTGAAATTCATCATGTACAATACATTAGTGAAAGAGTACGACTGAAGCTATAAGACGATAGTGGATACCTTTGTTGTTTTTCTCACGTTTGGGCAAACAGTGATGCGAGTTTGCAATGCCACCCTACAAGGCATTTTTTTTAGCAGCGCTTACTTTGCATACCAGTAATACTCATTTTCTGAAGAATTGCATGGGATGTTATTTGTTTCCTGCTTTGAACAGGCGCTCATTTTAGTGCTTCATGTGCTTCAAACCCTAACAAGGTACACCATGTCACTACTCGGGGCCCCTGTTATCAAAACAGAGACGTATGTGCAACTCTTTGTTCAAAAGGATGGCGCCAGTCTACCCGGGCGCTGGCACACTTTCCCTGAATTTCCCGAGGACCTCGAGTTGAGCGCCGATCATCCGGAGGATGCAAACAGGGAGAACACGGTAAGCAATCAGCCTAGAAGTGGCAGGTATATGGATGCCACCATAGCGAACCTATTGCGTTAATCTAGACATATTCATTCATAGTGCACACTGTTCTTTAAAAATAATAAATAAAGAAAAAGTTTAGGTGCATCTGAAAATGTCCAGTCAGACAGTCAGCAGAACTAGAGCTTGCAGAGTCGACAGTCACTTCACTGATATCCTGGCTTGCATAATGTAATGTATTAGTATTGTCAATAGGTCACATCAGTATTTTCTTTAGTTATGTCAGGCACTAATGATGAATGTGCCGCTTCTTACCTAGCATTGCTAGCTAACCAGTGAAGCTATGAAGGACGGGAGCGTAAATCATATTTATAATATAATCCTATTATAAAATCGTAACTCCAATAAACTGGTTTATTAAATGAGCATGTACGTTTAGAACGCATTCCACCTGATATCGCAGGCCTCCATGTTATGGTTCCTCGGTGATCTCCGGAAGACCTACGTGGTGCTTATTCATATAAGTGGCGTGATCCTTATACTATGGCTATTGGTTTTGAAGTACGTTAACGCTTTTTATGTATCGAGTCCCATAATTCCTATGAGGGCCCTGTGAAGCGCCAAGAATTGTGTACAATACGGGAAACACGTGCCAAAACAAGCTAGTGAAAGGCCTTAAGCTTCTCGTATCGTGAATCTATTGTCCGTTATAAACTTTTGCTCACAGTATTGGCGTATAGAATTCTACAATAATGGGTGAAAAAAGGAACTCTTCTCTCTCTCGTACAGAGGCAATATAGTAAAAAACTCAGTTTTTTTCAAAAAACAAACATTGTACCAGTCAAAAATCTTTATGACTCTAAGCTAACACTAGCCTTCAAACGCGAAGTATTTGATAATAGAATGTTTCTACGCGACTTATCATCACTAAAAGAGAACATTTCCATACACATTACCCGGCACAAAGAAAAATGGAATGTTATAACCCCTCGGGCTAACTACTCTACAGAAAAACTGTCCTTCACCCTGCCCACTATCCTGAATAATTACAACAAAACTACCACTGATATTTTAAAAGTAAATAATGCTGCAATACGACAACACTATGTATAAGGTAGTTAATCTTTCTCATTGAATAATTTTTGTGTTCATTTCCAGTGTCCATTTCGGTGCCTATGTATGTTTTTCGATGTTCTTTTCTGTAACCCTTTTACTGCCGCCTTGTAGAGGGGGCTGCGGGCTCCTGTCAAGCTGCCGTTCGTTCGTGCAGCTTTTACCTGCAGCCTCCTCCATCTTGCTTGATGGGAAATAAACATTATTATTATTATTATTATTATTATTATTATTATTATTATTATTATTATTAGATTATATATCTTGAAGGCAGCCACCCACCTTTCAAAGAAAGTTTATTACACTCCTCCTAAGTATGTGTTGTTATTAGCACTGTAATTGCAATTACAGGTCTCCAGTAACAACAGACAATTGCGTACCACGCAGGTCACCGCCAGCTTCCTTTCTGAGAAGGCTGCTGAAACGGCGTTGGTGCTCAAGAATTACAAGAAGTTACGCGTGCTCGTTCCTTTCCCGTCACAGAGAATCCCCGTTGCGAATCTGCCACCTGTTTACGCTGTGAGCATTTATGTTCCCAAGAGCATGTGTTCACAATATTACACATTCAACTCACTCTTTCTCATAGTTACATATCTAATGATTAGACAATAAATTCACCGCGGATATGATGCTATGGGAAAGTTCGCTATTATTGGATATAATCCCTTGAATCACCAGAGACTAAGAACGAAAGCTAACGGTATTCAAAACTGGAAAAAGATTTAAAAATCTAGAATGTAACCCACTAGACGACTTTGCAAGTTCTGCTCTCTGCAGAAAAAGAAAGAAGGCTAGTTCTCGCAATATTCTTTATGAGATATTCTCCGTGAGCATGTACACGCTGATTTTGGCATGTAAGAGTCAGCTGTCAAAAAAAAATGTTTTTTTTTTATGTTAGTAACACAGAACGCAGTGATAATAACTGATTTAAATAGCGAATATGTCTTTCCACTTCAGCCAGGTCTCGCACGGCTACATGCTCTCATTTTCTGGAACGGACGTCTCGTCGCGAGCATGTTCAGGGTCACTTGTTCTTAAAAAATTCCTGCAGGAGAAAACTTTGGAATAACGAATTGAGCAGTGTCCTATTCCATTCGGCCTTCGAATGAAATAGCAATTATTCGTAAATCTATTCGCGAAGAAATATTTTTCGAGGATTTCATAAAGTCAGGTGCACGCACACAAAGATAACATTGGAGCAACGGTACGATAAATTTTCCTCCTCACGGCCATAGTATAGAATAAAACATGAGTACTTACCTAATGGAACAGGCTACATCGCCTAGGTAGCCATACTCTACCGACGGTAGAGAGATCATTCGTGCCGTCTGAAGAGCCCTGTGCATGGAAGGAACTACCTGTTTACTTCTAAGGCTCTGTGCCCAAAGAAAACAATGGTTTATGACGTGCTATGCATTGACAGAAACTTGCTGTCTTTGGGAACATGTTTTACATGAAGTGCAATAACGGCTATTCTTTAGTCGGAAACTATTCAAAAGTATTCGATTTGATTCGATTCCTTTTTAGCACTACTCGATTCGGTCTAAGATATCACTGTTCGAACACGATTAAAAATCCGTGTGCGCGAGAAACCAAGCACTATCTTATACTTTCTTCAAACGCGAGTCATGTATGATGCTTAGGCGGCACCGACAGGCTATGAGAGGAGCCTATGAGACTGCCATAATCGTGTATCATTTTAAGATTGTGTACATCTCGGCATAATGTCGCTTTATTTTGATGCCTGTTGCGCCTATGAAAATTCTGCTACTGTTTGGGATGCAAAAATTTTGTAATTACTCCGTTTAGGTTTTAGGATAGAAATAAGTTTGTACAGTGAAATTTCTGTTTTACCCTCTGGTCTCTATGTGGGTGAATGTGGGTAAGTAAATAAACCAAGTTTGTTTATACGTATGCGGGGTAAGACCATACGTTCATGCAAATGTACCTTGGGCCCTATTCGTAGCCGTATTATTGATCCACTTAGGTTATATTACCGCCTCGGCCACGCTTTAGCCATCTGTGCGCGCTGGTTGGCTGTTTTAGCAAAAACAGATGAGCTACGTATTTCGATTTTGCTCAACCAGCCAATCAGCGCGTGCCTGACGGCGAAACTATGGCCGCGGCGAATGTATCTCGAAGTGGATCTTCTCAGAATACGGCCCCTCGATACTTTCGCATAGTTGCGTTGCTGTTGCTTTAAGGCAAAGCCTTCTTGGTAGTCCGTGCAATGTATTGATTTGTACCATGCAAGTTTTGATTTAAAGTACATTTGCAAAGGCCATCTACAGAGGTAAGTGCCCCGCAACGTTCCGAATTTCAAACGAAACGAAGGGCTTACCCGTAGTTATCGATGAAGTGATTCAATAGTAGGCGAGCAAGGAAAGACGAGTGAGTGTCATCAGTAGTCAATGTCAAGAGTAGTGGACGTGTAATCATCAGATCCTTGAGGAAGGGAAGTAGTTAACCGTATTCGAAACGTTGGCTTCAGACTGAAGCGTCCTTTTATTGCCCTCTTTTTACCCCTGCCAAATTTTTATTTCTTGGTGTAGGAAAGGCGACGACGTTTCTTAGAATGTGGACAGGATGGCCTAAAGAGACGCATTGCTTCTCGGCGGGATTATTTTTGAAGCCTGTAAAACCACACCGCCACACGCCAGGGTAACTTGATCGTACAATTTACAGAAAGGGTCTGAAAGTATTTTGCTGCTGCCAAGCAACTTGACGAAGCCTGCTGATGTCATGGAATGCATAAACAAGTCATTGGCGGCCACATCCGAGCACTGCCATCCGTCCCACAAGCGGTAAGATTGAAGTAGGAAAACAGCTACTAAGATTCTTTAAAGAAAGTAGATAATGCGTTTCGCCGCGGGACACACTGAAATTTTGAGATTTTAACGAGCATCAAGACCAAGGCATTCGGAGCATAGAAGAACTTTTAGGCCCTTCTCACTTGGATGCAAGCATTTTTCCTGCCGCTTGTAGGCTTCATTGGTCGCTTTATTTTTTGCCTCATTCTGGATATTGCGAGAGTTTCGATTACAAATGGGAAATTTATTTTACGGGTAGCGAAGTGAGCGTAGCTGGATAGCAGTTTTCTAACAACTAGATCGTCTGCTCTGTTGGCAGGTTAGAATATTAATATTGCCAAACAATACCATTTTTTTTCAAAAAAAAAAAGAAAACTAATGGCTGAACTTTTCGAAGCACAAAGTTTGTAAAATGTTCTTTGTTCCTTATTTCTCCTTTCACAGAACATCCGTTTCTTTTCATAGCCCACAAAATGTACATAATTATTACACTTTGTGCAAGTCCTTATGGCCAGAAGTAACGCGGTAATATCTAATAATCACACATGGCAATATTAATGACTGTGATTACAACTTTTTTGTTTTTCAGATTTCACAGCGTATTTCTCCCCTACCATATAACATCCTAAGTGTACAGTGCTCACATGGTAACACGGCTACATTGAACAGATCGTCCTCGGCTATGAGCATACAGAAGCGGACGAGCTGTGAAATTATTACGTAATAAGTGCCATGCAAAAAAATTTTGGCCTATTTCCTGAACTAGTTACTTTACTCACGTCCCTACCTTGTTTTTATGTTCTCTGTGCCTTTATTGCTCATAGTGCTTGCGCTCCTTAGGTATTTATATGTCACTTCTTCATTTCTTCTTTGTTTTCATCACCATTGTGATTATTCATGTATATTAATCCCCTTCATGTAATGCGTCACAAGAGGTGTTTAAACTACATGAACTGATGATGATATTGATTATGATAATGATGGCAATGATGATGATTATGATGCATGCGAGCCTTTGATGTGCTTCCATATTGGCTAAACTGTGCAAGACATACGCATGCTTAGGTTTATATAGAAGTGTGCATACTAATTCGGGAGAACCTGATAGAGGGAGATTGGGGTGAAGTCTCACATAAAGGGCAATTTCGGAATGTGGGTTGAGAAGTGAGCTCCAGCAGATATGCTACGCAGTTAATGCCTGCACCCATGTAGATGTGTAGAAGGCAGTCATGTCCATCTTCTAGCAAATCCACACGTACTTTCATTTACTTTGGGTGCATTCGTAAATTTCTGCCTTTTAAGTATATAGAGGCGAATACGTTACTCAATCCGGACGTGAAACGGTGGCAGTTTCCTGGATGCTGAAGTACTTAACAGAAAGCACTCCCTTATGTATGCATATTATACTTGCTTTGTTCTTCAGGTGCCTCGAGGGCGAGCCATACGATATCTTCCTCGATGAAGAGGTGAGGCAGGCGAGTTCTCTTTCCAAATTAGAGGACACTTCTGTATGAAATTATTGTTACCTGCACCTAGACTAATGAACGAGAAGAAAAGAAACCGAAGGCCCTATTTTTATTAGTCATGTCATTTGAAGCCAACAAACAAAGACACCAAAGACAGCATAGGGGAGGTTACTTCAACTTAATACTTGAACGAAAGAAATTATAAATTAATGAAAATGAAAGCGGATGAAAAGGCAACTGGCTCCAGGTGGGGCACGAGACCACGTCTTCGCATTATGCGCGTGATGCTCTTTCCAAGTGATATACCAATGCGTTGTTTTCCTGAACCAATTTTTGGGGTACTTATGTTTATCTATTGGAATTAAACCTGGGACTGTTGGTCAGCGCCGCCACTCACGGCATTCAGATTCAAATTCAAATTGTTTATTAATCCTTGAAAACACAATATTAATGTGTCCAATACTGTTTGGACCCGTAGCCATAGGCAAGTCATGAGTCTAAATGAACTAGCGGCCGATATGGCGGTGGATATGGCAGCTTAACGGCGGATATGGAACACCTCTTTGGCCGGAGGCATCACGTGTACGTTATCTTTTTGGATGAAGGCAACTAGTTAATAAGCCCACACATGCTACCTGAAGGCATCATTGCTACCGGATTTGAGGCCTCGCTATGTAATGAACACGAAGAGAGGAAATCGAGGCCGGATTTTTATTGGTCATATCATGCGCAGATGAGGAAGAAGACCGTGATGACGGCCGACAACATCTGCCACCGCTAATTTCTAACCAATTAGAGTAAATAAGGTTTTCCTCCTCCTCCTCCTCCTCCTCCTCCTCCTCCTCCTCCTCCTCGAAGCCCACAAACAAATACACTGAGTGCAGCATAGGGGAAATTACGTGCGCTTATCACTTGAGTTCAAGAAATGTTAAATTAATGGAAATGAAATTGGATGAAGATAGGACAGGCCGCAGGTGGGGCGTGCAGTACTCGTGCGATACGCGTGCGATACTCCTAACGACGCGTACAATTTCTTTTCCTTTCAAGGAGAGACAAGCCTCTGGGGAGATGCGTTCTCCAATCCTGTTGAGCTACTTCAAGGATAAGCTGCCGGAATCTCCGATTCTCTTAGACGAGACAAGTGGAGAGCGGTTCCTCACGTTCATCTACGAGCACCCGCACCTTAGCGTCATCCACCTCGAGCTTAATGCCGATGACATTGTTCTCCTCAGGCAAGGGTAGTCATTCTTATGTCACTCCACGGTGTTCTTATTTTGCTCTGTCATGTATCATAGCCACAACCGCATACGTACAGCAACTGTGGCCATTTGTGCATGCGTCCCAGCGTTTTCTGAAGGAATAGCTCTGGTTTCATGACAGCTGCATCGATAATATTCAGTAGCTATCACTTCGTTTGTCTTCCAGTTATTTTACATTTTAATCTGGGAGCGAATGATAAGGTCTTGGAAAAAACTGCTACGTTCTCCATAATGTCCCAGTAAAGCAGCATGTAAGTTTACCGCCATTTTTGCCGTCTAGAACGCTATCGTAATTGTTGAAAGGTATAGCAGCAGATCAATGCGATATGTCTTTATCTTGCAATAGACGCGAAATAAGTCGATATAAACATAATAAAGTCGCAATATGTGCCTGCCTACTGCCATACAGCACCACTATCCGTAGTTCTTCGAGCCGTGCCGCTTTAATGCGAAAGCACTATGTCCAATTACGCGAAAATCCGGCGGCGATGTCGTCGGCGCCGTGACGGAGGGATGTTAAGAAAGATGGCCGCAGGCGTAAAGAATAAAAACACGTCAAAAATGCTCGGTTTGATGTCAATTTTCTCAGGGAGACAGTTGTGAAGGAAGTGTAGCCACATCCTAAGTCTATAAAATAAGTGCGGTTCCTCCCGCACGTCGCTTGCTCTTTGGAACTCATCGGTGCTTTGTCTACCGCGATGGACTCTTGACGCCCCGTCATGAGTGCATCAAATGAGCCGGTCTGTGGCCAAGGTATATGGAAACACGAACACCGAATCAACAGAGAGAAATTTAATGCATGTCGAAAACACCAATCGAAAACACCAATCGAAAACACTTCCCCAAAGGGATAGGGATTATATTGCTTTCTCAATTCCACAGGTCTTAAGTGTGTCTGCCGGTTTTTCTTTCCTTTCAATATTGTTATATCTGGTCTATTTTGGTTCCTATCACAGTATTCATATAGTAATGCATTATCTAACTGCGCCAACTACAACGGACGAAGAAGGAAACGCACAAGACCGCGCTTGTCCTGTGTGTTTCCTTCTTCGTCCGTGATCATTTGCGCGGTTACATAATGCACACCAATTTCGACCACCAACTAGCCCGCCTCTCCCTGTTAAATATTCATATAGCAGAAAGCGCTGAGGATCCCACCAACGAAGGGGAAGCAGAACTGTTATAACCTGTCTTGCGTGCTCTTTTTTCTCTTTTTGTACGCTCTGTTTGCATTAGGACGAAAGGTCGAATCAACGTGGTTTCAGCTCAAAGTAGTGACTCCGGTTCCTTGGTGCGCGTCGAGGTTACCAATCTCGGTGAACTGGCAACCATCTTCACCGCGCAGGTTACGCAGTGTAGCCACGGTGTTGCCAACAGCGACACTGACTCGGCGCTGGTAACACCACGGCGGTCTCTGCTGCTGCTGACGTCAGTGCACTTCGGTGCCCTCGATATACGCGATGACCTCAAGTGCACGGGTACCTATGCTTTCACCGCTTTTTAGGTACATTTAAAAAAATTTCGCGCCATCACTCGTGCTTTAGAGAGCAAAAATTGGGCACCGTTATAACTTATGAGGCGTTATAGCTTATGAGGCCGACAAAGCAAGGCAGAACTTTATTTGAGAATCTAAAACACGCAACGGAGCGCTCCAAATAAATTTATTTTATCCTACAGTCGAAATGAAATGCCCTCCGCAAATACACATTCATTTACCGGACACAATAAATTCCCCTAATGTTTTGGTAAATACTAACATAGCACGTTTGAGGCCAGAATTAGGAATCTTTTGCGGATGTTTCCACGTGCTTCCGACGTACCTATATATAGTTCCGTATATTTCTTTTTTTACGACACAGTTTTTTTTTGTTCAACTGGTACTGTGCTTCAATTTAGCCGTCCCGGTAAAACCTGTTACGGGACTGAAGATTTACGAAGCTTTGCGAAGTACGCAAACTCTCCTGCTCAAATCTATTCTATTTAATCTACCTGCGCATGGCATTTTACAATGCTGAAAAGTTCGTCGTCCTCAACGTGTGTAATGCACGACCGTATAAAATTAAGGCTGCAGGAGTTATGAAAATGTTTCATCATTGTCATGTACCAAGGGCGTGTTTTATTCTCGTATCATATATATGTATATATACATATATATATATATATATATATATATTTCATTAATTTCCGCTTCTTTTCTGCATTACCAAAGCAGTCACTACAATGTCTGGCGCACGACAATCGGTGCAAGCAAATATGATACGACGACTAACACTTGCAGTTCTTAATGGGAACGCTGAGGCTGACGTAACAAATAATTTATACCACCGTACACCGCGACGAAATTTACACCTTTGCACAGCATTCCACACAATGTATCTAAGTCAACAGCTCAATCACCCTCTCCAGAAAAGAAAAAGCGTCAAGAAATGTTACTGCAGGAAGTCTCACCCACACCGGATTATTTATTACCGCTCGCTATATCAGTCACCAGGAAAGAGACCAACGCTGGCTAATTTTTATTGTTTATCATATTGTAGTTTTATCAAAATATTGCACTGAAATAATTGCTAGTGAAGTATCAGGATATTTTCTCCACAGCATTTCCCAGACAAGTATTTGAGTTAAAACACACTTTTCTGCAAATACGGCCTGTTCTCCCAGCTACGTCTGCAGAATTGACCGAGGCAACAAAATGTACATTGAGAACCCTTCTCTTGTGCTGCTGTGCCAATACATAAATTAGAAGTCTCTTTCCCTAAGTCCCTCATGTCTCTTATTGCAGTAGGGATGTGCTCCCTTAGGATTCCTACGAAGCAAGATAAACACGATAATTCTAGATGCTGGAACAGAGCCAGTCAGTCGCGCTGCTTCAGCCTTTCATCCGAGGTCTGAAATTTTACCTTCTCTCTTTCATTCTGTATAGTGGCAATACCGGTCTCTGGGTGACTTGATTCCCGAGATACAAATATGTGGAGAGTGTCGGTGGAATTTGCCAAATTTTTCTTGCTATGGCTGCAGATGCCAGTTAAAAAGAAGAGTATCAAAACATTCAACGCTGCATGCACGTAAATGTCCAATCAGTAAGACAGCCACAGGAGCGCTGAAGCCTAACTATAGAAAGGAAAACAAACATGGCGCGCTCAGTGTATTGGCCTCAACAACCGCGAAACAGTAAAACTTTAACAGTTCCGTTATAGAGATGAAAATGTTATTGGGTTTCAAAAATTAATGAAAAGTTAGTCGGGATTTTTATTGCGCCCTAGTTCAATAATAGGCGGCTAGGGTATTTGCGTCACTATCCGCAGAACAAAGCGTCCGCAATTACCGAAACGGCTAACGATCGGATAGGTCGCTGGAGGGAAAGTGCGATTGCATAACCAATACCACAGGCATACCAAGAAAAAAAGATCAGTTTTCTTTCTATGCACTATGCGCAAATGCGTTGAGTAAGCGATTCGCTCGAAATTATTGATATGGAAACGTCTTTTTTTTTTTTTTTTCAGTGGAACTCCACGATTCTGAATACGGCATGATTGCTTCGCGGTCTGTGACACTGAGGCCCGGCAAGCAGTGCATCTGCTACCTCTCATGCCACTGCAGCGTGAGTGCTGGTCATTTTTTGTTTTAAGAACTGCCGCTCAAACATAACTGACTGGTACTCTTTGTAGATTTGGGACTTTCTTGAGTAAGTGTAATATACATTTTTTTCCACTTTATATCTGCTGTTATATCCTTTTTAGTTAGTTCGCCACGCAACGTTCGCTAAGCTTAATATAACTGACGATTGTTGCTGCGTTATACATGCATTGTCCTTACTTTTAAAGTACCGAAGCCCATGTTCCCAAAGCATTAAAGGAGGAGACGCGAATAATTTTTACCATTCAGAATGTGTCGCTACGTATCACCGTTCTACGAACAGCGCCTGTGCTTTCGTTATTCTCAGAACGAGGCCTTCGTGGTTGAAGATCAAACTGGTGATAAATTGCTCGTCTGCCGTAGCTACTTGAGGCGCCGAGGTGCCTTTGCTCTGCTATACTGACAACATCAAATTATTAACTAGATTACTTTGCATAGCAGTGCACTATTTCTCTTTCGTGTTCCTATTCCTGCGTATTTCGTTATTTATAATTTCTGTAATTGTGCCGATTCAGCTGCTGTTTCTTACCAATGTAACTTTTATGTTAACATGAACGCGAGGTCCCAATCCATTCTTTACTATGGGACCTCGTTCTGTATACCTCTATCTGTGAAGTATTTTCATGAAGTGATAAATATTAATAATCAATGAATGAATGAATTGATTCATTGATTTGCTACGAAATCTAGCAATGCGAACGTGTTTTGAGATCAAAAAGTGAAAATCTAAAAAGTGAAAAGTTTGCGTTTGCAATGTGCTGTTCGCTTGCCTGCTGTCCGAAACAATATTGCACTGTGACGTGCTAGTTATTGCGGATCCTAGTGGTTCAAATAATTTGTGCGACAAGTAGCTTGGCGATTATCTTCTTAATAATGATAATTTTTCTTGGTTACTAGCTACATGTCTTTATATCAGTTCATGTCAATATATTCAGTTAGTTAAATATTTCACACCAATCGCCAAACTACGTCGGCTTAGTTTTGGTCGTCACTCCCGGTTAACATGGACATTAAAATTTTATTACCTATTCCCACGATTTTTTTTTAAGCTACCGAACGGCAGTTACGGTATGAATGCCACAGGAACGCAGCAAGCACTTTTTTGGCTTATCCTGTCTGATTAGGTATGCGAACATAACGTGTCCTTCACCTGGTGTTGGAGGAGTCCTGTTGCTTATGCCACATACGTAACTGTCATAAATATCCCTAAACGTTTACACTAATAATACCGTACTTCTCAGGGCTTATGCTTTAGGCTGTTGATTAGTACTTGTTCGTTAAAGGGACCCCTCTTGCTTTAAGGCCAATCAGCAGCTCTCAACCACGAAAAGCAGTTCCGAGATAAATAAATTTGAGCGATAAAACAACCATGCCTAAATTTAAGAGAAATAATTTACGAAGAAGTACATGCCCAGATTCAGAACGCCGAGTGCAAACAAAGAGTTGCTAATGTTATTTTGAGAAACCTATGAATAAGATGGTGGAACAAAATATGTGGCCCCATCTCCCGTCCAGTCACTATTCACTGATTGAGCACTTCAGTGTTTGCTTTGCACATTGTTTCAGTAAAATTTTGCGGTGATAAACTAACCGGCTGTACGATTTTCCTGAACAAATGAAACAGAATATAGCGTGCAGTGTGCGGCCGACGCAGCGAATAAATATTGTTCGTGCGGCTACGTACCTTATAACAGTAACCGTGCCCTGTGCGAAACTGAACACCAAAGATATGTGTAATCACTAGTTGCTGTAATGTGATCTTTCTTCAGTGACATACGAGCCATACTACCGTATTTTTTGTTCTGTCCTAGTGACAGCGTCATCATGGTTATTATTATCGGCAGCAACATAGTCACTGTCATAAACACAGCCATCGATCTCGTCACGCAATTTATCGCTCTTTTGTGGAGTACATCGGAGCTCGTGTAGTTGGACCTATATTCTTTTTAGACCTTAAGAGCAGCGCAGACACATAAATCTTATTCGAGTCGGAGCTTATGTTGATCAGTGCTTTAGGAAAAAGGAAAACCCAGTTTTTTTTTTCTTCAAATGCAAGGTAGATGTCACAAGTAGCGTCTATATGGACATGGGCAACGGGACCATCTGCTGAAATTTGCTATGGTAAAGTTGCTTATCACTGTATTAAGTAAGAGATGAAGACGTCGCACAGTATATGAGGGGATGTCATATTCATGCTGCATCCTGCAGTTTTGACATATCGCAATATCTTAAAAGAATGTCATGGTTGCTTTTCATCGTATCTGTGGACATGACGGCCTCTATGTCAAATTAAAGTGACCTTGTGAAAGGTGGATGTAAAAGAAAAATGTTGCGCGACTTTCATCCCGTAGCGCAAGTTTGTATCCTACTTATTTACATCAGCTTCCTACTTATTCTAGGCAGAATTGAAGGCAACGTGCAAGTCAATGTACAGAAGTTCTTAGCAAGATACCACAGTTTCTTGTAAAAACGTATCTAGCAAAACGTAGTTTACAACACAGAAAAGCGAGTGATCGGGACAACAACACTATGTATTTTTCTCTATCCGATCTTGCATGTCTTGTTCATTTTCCCGAGCTTTCTTTCCTAATTTCTATATAACTAATCAAAGCAATCACTGTATGCTTTATCTGTCTATTAAGTGTGGAAATGAGAGCCTCTCCTGCCACCTCATCACCGAACTGGACGCCCTCAAGGCTGGCATCTACAAGAGCCGCGCCACGAGATCCAGCACCAAGAGGCGCCCTTATGACGGCGTCAAACAATTCCTCATTTGGTTCCTCGTGGCGAAACTTGCTGCCGGTAAGCATGGTGCTCGTGTTTGCTTCCATGCTGCCGCTAGCACTAATTGTCTGCATCGTAGTGTCAAAGTGCCGCTCACACGGAAACCTTAAAAGCGAAACTAAAGAGGTGCAACTGTTGCAATTACTTAGAATAATGAATTACTTTTCCGTTACTAAATATAACTATATCTGAATTTTAGCGGAGTAGATGGAGACGAAACTGTCCGGCGTACGTTTCATGTCCAACCACAACGCTAAGATGTCATGGCCAAGTAAAAAATTTCGCTGTTTTTAAACCACCTGGTGGGCAGAAAATGTTGAACAGCTTTTCAGGTTCCGCTAATTTTTGTGTATAACCTAATCTTGTGCGTAACGTAGGGCAGTCGTAGTTTCCGACGTGAACGACAGTTGATGCACAAGCTTTTCGATGAAGTCAAAACTTCAGATTTTTGTTGTCTATCTTGCTAGGTGACCTCCGATCCCGCCAAAGGTTGTCGAAAATCCTATGCGCAGTGTACAGGTTCACGTCTAAATCATATGGCGCGCTGGGTGGTTCCAAAGCAATTGGTTCCAACTATTGGTTAAAATACCGCCGCCTTCAGAAACTTAGTACATCTACAATATACAAGTAGCGTGTAGTGCGTCCTCAATTAGAACTGCGCTATGCGCTTCGTAGAACAGTAACCGAAATGTTCGCAATAAATCTTAGGTTCCATTCCGTATTGCCTATTTGCCAAAGAAACAAAAATGAACTCGTTTGCAAAAGGCGGTCTGAGTATCACTGAATGATGTGAACCATGCGACAGTGCTTCTTTCATTCTGATGTTCCTTTGCACCGCAGGGTTTCTGAAGGCCTGTCTCGGGTGCCTGGGCTGTGAACGCGTTGGCCAGTTTGGCTTACATTCCTTGATATACGGCAAAGGCCACCTCAAGCACTACTACGAACCCGAAATTAGGAAGTACACTGTGCAGCACGACAGAGAAGGCCACCCCATTCACCCAAAAACGTGAGTGTAACGTCATTCGGTTTGCTGCGGGAAACGAAAGAAACTTAGCGAGAACCTAAAATGCAGATTGGTGAAAACAGTATAACCAGTAAAAATACGTTTTGCAGAACCTAAAAGCGTTTGCGACAACACACTTTTAGCAACGGGAATGCAGTCGGTTGGACTAGCAATATTTAGGTTACAATAATGGCGTCAATTTAGCGGAGAGGTATTCCATGACCATCGATCAAGGAAATAAAGTAGGGGTAAAGCTAAAAATAAATTCGGCGATTTTGTTGGCTCGAATGTACTAAGGATAAGAAAAACGGAACAGAGGACATGGTGACAGAAATAAATTAAAAGGAGACGCAAAGAAAACATGAAATCTATATGAACTAACAAAGTATTGTTTGACTGCTGTAAGTTTGTTGGTTTTGCTGACATATATTGGCTTCTAAAAGAGGAAAGGAAAGTCAATATTTAATGTCGGGCCGAAGCTACAGTGCTTATATTTTGTGTGACTTGACAAATTACAATCTATTTTTGTACATGGGCAATTGAGGCTCAGTAAAAGTTATTGAAACTTCTGAAATCTTATTTGATGTAAAAAATTGCAAGTGATCTTTACCTGCAATAAATAGCTCAAGCAAGAGCAGATGCCTTTATACATGAGGAACTATATCAGTGATCATGTGCAGGAATTTTAAGGCGGTGTTATAACAATCTGTCGTTCACAGCGCCTTTTCTGGGTATACCAAGCGCCCTAATTTTTCCCCACCTGTAGCTTTTCTGGTATGGTATCAGGCTAACTTAACAGTATAGCTCGAAAATATTTTCTTCTATGTGCTACTTGAAGTATTCGAATGTATCCAGCATGCTTCAGTGATGGAAATTCGGTTTCTTTCGGATCACCTTCAGTGCTTCAACATTTAACACCATAATGACAATGAAGTAATATGTTTGCGTATTTTCCCAATCATTACACTGGTATTCTTTCTGCAAAGTGAACATCTGAAGATTGGAGATAAACCGAACATTTTCGGTAGCATTACGGGGAAACAAGTAACACCGTTAACATCGCAAAGTCCTAAGAGTTACTGTTGACTGGGTTATCAGTTTGTCACGTTTTCCTCGAAACACATCGTCAAAATATGGCATCGCTTTCCCCAAAGTTCATCATTTGGAGCCTCGTTGTCTCTTATTAGTTTATTTGGCGACGTCCTGCGGTAGTGATACCTGCTTTCGGGATTTTGGCATGCCAACTTTCACCGCGGTATTTTGCGGGGCTTTAATCACAAACTGTTGCTACTGCAGGAAGCTACGTATGAGAGTGATCAGCTACAAGACCGAGTTCCTGCTCAACGTCTTCTTCTTCATCATCTGGCCTGTGCTGCTCTGCAGGAAAAGCGTCGATAGGGGGTCGCCTTCCAAGTACCAGTACCATGTTCTTGACAGCAGCAGCACTAGCCTTGACGTGAGTGCATGATTCGGAGCAATCAGGTTCTCCATCAAAACTGCAACGAAACAAGGCTGACAGAAGACAGGGACATAGGCAGAGACTTCAAACTTATCTTTTTATTAACAAATGGAGACAGACATTATCATTTATACAAGTCATTCCTAATAAAACTACGTATTTTAAAGTCGCAAAACAAAACATAACCAAAAATATATAATAATTTCTTTGAGGCAACAATGATTTAATTAGGAAAGCGCATCAGTTTTCGTGCATCAAATGTGTGCCTATTTCTTCTGAGATGATGTAAACGTAACCTTGTAGATGTGTAACCATAGACATCACCTTTAACCGCGGCCTCAACTATCAACCTTATATAGCTTACATCAAAGCTTCATCAACCTTACGACCACTCTTTTTGTACTATTCATTCATTCCTTCAACTGCAGCAACAGTACCCATGACAACAGAAGAGAAAAAAGATAGATTACATTGGAAGTGAAACAGAACAGCCTGCAAAAAATAATGAAATAAGAGATACAAATGCTAGTGCGATGAGATTGGTACATATACGGGATTTAGATCTATCAAGACGCTGCGAAATTTCGTCGAAGCACAAGCCAATACATTGCACGGTAGCTTATTTGGCGTAATAATTGCATGAGGGATTGAGTAGTATTGTTTTTATTGCTGCGGTTTTGAAACTTCGCTGTGCGGCACCGGTTCGATTGCAATTGCGCATATACAATATATATATATTCAACAATAAAATCTGAATTGCAAGCTAGTATTTTAACCGTATTTTATCCCTGATGCGCTCTATTTAGAATCACTTAAGAATTACCTAGGCGACGTAGTGCTTTGCGATTCTATCATAATTTGTGTAATTCAGACAGCACCACTGCGTTCACAGTTTGTGGAAGGCACATCGATGGGCTAGAACTGAAAAGGCATTGATGCTGAGGTAGGCCTAAACAGGAGCTTGCGAATTTCAATTCCTCGAAAGGCTAAAAATTTACCAAACACGTGCTTCTTTTAAGAATAAGACCTGTACGTGCGTATTGACATTTCCAGATCTTCTACTGTGAGACGACAAAGACAGAAGGCTAGCAGGACAGTGCTGTCCTGTGTGTTTCCTGCCTTCTGTCTTTATCTTGCACTGCCCCTTAAGGATGTTCAACCAGTACAAACTTGCCTAAATGTCCATTCTTTAACTGCATTATGCGTTCGCCAGTGATAAGCCTTAGGCTGTAATTCAGCTCCGGATATCTTATTGATACTGATGCGCGAGTATATTATGATGTGTTGTGCAAAAACATTTGATCTCGTAGATGGCTACGCAATCACAAAAAAACAATTGCTCGCTTACAATTTAAACGTTGGTTTACAACGAAGGCCTTCAAAACTTTAAACTTCTGGGAATGAGAAAAGTTTTTCCCGACCGATTTGCCAGAATGTAGCGGATGTTTTAGCTGAAAGTAAATAAGCAGTAACAAATTCCTGCTGTTTGACTGCAGAACGAGCGGGCACTGATATTTGTTGTTGCAAAGCGTCAGTGACCGGCCTACGTGTTGGCTTTAACCCTTTGTGAACGAGCATTGCGTACGGCCAAGAAACAAAGAAATATGTTTTTTCGCTGAATTTCAATGTTCAGATGGAAGTTTCTGGCACAAATGATTTGGGCAGCGTTGAAACATATGCAGCACGCGGCAGATTGTTTTCTATAGGAGCACAAATGCAAGAAGTGCGATCAGAAATTTGTGGGGAAACACCGATGCAAATTCCACGGCTGCAGTGGTATTACGCTGGAAGTGTCGAGGAAGTGTAATGCACACCTTTGCTTCATATTCCACCTGAACTCTCTGTACAAGTTACACCCGATGTCAAATGCGACATGTGGCGAAGCTCGCTCTTGGTGTCCTGCGAGATGTGCCCCACAAAACTATTATTGAAAAGGCTTCCGCAAATTGATATTTATATGCGTGTTGTAGATGTGTTTTGCATATCTAAAGAGAAAACCATGTACACTTATTTCCAAATTTTTTCTCTTTGGTCTTTAAAACGTCACTGATTCAGTTTGTGATGTCTGAAGTTGCCCTGACTCCGAACTGGTGTCACTTACCACGGGTACATTTCTTTCTTGAGGTGGTGCACAAGAAGAAGTCGTTACTTGAGTTAGTAGCTGGTGTGAAACGCTATTCATTTAGAATATGAAAATACTGTAGTCGGTTTATCTGTGGCTGTGTTTGAACATTTTTAAATGTCAGTTTTCTTTTGTCAATTTCAGGATCAGTCGGCTCGCATCACGCGACCCACAAGCGAATTCATCGTGCCAACAAAATTTATCGACGAGAGAAGAACGCGTTCGCATACTTAGGAAAAGAAACCGCAGGATTCGTGTTGGTTTTTCTTTTTCTGTCATGCACCAGCCTTCTTAACATTCTCTTCAAGATCAGGGCCCTTGCGCTTCAATATAAACAATTGTAAATAGTATTCATTTCTTCAGTTATAGGTGGCGCCCGTATTGAAAAGAGAGCAAACATTTCGACTAATTAAGGTATTCCAGAAACTTGGAGCGCAGCATTCTATGTCGATGATTCAATATTCATGTAAATTTTCTTGTTACAAGACGGTATCCTTAGTTGTGGGCGAACAAAGACTAGGTCGTTTCAGAACAAAGATCAAACAGCAGCTCGAATTAAGTTATGCGATTTATGACGGCTGTGTGCACATCGCTATTCGAGGATTATTTTGATAAAACACTGTAAGCCAAGCTTTTAGTTATAAATAAAAAAAGTGCATGATTTGTGTCGGATCTTCGGAGAAAATCACGACACGAATCTGTTCACAAATATCTAATAACAGTAGTTCGCCTTGCGCAATGGTGTTTCTGCTAAAGTCAGCAGAGGACTGCGGTTTGAAACTCGAAAGTTACAAGCAATAAACTGCAAGGTCGTTTAAACAGATAATATCTTTACATTTATCGAATCGACACCCTCAAAAGAGAAGCCGGAGTAGCGGAATGGTTCATTAGGCAAATTGAATCCGTCAGACACAAATGCTTGGTTTGTGTTTTTGTCAGGCGGTTTAGGAAAGTGACCAAACAAGGTGTGTTTTTGTATCATCAGCCCATTTAAAAACATTGCAGTGTAATTATGGTACTATGGTATTTCACCAGTAATTTCTTGGGCGCTATTCTTGGAAGGTTAACAGGATTTTTAAACAAAGACTTCTGTAACCTTTCGCGAGTTTCCTGATGTTAGCAGAATTCGAAAAAAATATTTCTGAGGCCGTGCTTACGCAAGCATTACAATCACATTTTAGATATCTTTGCTTGATTTGCATTTGAAAAGAAACTCAAACTGTGCTTTGTAATCATACGCCAGTGCAATCGACAATGATTTTTGGTCATATCGACTGTTTGCAATGTTTGTGCATAAATGGCGAGAAGCAGCTCCTGCCTAACACCAAACTAAAGCTACTTTTGTCGTTGAATTTTTCAATATTATAACCATTATGCACTTCTATTTGCATTCAGCTTCGTCTCAATTTATACCCTATATCTCTCTGTCTTTATATACCAATTTTTGTTAGACACTCAGTACGCTGAGGGCGTTGTCATAATGGTATATATGCGCACTATTATGACGCAACCCCTCAAAGCATAGTTGCTAAATTTAGAGGCCCTCTTCTTATTCCCTCGCATTTTAAGTTCACAGATTTCACCACTCAGTCGTTGATCTGTCACTGGGGCGCACGCTAACGTGACAACGCGTCACTATTCATTGGTCGGAGGCCGTACTTAAGGCCATCTCCCTGCTCCTAGGCTACAAAACGGATCGCTTAGCTTCCTTTGGCAGGATCCCTCCGTGTGAGACGTTTTGGTAGAGCATAGAACAAAAATAAAGTGCGGTTGAAGTAAAAAAAATTGCAATGTATAAAAGCGGTACCCTTGACGCTATTCGAACCCAAGATCTCACAAAGAGGAGCCCAATTCTCTTCTGCGACGCCATAGAAGAAGGCTTAAATGTTCGCCATTACAAAAATTCTGCATCGACTTTTGTTAGCGCGTCACTAGGCTATAGTGACGAGCCCCCTCACTATAGTTGGCTCGTTTTAAGAAATTTCAAAATCAGTAATCGTTTAAAAGAAAAGGCGTCTACTACGGCGTCCGCGATACGCGAGGCCAACGCCGTAGTAGACATCGCGGTTGTCTCCACTCTGTACGGAGCGGCGGTCGAGGAGGACACCGAGGCACCCTAGCAACCGCCGAAGGAGAGCGCCCCTCCTCCCTCGCCTGACCCTGCTATCCCACGCGCGACCAGAGAGGGCGCGCATCCGGGCTGTTTTCCTCACTCGCACACGCAAGCTTGAAACAAGTTCGCTCACGTTACCCTCATACGCTTTCTCATACGGAACCTCACGGCGACGGCGCCGCCGACTGCATAACTGCACCTGGACTATCCATATAATTGGTCACACAATAAAAAAAGCGGGAGAGGCAGATGGGTCGCACTTAATTAAAGTGCTCAGGGTTGCCCACATGCAGCGATCGCAGAGACAAGCCAATTTTCGAATACGTTTTTAGTAATAATTGTGGTATAATTAACTTGTTATAATTTTAGTAACCTCCACCACACGGTTTCGTCAGCATATCAGCCGCACGCTTTATCGAGTGGCGAGTTGTAGTTGTAGAGCTGCGCCACGAATGCAGCGGGTATCTGCCCCTTCTCAATGACCCTCTTTCAAGTCAATTTGGGCATCTGGGTCTTTGCGGCTGTTCATCGCAGGGAAAAAAATTCGTGGCGAATCCATCCTGTGAAGGTAATTGAAGAAACGAATGCGATTGGCAACGTTTCTAACAATTTCTGTGCATTTGGTGATAATTATTATACAAAATTTATAAAAAGCGGCACATACCTCCTAGAACGTGTGCGCTGACACATGCCTATAGTGTCATGAGCAGGTTAAGCCTAGCCGTGACAGACTCTGTGAGGACGTTAAAAGCACGCATATTTACAGTAAGCATGTTCCAAGGGTCTCAAGACTGGCTTTGTGGCGCCGAGGTCGCAGCTGGCATTTCCGTTGGCGTTCCCGTAGCGTTCCTTCCGATCCTCTGGAGCACGAAATACCGCACAAAGACTGCGCCCCACCATACAGGCCAACGCAGTGAGCACCACGCGCTCCCATGATGCACCCCCCGTCTCATTCCAGTACCGTTCTTCACGCGCGCACATTCCTTGAATACACATCATGACACCCCGTGACTCAAGTAGGCGTCAGACAGGTTTATTGATATGATGGCACATACCGACAGACCGAAATCGGAGGAAACATGTTCAGAGCGGCACACACCCGATGACTTAAGTTTGCGTCAAAGGACTTCATGGAAGAGCAGCACATGTGCTGTCCCAGACTGGTTTTAAACTTATTTTCCCTGGCACACCAGTCTGATGCTCCATCCAGTTGAGCATGGACAACCTAATGTCACAAGTTCGCGTGAAATGAATTAGGCGCGGACGTACACACCGAGAAATGAGGGAGGTTCCTAAAGAATCCTAATAGTGTTGAATACACACAGTTGTATACTGCGTAGGGACCGACCTTAAATGAAGCTCTTTCACACCAACTTGGGTTACTGGTTAAGTATAACTTGGTCTAAAAAATTGTCAGCAGCCAGCTCAGGATGTGTTGGTGGTAATACGTTCAATACTGGATCAATATAGACACATAACGTATTGTCTCCGTCGAAACGAGTTATGTATGAGGCGGGTTGGCAGTGGGATTCCTTTTTCACGCTTCCCTAAGAACACTCGACGCCATCTAGCGCAGTCAACGCGAAACCTGTGGATGGCCTCCGAAATAGGTGGAGTGCCGGTGCGTGCGAACGCTTAGCAACGCGTTGAGAAACACGGTGGAGACACTGCACCATTTTGTGCCTCTGCCGGCCACTCGGGCTGCTTTCTGGAGTGTTGGGCCATCTTGTGCCACGGCCGAGAAGTCAACGCCTGATGTCCGAAACAACAAGCGTGGCTTGCTAGTGCGTTGCGAACGCTGAGAATTGTTCCATCGCTTGCCGCTGATCCACTAGCACGCACGCAGTGACCAAAGCAGGCGAGGATTTTTTTTCCGTCATATTAGAGCGACACATTCCCATTGGCACGTAACTAATTGCCCAACTAATTGTCGAAGGCGTTCATTGAAGACTGGCACATTCCTGCTTGCCCAGACCCGATGACTCTCATTAAAGCATGAAAGATGGTCGTTGAAGAGCAGCAGAGACCTAGTGGCACATGGCCAGTGCTGCAATTCTGCATCCAAGAGTTTTTTTCTAGCAACGGTACCTGCTCACTCCGTCGTCTACATTGACCCATGTCTGCATGAAAAAGGTTCGTTTAAGAGTGGAACGTATGTATATTTTTCCACATGCTCGGTGGCCCAGGCAGCTGTGATGGCTGGTTTCAAGCCCTGTTACCTCAACCCAGCAACCCGATGCGCTACTTATTCGACTATGGAATACCTAGTGACACAGGGACGTGCAAGACCGGTTCGACAAAAACATAACTACCGAGATAGAATAATATAAAACCTTGGCACGTCTTTTATAGAGTAATGGCTAATTGTGCACATGTACCAAATGAAATACGCTGTGCCGAATTTATTTGCTCAGCAACATGCCCAGTCCCAGCGTACAGCCCGACAGTAGCCAGCCACAAGTTGTTTATTATGGCCCTAGTGGCCTAGTGGGACACACTCTAGTCGCCTATCGTTCAGGTCGGCAAGACCACGGCAAGACGGCAATTCAACCGACACCATATGACCCAACCTAATAGAAAACTATGGTCTCAGGTATGTTAAAGAGGTTAGCTAAGGTAATATTCCAGCAGAACGCATCTCGCGATGGATGGCAACGCTAATGTGATTAGCATTCAAGCAATCCGTCGGCACACTGTATCGCCACTGCCGAAACGAGTCATGCATATTGCGTGAATGCAGCCGTGCTTTTCTCTCACGTTTTTGGATGGATGGATGTTATGAGCGTCCCCTTTGAACGGGGCGGTGGGTTGCGCCACCAATCTCTTGCTAATATACGGCTTAATCTCCTACCTAGGTTAAAAGAGAAAAAACGAAAGAAAAACACTACGAACTCTTGACATGCTCCGCCATTTGGCGGAACAACCCCGAAGTGCCCGAGTCCCGCGCGGGGAAGAGAAGTTGGTCTGAGTATCTATGACGCGGGTTCCGTTCCGCGTAACGTGCGGTTCCGCCTAATCGTCCACCTCAGGGCACACATGGCTATGTTGTAATTGAAGTCGCAGTGCAGTAAAACCATATCGAATTCGAAACATTTTAGGTCTATAGGCCCCATGCACCGTTCAGAGGTCACTATGACGCGTTCATTTTTCTCCCCACCATGGCCGACACCAGCTGCTATTGAAAGGACGAAAATAATCGGCCATTTCAAACTGAGTGGATCAGGTGTCGCCACTCGCCTGAGTGGACTGCGCCTTGACGAGACTAAGCTCACAATTAGTCGCGCTTCTGATATAGATAGTGAACGTGTGCGGTCACATGCAGAGAATGCACACTTCAACGCTTTCTCGACTCGGACAGACTCGCCTCATGATAAGCGATCGAAGGCGTCACGGTGAATGTATACAGCGTCTCTGCCGTTTTGCTTCCGCCACCCGTTAGGCTGTGTGTTGTGGCGCTGCTGTCAACTCTGAAAACCTTCAGCGCTCGTTACCTGCTGACAAATGGCCGCTGGCCACCCTAGAGTTTCACTTTTAGGATTCGCAGAGGTCGCACCCAAACGGCGTTGTAGCGTGCCTATAGCACCCCGTTCATTTTAATCATTCCTATATTGTACAACGAAATAGGTAGGCATTCCAGTTTGCCAGTTTCCCCAGAGTGTCCCTTGACCGTTTTCGCAGTCAACAGGAACATGATAGCGCGCTTCAAGGTATCCAGACAGATGCCTCAAAAGTATTGTTGGTCAAAAATCTTTTCTTGTTAAACATGGCTTCATGATTGCGCACTTTCACATAATTAATTGTAGTATGCGACAGAAACCAAATCGTTATTAGATTTAGTTGTACTTTTTGCTAACAGCAAGTGCGCATGACCGGCATGAATCCTTTGACTCGGATAGTTCTGCCAGCAGTTCAAGAAAACCGCCCCACTCATAGCTACGAATTCTTGTGCAAAATGCCCGTAGCATCGTTAATAAAGTCGCAGAACTAGAATATATTCTACTGGCGCATAGTCCCCATGTAATACTACTTACAGAAACATGGCTGCGTGAGGGAATACGCAGTGATTGCATTGTTCCTTCCGGGTACAAATTCTTTAGGTGGGACAGAGATTCACGAGGCGGTGGTGCTGCCATCATAGTTAAAAATTCCGTCCATGCTTCCACGATTGAATCTAATGTTCCCGAAAGTGTATGGTGTAAGCTTACATTCGAAAACAGAACGTACTTCATTGGCGTAGTATACAGACCACCTGCGTCTTCGCCAGCGTTTCTGGAACTGCTAAGCGAATTCTTGGTTGACGATGTTAACAGGAACACGAGGCTGATAATGGCTGGGGACTTTAATTTGCCGCACATTAATTGGCAAAGTTTATTGCCCGGCGATACAGAAACAGCTAGCTCGGAAAAGCTCTTGGAAATAAAATTTTGTCATGGCCTCGAACAAATTGTTCAAGAACCAACTAGAGTTACAGAAAAGTCAAAGTCATTATTGGATCTTGTTTTCCTATCGCACAACATAATAGATTATACATTAGATATATTGGAGGGCATATCAGACCATAAAATGTTGTCTTTAGACATACAGACCAATGTGGGCAGTATAGGGAGACCGTTTCTACCGGTAAAAGTAAAAGACTTTAAAAATGCAGATGACACCGCCATCATAGATTTTTTAGAATTACAGCTTAGTTACTTCGAGCAGGCATCGAAGAGCGAGTCTGTGGAACAACTGTGGCAAAGATTTAAAAGTAGCATCATAGCTTGCGTCGAGCACTTCGTTCCAACTCGTATTAAGAAAACGCGCAAACGAAACTCCTGGATAACACGCAGCATTATCCATATGAAACGGAAAATTAAAAGACTACGAAAACAGAAAGTGAGAGCGATGGAAGTTGCAGCTATAAAAATTGAGATGAAAGAAGCTCTTGTGAAATCGAAAAAACAGTTCTTTGATCACACGCTTGCCAACTTTCTTAAAAGTTCACCACACAAATTTTGGCGTTACTTCAGTGAAAGAAAGAAAAAAGTTGAACAGATCGAACATGAAGGGAAAGTCCTGACACGAGTTGAAGACTTAGCTGATGCTTTCAATCGCTTCTTTCAATCTGTTTATACGACAGACAAAGGTGATAAGATAGGCGAATACATGAACGGCGACATGAGGACCGCAATGGAATCAGTTATTGTCAGCCGTGAAGGTGTTTTACAATTGCTTCTTGAAGTAGACGCGAAGAAGGCAAGCGGACCGGATGGTCTACCAACTGAATTTTTGAAACGATACGCCGAATGGGTTTCCTTTTACTTAGAGATAATATATGCGAAGTCAATTGAAACTCGTTCACTGCCACAAGACTGGCGCAATGCAATAGTAATCCCTGTTTTTAAAGGTGGCAACCGTATGCAAGTAAACAATTACCGACCCATATCCCTGACGTCAGTTTGCTGCAAGGCTCTAGAACACGTTATTGCAAAGCATATTATTAGCTTTCTTGACACTAACGAGTTACTTTCCACAATTCAGCATGGATTTAGGAGCGGTCTTTCTACGGTGACACAGTTAACAGAAACACTCCATGATTTCTACCTGAACATGGATGCACACCTACAAACAGACGTAATAAGCGTTCATTTTAGGAAAGCTTTCGATAAGGTTTCTCACCGTAAATTACTTTTTAAGCTCGATAAAATAGGAATAGGTAAAGAGGTAATACAATGGATAGAGGCCTATTTATCTATGCGTCAACAGTCCGTAAGGATTGAGGATTGCATTTCAAATCCATTGCGTGTGTACTCTGGGGTTCCCCAAGGTTCCGTTTTGGGACCAATACTTTTTTTGTTGTTTGTTAATGATATCGGTGCACTAGTCGAACCGCCTGTTAAAATGAAACTTTTTGCTGATGATTGTTTGATTTATTCGCCAATAGGTTGCGAAGATGACCAAATTAATCTAAATAGATGCTTACAGGCATTAGACGAGTGGTGTTTAACATGGGACATGGAAATAAACTATAGCAGAACAACATTTACGCATATTCACTCAAGCAGGAGCAAATTTTCCTTCATATACCACATCGGAAACCATCCTCTGAATAATGCAGCTTCTTTCAAATACTTAGGAGTCAGTATTATGCACACATTGCAATGGCACTCACACGTTGATAATATATGTTCTAAGGCAAACCAAAAACTATACTTTTTAAAGAAAAAACTGGAATGCGCTACACGGGACGTGAAATTAACAGCCTACAAAACTTTTGTACGACCAGTCTTGGAGTACGCTTGTGTTGTGTGGTCCCCTCATCAGAAAGTCCTGAAAGCAAAAATAGAAAGAATACAAAGATTGGCAGTCCGTTTCATATGCGGTAAATACCGACGCATGGAGTCCGTCACAGCCTTGTTAAAATCGTGTGAACTAGAGCCTCTGGAGGAACGCAGAAGTAAGCATAGGCTAAAGTTTCTTTTTAAAATCATGAGTGGGCGAACGAAAATAAACAAGGATCTATATCTACAACCCCCCGGACGGAGATGCGATCGTCTAAACAATAGCAGAGCTATTCAACCTTATTTAACACGTACTGATGCTTTTCGTTTCTCCTTTTTTCCTGACACAATTGAAATGTGGAACAGATTGCCTGATGCAGTTGTGAGCAACGAGGGCTCTGCCGAATTTGAAAATGCGTTGGATACTTTCTTTTACGAGAATGTATACTAAATTGTTGCTGCGAGCACTTTCGCTGACTTTTCTTTGTATAACTACTGTTATTTGCTTTTGTTAACTTCCAAGAGCGCCAGTGCACTTGTATGTTACATAGAAAGAAAATTATGTATCATGTATTCTTGACACATCACCCTCCCTGTAATGACCCCAACAACGGGGTTGACAGTATCAAATAAATAAATAAAAATAAAATATTGTTTATTGAGCTACTTGCATAATGCCTTCTATCGTGGAAGACATGTTTGGCTCGTCAGGTAATTCACCTTAACAAGTCCATTAGCGCTACACGCTCTATGCAATTTTCGTTAAACGTTGTTTGAACCCGAGCGAAGTGAAGCCATTATACAAGACATATAAAAGTTCTATCGAAACATCCACTTCTCATTTTGCGAAAATAGACAGGTATCGAGGAGTAATAAGATGAGATGCGGAAAACCAATCGGTGCACAAAATTTCTGTTTCGGTCTGTCCTGCCTATACATCCATGGCAAAAAAGGAACAATTTCCTGAATAAACGTATTGCGACATCGCGTTAGCATGCTCGAGTGCTCTTGTCATTTTGTTCACGTAGATTTCGGGGAGTTTGACTATAACCTAACGGGGAATCTAAGCTGCCCAAACAAACTAGTTCCTAAAAAAAACGTGACACCAGAGTTTATCGTAGGAAGCGTGAGACGCGAAATATTTGTTGTTCGTATTCGCTGCATTCCTGAAAACAGTCACTGCTGCTAGTACGAGCAATACTGCTTAAATACTCAGATGTTTAAGCGGTCACATGTCAGTGGAATAGTTTTTTTTTTACTGAAGGGGACTAATAGTAGCTTTTATTTAAAATTTGTCCTATCGTTTATTAGCTCTCACAAACGCACATACTAAAATATACGTGTTCATTTTCACCGACATTTATTCGTTTAAAAGAAATAATATATTGTCGCAACGACGACAGTGTTCCATTTTTAATGCACCCGAGTGAAACGACATCAGCAGGTGTTGTTTGCCTTGGTTCCCTAACTTTTCCTTCCTTGTTAAACTGTGGCCTTTCTTTCTTTCTTTCTTTAATTCCTGATATGAAATTTCGCGATAAAGCTTCCGAAAAACAAGAAGGAATCCTGATGAAATCTCCAGTAACGTTATTGGTAGTAAGAATTTGTTTTCACATGCCGGTGCGATGTAGCTAATATTTTTCTCTCTGACGACAGTATTGGCTTACGATGGCATTATTTTCTTGCACCTCATTACGCCGCAAGTCGGTCGGTGGACGCCGTTTGTTTCAGCTTTCCTTACAACATATAAACGCGGGCCATTATACTTTATAGCCTCATAAGGCGTCGTATAACACGAAACTCGACGCACACAAATGACGCATCGATGCAGAGAAGTGAAAGTGGGCGAACGATCACGTGAACGGAAATATTGATGGCCGCTTTCAGTGGCCCGCATCCGAGGCAAGCGCGTATATAGTGATGTACTTTGGAAGCAAATTCATTCATGCGGAAAACCTCGCGAGAAGCATGTTCTATTAAAGCAAATACAAAGGAAAATGATTTCCCGCAACAGTTCTGGGATGCTTTTAGCGATTATTTCAAAGAAAACCAATATCATTTTTGTGTGTGTGTTTGTACTTGTCGTTGGACGCTCGGTGATGGCGGTTCTTCTGCACAAATCAAAAGATTCCACGAAACGCAAGTCCACGAAGTACCAGAGCGGAAACACTCAATAAAACCCCGCTCTTAGTCCGCATCTCTATTAGCGAGAGTGTTTTTCGGGTTCCTTCGCCGACTTCTCTTCAGGCGTAAGAAGTAAATCTCCCAACCTTCAGTCATACTAATGGTATATAAATGCCGAATATGGTTTCTTTCTTTTGATTTTCCTAACTACTAAGAATGTTGTGAAGTAAATGCTTACTTTTTCATCACTGGCGTTACACGTCAGCTCTTTGGCCATCCTTGCAGATTTTAGTAGCAAAATCGCGAGCCAACTCTTCCGAAACTGGGGGCAATCAATGCCACCATATGAATGCCCCTTCGCTGAAAGATGGCCGGTTGTGTAATTCTCCTTTGTTACCACTTGTGTTAGGGAAACTTTTTAAGTACGGTAAGAAAGCGTGTTTTTGAAGTTTGTGTAACCCACTCATTCTTCTTATTCTTTTCAAGTAGTACACTGTGGCACGCCTTAAGTTCCTGGACAAAGAAGAAAGATCAGGTATAAACCGCTTTAGGATTCGGAAACCAAGTTTCCAGCCAAAATCAAGCAGAAAATAAGCCAAGGACGGGTACAGAACGAATGTCGGACTGCAACTGACACATATGTATTAATTTCCTATCTGAGCAAGGAATCGTAAAAAGCTCATTTTAGCGGCACATGTCCGCGAATCGTTTTCTACCTGTTTCGCCATAGCTTTCATCATTACACTGAGAGAACTTCTTCTGGCTGGTTAACATTCCTGCCTTCCGTATATCTCCCCCCCCCCCCTTTTCTTTCTGTCTCTGACAGAAGCTCAGATAATGCAGGCATCTCCTCCATGTCTTTTGTACAGAACGCATCCAAGGCCAGTTTGTTTCGTTCTTTTCGAAAACTAGCCCAAAATTGTGTAATCAAAGGGTTGACGACATTAAAAACCTTGAAAGTGATCAACTAGACGTCGTCGAGCCTTGCTGTTGCCTCAAAAAAATAAACGCCTTGTCTTCTCTCAGCCTATTATTTAGGCCCCTTGTACACTCACTTCTATAGCATCTGCAACAGGAGAGTGAGGAGGCAGTTGTGCTGCGTCGGTATAAATCAGAGCGAACATCACTATCCTTTATTGTCTTTCCCATCGATAAAGGAATCGATACTGCTTCTGTTGGTATCATAAAAGTATTGTGTACCTAGCGAGAGGAAGAGTACGTGACAGCTGCCTTTGTTCGTAATTCTCGTTCGTAAGGGTTGTTGTCTGGTGTTGCACACTAAAATAGTAGGTCAGTTGTCCGGCGTTTGTGTTGTCTCTGTTCTCTTGGGGAGCTTTTTTGATTTTGCTTTGGTGGCATGTTTCACGCATCCAGAAATCAACTATACCGTCTAATCGCTAGGTTATAGCTAATAAGTTTATAGCCTTCGAACCTAAAGTACATATTGATTAGCGGTATTCTTAATCATTTGATTAGCGATAACCTTACTTGGACTAAACATATCAATCTTGTAACCAGCAATGCATGCCCCAAGATTTCCTTCCTTAAAAGACTTCGTAAGCTCCCTACATCTCAAGTCAGTCTGCACGCATACAAGGCAGTTATACGACCAACACTTGATATGCTGCAATTATTTGGTACCCATACACAAAAATCGCCTCCCAAGCACTCCGTAGACATGGTTAACCAGCGAATCTGAAACGTGTGGCTTCAGTGTTTATCACTGGGTTAATCTCGGCTGTTCAGTAAACGACGGCGTGGTAGGCTGCCGGATCCTCGGCACGCTGTTGCTGCTTGCGCTCGGCTGCACGTCCCTGTTCTTGCGTCGAGGCTACAGCATCGGCATGGCATAGGCGAGCTACTTCCCGGTTATGGTGGTGGCTTCGCTGATCGAAAGCTGCCTGCTCCTCGGGAGTAGGTACGAGGCGTGGCCTACCCAATTCGGAGCCGGAACGAAACTGATGCGCGCGCGCTCGGCTGCGACGGAGCAACGACGTCAACACTGGCACAGCCAATCGCACGCCTCTCTTTCTCTCTCTCTCGCTTTTTTTTTTTCATGCATGCTCGTGGGGCTGCGCCGGAGGAGTTTTCGGCCAACAGGCGACAGACGGACGCACGAATCGGCTAGCCATATGCAGCTTCGCTGTGATAACAAATATTGGGATACTGGAAAGAGTGTAAAAGAACAAGAGCTTTTATTCTTGTTTTTAACAGTTTCAGCCGCCCATCGATCACTGATCGATTGTTGAAAGCCAAACTACAGGCGTAAAGCCACAGAAACCGCTGTGGATGTTTGTAATTTCTTTATCAATTAATAAAACGCATTATAACATAGACACCACAGAATTTATAATTTCTCATCTGGATATCTCATGTGGATTTTAGTAGGTAAAACCATTATTTATGAGTAACACATTTAACTACTAGAAGTAATTTTTTTATATGTTCCTCTTTTCCGAGAACTGATACTGTGTGGAATAACCTAGCTAATGATTCTGTGCTAGCTCCAAACGCTTACATGGTTTGTTTCTAGTTTGGAGTGACTGCATTGCGTCTTTTGTCGCGTTATCAGGTTGATGGGAAACCTCTATTGCTTGGCTGTTTCTACCAATTTCGTTGGCCATTGCATCTTGTAAACCACCCTGATAAAATCCCCAGAGATGGGATGGCAGTGTTAAATATTAAAGAAATAATTAAATTAGTAAATAAACAAATACTTTCAATTGATGATGTATGCTTCAAACGCAGACAGGGCTTTCGGAGGTACATGTGCGCTTTTGGGGACACAACTGTTATGACACAGTAGGGTCATTATCCGAGTAAATTTTTTCGTCGTTGGGATGTAGGTTTATGTAGAGTACTCGTTGACAAATGTATTCGAAGACAACTCTACTTTGTTGCAGGCTTTCAGACCATTGCAATAATACTTCGCTCTGTCCTGTCCCCTTTTCTTTTATTTTCTTGTGCATGTTGAGCAGCACATTTATAATTTTAAATTGCTTTTGCGCCAGATAATAATAAGAAGTTGGCACTCAATATGCAGTTTCTTTTACGCCAGAGGCGGATATATGCGCACAAAGACAAATCTCTTTGGTGACGCAGCTTATTGCGTTGATGGCAAGCCAGCAAATTTTTTTTTCTTGTTTTTGAAACAGCTCCACAGTTGTCCGGTGCGTCCACCTCCTAGACTGGCGCGCTCTGCGGAATCAGCCGGGGTGTATCGTTATTGTGTCGAGAATCAAGCCTCTGAAGGCCAACTTATCGGAGAGTCGCAAATGTAACAATTGCTTTCTTGGAAATAAGCGCTGTAGAATTATCGCAGACAGTAAATTATCTTCCAGTATTTCTTTAAATTTGAACAATTGTCTCGTTGAACGAAATATAATGTGTGCCATTATTTCGAACCTTCATTGCAAATGAAAGCATATTTGCTAATTATACCTTAATACACCATATTTCTCTGCCTGAATTTTGGCGGTCAAACCACACAATGCAGCTGTGCAAGAACCACTTGAGGAGCTGGTGTAGTGGAGGTTTTGAAAAAAGTTAGTCATAGAGCTAGTTTAACTGTCAAGGCAGTATACTGCTCAAGTAAAACACTTGCTTGGGCTAGATGGTTCATGCTTGAATGTGTAGAGAGTAGGGGACAAAGATCACGTCATTTGTGTTCTTCGGTCCTGATCTTTTCTAGCCCTTCTCATTACAGATTCAGTATACTGCTGTTTGTTCGTCTGCATGCGTCATGCATAAAGGTAGCGTCTTTCTTTTCCTTGATAGAAATCGAGGTACAGTAAGAAACATCTAAATAAAATATCGCAATTGGCCATATCCATGCTTTTCAAGCCTGCAGATAAACTATTCCAAAGTTTTGAAATGCACGAAAAGAAAGCAACAATAATAAAACATACTGCGGCTGCGAGAATATGCTTGAAAAAACAAATATAGTACAAAATAGCTTTTCAGGAAAAAAAAAAACTTGTTTATGAGTCACCGGGATACAGCCGAAAATACGAATTGAAAAATGGAGGCACACACAAGCCTAGCTACTTGCTTTCGTGCTTGCGTTTCTTCCTCTTTATTGCGCTCTATCGTTGGCAGTGGACCATGAAGCCCAACAGATGTGCTCCAGCAGAATGTGCTCCAGCGTGAAGCTTTTTCGATGAGGGCAGAAAAGACATCGAGCGTAAAACTGAACGTCTCTTTTCCCCTTGTGGATGATAGTGCCACTATACTTACCTTGTCGTCGGGTTGAAATTCTGTCTGTTTTAGAGGTTCATGTCCGTTGTTTCGCAGTTTGTTTCAGAACTGTCTTCCCTACCAAAACGTTTCCTTAATCTCTTCATAAAAAAGTGCGTTAGATAGATTCAAGGAAAGCTTATGCAGGACCTTCAAATCTAAACTATCAGCAACGTTAAGCAAAAGGCTCGCTACCTACTCAAATGAAGCTTGCACAGATGGCTTATGCTGTTTAGTGCACAAAATAATTGTTAACAAGCAGGGTTAGAGATACAGAATTAGCAAATATTTATAAATGTCGTTACTGTGATAATTGTGAAACGTGTTTGAAGAGATCCTGTTCTAGAATCAACCCATATTGTAATATTTAAGTGCTTGTGTTCTCAAATAATTGGAATTATCTCAACTCAAAGACGAACCCAACATATAAACCTGTTTAGAGATGGGTGTGCACCTGGATGCCTTCTAATCAGCCTGAATTGCCGCCAAAAAGAACTGGCTTGTGCTAAGTTCATTAGGAGGGTATGATAACATACTGCATATATGAAATAAAGTGTGGCATAGCACAGGTGAAAAGGCATGTTCCAATACTTTCCGTTATCAGTGTACTTATACTGCCGATGCGCTCGAGTTGGCACATCGTGAGCGGAGTGCATTTAAGTAAATGAACGGTGGCCTGTCAGAGATGGCTTTGTATTCTTGTAGATAAGGCCAGCCACCATTGGAAAATAAGTGATTAGCATCCGATATGGGTGCGGTATGAATAGTTTCGAGCATTTGGCTAACAACTAAGTGTCCTTTCGCGCATGTTTGATGTCGCCGCATTATCATGCTTTACCGAAGATGTTGCGTTCGGCACAGAGCACTTTTACTAGCAGCCGGAGTCGTCGCGATCCGTACGTACACGTATGTGCATTATATTGCGCATGTGGTCGTGATGAGAAACTAAGAGCATCTCCTATGGAAACCCACTTTCCTCTGTTTCTGCATTCACAGGAATCAAATAGGTGTTGTTTCGCTGCAAATTTCGTTCCGTTCACCTCAAGCCCGACGCAGTATCCTCAACCGACAGAAGTGTCGTTGAATCGCACTGCACCGAAGCACGTTTGGTGCAAAATTTTAAATGCGAACGCGGGAAGCGAGTGGCCGAGCTTGCTGCAGCACCCCTTCAGGCGATCGCTATAGTGACCAAACCATTTTTTCGTGTTGGCTTGGACATTCTCGGTCTTTTTACAACTGCTTCTAACCTCTTTTTGTACGAACGATTCGTTCACTAACCGATAAGCTTTAATGTAAACAGCATAGCTCTGGTGCACCGCCAGGAACTGTCAGTCTCTTGCACGTTCACGTTTACAAAAGGTTCCACAGGGGCATGCAAGAAAGCTGATAATTTCAACAGCAATGGAAACCATATCATGCATTTATTGTTGAAACACAACAATCATAATCACTGATTACACAACACTGAGGTGGGGAGTGTTACCTACCGTTAGGAGCCAATAGAAGAAGTACAACGCGGCATTAGCTATGGCTAAACCGGGACACGCAAACTCGCATATTTGCTCTCTGCTGTCAAGCTAAAATGAGGCCCTTTGTACATAATCACCAATATTCACGTTCCCTTTGAGCTTTCAATCGCAAGCGTTTCATGAGTGGTGAATAATATTTCACTCAGACAGCGAAATGAGCGCTTATCCGGATTTACTCACGGGCCTGGTCCATTAACGGCCGGGATACGCCTGCAGGCTTTCAATTGAGGAACGGACACGTGTTAAAATGGCGGCAGCGCACATGCGGTGGTGCTTTAAATTGTCATAATTGTCTAAAAAATAATGTTCTGTTTTTTAAAGCCGATCGAGAGCAGTACTGCATCTATTAGCAGCTTCATCCAGACTATACACTGGCGTTCTGTGGGCAGGAACCTGCTAATGCAGCACCGCCGACTAGACGAAGTGCATTTAATTTCAACCCCGTCGCCAGCTGTCAGCGCATTACTTACTAGGTTGCCGCTTTGATGACGGGGCATCTTGCGACACAGCCGTGGAAGAGAGGCAGAGCATTATCGCGGTTGGCTTGCTTTACAGAGAAGTTGTATACGGCTAGCTATTCGTACGTCCATCCACCGGTCGCCCTTACGCCGAAGACTCCACCAACACAAGCCGGTGCGCATGCGCGAAAATAAAAACTGAGAAAGAGGGGCGCCCGATTGGCTGCGCCAGTAGTGACGCCATTGCTCTCCGTCGCAGCCGAGCTCGCGCGGAGCAGTTTCTCTCCGGCTGCGAAATGGGTCGGCCACGCGTCATGCGTACTCCTGAGGAGCAGGCAGCTTTAGATCAGCAACGTGAGCACAACGGTGAAGGAGCTCGTCTACGCCGTTCCGATGTTGCATCCCAGGTACAACAACAGGCTCGTGCAGCCGTGCGAAAGCAGCAACTGCGTTCCTAGGATTCGGCAGCCTACTAAGCCATCGTTTAATGAACCGTCGGGATTAACCCAGTGATGAACACCGGGGCCGCTCGTTTCAGCTTAAGCATCAGTATGAAGTGCTTTGGGGGCGATTTTTTTTGGAAGCCCAGTAGAAGTGCTAGACGTTTTTTTTTTTTCTATGGGAAACCAGCGTTGAAATTTCGCGCGGCAGCAGACACACTGTAACACCCTGTCCAGAAAGCGTTGACCACAGTTTACAGCGGCACACACTTCGATTTCACGTCCGCAGATTAGCCGCTGATCTTGAGGTACATGTGTCCAGAGTCTATCCTCACCGGGAACTAGCGTGGCACAACATTTGTGCGCATGCGCTACCCCTAGGCGCATTTGCATGGCCCGAGACAGGCTGGACGCATATAACTAAAGCAAACGTCATACAAGTACGTGAATTTTAATGGTCAAAGTGTACCCTTTTCGTGGCCTCCATTTCGGATGATGCATAAGCATACGTTACTTGCACATTCAAACTACCGGACCAAGTACCTAATAAAAATAAACAAGTACCTAATCAAATTTACTTTTCTACCGTGAAATTAAAATGCTGATTTATATATTTTTCTTAGTTTTATAGTTATGCACTGCACGTTTGTGCGAGAATTGTGACCGCTAAAATACATACACCTCATTTGCAATGTTAAGTTGCCATATTATTACGGCCATTTTGTTACAACTATGGAGGCCTTCTATATTTACAACGGATATTTTGTGTTCAGGCTATTATCGTTGCACTCTCCCTGCAACAACTATTGCAACTAGAACTGCAATGAGATACGACAAGAATATGTGCTTTTTTCACAATATATTGACTACAACAAATTCTATTGAAATGGAGAAGCACAAAGCGCCAACAGGAATGAGATCACAAACTCCCCTTAGAAATATTCGGTGCGAGGTTCCGTCATTCAAGCTTGTCCAAGAAAGGCATGAACAGGATGCCTTTGTTTCATTGAATTTAGGCTGACCCTCGTTAAATTATCTGTAGATTCGTAGCTAGGTAAAATTCAAAGGGCAAAACGAACTAGCTGTTCATAACTCGTAAGATACTTGAAAAAATCAACTTGGTTTTCACATATTTCGCGAAACACCTTACTAGTTTATGAAGGCAATTATGATCGAACTGACTAATTAAGGAATGCGAAACCTAAAAGCACATTGGCATAAAATGTTCAGCATATTTGTGCGGTATGAACACGTACTAACATTTGTTTGAACTAGATTATACAATAAAGCAAGAGTACCACGGATTTGCCCTGTTCAAATGGAAGATGATGGTGTGCTAACCGGCACTCAACCTTTTCGGTTTCTGGAGAACAGTTAGTAGCAGTTTGACAAGTTCCTCCAAAAGCGCTCTACTTTACTCGTCACAAAGAATTACAAAAGCCGAATTTCAGGTATCCAGCAGAGCGCCGCTAAATAAATTTTGATTTGCATCGCCCTTCACCGATGGTCATGAATCTTTCGGCTATGGCAATCTATTGTGAAGTTCATTGTCCTAATTGCAAGAAATCACTTTATCACATCCCAAGCTCTCTTGTTACCGAACCTGCAAAATTATATTGATGATGAGCTCGACGACAGCGTAAACTACGCCAACTGCTGAATGACAGAATGTTTAAGTATTGCGAGCGAAAAACCTCTTTTTTAAGGCAAAGACAGAAAAAGAAACAGTGCACTACCGACTAATATATGCATACTTGCAACTTTTTCCAACCAGAACACGCGGGCATCGACCACAGTAATGCGACGTGATATTTTATTACCTGGACCCCATGCCGAGTATGCGCTAGCATACATGCGCCTCGGGCTATAACGGATGTCCACACATGCCGGACGCTCTCACCACGCGCATTGAGCTTCCGTGTTTTTTTATTCATTAGTATTTTTTTTTCGGATAAGCCCGGGGAAAGAAGCGATATAGTTATGGGACCCCTGCCAGGCACGTTTCTGGCTACGCATCAAAAGCATAAGAGGCATCTGCCAAAAAAGAGACGAGGACGATGGCGCTGGTGGTCCTCTCTGCATTATTGACTCGCGTTCTGGTCTCTCCCGCCGTGGTCCGCAGCGAGGGATTCCTGTGGCAGCGGCGACAAAAATCGGCCTGCAATCGACCAGCGCCGAGTGGGCCTTTTCGGTGGATCTCGCCGTCGCCGAATCGCATTTCTCGTTGCTCTAGATGCCGGATTATCCAGTATGAACGTATCACAAAATGACACGACAATTTGGCGCCCTGTGACAGTGAGTATCGGCAATACAGGTGACACGATGTGTAAGCGCAAACTTTGATGTTCAGTTTGAATGTCGTCTGTTACGCTGTTTCCATCAGGAGGACAAAAGTCCTGCCAGCCTTGCCTGCGCAGTCATATTTGTGAAAAGCCTGTGTGAGATTAGGTGTAGTTTAAGCAGCAGAAGCTTGACGTAGGCGAGTTGGTTTAGCATACTTGAACAAAAGAAATGGGCACTAGAAAGACGCGGACTAAAAGAAGAACATGCAAGACGGACAGACGCTATCCGTCGTACATGTGCTTCTTTTAGTGCGCGTCTTTCTAGCGCCAATTTCTTTTTTCCAAGTATGTAGTGTCAGGTTTTTCATCTGCCCTGCGATTTTAATTTTTTTTCTCCAATTTCTGGAACCTGCGCATCAACTAGGGCATCAATATTTAAAAAGACAACAACGGAAATTTATGAGTACTTGGGAGATACTGTCCCAAAGAAAACAAGCCGTACTTATGAATTCAGATCATTGTAGCTGTGTGGCCCGGGCTTGTGCGCGGTGAATTGCGGGGACTCGCGTATAAAAAAAATAGAAATAGAAAGGGAGTACGGCATGCGCACTCCCGAAGCGAAGAGCGCAGTCGATGTCATTTCAAATGGAAATTGCTTTTTGCGCTTGCGCATACAATTGCTGATTTTTACCAATTCTCACCGTTATAAGACGCTGGCATACTATGCTGTCGAAGCTCGCGTATTTTAGGTCAACAAATATTCCAACGGTATGCACTATTTATTCTTTGACATTCTGTGCAGTTAATAATACCTACAACACTGACAATGTCAAGTAACGTTAACTGTACGCCAGAACGGCTGTTTGCTAAAATGGGAACGGAAACGTGGTGATATACGACTCACTATCTTTTTTAACATGAAACCACACTAATTCGATTGTTTGGCTCATCTCCTTGAGATAACAATATCGTCCGTTGTGGGATAATTTTCCTTTTCCTGATCATTTTTGTCCTCTTCAAAAATTGCAGCACCGTTGTTTGTAGGATATGTAAGTGTGCATGTGAATTTGGCTTTGATATTACGAAAAAAGGGATTGGAGACGCAGAAAGTTCAAGAAACAGCACGAGAAGGATGGGCTATAATTAACTTGGGTCACCTTTATTCGGGGCAAAAATCATTCGCAGCATTTATTCAATACACCAGGGCATGGGGCATGCACAGGCTTTGGCATCCATATACACTGTTAAACAGTTTCTTTGTAGAAAATATAAAACAGAAAAATACGGCAATATTTTTCTATCCATTTCGTTCTCTTATGGTTACTACTAGCATGTATTTTTTCTAATTTTTGCAAATAATCATGATCATAATGTTGCTCTAAATTTACAGGAAAAGATTGTTGGGTAGCTTATTACATTGAAGGAGTAACGTTTACTTCCCTCACGACCTCAGTTCTCGTGTATAGTGCGTAATAATCGGAGTCGGGGACGCGGTTGTAAGACACCATACAGATAATAACTACGCTACGTAGAACATGTGTGAGATGTGACCACCCGTCACAAGAAACAGGGCGCCAAGACTCCGGCCACTACGCGACGCATCCAAGTGTCGACTTTACGAGTTTATGTGCTCATGCATTGAGTGACATCGCTCGCTATGATCACAGCTCGAACTTGTTCGGAAACTACGATCGATTGGCATATGGATAAGAGATCTATCTGCCTCTCATTGCGTGGCTGGTGAAGCTGTGCACAAATTGCAAGTGAGACGAACAGATGTCATTTCGCTCGTAGCAGTGAGGACACATTTTTCACTGTATCGTACGAGGACCGATTCTAGTAAAATGAGGAAAAGTTCTAGCTTTGACCACAAACCAAAAAACGGTAATTTTGGCAAATGAAATAATTGTATCCTTCCTCGCGAAATATTTCTCTGGTAAAAAAAAATGAATTTTCTGTTTTTCTTTCTTTTTTCACGTTTATTGTTTTACAGTGTATACATACATGTATGTAACAGACACCCATTCAAGCAGCGCCCTTAAGCGCGCATAACACTGCATGACTTTAATAACTTGGAACTTCCGAGTAGTACATGTACCCTGCAATGCTATTCGTTTCTAAATGTATGATGTGATCTTAACGATCTGGATTCTCAATAAGAGTAATGAAAGGAAAACGTGCCGACTGCACATTTCTGGCAACTCGGCATGTCTCCTTGAGGGGCGATGGTTGGCATGGACCATGCATATTCATGGTGCGTCTGTGAGGAAGCAGGCATTAAATAAGTATTTATATCATTTTTCAACCTCTCTGTTTGTTCTTAAATGACGGTCTGAGTTAGCTGGACGTCATTTGTGTATTTTCGGCCAAAGTAATTTTAAATTGATGTTGTGCCCGCATAACCGTATAAATCTGCAAATAATAGGTGTTGAAAATTCATGACGTTCTTTTACACAATAGCTGGTCATTTCGCAACGAAAGTTCGCGCCCATGGAGCATAACAATGTGAGGAAAGAAATCTCCTGAAGCGCTATGTGCTTTCAATCATTATGTTTCACATTGCTGCCTTCCGTATAGCTCTGGAGCTGTCTGTTCGCACTGCACGTTTTAAAGTTGATTCGACTAGACAGGGTCCAGACCAACAAGGACCCTATCACCATAAATCATCAATATGAACCAAGAGACATATGAACTAACTACTCAATATTTATACAGAGAAGGCCAACTGATTGGGGATATTGCAGATTGAGCTATTGATATAGTGCAGGCCCACGTCACTGATGTCACCTGTAGCATAAGCCGATTCAAGTAACTTATTTAGTAGCTCATATCACATCACAGTGATTTTAGGTTTTAATACTTAGAGCATTCAGAGCTGTGTTACAATTTTTCGGCCAATTTCTGATTACAATATTTGTAACGTTCTTCGACATCGCAGTAAAGTTTATCGCTCTATAATTTTCTTTTAGGCTGCAGAGATTATACCGTCTTTTTACAGCATTGTCATGTTTGAAATCCATGACAGTAATCTCAATTTTTTATTGCTGCAATCATTTTTGGCAGCTCTGCTATTGTCTTGAGCTGCAACTAACACGTCTTATTTCAGGATGGCTGGGCATTGTGATATGCAGTCATCATCATTATCGTCATTATCTATATTATCTTCATTATCTGCCTATTTTAATGTACACTGCATCGCGAAGGCCTCTCCCTGCGATCCATTACCTCAGTCTCGCTCTAGCTGATTTCAACTTGCACCCGCAAATTTCACATAACTGATATGCATTCATGGCATTGGTATATTCAGCACTTCCTGTCAGGATCACGCAAATTTGCACCACATGTGTTTAACACGACACCAGAATTGAAAAGACCCAGTTTGCGAGTGCTGAACACCGCGATCGCAGCAGGGAAGTAGCACTGGTACTGTTAGTACACGCAGGCCTCCATTCACTATAATGCACAGGGATGCGTGAATACTTGTCCATTCACGTGGGATCAGTTACCACAGGCTTGTCTCTGTTCCACAAGGCACTAATAACAACGGGTATCTCACGTCGGCAGACGTAGTCTTCAGGTCCTGCGGTCAGCTGTTGGTTAAGAAAAAAGCAAGATGAAAGAAAAGCGGAAAAGGACATTCAGTATCTCACGCATAGGAAATGTCAGCTCAGATTGTCCTGCTGAGTAGTTGAAGAAAACGACCCTCACATTCGTCTGTTACGGCAATTTCGGTGCACATTAAAGAACCACTGGTAGTTCAAATTTCCCGAGTCCCTCAAGAAGGCGTGCCTCATAATCATATTGTCGTTTCGAAACCTAAAACCCCATTTGTTTTTACATCCATCAAGTGAGACTCATTATTTTTACTGAGTGGAAATATTTTGAATATCGTCCCTCGGTTAATATACTTGGTGCCAACAGCTAAGCAAGAAAAGAAAATTAGGTGCTACGTTCATGCCGGTGTAAAGATTACTCAACGCTACACTTGAAATCAACTCGAATCATGCATGCAAACGGCAAGTTTGGCCAGGCATTTGTTAAATTCGTGAGATTAAGACTGCGCTAAACGAAAAAAGAAGGGCAATATTGGTGATGCAAATGAGCAAACTTGCCTCGTGCGAGGTGATAATGTCAGTGTCGGTGCTTGCTGTCCTTCGCGGGAGAACCGTTATTGCTACGCTCTACACAGTGTTCCTCGTCGGCAGCGTCTCGGTACACACCCGGGTACCGTGGTCCTTCAGCCTGACAATCGTTGTCCGGGGCTCGCTGTTATTTTCCGGCGGCTCGTCCGGCGGGTTCGATAGTCCGCCCGGCTGAAATCGACGGCAAGTGGTGGCCACCAGGAGCAGGATGATGGCCGCGAACAGAACGAACACCACCTGTGCAGGAAGAACGGCGGTGCGATGCGAGGAGCCAGTTGTAATGCACGGGTCTCGGTGCGGCCGACACGTAGTACCGCTTCTGTGGCGGAATCACTTACGCAAACGAGGATGCAGTCTTAACCTACGTACCCTCTACAAACACAAACGCAATATTGGCAACTTATTTTTTTTTTACAGTAGAGCATACTGTTACAATGATGCTAAACTGACGTAACCGTTACGAATGCGTTGGAATAATGCACGATTTGTATTTACTTGTGCGCACACGTTATTAACTGTGCGTCCCGTAACTAATTAAGGTTCATTAACCTTTCCGGATAAATGTGAAATATCTGGCAATTGTGGAGTTGCCATTATCATAATGGCGTGCTTCAATATCATTTTTCGCAGTCACCAGTTGACTAATTATCGCAGGTATGCAACAATTGCGCAACGTGTCAAAAATTGTTTGAAATTTCTTCAATGGAGGGTAACCCCTAACCCACTGCCGTACTCATATTTTCTTCTCCATAGCTTAGCCACGTCTTAAGAGGAAGCTTTAGCTCGGGTGCTCCTATCTAAATACATGTAAAAGGAGAATTCGTTTTTCTCGACAAACACTGTACCAAATTTGACGGGACTTGTTGCATTTAAAAGAAAACTTAAAATATAGTGACTATTGCTCTCGAATTTTTTATTTAAGTTGCCAACTTTTTATTAAAAATGGGAAAAAATCGCAAATTTTCAGAAGGCGAAACTATGAAGTTTACAACTCCGTCACTCAGCAGGAAAAAATGATACCGCAATTCTGGTAATTGTATCTGATAGCACATTTAAAGCGGACAAATCTCACATTTTACACATGAATCTCAAAAAATTTATTATTATGTAATTACAACTTTTGTAGAACCCTTGTAAACAACGTAAAAAATTCACGTAAGATGCAAAATGACATACAAAATATGTCCTCTTTAAATGATCTAATGGATTCCGTTTACGGAACCGCGATATCTGTTCTTGATGCAGAGCTATGAACTTGTAAACTTCGTGCTTCTATATTTTTCAAGCTTCTGAATTTTGGAAAATCTTTTGAACAGAATTCAAGCCATAAATCAAAATTCCGCTTCCAACAGTCACCAGAATTTAACTTTCTCTCTCAAATGCAACAAATTTCATTAAAAACGGTCCAGGGGTTGTCTCAAAAAAACGTTTTCGCGTTTTTACATGTATTTGA
This sequence comes from Dermacentor andersoni, assembly GCF_023375885.2. Taxonomy (NCBI): domain Eukaryota; kingdom Metazoa; phylum Arthropoda; class Arachnida; order Ixodida; family Ixodidae; genus Dermacentor; species Dermacentor andersoni. Next base: position 130,568,058 of record NC_092820.1, read on the forward strand.
ATGGGCCGCGTCGGAGTTGGGCCCGAGCTAAAGGTTCCTCTTAACAGTCAAATTACTCCGTCTCTCCTAATGCATTTTAATGGCTAACGTTTGGTATTCGCTGTCAAAAACCCAGGGCCGAATTCACAAAGCTTTTCGTTCCTAAGTGCTGTTTTTCATTGGGGGATTGCCTTCGCTAATAATATATCCTACATCACTATTAGCTAGTAATAACCCTTTTATTTAAAAACTTGTTGTGAATACGGGCCGAGATACTTTGTTAGAACATGCCTCAAACCCACTCTCTTTGAATGAAAGTAAATATGATAATAACAAAACGCTCATTAAGCAAGGATGGCGCCTAGGGAAGTTGTTTGGCTGGGTTAAGGCAAGGCGAACTTTCTTGAAGAGCGACAGCTTGCTATCAGGAGAGCAATCTTCAGCCAAATAGAAAATTAGGCATAACATGTGCTCAGTTCGATTAACTAAAATTGGTGCCAACAATTTACTTCATACATACAAAACAACCACATTACACACTTCTCTATAAGCAACTCTGCTCACACACTAGGTTTCGTACATATCTGCCCACATAACCATGCATATATCACCATCATTGGATTGAAGGCTGTTCTAATGACAAACGAGCAAAAGACTAGCAGCGGCGAATGTCATTTGTATAAAGAGTGATAACGCTTTAATGATAGCACTTACGCTGACATAGACGACAGCATCAATCGGCTGGTCGAGTCTAGTGTGGTGGGACCGACGCGCACCATGGTGGCGAAATGGAAAGTTGCTCAGCGGCATCGGACCTACAGAAGACAACACACCTAGAAGAGAAAATAGCGAGTGTTATGCTCTGTCAACAAGCACATCTAGTTCATGAAACATAACTTTCACACATCTGAATGCGTTCAAACGATACAGAGTGACAAATATCAGAATTCCTTATCTGTAAAATTTGTACATAAAATTACGTAGTTCCTTCAGGAAATCTCCTTTGAAGGGCACTAATACTCCGCTCAATCTGTGTTGTCGAAAAGGCATAGGAAAGATAGATCTCAAAGGACGTGCCAGAACATAACAAATGCGAGGATGATCGGAATACGTAAAAGAAATTTAACGTGCCACCCCGCATACAAGATGTCAACAAACATGACGCTTCCTTTGTCCATGCGCTGAAAGAAAAAGTCTTGATGAATTGAGTTTTTATAAGAGGTTATGACTGCGCATCCGCAAAGGAAAATTTACAGGTGTTTTTGCCTTTCTTTTAGCATTCTTCCTATGTTCCATTTTTCGATTTTTTTCCCAGTCTTCCTGGAGCATACGCAGGTGTTTTGCCACTTCCGGTGGTTGTTGCCAGAATGCACCTTTCTTCATTTGTAAAAGCGAAGCTTCTTCTTTACGACCCTTGCGGAGTTTCGTGACCGTCGGAGCTGCGGCCTGGCGGTTCCCTTTCCAAACAAGCCGAGTAATCACAGCGGAGAGCGAGCATCACGCTGGCCAAGGGGTTCATTGGAGCAACTCGACGGCACTCGCGACCGCGCAACCGCGGCAGTGGCGGCACCGACCATGCGTGGGAGAGAGAAAGAAACGTTCCACGATCGAAACAGTGTCTCCAGCGAGACCCGGTACCACCCCGACGTGGGAAGGCTCCTTACTCCAGGAACCCTCTGTCTTCGACTGCCCTCTTTGCCCTGGCGACGAGTTTCCGTCGACCTTCTGCGCCCGCATTTGCGCATCCTCAGCTGCGATGCAGTGAGGAAGCAAACGATTCTTGGGGATATAATGGAGTGGAATTGCTCTAAATGCGTATGCTCATGCTGCTTCTGAAACCATGATGCGCTCAAGGTGGCCGTCGTACTCATTGGTAGTCAGTAACTCCGCATAACCAAAGTCTCGGTATAATTTGTGTGTGTGTGTCTATCGTGTGTGCGTGCGTGCGTGTGTGCTTCGACTCTTCATGCGCTAGCACAAAGCTTCGCTGTATATAGAGTAAAAGTCGTTGGATCTGCTGCTTTTTCTTACGAGTGTATGTATGAATGCGTTTAGACTATATATATTTCTAATAGCCAGCTGAGGACAAAACTGAAAACTCCCTACAAAGAGTGAGATGGCATGCTTTCGCCCTGTTCTGCGCGTGAGCGTGTGTTTATGAACGCTCCCTGGTAGTTTCCTTTTTATCTCGGAAACTCTTTGCTTTTGTGAACGCAATGCCCACAACCCGAAATAAGAAAACGCACTCATGGCGTCGCAGCCGCCTTGCGTGCTCCTGCGATCGCCTTTCCTGCGATCACCTCTGGTCGCAGACGCGTTCGCAGCGTCTGCTCGTCTACGTCTTCAATCCGAGTCACAGCGCCCTGAAAAGGGGCTCTAACAAGCGTAGGTTGCGAGAATACTCCCCTTACCACCCTTTCACTGCGCGGTGGCACATTTGGTAATGCAGGGTAGTGTGATACCAGCATGTGGTGCGACACGTTGGCATGACGGCAAGGGGGAGGGTTCCCGCATTCTATCCTCGTGACAGTTTACGTTTCGAGATGCTATCGCGTACACGTGGACCCTCTGGTCCCAAATGAAGACGTAGCGTTAAATGCTGTGCCTCCGCAGCATATGTGGCCAGAGGTGTTCACAGCCGCTACAAAGCTCGCCCTCGAGCAAGTGACGCTCGAAGTAGCCGTTGGCTACCGCGTATCGCGAAGGCACGGTGTTGAGGTGAGCGCCATTCATAACGCATACCGCTACCTAGTGGCACAAATAACCACGTAACTAAGCATAGTACAAACATTCTTACGTAGCTAGCATGGTTGGCTCATCATGATTTTTTACGGAACTGCTACACGTGATTCTATTCTGCCATTGTAACTATAACTATCAAGCAGATTTTTTTTTCATACCACTCCCATCAATTTACGCATAGAACATTCAGCACCTAAATATGAAGTGTAATTCTAGCATTCACTACCGTTTGTAAATTGCTTTCAAATCAAGCCTTAGATCAGCTGGACTCAAAGCATTCACCATGAGATAAGTCGTCGGACCGTCGCCACATGTGTCGAAAGCTCAGATAGTGACAAGTGCATTGTTGGAGATTTCGAAGTAAGCCGACCTCTGTGACCGACTGCACTCTTTGTATAGTATATGTACCCCCGGTTCGATTCGCCCCCCGTTTTCGCTGTCTTTCTCCAAATTCGGTTACATTCTCACACACACCTCTGAAGTTAGAAGGCATTGCGTTCATATGTCCGGTCCTTGCGCTTGCCACAATTTGCTGCGTTCATCACGCATAATAGAACTTACAGTTTTCGAGGCTGTGGTCCGCGCACTGCCTTTCCTGTAATTCACATGTAATAGGATCAGGGGATTTTCATAATGTTCTTGGCTACACACGGGGCTGACGTGAACCTGACAACGCCAGTGAGGCAAGTGTGCTGTTTTTTGAAAGCGTAAAGCTACATTACGCGGGTTGGAGCCGAGTTTCGCGTGCTTCTGCGCCTGCCACACTGCGCATGCGTGAGAGCGCCCTCCTCGCCGCCACCGACTGAGGGACTTTACCGCCGACTGCGGCGCATTCCAGAGGTGTGACGTCACAGTCTCCGCAGACGCCCCGGTGCCGTGTGCGCCCGCTGCTGCATTTACGATTGTGGCGCCGCGCGGAGGACGCACGAGGAGGGCGCCCTCCGCGCATGCGGGAGGAGGGCACACCGTGCGTATAAGTGCGTGGGAGAGACGGTTGATGTAGCGCAATTTCTTTCTCTATGGCAGCGTGCTCGACGTGGAGGTTAAGGATAGTCGACCCGCTGCCAACCGGCGCAAAAGACTGAAAAACCTAAATTCTTCAGAACCCGAGGTTGTCGCTTGGTAGTTGGCCGTGAAGCGTCGAAAGAACGAGCGTGCCAAGGCAAAACGTGCGGTCGAGACTCCGGAGCAACGCGAAGAACGCCTAACGAAAAGACGTCGCCAAGAAGCTCAACGCCATGCTATGGCTTCCCAACAACAGTGGCAGGATCAAGAGAGTGTCACAGACGATGCGAAGACTCGTCGGTGCACTGAACACGCTATGAAACTCGGTGAAAGTGCTAGTGCGTCTACACTCTTCCTCTCGGACTTTGTGAACAATCCGTTTGGACACATTTGTGAACAAGGCCATAGCTGAATATTTGTGACAAAGGATGTGTGGTAATTATCGCAGATCTTGCAATAATACGGAGATTTGTAACGGTCGAACAATAATACCACTGGCGTTTCAGCAACCTTACATCGGTGCGCGCTTTAGTCTAGCCACACAGCGCACGCAGCAAAAAAAAAAAAAAAACTTAAAGAAAGAACCACCACGGCTTACATAACGGCACAATGTTAGCAGGTGCTCAAGGCGGTAAACCATTGCCTATGAGCTCCATTGGCCCGTATTGTAACGTACCAGACAGACATTCAAATAAATGCATAAAACGGCGGCTTCTAGATCATGCGACTGCGTTGGTATTTAGCCGCGTATAGATTTTGTCGATGAGTCAGTAAAATCAAACCATGTAAAGGCCTGCACGCCGTGGAAGGGTTAAAAATTGGGTGTTGTGTTTTCCAACGGGGACTTCTTCAAGTAACTATAATTGCCAGCAACTCTTATATTCTTCAAGAAATAAATAATATATATATATGTATATATATATATATATATATATATATATATATATATATATATATATACATATATATATATATATATATATATATATATATATATATATATATATATATATATATATATATATATATATATATGTACGTATATATTTTACTTATATACATAAGGTCGCAGCTTGCGCAATATTGAAATTAACACTAAAGTGGGAATTACTGCAAGGTGTCGAGACGGCCCCGTCTGTTATTGAGCATTAGCATTTGAAAGCCGTCGAAAATTTCCGATACTGTTATCCTTATAATAACAGAAAGAAAAGGAGACTTTGTGGTCACAGCTTCTATTTTTGTAAAAATACTGTTGCACCATAAGTTGTTATCTTTAGGTAAGAGATTGGCAGCGCTGAGAAGTGTAGTTTAGATTAGATTTTTTTCTATGTCTATTTCTTTTTTCCTGTTTTGCGAGTGGCATACAGATGTTGAATTTACTTTAACACAGACCAGGAAAGTTCCGCAGACAATGTTATTCATACGTTAGGTATAAAGCTGAATATTAAGCGAAACGACGTCCAGTCAGCTAATTAGTAAAATATGCAAAAGTGCGAAGCAGCTGGCAACAAAACTTGATCCTCTTTTACTGTGGTTTCCTACATTGTGTAAACGTAGACGCCTCTCCGGTGATGTGAAGCCTTAATTGCTTTGGTGCTCAACTCTATTAAAACTTCTGGATCGTAAGGCGAACAAAAGACCTTTATTTGTGTCCACTCTTTTTCTGTACGTCTTCATATTCTCAACAAGCTTCCGGGACAACTTTGTCGCATCTTTTATGTTCCGTTTGAAAGCACTGTGCTCATTATAAGTGTTGTGAAACGTAACAGGCTTTTCTAGAACATGAGAAACAAACGTACCAAGCTAAATTTAAAAGAAACTGAGGCGGATAATTTATTAGGCTTTCTCGGGATTACGCTCCCTTCGTAAGCAGCAAGAATAATTAACATTGTGCTTGAGTGGATCACGACTATTTAAACTTTCTCATGTTTTTATTTTCCACATGACAGGCTTTAGTCCAGATTATGCGTTCAGATTCTTCTGCCAGGCTGAGCATTTTCCGCACGCTTTAGTAGGTTCTTTCGCTACGCATTACCTTCTGCGTAGAACTTCGCCAAATACTAAACTATTTTGGCGTACAGCCTATGACAAAAAGCAACTGAAGGACAGTGGTTCGCCCTTTGCTGAAATTGGCCGTGTAGCCTCAAGTTAGGCAGTAGAAAAAAATAATTCCCTTGACAAACTGAAGAAAGTTCATCGCTTCACCACACTTATATTTGTGACAATCTATCCATCTATCGATAACGAAGCACATTTTGTTGGTGATATCAAGCTGAGTCTCGAAATGCAAGACGTGCATTCATTTTTCATTATGACGCCATACCAACTTGCGCAATTCATGTTCATTCTGCTAACTGAAAGTTGCATGGCAAATTATTTGCCAGATGCAAATCTATTACTCTATCAGCTATTTCTCAGCTTTTCTCAATCTTTCTTGTTTCTTTGCGTGGAATAAGCAGGGCTATATCACACCTGTTCTTATTATGTTATTTCATGCATCAATGTATATTATTTTTATCGTATATTACTCGATGCATAAATGGACACTCGTCAGCAACCTCGCGCACGTGCGCATGAAGAACAGCTTGCTGAAATATTGAAAAAGCGAGGTCCTTGAGGTACCTCTTGTTGGGCCACGAAAGCGCACAAAGATTTGTGTCATTTGCCCGCCATAGTCACGGAAAATCAATGCTTGCAGAACCATACCCATTTTTATAGAGCGCAGGTCTTAGCCGCCCGTAACCTTCGGCGAGTGTCGGCGTTTCCGGCGTAACCGAACACACGAGCACAGCGAGATATGAGAGCAAACGCGGCGCGCAGTGGGGGAGGGAAAAAGGAGCGAGTGAAAAGAGCCGCGAGGAGGAAAGCGGGTAGGAGTGTGCAGCGGAACCAAGAGGCGGAAAGCGGAGGAGGGCATGGCGAAAGCGTGAGAAGAACAGCGTAGTGCGGCGATGGTGGCTAAGTAACGCGCGTTGTCTGGGAGGTTTGTCGTGGCAGCTTTCGTGAATGGCGTGCACGCGTCACACACGCGCTGGCTCTCGCGATCTCCAGATTATACCAAGGCAGTGGCGCCACACTTCGCTCCGTTTGCAAAGTGCCGCACCAGAGATTGTCCACACCAGTCAATGTATCGTGAGATGAAACGCGAGCTGCGCTCTAATTTCGAACTAGGGAGTATGGCAATTGTCTGTGTGTGTGATAGCTTTATTTGGAATCCGGCGTGTGTGTGTGTACTATAGGTTTACTTACATACGTGTATATATATGCATAGATGTCTTTTTGTTGTTTCTTGCGTGCTTTTTTTTTCCTCTAGCTGACCTGTGCGTATTATGCTGTATATTTCATTGGACCGTCCACTAGCCACCTTAGGCTATATCGGTACAAATAATCTTTGTATGAATTAGTTTTTTGATGTTCCTGAAAATAAAGTTGCATTGATTGGTTGAGTTATATATATGTTCCTCTATAAATATGCCCCGCCAATTCTTTATCGCGCGCAAGAAGTACGGCACTTCGAATATCCGAAACGTTTTTCATGGTCACTGAAGTGATCCTCGAGACAGCGGGGCTTTTGAATATTACGAATCTTTCCAGCTACAGGGGGCACTTAGCAAACTAAAGATATCCCCTGGAGCTTTTTTTACGTTATGTACGCTACGTAAATCCACTCATGAATTCTTTATATTATATTAGCTGAAAACTTCGGAACACAAAAAGAAACAAAAAAAGAAACACAAAAAAGTGTTCAACAGCAGTCCTTCAGAGTTCAAGTGAACTCGCATTCGCAAGAATAGATTACACAAGTACATTTTCGTTTGATGTCTATAAGCTCCTAATTCATGAAAGCGCCTTGGTTGAAAAGTTAAATAAACTGACAAGCATTAGAAAACGCATCCAAATTGTCCTGCACGATTCTATCAAGCACACAAGTTTAAGCGGTCCTCTCTGTATTAATGTTCATAGGCCACCAAAAGAAAACCACATGAATGGTTAATTTTAAGCGATTCCCAAGCATCACTGCTTTATCTGAAGAAGATCAGTTTTTGAACACCCAGTGATACTTTGGTGTGAGAGATACAAATGTCTTACAACAACGCAACAGGACGACCTCATGATATAATACTCCATTGCATTCCAGTCATTGTGAAATTGCAGTAGTTGATGCTGAAGTTGCCTTAGCACTTGAGGCAATTAACGAAATGCGGCTTTGCTTCTTCGTATCTCAAAAAGTGATGGATCATGGCAATGCTCATAAAATCTGCGTCCAAATTGCAACACGAACTTCGTTAATTATTTACGCTGAATTTTCAACATAATTACAGATAAATATACACACGAAGTTTAATACAAGTGAATGCCATCGGCACTACAGAAACAGGCATGCTTACATTGCAACTTGGTACCGCCGACACGAAATCCTTCTTATAGAGGACAGTAAGAACTAATAGCAAAATTCATTCCCGCTAAGGATCCGATGAACATGTAGAACATCTTCTCCTGCGCTGCAAACATACCCATCCCGCGACGAACGCCTGTGAAGAAAACTGCAGATCGTGAACTGAAGACCACTGCCATTGGCAAAATCCCTGGGGGCGTGAGCAACACAAATATTACCAATATGGGCAAGGCGACTGGCGGAATTTTTCTTGAACAAAAGATAGTCTCGTAAGTTATGAGACAATTTTCGATTATTTGTAAGGTATTGGTCTTTTTTGCATTTTCTTGACATGTGATTCAACGTTTCCTACACTTGCGGCTTCACGGAGACCATCATTCGAGAGACGTGTTTTTTTTTATTGCGTGCATGGCCCATTGTGGTAACCTGTACGCTTTTTTCATTAATTTTGTTTTTCCTGCGCATTACGCTCGGCATGTTTGCTGCCTTAAGAAATTGCAGCGTATATGTTATGACTTGCGAATTATTCATGGAAACAGGTTATTGAGGTTTATATTGTTAATATTACGGCGCCTTTGTTATTCTTAGTGTTTATCTTTTTCTTCTGCGTCGGAGTAAAGTAATAGCCAGCGCCTCTAGAAGGCACCAAGATCTCTCTACATGCATGTAACGCCTACATTTAACAAAAAAAAAGAGATGCAAATGGACATTTTCTGAGAAGTATGAAGTAAAAATTGGATGACGACACCAATAAAATCCAACAAAATTGAAACTTTAATCAGTATTTATTGCGAATATCAGAAAGAAAATACTGTCAGCTTCTTGTGTAAAAGGACAGGAATAAGCACGAGATTTCGCAATAAGCGATGGTCGCAATGAGTATTGCAAACCCTTTTAAGCATTCTACTAACTTCGAGTTGTTTCAACGCGAATCGCTGACTGGTACAGCAAAAGAAACATATACTGGAAGACCTTGAAGAGCAAAACGTACACCGCTATTCTTGAAAATTACCACGCTGGCTCAAGCACGAAACGGCCGCTTCGATCAGGCTCATTGTGCGGCAGTCCGAATGAAGTTGCAGAGTACTTCCATTACCTTAAGACATGACAACATAATGAGGCTCACCTTGACTCCCTTCCAAATCACGCACTAGCAGCAGACGGCAGCAGCCCTCATTTCTCGTAGCTCACAGTTCCAAGCACGTGTCACAACACGGCGGCTAATTCAGAGGGATTTCCTCCAAAACCAAGTTAGGAGACAGTGGCTCCCGCCTTTAAGGCCCACAGAAAGAATTTTAGTTCGGCCTTTTCGATTTCTGGAGGATACGACAGTGTTCGCTGTACACAACGATACCCCTCCCCACAACACGACGAACGGTCGGTTCACACCGTATAATATCCACACGAAGAGGTCCGCGAAAGCCCAAAGGCGTGGGATATCCCGACGGCAGTGGTCGCTTTCTATTTAAGACACTCTCGCTGGAATCGCCGTCGAAATATACTGGATTTCAGGGAGCCGCCGCCGTGTCGTGACTGTCGGTGCGACTTTTTTTTCCCCCCCTTCTTCTTTGCGCGGTAGACAACGGCCGGGTCACACGAACTGCTCGCGTCAACGAACGGGACACATACTAAGCGCGTCGACCCAACGCCACTGCCACAACATAGTGAATGCAGATGGCGCCACTGCAGCAGAAAATGTGGGAGCGAGCGAGAGAGGGCGACGGGTGAGGTGGCGGTATTGGGGTTCCGGTAAAGGAGAGGGAAAAATAGGGAAGGGAAAGGAAAGAAGAAAGCGCTCTCAGAACCGTGGGGCGATCGAAGCGAGCCCAACAACAATTTGTGCGGTCTTGTGCGGTTTCGGAAGCACCGCTGTGCGTTTTCATTCTTCTTTTTTTTTTTGTTCTTTTAACGGATGTAGACGATGAAGAGAATCAGTTCTTTTTCTTGTCCCAATGCAGCTTCACTTTGTACAGTAAGCTCTGTCTTTGTGTAGGGAGAGCGTGGAGAGCTTTTCAATTTCAAAACACAAGTGTGTGTGTTATCATTAGATGAAGCAGTAAAGACCCAGGAAGGAGGGGCTCGTTGCTACTATAGAAATAGAGGAAGCACTGTGTACAGTTATTTAATCTTGTTTCTTTGTTGGAAGAGCTTGAAATGAGACAAATGTTCGCCGCTAAAAATGTAAAGACTGCGCTCGCGGAGTTAGATGACTGTGTTGGGAAGCGCAGGATCTATACCTAATCCAGGTTCCTGACCAACGAAAACACGCAAATGAGTCTGGGATGCATTTACTTGTTTCTAAACGTATAGAAATCTGAACGTATCTAAACGAAATCTAAACGTACAGAAATCTAAACGTATAGAACCTTCTGCATCTTGATGGAGAGTTAGGAAATCGTTTCAGTCATCAGCTGCGTTGGCGAAAGGAACAAACGATGGCGCTCCTTGGCCGTACCTGGTGGCCCCTTGCGCCACTAAACATCACACACTCAAAAAAACAAACGAACAAAAATAACTCACCGTTCTTATTATTCGAAGCGATCATCACTCAAAAGTGATAATCACTGAAACGCATAAGCAGTAACTATAAAAATGTGTGAATACTCAAATAAAACAGTCAACGGACATGGCGCCATAATAAGATTTAGTAACGTTGAAAGATTTCTGCTTCCTCAACAAGCTGCACTTTTAGATGCGCACTTCTCCGGCATTTCTGGTAGCCATGGACGTACCCAAGATTAGTCGGAGTTATACATGCGTCCTGTCAACAGCATGCATTCAGTGCTGGCTGGTAATTTTTTTTTTTTTTTTTGAATGAGAACAAACTGATTTATCGCAAAGCAAACCATACTCATCGAATAAACAATAAGATATGATATTAGTGTTAGTTTTCCTAGCTTTACATTAACAAAAAGTAAATATGGTAGCAGGGTCCTGCAATAGCTTTTTTTTCTAGTAAAATTTCAGGAAAGTTTCACGAACAGAATCAACCACGAGAGGCGCTGAATGGCGTAAGTAGATGAGGGGAAAAGCAGGGGAAGTAAGAAAAGATGTAAAGGATGGCGAGGAGAAGGTATAAACATGTCCGCAACAGAGATTAATAAGACGCGATTGGAGGTTCGATGGCAGAAAAGTAGGCAGACCCCTAACAACGGAGGCGTAGAAAAACGAAGTTCCCAGTATTCGTTCTGAAAGTTTTATGCTCGCAATTCTTTGTGAGTGCTTTCTTTTTTTTTTCTGAGAGATAGGTAGGAGATTAGGCAAAATAAGAATAGCTGGGTGGCACTACCCACCACCCTGTTTCAAAGGGGGCACTTATAGCATCTATCCAGCGAACCACGTGAACGCGACTGGCTCCGAAGCGAGAACAAGTAAGGAAGTTGAAACCGCCACACCGAAAAGCAGTGACGGACACGTGAGTGACGGTCACGAAGCGATGTTAATGAGTTGAGGCAATCGAGCCAGGTGGTACTAGTAGGATATATGAAGGACAATTTAAAGAGATGTACAAATTACGATGCTTCTCTAGTGCTATATCAGAGCGATGAACAGAACCTTATAGTAGTCAACAAGGAGAATAGGTGGAACGTGGCAATGCAGGAACAAGGCAGTAATGTATCAACTGCGTATTAGGTTCCAAAACGGTCTATGAACCACTAGACCAAATGATGATAGACGAACATGGAAAAAATAGTCTGAGTAGGGATTATAGACGCAAAAGTTTGTTAATTATATGGTATTTAGGAGATGTTGTCGCCTTTAATTGGGGCCAGCTATTCCTTTTCACATAGGGACTTAAGAAGACGAATAAATCGTAACAAAACTAGTGAAATCATAAAACACTAATTCCGGTAACATAAGGGCACTAATGTCACACAACAACTGAAAGACAACTCCTAATCCTAAGAACACCAACTTCAGTCACGTAAGCAGACTAACGCCACACTAAAACAAAAGTCAGCTCAGTAACACAGCAGCACAGAGTCCAGCCACATATGTGCACTTACGTAAGCACAAAGTCCGGTCACTTAGATAGACTAAAATGTTTAGTTTTAAAATTTGAGAAGAATACTAACGCAAGGCACGAACCAATGACATCATAGTTTCTAAAAATGAATGGAAAGCGAATAACAAAGATCGCAAGACACGGGAACAGGAGAAAGGGAGGTGAAAAGGGAGGCCTTTCCTACAACCGCCAGGAAATATAAGGAACTGGTCGACGTTATGCAGCAGGAGAGGATACAGAAACGGCAAAATAATTGTCCCATTGGAAAGAGGAAACCACGTAATTCCGCGCAATTCTCCACCGGAAAATACAGAAAAAAAACGTGTGTTCAGAAAATTGCACAAACAGGCCTGGAGTGCGGCCTGATCCCGGTGACCAGAACCGGTAACGCACTCTCTCACCAGAGCAGGATTGGCCACCCTGGTGCAGTACTTGGCCACAACCTCCTATATGAATACAACAATCGAACCCCGGCCCTCAGTCCCCAGCAGCCGCGAAGCAACTGACCACGGCGGCGGTCAGATCTGTGACGCTGCAGAGGGTGCTAAGAATACCTGGCTCCGGACAGGCCGCCATTGGAATCTGAACCTGGCAACGTTTAACGTTAGAACACTATCTAGTGAGGCGAGTCTAGCAGTGTTATTGGAGGAATTAGAGGGTAGTAAATGGGATATAATAGGGCTCAGTGAGGTTAGGAGGACAAAAGAAGCATATACAGTGCTAAAAAGCGGGCATGTACTGTGTTACCGGGGCTTAGCGGAGAGACGAGAACTAGGAGTCGGATTCCTGATTAATGAGGAAATAGCTGGTAACATACAGGAATTCTATAGCATTAACGAGAGGGTGGCATGTCTTGTTGTGAAACTTAATAAGAGGTACAAAATGAAGGTTGTACAGGTCTACGCTCCTACACCTAGTCATGATGACCAGGAAGTCGAAAGCTTTTATGAAGACGTAGAATCGGCGATGGGTAAAGTCAAAACAAAATACACTATACTGATGGGCGACTTCAATGCCAGGGTAGGCAAGAAGCAGGCTGGAGACAAGTCAGTGGGGGAATATGGCATAGGCTCTAGGAATAGCAGAGGAGAATTATTAGTAGAGTTTGCAGAACAGAATAATATGCGGATAATGAATACCTGTTTCCGCAAGCGGGTTAGTCGAAAGTGGACGTGGAGGAGCGTGAATGGTGAGACTAGAAATGAAATCGACTTCATACTCTGCGCGAACCCTGGCATCATTCAAGATGTAGACGTGCTCGGCAAGGTACGCTGCAGTGACCACAGGATGGTAAGAACTCCAATTAGCCTAGACTTGAGGAGGGAACGAAAGAAACTGGTACACAAGAAGCCAATCAATGAGTTAGCGGTAAGAGGGAAACTAGAGGAATTCCGGATCAAACTACAGAACAGGTATTCGGCTTTAACTCAGGAAGAGGACCTTAGTGTTGAAGCAATGAACGACAATCTCATGGGCATCATTAAGGAGTGCGCAATAGAAGTCGGTGGTAACGCCGTTAGACAGAAAACCAGTAAGCTATCGCAGGAGACGAAAGATCTGATCAAGAAACGCCAATGTATGAAAGCCTCTAATCCTACAGCTAGAATAGAACTGGCAGAGCTTTCTAAGTTAATCAACAAGCGTAAGACAGCGGACATCAGGAACTATAATATGGATAGAATTGAAAAGGCTCTCAGGAACGGAGGAAGCCTAAAAACAGTGAAGAAGAAACTAGGAATAGGCAAGAATCAGATGTGTGCGTTAAGAGACAAAGCCGGCAATATCGTTACTAATATGGATGAGATAGTTCATGTGGCTGAGGAGTTCTATAGAGATTTATACAGTACCAGTGGCACCCACGACGATAGTGGAAGAGAGAATAGCCTAGAGGAATTCGAAATCCCACAGGTAACGCCAGAAGAAGTAAAGAAAGCCTTAGGAGCTATGCAAAGGGGGAAGGCAGCTGGGGAGGATCAGGTAACAGCAGATTTGTTGAAGGATGGTGGTCAGATTGTTCTAGAGAAACTGGCCACCCTGTATACGCAATGCCTCATAACCTCGAGCGTACCGGAATCTTGGAAGAACGCTAACATAATCCTAATCCATAAGAAAGGGGACGCCAAAGACTTGAAAAATTATAGACTGATCAGCTTACTGTCCGTTGCCTACAAAGTATTTACTAAGGTAATCGCAAATAGAATCAGGAACACCTTAGACTTCTGTCAACCAAAGGACCAGGCAGGATTCCGTAAAGGCTACTCAACAATAGACCATATTCACACTATCAATCAAGTGATAGAGAAATGTGCAGAATATAACCAAACCTTATATATAGCTTTCATTGATTACGAGAAAGCGTTTGATTCAGTCGAAACCTCAGCAGTCATGGAGGCATTACGGAATCAGGGTGTAGATGAGCCATATGTAAAAATACTGGAAGATATCTATAGCGGCTCCACAGCCACCGTAGTCCTCCACAAAGAAAGCAACAAAATCCCTATAAAGAAAGGCGTCAGACAGGGAGATACGATATCTCCAATGCTATTCACAGAATGTTTACAGGAGGTATTCAGAGGCCTGGAGTGGGAAGAATTGGGGATAATAGTTGATGGAGAATACCTTAGCAACTTGCGATGCGCTGATGATATTGCCTTGCTTAGTAACTCAGGAGACCAATTGCAATGCATGCTCACTGACCTGGAGAGGCAAAGCAGAAGGGTGGGTCTGAAAATTAATCTGCAGAAAACTAAAGTATTGTTTAACAGTCTCGGAAGAGAACAGCAGTTTACGATAGGTAGCGAAGCACTGGAAGTGGTAAGGGGATACATCTACTTGAGGCAGGTAGTGACCACGGATCCGGATCATGAGACTGAAATAACCAGAAGAATAAGAATGGGTTGGGGTGCGTTTGGCAGGCATTCTCAAATCATGAACAGCAGGTTGCCACTATCCCTCAAAAGGAAACTGTACAACAGCTGTGTGTTACTAGTACTCACATATGGGGCAGAAACCTGGAGGCTTACGAAAAGGGTTCTGCTGAAATTGAGGACGACGCAACGAGCTATGGAAAGAAGAATGATGGGTGTAACGTTAAGGGATAAGAAAAGAGCAGATTGGGTGAGGCAACAAACGCGGGTAAACGGCATCTTAGTTGAAATCAAGAAAAAGAAATGGGCATGGGCCGGACATGTAATGAGGAGGGAAGATAACCGATGGTCACTAAAAGTTACGGACTGGATTCCAAGGGAGGGGAAGCGTAGCAGGGGGCGGCAGAAAGTTAGGTGGGCGGATGACATTAAGACGTTTGCAGGGACAACATGGCCACAATTAGTACATGACCGGGGTAGTTGGAGAAGTATGGGAGAGGCCTTTGCCCTGCAGTGGGCGTAACTAGGCTGATGATGATGATGACGTAAGTGGTGGAGCAAGGAAATAAAGCAAGCTATAGCAGAGCATAAACAGCCGTCGAGAGATTATCAAGAAAACAAAAACTTTGGACTAAACGATTAAGAAATGTATCTTAGTTCGTACAAATTCCGCGAAACGAAAGAGGAGGGGACAGCAGCTCCTGAAAGAGAAAATGAATGTGCAAGTGAACCCATTGGACGCATGACATTCCTAAAACAGAAGGCGCAGGAAAAATATTCAGGATTTAAAGCGAACGGAAGCATCAAGCGGCCTGCACTCCAGATAAGGAAGTACTTTTAGAGAATTGGGGGGGAAAGAAAGCAGGCAAGAGATTGATACGATCGGATCCGTTACAGCAGGGGTAGCGGTACAAAGTAGATAGAGAAGTTTACACGAAAAGAAACGACGATCGAGGAGATGCGCACAAAACTGCTAGAATGAAAACATGTATAGCATATTTGAATAAATCAAGCAGGATAGGTGACTATTTGTCATCGCCCCGCTTCAAAGGAGATGCCAATAAATCAACGTCATCATCTTGGGCATAAACCTGCCGGCTGAGGGTATTCGATCACGTGAATATCTCACGAAAAAAAAGGGTCCCCTTCCACATTTCTTTCAGCGTATTTGCGTACTGAACACGCAACGGGAACTTTCGGCAAGACAATCTTGCAGGCAATCTAAACTTAAGATATACACTACAGCGTGATAAACTCGGCTTGCAAAGTCGCATTGCTTGCCAAAAATATTGAGGACATCGCAGCCGCGCAACAGGGGCTAGCTCCGCCCCCTGCTTCCTATGGTCGTTTAATATAGCGTGTAACCGAGCTCTCACAGACGCGAAAGCCACGTAGCCCGTACAAGCTTAAATGGTAAGTGCGCGAGCCCTTTTTATAAGTATTACATGAATGCCTCTGTATGAAAATTGCTAGTTCAGTCAACGAAAAATTGTTTTGTACATTCATTCATTAATGGTGCATAACTTTTTAAATTCGGCTTTGAAATGCCAACCTACGGGGTGGGCTTTGGAACACGTAAACTCGTGCTTATCACCAGGACGGCGTATCGTCTGAGTAATCAGGGTGGATGCAGAACATTGTGGTAGCAAACGAATTGAATATGACGAAAAATAATTTATTCTTTATTGACTTCTTTTCATAAGTTGGCATTTCTTGCGCGGCAGCAAACAAAGTTATTTGGAAGCATTGTTGGGTAGGAATTTTATTATTGGCTAGCTTTCGCATTCCCTTGCTTGAAAGTCCGTTTAAAGAAAGGGAAGAACAGTTGCCACGGTAACTGCAAATGGACATCGTGTCAGTGGACAAGTAAGTAAGCCGGCAGGCCTTGAAAAATTATTGAAATGACGTCTGAATTAAGCTTAGATCGCACACGTCGCACCGGCACGACTATTTCACTTGCAGTGCAGACGTAGAAGTAACGGGTAACGTCTTTGGCATCAAAATGTGTGTTGTTGTTTTTCACATTTGCGAGCGCCTTTCCAGTCAAAAGTGAAGCGTAAGTTTCTCGCCGGTGAATGGCTCTGCTTCATTTGCCTCGTCGGTCCGCGTGAGTAGGGAAACAAAAGAAATATGCTTTTTTTTTGTCAGCGCCTTTGCCAGCGCACCGACACACACTGAGAGGTGTGTCGGTGCGCTGGCAACCTACAAGTAATAGGTTCCGTCGCTGTCACAAAGCATCGCTGTCACCACACGGGGAGATATGTATACACTGCTCAAAAAGTGAAACGCGAAGGCCAACAAGCGCCTTTTACGCGTAATTTCAGAGAAGTGCGACGCGTGCTCGCTGCATGGCCAATTACTTAGCAAGAGGTAGGACCAAGTACCTGTTCTGGTGTCTGTATTAAGCCGCTTTGCAAATGCAGGTGAGCTTGGAAATTGTGCAACGCATTCCAGTTGTTTCGGATTTGCTGGCGTTTCAATTTTGGACAGCCCATAGAAACAATGTAGCAATTTGCGCCTGGCGCCAGTAGCTAGTGTTCGCACGATGCTAATGTCTCCGCAGTGGGCGTACACCCGTGAGCAAATGTATACGGACCACCGGGTCGCCGAAAAAACTGAATATTCTTGTAATTACCATGCATAAACTGAAATTGACAAATACACTGGAAAGATCACAATGCCAAGTTTTGACTGCAGCGCTCAATTACAAATTGCATTCACAGACAGAGGAAAAAATCGGCTCTATCGAGCAATCCCTGGACCGTATACTTTTGCTCATGGGTGTACGTCCACTGTCCACTCCGATGCACCACATTCTGTGTCAGCGCTGCGGTGCATCCATCGCGGATAACCATATGAAACTCTCACAAAGCCTTAAGCGATAGTTACGTGACCCGGAGAAAAGTATTAGAACACCGTGATACCAATAGGCGGCACAGGTTTTTATAGAGCTTTTAGTTTATAGGATGCTTTGCTTGAGGCATCCGCTTTTCATTCAAGAAACGTGGTGAGAAGGCAAACGACACTTAGTCCACAAAGCTTCAGCTCAGTCAAAGAAGCCCACGTCATTCACTTCCATACCATTCTGTCATTTTCCCTCTGGTGATCCTTCAATGTGACCGAGCGCGCCTTTACTGTTTCTCTAAGCCAGAAATACACCGCCAAATTCATATAGGAGCTCTCGAATGTTGATTGATCGGTCTTTCCTTACTCAATACCCGTCGTACTTTTCTTTACATTTAAACTTCGGCTTTTTTCTCGTGGTCTACCGAAATCCGAACGCCCTGTCACTCATAGCGTAGAGTAGAACTGAATTATGAGTGAACGGCAGGCGTGGCGGGGAAGAACGGCAAAGAAGAAACTAAGCACGATACGGTTATCATCATAAAAGACTGTCGCAGACGGAATATGTTTCTCGTGAGCGTAAGTACCCCGAGCTGTAAGCAGCTGCGCAACGAAGCTGATGCTGTTCGTGTCATATTTTTTTCTGTAATGCACGAAAAAAATACGGAGTGGTTTCGTGTCATTGTTTCAAGGAGTACAAAGTTCTAACTGGGATCACTAGATGTCTGCAAACATTCATTCGAAAGAAGCTTTTTTTGCCTGACAGCACAACTTGCAGTAATCATTGGGTTAGAATGGCTGTACCGGCATGTAACCAATTTTTGCGAAACGATTGAATGGGGATTCGCCGCATCTTTTTATGCTGGCCAGACCCAAATAGGTGTTAGATTACTAAACACCCTAATGCTTGTATGCAACCACCATAAGAGCGACAATAGGGGCACCAGAGCCAGTTGCAACGCAATTCTAGAGCGATGCTGTTTATGGCTAGCTGATTCGTCTGTGCGTCCATCGCCTGTACGCCGAAAAGTCTTGCGGCGCAACCCCATGGGAATGTCGAACAAAATATGTAAGAGAGGCGCGCGATTGGCTGCGCCTGTTGTGACATCCTTGCTCTGCGTAGCAGCCGAACCTAAGAGCAGCAGTTTCTATCCGGCTCCAAAATGGGTAGGCGACGCGTCATACGTACTCCTGAGGAGCAGGCAGCTTTCGGTTAGCAACGGCGCGAACAGAACCGGGAACGAGCTCGCTTACGCCGTGCCGACGCTGCAGCCCGGCCACGAGAAAGGCTCGTGCAGCCGAGCGTAAGCAGCAACTGCGTACCGAGGATGCGGCAGCCTACTAAGCCGTCATTTACCGAACCGTCGGTATTAACCCGGTGATAAACATCGGAGCCGCACGTTTCAACTTCGCTGGTTAACCATCTGTACTCGGGTGGTGTTTTTATATAGTAACGGAACTACCGAACAGACGGAGGGCGACGGTGTATTTGACATGAAAGCGTAAAATGCATGAAAAGCAGGAAGGACACGAAAAGTAAGGTATGGTACACTTGATGGCTTTTTAAAAAGTAACGGGTAGAACTGTATAACTGGAGCATAGCTCGAACGAAATCGAATAAATCAAATAAAAAGTTGTTGCAAAAAAAAACGGCAGTAAAAATATAACAACACGAGAAGTAATAAAAATCAACGGCAACAATAGACCGGGGCAGTAGGAATAGAAGAAATTGTCCCATCCTGAGAAAAGTTCAAGCAAACAAAATTAAAAAGGCACTCTCAAAGGAGACAGTGGCCACAAAGTCAACCCCCCTGTGTTAGTGTGTGCGTGTGTGTGTTCGTGCTCCGTCTTCTTTTCGGGGTTCAGCGTTATTCTTTGGTACGTACAAACAATATCGTCAAGATTGTTGTTCCTAGGTGAGACAGAGACCTCTCATTCCCTGCGTGGTAGTCTCTGGTACCAAAGAGAACTCCAAATTGAAGCAAAAGACCGTGTTTATACAAGGAGGCAAGATATGGCGGCTAATTCGTTCTTGCTCGTATTTCAGACTGTGTTTATAGAAGAAAGCGAGGGTGATGGCTAATTCGTGCTTGCTCTTATTTGTGTCAGCTTAGTATGGGTTCGAAGAGGGGAAAGAACATGCAGCCGTGGAGGGAAGTGTACGTGCTCTGATGGGACCTAAACTATAGGCTTATCTGGCCAGCTTAGCAGCCGCGCACAAATTGTGTTAGCAAATGCGTCAACAAACAACCCATATTTCTTTCAGTAGGGACAAAAGGCTGCGGAAAGACAATTTTCTGTCGTGGTGAATAATTCACGAACCGGGAGTGACGCCTAAGCCAACGTTTTGATAAGGCCATTGCTTTTCATGAGCAGCAGTTGCCACCCTGACGAAAAGATCCTCCCTCTTCGAAACGTTCTCAGCAGCCGACATTTGTTGTTCGACCAATGCTCATCACTTCTAGCCTGCATTTTCCTGTGAACGTCTGTGCTGTTTGAATTGTCTAGCGTGCGTCGCAGGATCGTTATAAGATAACATATATCCTGTAAACATGCGGCTGGTCTCAAAACGAAGGTTAGGCTGCGTGGTAAAAGCTATAAATATTTAACTGCTGCGCATGAAGACGAAGCTCGCACGTAGCAATCATGTGTGCCTCCATTCTCTTGACTTTACTCAGTCTTGTTGCTGCGCAGTTAAGCATGGGCGACAGTTTTTCTCACAGTGGCAGTAATAAATAACTTATAATTGCGGACATTATAGAAGAAAATCAACTTCTGATTTATTTTACATCGAAAGATGCTTTCATGGATAAATATGGAAACAGGAATACTAATTGAACTATCATAGGCACTAGGTTGAAAAAACAACCAACATCAGTTTTCCTCCAGTTGTTATAACAGCCTAAATTTAATTGGCTGTGCTATAGATAAGCTTCCTCTTTCCATGGATTGTACGCGCACGTAAGGAACAGAAAAAAAGTACATGCCCCTTTCAACGCAACGGAAGCGATGTAAATAGATACGGACAGCTTTGTTTATAATAGGCACTGATAGCCAAGTTACCGAACTCTCCCGACCCTGACCGTAAAATGGTTTGAATTACTGATGGCATATATTTACGCACAAATTTGCAACACACAATAGCACCAAGTTGGTTGTACAATTTGTATGGGATATCATGGTATGTTTTCATTCTGTATTATGTCATATAGTTGATATATTGTGAAGTGCCCACTGTATAGATGTGCGCATTTTCAAAATGCAGATACCACGAACGATTTTTTTCATGCAAAAAGGACCTGTTGTGGAAAATCGCCACTTACTGTCAAAATAGCCAGACTGTTTCAACCTGAAGATCTTTTATTTCTATATTATTTTAAACCCTTGTTTTAGTTGTAAATTCACCAAAGAACCAGATATCTCATAGAGCCACCCGCGACAAAGCACAGGTGGCAACTCTTAACACAGTGGTAAATAATGCTACAAAGAAGAACCAGGCTACAGTTGGCTTCCTGCAAAAATAGAAAAGCATTTTACTTTAGAGCAAGAAACACTGATAGCTAAATAATTTAAGCCACATGAAAACCAAACAGAAAAAGCAAGCTTCTTACTACAGTACAAGAGAACCAGCTTACATATCATAGCATAATGGTGCTGGTAAAGAAATCGCCGACGATTACGATAGTTCCTAATGCCAATTTTGAGCATAGCTGTTTAGGTGTTTTGATTTCGCGATATATTGTGGCAAAAAAAAAATTGATTCTGAACGACAGGGTCCCGCTCGTTTAGAAGCAGCGGCAGCGGAACCATTTCCACCGGTTGCGTCGCTCGTTGATCACAAATAATGAGAAATAAAGCGGGCACAAGGGAAACGTGGCAGCCACGGAACGCATTCTCGAGCGAGGGCGGCGGCGCTGGCGAAGCAGCGCATGCGCAGTAGAGTCCAATGCCCACGCCAGCACTTCGTTCTCATACGTGGTATCGGTGGACGCGCTCGCCGCATGCCTGCATGGTCGTCGTCTTGCAGAACGTCTCGTAAGTCGGATGTTCCGGAGAGGCTTTCTTCGTGACCGGTACCTTCCCGACGCATAGTTGGTAAGCCCTAATCCGGCATTGTGTGTTCCATATACGAAACAATTTCACGCAATACCTTTGATGATATGCGGGTCCCCGACGTCATCGTCTTCTATCGCGCGCTAAAACTCCTTCAATCACCGCTGCGCTCCGCATTTGCCCTTTCATCCTTCACTGCGTTCGTTCCCTCGGTCACCGGAGGTACTATCAGCGTCAAATGAAACGTGAACAACGGAGCGCGTGTCCCAAGAATAAGTGAACGCCGTCCAGTCCAGTCAATAAGTGAATAATGCACGCCGTCCAGTCATCACCATTGACAAGTGCGCTCATCCGATTTGGCCGCAGGGCACTCGTTTGTGAGTCAAACAAACGGCCACACGCACTCGGCACGCCCACGCCGGCCACCATCGCGGCCGCCAGCCGTACCGCGCTGTGCAAACTTGCTGATTGAAACAATGAATGTGGCGCACAAGCTGCAAACCACATGAGTCAATCTATATTGGCGGTGCAAACTGGACTACGCGCACCGCCGTTCGCGCAGATAGCACTTACGGTTTCGGCGGACTGCGCGACAATACTCGCCGCAAACTGCAATATTTTAGCTTCTCTTTCGTTTTTCTCCCTTTCCAATGTAAGAAGCAGAACAGCAACGAAAATATCGCGCGGAGCGGCCAAACCTGATGTGCGTGCCTGTCGATGGTGATGACTGGACGGCGCGCTCTATAGCTTCACTTATGCTTGGGCCATGCGCTCCGCTGCTCGTTTCGTTTGACCCTGATAGTACGTGGACGCTGAAACGCAGTAGCAGGGGACTAAGATCTGTGCTCTAAAGTTTGCCATTAGGTTGTTGAAGACTTCTGCTTTAAAGCTCAATCCGGCAGACACCTGAAATGGAGACAACTTTTGATGCATGGCCGTGCTGCTTGCTTCGGCGCTGTATCTTGGTTCCTTTCTCAGGGCGTCTTGTTGCGACTGTCTTGAAAAACAACGATGGTGCTTTAATATACATACAACAGCAGCATGATTGGACACAACTCAGTGAAGCACTCAAGCTCAAGACTTTGTGAAGAGTAGTCGGCGAAGTCGTGCAGTGTGTGTGTGTATCTGAGTGCCGTGCGTGGGGCAACTTATAATTTTATTACACCAATAAGATTACTTATTTTGAGGGATCTTCAGAATATTAGTACCTGGCCAGTCAGGGACACTGTATGCAGACTTTGATCATAGCAGCACTACGCGTGGGACAGTATATACAGGCACCCCTGCACACACACACACACACGCACACGCACACGCACATACATACATACACACATACATACATACATACATATACATACATACATACATACATACATACATACATACATACATACATACATACATACATACATACATACATACATACATATATATATATATATATATATATATATATATATATATATATATATATATATATATATATATATATATATACAAAACACGTAAGTACAAACAAGCAAACGGACACAACATATACACTTCACACACAAACAACACACAGAACTCTATTCTGGTGGTTGCTTGTTGTTTCAAAAGATTACAAGCCTATAGATATATATATAAAACAATGCACTAGCAAGCTTCATTTTATTGTTTCCAATATGCACTAAGTTACGGGATGTGCGCACCTCAGGTTAAATGAGGCGTCTAGGGTTCTTGTTTTCGAATATAGTTAACCATACAAAAAAGACGCATTGAGATTTACTACTGCTTCACCTTCACAAGAAAGCACTAGATCCGATATGGAACTCCACTGATTCAGCTGTAAGTGTAACTACGGCCATATCAAACTGCTCTCAACATTTCTCTGTCTTGGTTGTTTTGTTGGTTTTCTTTTAATGCGGGTCACCTATTGATGAAAATATTAACAAACCGTCTGAGCAACTACAGTTGAAACATTATTAAGACCATGTTGGTGGGATGTTGGTGCAGCTGCATTAAGGTGCATAACTGCATCAGCATGACTTCCTTGCTACATTCTTCAATTTTATCTGACTTCATCCTTTCCGGCTAATCGAAATTTCTCAATATTGCTTCTTTTTATGATGGTATAACAATGTCTTGACACACTCGATTCTTAGCCAATATCCTTAGTGTACATGAGCCGCAATTAGAGACAAACAAACAAACAAACAAACAACTAGGGTGAATAGTTCATGATCGTAATCGATATTGTACCCAGCGGTACGCCGTGCCTTGTCCCAAGAAGGTTCTTACCGACAATAAATTAGGAGAAGTCAAGCGGCCACGTGCCGAAACCACTTGCCGCGGCTCTGCAGCAACGACAGCGGAAGCACGAGCAGCTTTAATTGAAGAAAATACGTGCTGTTATAGACACGCGCCACGCCGAGAGGAATTCACGGGTTCCATGACATGCTTGGGCGAAAGTCCTCTGCCGTGTTCAAGAGAACTTTCGTGAGACTCTATCACAGTGATTTAGTCACCTGGACTCGCGTGAGCATCCGCGTAGGCATTCCCTATGCATCGTCAACTGTTACGTCATGTGGTCCTCGTTCCATTCTTTCTTCTTCTTCCTCTTCGACTTGCTCCGTCTTGCCGCTGTTGTCGCCTGGCCTCGCCTTCTCGCACTGTGAACTCATGGTGTTCTTGCCGATGATGACGCTTGACCTTAGCTTTTCGCGCCCCCAAGTCACAATCTTGTTGTCGTTGTTGTCGCCTGACCTTTGCTTCACGCGCTCGAGGTATTTTTACCGATGCTGACGCTTGAGCTCAGGTTCTCGTGCTAGCAGATCTTTATCATTTAGGCGCTGTTGGCGCCTGATCACGGATCCGGCACTCGTAATTGGGGATCCATTCCTAACGCTTACGCGGCATCGCCTCGGCCTCTCTTGCCCTGAATTCCGGTCCCACAGACCACCGTTGCCGTTTCACCTCAGTTCCTTGCGCCACCAGGTCAGCGTTCTCGCGGCGCGTTCGTCACATGGCTTCATCATTCCGAGCTTCTATCTCTGCCTTCCCTTGCTCATCGGCGAGTACGGATCGGGCATCCACGTCAACTGATGCCCGACGCCGAGGAAGGCCACGCAAGGCGGAGACTGTCGGCCGCACTGCAGTGCGGCCGACAGTGGCGCACGGCGCCGAATTCATCACACGTGCCTGAAAGTTGAGCTTGCGCTCCGACGATTTATGCCCTAATGCTAGCGTCATCCCTCCTACGAGCGGTCTCCACGAGTGATGGAAACTTTCCGCTCCTGTCTCAGTATCACGCGCACCGTTGTTCCTTCCCTCACGGCATGGTTGAAACTATTAAAAACCATCTTTGTTCTCTGGATCCTCACCTGAAGCTCCCCTTTCCACATCGCTTATCGCAGTAGGATGCAACTCTAATTTTCAGCTATGGCTTGGAGTAGCTTTTACTAATGCGTGCTGCTACATCTCCGGAATGGCCACAAGCCCAGCATGTGAACTTCGCGGGCGCAAATGGACAATAGCGCACCTTGCGTGTTTTTGTTGTTTCAATGCGCAACTAAAAGTCCTCAGCACCACGCTCGACAGGATTGGCAACCGTCCCCTTACTGAAACCAGAATTCTTGGAACCTGGTCCCATCCGATATCGACACGAACAGCTTTTAAAATGCTAGTGTGCTGTTTAAAGAAAACAGGACTCATCTAAAAACTATAGAATTTGCGAACTAATTCATTCGCTCGTTTATTATTTTCTTGTTTTCTTATCTTTTCTGCTTTTACCCCATCCCTCTATGCAGAATAGCCAACCGGACACTTACTATGGATAACGTTTCTGTTTTTCAACTCTTGGTTTCCCTCCTGCATCTCCTTCGACAACATAGGGATCGGAAACTTCGATTTTTCGAATTCTGCGAAGTTAATAGCGAGGAGGGATGTAAATAAAGAGCGTGTCGCCAGCTTAGTGAACAACAATGCTCGGACAGAACTGCTTCAATGGCGTTCGGAGATGTAATTACTGTGAATTGCTGTCAGGCCACAC
Source organism: Dermacentor andersoni (assembly GCF_023375885.2). Taxonomy (NCBI): domain Eukaryota; kingdom Metazoa; phylum Arthropoda; class Arachnida; order Ixodida; family Ixodidae; genus Dermacentor; species Dermacentor andersoni. Next base: position 130,593,983 of record NC_092820.1, read on the forward strand.
CTTTATATACAACTATAGCTACAACACTATGCAAGGCGAGAGAATCGTCGTGGTGTTCTGGAAAAATGCCTAAGAAAGTATGTCTAAGAAAGTGTGTCTGCGTAGATTTTGGGTGCGTTCCCTGAAAACAGAACACTTTTGGACATAGTTTATAAAGAAGTTATTTCACATCATCTAGATTACGGAGGCGTTCCCTAATATTTCACTGCAATATATGTGTGTCCATATTGACAGGTGTGCTTATTAATCCTTTTCTTGGGGACTGCATTTCCCGCGCCAACAACGTAATGCTATCGCTCAGCGCAAGGCGCGCCTGCATGATCGGAACTTATTAGAATGTTATCGATGGTTCTATGCGTTGCCTGTTGTCACCGAAGCTTCGGTATTCTGATTCTGTGCACGACGCAAATTGTGTAATACTTTCTGTAAGACGCCCGAGCACCAATTATTACTATAGAAACCTCGATGACTCATGCATAAAAGCCGATGCGCGTGACCTGCAGATCAGATTTTCGACAATTTCCGACTATGTTGGCCGCTATCGTTGTTCTTTGAGTGTGTTTTGTTCTTTGAGGCCACAGGTTCGCCCACTAAAACGCTAGTTTTGTCTTTCCCAGTTTTGCTGCTTTCTTTCCCGTCACTACTACGTGACAATATTACAGAAGATGTGTGTGATGTGTGCGTATTGTGAGAAGACACTTTACTGAGCCCTTTTCGATCCCTGTTAAGCGGGATTTCCTTTCTTTTTGAGCGGTCGAGAGATTCTTTAGTCTGCTTATGTACTGGCGGTGCCTTTTGACCAGCAGTCGTGTCCATCGCTTCTTACGAGCGGTGCCTTTGACGTCAAGTTCTCGTACCGAGCGATGAAACTCTTGTGACCACCAGCCCGGAGGTCGATACCCCTTCCTCTGGAACGTCTCAGTAGCGCTAGCTGCTTCCGCTGAGGGGGCAGCTAGCGTCACCGTTGGCTCACTTTGTGTAAGCCGGACATCTGTAGCGGGCCGCTGTCACACTGCATCCTGACCCGCCACTTCAGCACAGCTGTTCTTTGGCAGGTATGATATCCGCCTGTGTGTCTCCATGTATGACTTATTTTCTCTAGCATTGACTACAAATATTTCTTTTTCTTTCTTCCAGGACGGGCAGGACTGCAAGTAGGCAGCATGTGCTCGCCATCGCAGTTCACGCAGTGTGGAGCATTCTCGTACGTTTCTGACAAATTTTCACCAGCAATACCTTTAGCACATGCGTATCGCCCTCCGCAGTTCTGTAAACTATGGTCGAAAGGCTGGAATTTTAGGCGTCGAAGAGTATTTGGCGCATTGTGCCTGTCACGGACCTTTACATAGCCTGCCTCGATTGTCTCGGACAAGATGCTTGAACCAAAAACTCAGAATAATATATTTCGTCTGGATCTCTTTGTCTTAAAGCCTCATCTTTATTCGTTTCAGAATGATTACATTCCATCTATCCAAAAGCTCAGTCTAAGTTAATTCCATCAAACCATCTTCTGTAATACCACGGGTGGTGTTCACGATTGGACACGGTGTCACTGTAACAGAAACGTCGCCAAGTGATGCTAAAGTAGTCAGCCTATAACGTGGCTTTTTTTCACGGAGTTGCAAAATGATATCACCACTATGCATCTCCGATGCTTTGTAACCAATGCCAATAGCTCCAGTCAGACATTTCTCAACCAGAAAACTTGACATCCACCTTGTACTCTTTTCTGGCTTTTCAAAGTGGATGAAGTAATAGTGGGGAATGTTTTCTGTTTGCTGGCCAGAATTTTGAACAATTCTTTGGTGTGCCGCTGTTTCATAGGATGATCTGGAAAAGTGGGAGATGAACTCACCATAAGCTGGCCCATATTTTGAAAGTAACGCGAGCCACCCACCATGGAGCCCAATCAAGGGGACGCCGAAAGTCTTATAAGAATACATCCTGCGAACGTCAACTGCATGTTATTGTAGCCAAATATGTGCAACCGAGGTTGATAGTTCCGTGCAAGATTAACCCTTTCCGCCTGGAAACTAACAAGTGAAATGGAGTGAATAGAAACCAGGAAATGCAGAAAGTTATAGAGAAAGGCCGCAGGGAAAGACAGGAAGAGGTGACTGCTGATTTCCCCAGGGTAGAGCCTTTCGGCGGTGCCGTCTACTTAGAGCGGAGGCTAAAGAGGTGCGTTGTCTCTGCCGAGGGGCCAAAGAAATCCAAACAGCCGGCAACGGCTCAATCCCGAGGATCCTCTTTTCTCTTGACGTGGTTTAGGACCGCTCGGCTACACGAGGGAGCGTTCAACCTCCCATGCTCGTGTCCGTGGTGTCGCAACCTACCGAAAGCCTGCTTTGCGGCGTTTTCTCTGTCACGCTATAGGCTTGTTTGAGACTGCATGGTCCGTTTATGACTTGCATAGAGACTCGGTGCTCGTCCTCCCCATCTTCTACCTGGCTTACCATAACGGCCTTGCCTCGCTCATGATCGTCTCCCATACTTGCGTGCTTAATGTAATCCTGTGATGCAAGCACTGGCTCGCAACCATTTGCCCTCTTTAGGATACCAAACACCCACTGAGCTTTCTCTTAACGGAGAATAGTTTTTCCCTGTGGAATCCGGCACCTCGCAGTTTTGAATGTCAAGCAGGCTTCACGTAGGCGATTTAGCAGTGGATAACATAGCTCCAGTCAACGCGTTCCTGCTGTATAATCATAACTAATACCTGTTCTTTGCTTGGCCTCAATCCTTGTCTCATCTAGCGATTCTTGTGTGTCTCGCAAAGCTTCCTCAATGTGAAGCCGGCCCTTCGCTATGACTCGAAGTTTTCAGGAGTGACTCGTTGTAGCTTCACTAACGCTACCGCTTAGTCTTCTGGCTTGCGTAGTTGTTCTTATGTGTTTCATGTCCTCAAAGGTTCCACTGCATCGTGAGAACAATTAGTTGCCCTGACACATGGCTGCTCGGCACATGAACTATGCCATAAGAGCAGCATATCCTCGTGATAGGGCTGAGGCGTGAACTCCGTTTCCCGTGACTAGGAAGACATCTTGGCTGCAGTGTAACGCTTTTTCTTTGAATTATGGCGATATTCTGCGCGTCACTGCCACTCACCTCGCGCTGCATGTATTATAGACTGGAATCCTCATTGCGTTGGGCTATCAAGGCATCAGTACTTATCTCTGGCCTTGTTATGACATCTGACGTGAACGCAACGAATGATTCTGACGACTTGTCTACCCGTTTTATGTCGGGCGATGTCTGCGGCGTTTCTTGCACTTGCGCTGCATTAAGGTCACTGTTGTTACGCATCTGTTGTTATGTTGTGGGAAAAGCAATCGCACTAAATGAATTGTCCTTAAACGATATAAGGTCAAGTCGCGGTCCCGGAATCATTGTGAGATTTTTTTCGGCTATGCCTTTCCGATGTGTGGCTGTACAAGCGCAAGGTTTTGAAAACAAACAAGTTATCTGTCACAATGAGCCAGATTATAACAAAGAAAACAGGGACCTTCTTCAACACACGCTTCATTGGGCAGCTGAAAGCGGCTACAGCTTTTCGTGGCATGCCGTCAACACGGTCTTTGTTTGAAGGGCCGAAGGTGATTGAGCGGCTGCAATTCATGCTCCGAGAAACCTTGGGAAACTGTGCGCTGGTTAGTGCATCATTTTTTTTTCTCATGCCATTTTTTTCGCCACTGCATTCATATTTCATACGTGGATAGCTGTATTTTTGTTAATAACGCATAGTCATAGAGTTAAGCACATCTCAACTTGACACAACGAAAAAAGAAAATATGATCATTAAGAGTATTTCTTTACCCAGGTGAAAACTAAATTTTCATATTGCAATGTTCTCAGAAACATAGTTTGCCTCGAACGAGGATGTGTTTCCTACGGCTGGTGTGAGTGAGTGAGTGAGTGAGTGAAACAACTTTATTTGGTCCACTATAGACGCAAACAAACTCAACGTCACATGGCTAGGCCCACTCGGGGACCACCAGGTGAAACTTGACGGCCCTATCGCTAGCCCTCTGGACTGCCAGGATTTGCGAAGTCTGGTCCTGGGCCCTAATGAGCTTCATAATTTCCTCTTGCGCGAAAGAGGGACCGGCAGAGGCGCAGCTCCACAGGACATGCTAGAAGTCCGCATAATCGCCACACAGAGGGCAGTGCGGGCTTGGGAACCGTTCGGGGTACATTGTGTGCAGCGCCGCGGGGCTCGGGTAAGTGCTTCTTTGCAGAAGTCTGAGAGTGACTGCCAGTGCCCTGCACAGCGAGGAGTGCGGCAAAGGCAGGAGTCTTCTTGACACATAATTATGTTTGCAAATCTCGTTGTACGAGATTTGCAAACCTCGTGCAGCCGAGTGCGCCTCTTCGTTGGGGTTGATCGAGGCACTCTCAATGGTTCCCAGGTGCGCAGGGAACGAGGCCAAAGAGTGGTGTTTGATGTCTTTAGCACTTTGGATGATACTTAGGGCCTAAGGAGCCATCATTCCGATCTCAAAGGCCCTGACAGTGGCCTTAAAATCTGAATAAATTGTGTGATGTACACTGTCCGTCAATGCAGGAACAATAAAAATTTGCTCTGCAGCGCTGGAACTAGAAGTGCGGACTTTAGAATCACAGTCGATAACGATTGAGGAGAAGGCTTATTCTTGAACGTGCGAAGCAGCGTCTACGAAGCATCTCCGGTCTGTGTTCAAGCGCGCACTGTCGAGCAGAGCTTGACCCCTGGCTCGTCTTCGTCCTTCGTTCTAGGTGGGATGCCTATTGCGTGGCATCTCGTGTATGTAAATCTTGGATCTTACGTCGTTGGGCAGCTTCACAGCGTCGAGACTGACGACCGTGGGGTTACGTCCCAGCTTGCCAAGTATGGCTCGGCCCGCTGGGATACCGGAGAGTCTGATAAACTGGGAAAATTCTTGGGCTTCAACGATTTCTTCGAACGTGTTGTGAATTCCCAAATTGACGAGGTCTTTTGTGTGCGTTCGAATGGGAAGGCCGAGGGCAAGCTTGGAGACTCTTCTTATTAGGGCACTGATCTTGTTGCGCTCCGATACGAGCCAGTGGTGCATAGCCCCTGAATAAGCTAGGTGGCATAGCAAGAAGGCGTGGATAATCCGGATCAGATTGTCTTCCCTGATTCCGCGGTACCAGTTGGCGATTCTTCGGATCAGGCTGAGGGCGCTTTCGGTCTTGGAACAAATGCGTTTGAGGGCAGCTCCATTGGCCCCGTTCGACTCGAGAAACATTCCTAGGACTCTGATAGTATCTACCCGACGAACTGGGGAGCCCTTACCGGTGAATAACGCAATGTGGCACTCTGTTGATGGCTTCCAGGACCGGTGAGAACCGCCTCTGGGCCTCTTCTTGTAGAGCAAGAGCTCGGATTTAGCGGACGTGCACCTTAGCCCGGCGGGGATAAAATACCGCTCCGTCACATCGATGGCCTCTTGCAAAGCACCCTCGACCTGACCCTCACATCCGCTGGGGCACCAGATGGTGATGTCGTCCGCGTAGATCGTGTGGTTAATGTTCGGGATTTTGTTCAAGGCCCTCGACAGGTTGATCAGGGACATGTTGAACAGCGTCGGGGAGATCACTGCCCCCTGATGTGTTCTCTTTGGCCCAAGCTGAATTTCGTGGTTCAAAAACTCGTCAATCTTGAGTCTAGGGGACCTCGAGGAAAGGAAGGAGCGCATGAAATGGTACGCCCGTTTGCCGAATTTAATTTCTGTCAGGCTCTTGAGAATAAAGGCCTGCAATATTTTGTCAAAAGCCTTTTCCAGATCCAAGCCCAGAATCGCCTTAGTGTTATAATTTTCTATACGACAATCTTGTGCAAAAATGTGGTGGTGGCGTTTCAATGTTCGTTTCAAGGGACTCGGAATCTCCATGACTTTTGTTGCGCAATCGCACATTAGGAAGTATGAGCTCTTATACCAACACATATGTTTTTTTTTCCTTGTGTTTTCTACGACCCAGCAGGTAGTCATGTATCATATTTCTTTCCATCTTGGACTCTCCTTTAGAATATGTTAATGAATATCAGTATCATGTTGTTTTAGGCGGTGATTTAGAAATCATTTGCTCACTGAAAGCACAATAACGACAGATTTAGAAACTGTAATGATTTCATATTCTTGCAGTAATGTGCTGCTGTCTCCGACCAGGCTGACGGTTAGCTCTGATACACTTTTAGACACTCTTATGACAAATTTTTATGCCGAATAACTTTTATGTGGCATCGTTACTCATGCAGTTATTGACCACTTGGATATATATTATTTTGTATTCTACAAGGGGTTTCTACTAAAATGTAGAGTAAACACCCATCACGTCACCGCATATTAATTTGCCCACGTTAACTAGCTTTAGATATAGCATAGCGGCTGTTTACTGGAATGATGTTTCCTGGAAGGATGATTCAAATTAAGCGTGTGGTAAATTCATAGTACACTTCACACCGATCTATTACCACCTAGGCAGCACACCATCAATGTTCCAATTATGGCCCGATTCTCGCAGAAATTTGTACCGGTCCTGAACCAACGCGGTCATATTGAGAAAGTTCAACCCATCCAATGCCGGCCCAGAGTTAAAGCCAAGATACGACGAAAATTATGCCAATGCGGCAGCCATTGTGTATCTAGCGTAGTACCAGCGTAATCTTTGCCATTATTAATTCCAGCTTTGAGCCAATGCTCTTAGCATGACGAATATCTTAAATACGCTGACTCTAAACAGGCAGTCATTATTGCCGCGAACCTTTTACTAGCGGCCATTTCCTGAGTTAAAGCCGAAGACCTGTTCTGTAGCTTGATCTGGAATTCCTCTATTTTCTCTGTTACCGCTAACTCATTGATCGGCTTCTTATGTACCAGTTTCTTCCGTTCCCTCCTCAAGTCTAGGCTAATTCGAGTTCTTACCATCCTATGGTCACTTCAGCGCACCTTGCTGAGCACATCCACATCTTGTATGATGCCAGGGTTAGCACAGAGTATAAAGTCCATGTCATTTCTAGTCTCGCCATTCTGGCTCCTCCACGTCCACTTTCGGCTAACCCGCTTGCGGAAGAAGGTATTCATTATCCGCATGTTATTCTGTTCCGCAAAGTCTACTAATAGCTCTCCCCTGCTATTCCTCGTGCCTATGCCATAATCCCCCACTGACTTGTCTCCAGCCTGCTTCTTGCCTACCTTGGCATTGACGTCGCCCATCAGTATAGTGTATTTTGTTGTGACTAGCCATCGCCGATTCCACGTCTTCATGGAAGCTTTCGACTTCATGGTCATCATGACTGGTTGTAGGGGCGTAGACCTGTACAACCTTCATTTTGTACCTCTTATTAAGTTTCACAACAAGAGCTGCCACCCCTTCCTTAATTCTTTAGAATTCCTGTATGTTACCAGCTATATTCTTATTAATCAGGAATCCGACTCCTAGTTCTCGTCTCTCCGCTAAGCCCCGGTAGCACAGGACGTGCCCGCTTTTTAGAACTGTATATGCTTCTTTTGGCCTGCTAACTTCACTGAGGCCTATTATATCCCATTTACTGTCCTCTAATTTCTCCAATAGCACTGCTAGACTCACCTCAGTAGATAACGTTCTAGTGTTAAACGTTGCCAGGTTCATATTCCAATGGCGGCCTGTCCGGAGCCAACTACCCCGGTCATGTACTAATTGTGGCCATGTCATCCCTGCAAACTTCTTAATCTCATCCGCCCACCAAACTTTCTGCCGCCCCCTACTACGTTTCCCTTCCCTTGGAATCCAGTCCGCAACCCTTAAGGACCATCGGTTATCTTAACTCCGCATTACATGTCCTGCCCATGCCGATTTCTTTTTCTTGATATCAACTAAGATGTCATTATCTAGCGTTTGTTCCCTCACCCAATCTACTTTATAGGCGGTCTCTAATCGACAAATCGTTGCAGTAAAGAGCAACATAAAGAGAAAAGAGTTGCAACGTTAAGGAAGAAACAAAGCCATGTAAACCCTTAGATCTTTAACAGCAATATACACACAGTCGTGGAACTAAAGCGACAACATAAAGTGCTTCAGTAGCTGTACATATCCTTTAAAGCAGCAGTCTCCTGAAATTTAGTTCATTGAAACAATCTTGCTTGCACAAGTGGCAACCTTTTTTTTTTTATTTGTTGCCTTTGCCTATAAGTATTTCTAACATGCACAAGAATCCGGGGCCACTTGGCTATGTATCTTAAGATGTACGCTTCGCAGTTGGAATGACGACAACAAGCGAACATCTTTCACGATAGCGGTGCGCTGACAAGAACAGACAATACTGCAAGAACTCACGCCACCCAGTAGGTATGCCAGCAATGCATAGAAAGAAAGGGTATAAGGAAAGGGTGAAAGATGAAAACGGCGTAAACACCACACTACCCCCCCTCCCCCTCGCAGGACCTAGACCCACCGCGTTCTTCGGGAGGCAGCGACAAGGGAGACAAGGTAGACAATAGTGACGCCACCGCATTCCCCGGAGCTGCCTGAGCTCAAGGGAATGTATCGTGTAACTGCCTGAGCGCTTCGTGCATAGCACTGACCAGGCTTACGTGGGTCTGCAAGGGAGTTGGGGGGGAGGGGGGGAGGGTTGTAGCACGATATATTAGACCGAAAAAAAAGCGAAAATGCACTGTGCGAAAGACAGGCAAGCACGGGAGTGTGCTGACACGGGCCAGGGCAAACATCCAAGTTTACTACGCATGCACAAACAAGCAAATCTATTGGAATATGAGTATGATTATTGCATGGCCATGCATAAACATTTCTTCGCTGCTAAACAAAGAAATCGACGCTTCACTAACACCGCTCCATCTCGAGGCAATATAAAATGGTTCCATCAGCTCTCTCGCATCAATTATGGTTTCTGCCCAGAAGGTTGACCCTCCAAAGCCGCGAAGCGCTACATGCAAAACGTACAGTGTGCAAGAAAATGCGAAATGCCGTTGTTTCTTGTCGAAAGCTCATGTTTCCTGGCACGATCAATAAAACAGCTGTTAGTTTGTGCGTTACGCAACTTTCCCTGCTTGCTAAGCTTTGCATTGGCTTTTCATTTTAGAGGGCGCATTTCGGTGCGGACAAAGTGCAAAAATGCCCGTGTACCCCCATGCATAGCATGGACGAGAGGGTGTTGGCCCGGACAAGCCCAACTTTCAACTAAATTTTTTTTTCCCATGAAAGGTGTCCATACAATGATCTTAAAACACATGCACGAACAAGCAAATCTATTGGAATAGGAGCGTGATGATGACGTCGCCGCAACCTACCATTCATGAAGCTTTCTTCGCTGCTAACCAAAGAAATCGAAGTTTCACTAATATACGCGCTCCTTCTGGAGGAAATATAGAACTGTTCCATAAGCTCTCTGGCAGTGCGATTCTTCATTCTCCCGAGAATCTTGATCTTCCAACGTCGCCGAGCGCACATGCAAAATCCACAATGCGCAGCGAAATTCGAAATACCATTGCTTCTTATCGAAAGCTCACATTTCCTTGCAGGAGCAATAAAGCAGCGGCTAGTTAGCCGGCTATACGGCTTCCCTTGCTTGGAACGTTGTGCACTGGCTTTTGATTTTAGAGTGCGCATATCGGTGAGTCTGAAGTGCAACAACACATCTGTACCATGCAGGCGTGCACGTGAAAAACATCACTCGATCGTGATTAGGATAAATCCCAAGTCCTCCACTACAACCTACCCCATTATCACATTGTGGTTTGGGCACGTAAAAGAGAAGATTTTAAGTTTTTATTGAGTTTTCTAAAGGTCAGTTAAAGTTAGCACATTGTGCAAGATACATTAAAAAAGAGGAACAAATATTTGCTTACTTCAAGACCTATGTTGTTCCAAGCAAGCCATCTTAGTAACCCATAACCCATGCTGGCAAATCCACATGAATGTCGGTCTGATAATTCCCGCCTTGTTGAATGCCCGTGCTAATATTGTTTGCTGCATCTGCAAACAGGACCAGCGTTGTATCTCCGTCAGAATGGCCCAGGCCATATTCGATCCACGCTGCTCGTCTTTCGCCATCATTGGACAGGGAACCAGAATGGCACAGCCCACTTTGGAACCATGCTGTTAAACTTCGGCCATCATTGCACCAGGAACTGTCAATATGCATCGAACGTTGTCCCGAGGTGACGTGCCGACAGGGCAGTGCTTTCCGTATAAAACATTCTTCTTTGTCCTATAAAACAATCGTTTCAAATACATTGACTTCTAAATGAGGCTGATGGGCTTCAACGCGTGGGCGATTTTGATCTTAGCGCTCTGGGCTTCTGATTTGTTTGTGCAGCTTGAAACTGTGGTTTCTTTCTCTAATGCTGTTTCAGCGAGTTCACCAGCGTTTGGCGGAACCGTACTCGCAACTTTTCACTGTTTTGTCCAATCACGACCTTCGCGCTCTTCCTTGCGACGCAACTCCTGTCTGATTTCTCCAACGTCTTTGCTCCGTGTGTTTATTTCGCCACAAGTTCTTTGCCTCATTACTCCGTCTCTAATAGTCTTCGGCGAAGTATTATTGCGATAGCAATTATATGGATACCCCAAGCGCATTTCTGCAGTTGCCGTCGGCGTCGCCGTGAGGTTCCGTATAAAGTCCCAGTGCGATAACCGTCGCCGCGTGCCCTACGCTGTATGATCGAGTGAAAGCGTGGGAGTAGAGCCGACGATCGGCTGCTCAATCTCGCCCACGGGAATGAGACGAAAGCGGGGAAGAACCGCGCAGTCTTCCGTCGCGAGCGAGGCGCACGTTACAAGGCACCGAGTGGATGGGGAAGAAGGGGAGGGCGATTTCCACTACGGCTACAACTGCGCATGTGGCCGCTGCGCGCGGTCACGTGGCCGTAATTTGAGAGGGATCTGCGTTGGGGACAGAGTCCAGGTGCGACGGTGTATCGCAGCTTTGTGTATACTGCATGTTCTCCGCGCTCACTTTGAGTTGAAGCGATACACGTCACGAATGTCACTTCACTCGCTGCTGCTGCCACGTTTCGTCACACCAGCGTTTTAATAGTTCTTGTTAATTTAGTCAGTATGCCCATGTTTACAAGTTTATACAGCCGGTAGAACTGCTACCCTTACTTCGTATAGCTCCAGACTATTTTGCTATTGTAATCTGCGCTTCGCCTTTCGGGCAAAACTGCGACTTTTTGATCCTCGTCCAACCATATTTACTTTCTGATATGATTATGCAAATAGTGCCAACTGTCATATCTACCTATGGATTTATACAAAACTCCCTACACAACTCCATCAGCTCGGCATTTCTCAACCTTCGCGATTCGAAGGCAAAATGCATGCGACGTTGCTCAAACTTTCAGCTACGCCAAACGTCTTGATGGCCAGACTTGCTGCACGAAGGTCTTTTCGTTCGGAATCAAGCCAGGTCAGTTCAAGGGCCATTTGGCGCTCCAGCTGCGCTTTCCGCTCTTGATCTTTCACGTCGACGTTGAAGCTTTTGATTTTCAGGCATGTCTGTCTGCCTTCCTGCCGATTCCCTCTCTTGAATGATCTCAAGACATTCTGATAGATCGTATTCATCAGCTTCCAACGCAAGAATGGCCTGTATAAACTTTGTTTATTTGAGTGCGTTGGTGACATCCAGGCACAACTCATTCGCAAGCTCCAATTTCGATTTACGCAACCGCTTCACATTCATGCCTTAGTTCAGTGCTGCCCTCTATACTGTACACACTACTGTCTTGACGCGCACATGAAGCAGACGACGATACCTTTTACCCACTTTGTTCCCTACCCTGACGAAAACCTGGCAAAAATCAGTAGAGAAAAGCCATACAGTCACGAAACCTCGCAACCAACAATACTGCGTAGGCCAACCCGACTCATAGTTGCATCTCCCGCAGACAACCAGTGGATTTCGGATCTCTACGCTAGCACAAATTTAAAGACGAAGTAGCATGGCCATGGCGGTGAGGAGCTTCGTCAGCAGAGGGAGGGCCAGGCAGAGATGCTAGACGATCAACGTAACGCGCAACAAGTAGTTTTTAATACATCGCTATGGACAATTCAGCTCTACAAGCTTCGTGACAGAGAGCTTTAAAAGCGCCCTGAGCTTGTGCTGGAGGCTTAAGGCCGTTGGCGGGGGCCTCTTTTAAAGCCTCATCACAATGCCTTCGATGAGGAGAAGAAGGAAGCGAAGGCTCTACCACGCTTGCGGTTTTCACCCCGTACGTGGAGCTAAGTTCAACGGATTTCCCTACCACCACAGGCGCCGCAGAGGGAAGGACACTGATGCGCACCTACCCAAACATCGATACCGCAGGCGACCCCGCACCGAGAACGGATTAATGCGCTCACGAAGCTTAACCGACTCGCTCGCTGCAGGGAGACAAGCCTGATGGCCACACGCAGACATAGGGGAATGGAGCACGCCGTGGGGAAGGAGGCGAGAATGCGCGCACAAACCTAGTGTCTTTTAACCGTTACGGCCATTGCAGCCTCTTAGGCGCTTTTTTTTAGCGGTTGGGGGTGGCTCGGCGTACTTGAAACGTCTGAGCTTTCACCGTGCCTTCGCTGGCGTGACGAAAATTCTTCCATCACTGAGTCAAGGCGAAACGCATTCTAACAGTGTCCAACAAATTCTCATTAAGTTTCGGCAATTAAGGCAATTTTCGTGAAATATTCGAAGCCTAAATTGGAATTTCTTTTGCAGACGGTGCAGCTGACAGTTTTCTCCTACATACATGAAATTATAAGTAAAGAGGCTGTGCGCTTTTCGGGACTCTACATATCTGTATTTCACACAAATCTGAGTACTAACAGTAAAGCACACCATAGCTTAAGCGTTCTCTTAACATTCATAAGCTTGGCACCCTTGACTGCAAGACTTAAAATCTGTATTTCTAACATGTGTGTTTCATGTTATTTCAGGTGCGAAGGAAGAAAATACTTCCCTTTTACAACGTGAAAAAGGGATACTTTTGAAGTAATTATGCATCGCAACTAACCTTTCCGGTCTGACGCAGTGTTTATGTAGCTTTGTGACGCTATAATATAAAGCTATTCCAAAGTTTTCTATTCCAATTCTGCAATCAGCCGTCCGCGATTGGTCAAAAAATTGTCCGGCCGCCCACATTTCCCCTGTCTGTCACCGGACGTCATGAAAACCGCAATAGCTCCTCATCTGACAAGAAGTGTAAGCAGGGATTATGAGGGATTAGGCAGAACAAAAGAAAAATAATAATTTCTGATTTGACGCATTGTCGTCGTTTGCCCTCTGCTATTCGTCAAAAGGTTTCGGGCTACTTCCACTTCGCCTTTCTGTAACGCCACGTCACTAAACCTGGAAAGCTCACCGCGTCAAAGTGACGTATACGCGTTAAAGATGCATTAATATGCCGAACAAAACTCGTGAAAAACCTCAATCTGCAAATACTGCATCCTCAGTATTAGTTTTCTCGTGCATGTGTTTGGCCTGCCATAGGATCGTGGCTTGTTTTTACAAAGTATGATTTATTTATTTATTCAGGGCCCTCAACAACCACACCCAATATTGCAGGGGCCATAAGAGGACGTAGTAGAAAACACCGTAATAAGTTCAATGAGTTGGTGTTCTTTATTGCAGCGAAAAGTTGTGCGCACAGTTGCATTGCGTGCCATATTTTTTCATTCTACCATATTGAAAAGCGGCTACTTCCACTCCCGCACAGAAGGGAACCTGCGACCTCAACCTCTGCAAGAAAGCAGCCTCTAAGAAATCTTAATAAGTACTTCACAGCCACGTAGGTTTCTCCATAGCACCTTATGATAACGTGTAATGAATGTTAGTGGGTTCTCTGCCTACCTGAAGCGTTCACGGAACAAACTTTATTTCATCTACATCTTAGTGTAGTCGCATCACTAACGCGAAATTTGTTGCTACTCTCATTCGAAGCAGCCGCGCTATTACTCTTATCTATAACATTTCTCACGACACTTTTCGTGCCGCGCACAAGTGATAGCAGAACCGGGCGCCGAAAAGGGGGCCGCGCTGCAACCTCGACTGCACTCAAGTCATTCTTGTAGTAAGTACCCCGCCTGGAAACATCGGCAGAGAATGCTGAGCTTCGGCATTACCATAAGCCCGACCACGTTATCTCGGACAACATCGGTCGTCGTATCACTCGAAGATGCGGCTGCATTACCAGCGAAAATATGGAAGCAGCATACGCAGCACGAAGTGCAGTCCTTCGGTGATTAAGGAGGCATAGTAACGCCTCAGAGGGATGGAACCAATGAACTGCCATTCTCGGCCCCCAAGACAACAACTACAGTAGGAGCTGCAGCATATGTCGCAGTCTGCAGCATACGGTAGGGAGACATGCACCATGGGAATTATGCATGCTCGAATCGCCAAATCAACCGGCTTGTTTCCAACGAAGCTGCATTGCTGCGTGTTTTTGCCTCTATCCTCTAGGTGTTCTTTGCTGGTGCGCGCTGTGTTAGGGAAACGAATGGGTAGCGACTAGTTTCTTTCAACGAACGTCGGCGTCTACGTCTTCGTAACTAATATGTTCAGTGAAAGTGGCGGACAGTGCATTAGTGGCGGCAACCGCCTGGATAAAGAGAGCCGAAATGACGATGACGCGAGTTTTCTGGCGGACAACGAATAAACGCGTTTCTCTATTGCTGGAATGTAGCATATTTGCGCCAGTTGTTGTAAAGCTAAAATCAGTGGCATCCAAAAGCTGCCAAGGAAGTGTAAATGAAACAAATTCCAAAGTGCTTTGTCGTAGTCCACCAGCACGCCTAGTGTATGCACATAGTGCTAAGTGAAGCCCATATGGAGAAAAACGGTATGTAGTGTTCATTTCTTTTTTTTAGTTCCTATTTCTCCGCATTTAAAATTAGGAGAAATTCGTCTTTACTCTATTTGCAGTCGCATCTAGTCAGAGTATATAGGCCAAGGACTGTCTGGAATTGTGTTTATTCGACAAAGCAAGTTTACTACCTAACATAATGAGCGTTGTTTCGTTTAATGAATATTGACGCGAGAATTGCGAGAACAAAAAGACGACCGCCACATCCCAACGGCGTTTCAAAAAGCCGCCACACCGCAAGCGCCAAGCAAAGCACCGCAATGCAACGCTAGACCGGTGTTCACCGACCAACGGCTCGTGCGCTAAAATTGGACGACTGGCATGCGACAGGAGGCGAAAAAGAGGAGAACAACGTTCGAAGAAGCGAAGCTCGAGGGTCGTTTTTGTTGAGTGTACAGCCGCTTTTTGTTGACGGGCACAGGTTCGCCCAGAAGAAACTAGTTTTCGTAGAAACGGCTGTCGTAACTGTTGGTTTCATATCTTGGGGAGGTGCTGGGTATGATTCTAAGTCCCACACACGCCAGGGAAGGTAGCCCGGATCCCCGAAGTTTGGAGCCAACAGAATTAACGCCTGTCCACCAACGCACGAGCCACCGCATACGAGGTGAGGCCCCCGAGCTTGGTCCTCTCGCCGATTCTCCAAAGCCACGGTGACCGTCAGCCTAGGTACCAGTGCGATGGCTACTCAAGTAACCTCTCCTCACGTCGTCGCTGACTGACCCCGGACGCCGGAATCCTTTCACGGAGATACATTCGAGGATGCCGAGGGCTGACTCGAAAACTTCAAGCGTGTCGCCAGATGTAACGGTTGGGACGAAATTCCGGTATGTCTATTTCGCGCTGGAGGAATCTGCACGCACGTGATTTCAAAACCACGAATCCTCGTAATCAACGTGGAAAGACTTCCGATGAGAGCTGCTTTCTACGTAACAGAGCACGGACCGCAGAGACAGGGCAGAAGCCACTCTTCAGGCGATGAACCAGCGGAACAACGAAAGTGTGACCATGTACATTAAAGACATGACCCACCTCTTCCGCCGCGCCGACCCAAACATGGCCGAGGACCTAATGACCTAATGCGCGGTGTGAAACAGGAGCTCTTTGCCGGCCTGGTTCGTAATCCGCCCCGCACTGTAGCCGAATTTCGATCAGAGGCGACGACGATGGAAAAGACATTGCAGCAGCGTGCGATGCAGTACAACAGAGATGTAAGCGTCGCGTCATTTGACGTGGGGTCAGGAGCCCTCCCCAGCAACAGGGACATCGTACGTGAAATGGTGAGATCCGTCGTAAGGGAAGAGATGCACAAACTGCAGCTGGACCAAAGCCCTCCTACGGTGTCTTCACATGTCCATGTCACACGCGAAGAAGTCAGGCAAGTAATTAGTGAGCCACAGCCTGAGGTATGGCCCCGCGCACAAGCAGAGCGTCAGCCGCGGATACACCCAAGTTTTACGTCAGGACCTAGGACGCACCGACTTTGGACGAAAGGCCACAATACCCCATGTACTTCCTCGCAATGTGCCGCTTATGGCAGAAGGAACACCACGTAAAAGCGATGTATGGCGCACTGCAGACCGGTGGCGTCCCCTCTGCTACCACTGTAGAGAAGCTGGTCACCTATACCGGGAATGCCAGTATCGCCGAGTAGGACTGTGGCTTCTCTGTGAATGCGCCTTGCCCTCGAAGCGGTGAGCGCCCTTATGAAATTGAAGTATTTTTTTTTCTACGCTCAAAATCATTAGGAACCCCCAGCAACATGAACCTCAATCGGCAGCGCCTATGCGTTATAGGTCGCCCAGTCCGCGCACCTCTTCCATTTCACCGAGGCGTCGCTCACAGATTCCGCGACGAGAAAACTAGTGCCAGCGACCTGTGGAGGCAAGGCCCGGAACATCGAAGGCCCTCCATCGCCAATCGGACAAGACACCAGCAGTGATGAAACGACGAACAAGTGAAGGTGATGACGCCGTTATTTCTGAGTTGCGCGTCATCATCATCGACTTCGAAGTGACTGCGTTGATAGACACTGGTGCGGACTATTCAGTTATAAGCAGTGTACTCGCCACAAAATTGGAAAAGGTATTGACCCATTGGACCGGATCTCGAATACGTACAGCGGGGGGACACTTAGTCGACCCCGTAGGAATGTGCACAGCAAGAATCGGAATTAGAGGCTTTACATATGTCAGCAGCGTTAGTGTTCTCCCTGAGTGTTCCCGTGATCTGATACTGGCATTGACTTCTTGCAAACGAATGGCACAATTATCGACTTGCACGAACCACGCGTGTTGGTTTCTACAGAAAATGCTGTTACAATTTCTGATATAGAACAGCCACATATTTCCTCTCTCTGTATTGTGGATGAACACGTGACGGTGCCGGCACGGGGCAGCGTGACTGTCGCTGTAAGGAGCAACGTATTTCGTGACTATGAGGGACTTGAAGACGGAAATATCGGGCTGCTACTGGAAAAGCAAATATGCATGGCAAGATGCATAGTTCACCTGCCTAACGGATGTGCGGATGTGCGCAACACGTGGCGAAGGGAACAGCCATAGCGTCTGTTCATGACTATACACAACTTGCGGATGTGTCAACCCCCGATGCAGCGTCGCCAGCTTCTGTCACGTTAGACAGCGTCCTTACTTCTATCAACATTGACCGAGAGCTGTCTTCACTATAAAGAGATAAGATTGTGAGCTTGGTCACAGAGTTTGCTAAATGCTTTCCGACTTCATCGAAAGTGCGTCGTACTCCCGTCGCAAAACACCGCATTGTGGTCGAAGAACCTGCAAGACCAGTACGCAACATCTGTACCGAGTTGCTCCAAAAGAAAGAGAAGCGATAAGAAGTCAAGCACAGGAAATGTTCAAGGACGATGTAATACAGCCATTGAATAGCTCGTGGGCATCTACGGTAGTCCTGATTAAAAAGAAGGACAACACCCTGAGATTTTGTGTTGATTACAGGTAACTCAACTTCGTCATGAAGCGGGATGTTTACCCACTCCCGCGCATCGACGACACCTGGGACATACTACGCAATGCTTACTTCTTCTCTTCTTTGTATATCAAAAGCGGATACTCGCAGATAGAAGTGGACGAGCGAGATGGCGAAAAAACGGCATTTGTTAGACCGGATGGCCTATACCAGTTTAAGGTCTTCTATTTGGTTTCTGTTCTGCACCCGCCGTGCACCTTCCAGCGGGTGATGGACACTGTTCTCTCCGGACTGAAATGACAGTCGTGCCTCGTCTACCTTGATGAGGTGGTGGTCTTCTACACTACATTCGAGCAGCACGTGCAGTGACTGAGAGCAGTTCTGGATGCTATTTGCACGGCGCGATTGACCATAAAACCTCAACAATGCCACTTCGGCTTTCGCGAGCTCCGCTTTCTCGGACACAATGTCTGTGCTGAAGGCATCCGCCCCGATCCTAAGAAGATCACGGCAGTAGAGATGCTTCCAAAGCCAAGAGACGAAAAAGCTCTTAGACGTTTCCTGCGAATGTGTGCCTACTACAGGCGTTTCGTAGAAAACGTTTATACGATTGCCAAACCCCTCACGCGACTGACAAAAGATGTCCCTTTTGCGTGGGAGAAAGAACAAGAAGACGCCTTCTCTGAGCTACGACGGCGTTTGCAGAGTTCTCATATACTTGCCCTTTTTGATGAAAATGCCGAAACGGACATCCACACCTACGCGAGTAACGTTGGTCTCGGTGCCATACTTATTCAGTGGCAGAATGGAGCAGAAAAAGTCATTGCGTACGCAAGCCGTACCTTATCGAAAGCCGAGATATATTACTAAGCTACAGAAAAGGAATGGCAGACAGTTATATGGGCCATCATTAAGTTCCGGCCATACTTATAAGGCAGACCGTTTCGAGCCATCAGCGACCATCAATCATTGCGCTGGCTGGCGAATCTCAAGGACCATTCGGGAACGCTCGCTACAGGGAGTTTGCGTCTACAGGAGTATGACATCACGGTCGTTTACAAGTCCGGTCTCAAGCACAATGATGCTGATTGCTTATCACGCGCACCAATCGAAGCTACGCCACCTGAATACGAGCAAGATTTCCCATTTCTTGGGGCTGGGAATACGACGTAAATGGCTCTTCATGAGCGTACTGCTGCGGAATTACTCCTGCTCATCGAGTACCTGGAGGATCGGCTAGTGAAAGTGCCTAGAGTTTCTGTCCGTGGATTGTGTTCGTATGTCCTCCGGAACAACGTCCTCTACAAACGAAACTTCGAGCACAGTGGTGAGATGTTTCTACGTCTCGTACCATCATCGTTGCGAGTTGAGATCTTAGAAACTTGCCATAATGATCCTGCAGCTGGCCACTTAGGCGTTAGTAGGACTCTGGCGAGAATCCGCCAGAAATATTCCTGGCCGAAGTTGATGAATTCAGTGCAGCACTATGTCAAATCGAGCCGAGATTGTCAAAGACGCAAAACACCGCCACTCAAACCAGCAGGTTTTCTGCAACCGATACAGCCACCAGCAACGCCATTTGAGCACATAGGAGTAGATTTACTTGGACCATTTCCAGTTTCAACCTCAGGAAAGCGGTGAATTGTGGTAGCAACTGATAATCTGACCTGGTGCTGAGATCTGGTGGTTTTACAAAAAGAACTGACATTGAAGTGGCTCAGTTTTTTGTCACTCACATAGTGCTACACCTAAGGTACTCATAACTGACAAAGTAACAGCTTTTATGGCCAGTTTGATGCAGTCGGTTATGAAACTAACACATAATGCTCATAGAAAAGTCACAGCGTACCATCCGCAAACAAACGGCTTGACTGAACGGCTCAATAGAACGCTGGTTGACATGATACCAATGTACGTGGACATCGAGCGTCAGACATGGGAGAGTATTCTACCATATACTACCTTTGCGTATAACACTGCAGTAAAAGAGACGACACATTTCACACCATTTGAACTTGTCTAAGTTCGGACAGTAACAACGACACTAGACGCGATGTTACCTGTAAAGAACAGCAGCGAAGACGACCCTAACGTTAGTGAGTACATAGAAAGGGCAGAAGACGCACGGCAGTTGGCAAGGCACCCTATCGTACAACAGCAATACGTCGACGCAAATTGACGCAACCTAGGGCGAAGAGAGGTACAGTACAACTCCGGAGACAAAGTGTGGGCATGGACGCCTATACGTACGCCCGGTCTTTCGGAGACGTTACTGCACCGTTACTTTGGCCCCTACAGAATACTTCGCCGGCTAATTCCCTTAAATTACGAGGTAATTCCTGAAGGCCAAGTGTGCTCCACATGACGCAGGACTCTCCCAGAGGTCGTACACGTAGTACGAATGAAGCCTTCCTATGAAAGGCATTGAATAACAGAATTTGCACATATACGATCAAGCCTAGCACCGGCTATCCTCTCACCACAGTCCTTTTAAAGCAGTTGGCCTCTCTAGGCCTTTCCCAGGCATCGGGACGATGCTTCTTCAGAGGGGGCTAATGCCGCCAGCATCGCGAGAACAAAAAGACGACCGCCACATCCCAGTGGCGTTTCACAGAGCCGCCACACCACAAGCGCCAAGCAAAGCACCCCAAGGCAATGCTGGGCCGGGGCTGACAGACCGACGGCTCGTGGGTGAGAATCGGACGACTGGCACGCGACGGGAGGCGAAAAAGAGGAGAACGGCGTTCGAAGAAGCGAAGCTCGAGGGACGTTGTTGTTGTCTACAGTCGGTTCTTGCTGACGGGCACAGCTTCGCCCAGAATAAACTAGTTTTCACAGAAACGGCTGTCTTAACTGCTGGTTACAATATGTGTTCTGTGGGGAGGCCGATACGTTTTGCAACCCCTGCAACTCCACCGGTCTTGTCGCAATTTCTTTCTTTTTTTTCAGACATTTAACAATAGGTTTCTTCCTGACCAGAGAAGACGTCACCCCAATACATTATTTCACAAATATTATGTTGATGACACTACACAGATAGGATGCGCAATTTTACGCTTATGGACTAATTCGCCTATTTTACTGCAGCATTCGCCTTCATTTACCGCTAAATTTTCTTTTAAATGTGCAGGAACCAACTAGCTGAGCATGAAACAATCTGGAAGGGCCAATAAAGAGATGCACAAACTCGTAGAAATGAATTCAGTGCTGAAGTATGCAGTGCCATTTCTATTTATTTTGGTCTTACGAGCGCAACATTAGGCGTCCGATATATTGGACAACAAGCCTGTACTAACCATTTCCAGGCCGAGGGAACACTTGTATGCGTGCGTCCACTGTACTGTATAGAAAACCAAGTAATTCCTGCATATGCGTTACTTTACCACTCAAGCGATTTCCCGCTATTCAAAAGACCGACCAAGAATAAGTGCTGCGACTGCCGACCGTATCCTCTAAATCATGTCTGAAATCGACCCGTCGGGACTGTCCGCCCCTCAGGACAGCTATGATAAAACCATTGAGTATGTTCGCCCAGTTCCCATAGCTGAGCTCTGGGGACGCTAGGAACGATAGTGATGGCGATGGAAAGGCGACTATTATGTAGCATGGAGAATCGAAAAAGCTTTCCATGTGGACGGTAATTCAAAGGTGAGACTTGGGCTTTACTCGCAAGCTAACGAGACGCCATCGTAATAGCCGTACATTTAGCTTGGGTGTAGTATACTGCCTTAGTGTTGTTTTTTTTTCTGTGTGGTGAAATGTTTTCATCAATATCTGTTTTTGCAGAAGAAGACAAAGACTGTTATTTTCCAGCCACCGAAGCTGACCTGATGATTCCCAGCGGTGCTAGATCTAGTACATGAACAGAGCGGCGGTTATATTGCCTTCAGGCTGAAAGAAAGACTGCTGAGGAAAAAAAAAACAACTTATGATCGGAGTAGGCTGCGGCAATGTTGAAATCGCGATTGTTTTAAACACCTTATTTGTTTTTACATTTCACATTTCCAATTTACATCTTCAATGGAAGAGCAGACCTCAGAACGTTAGCACTTATTAATTGAACTGTTTTTTATTCCAAAAGTTCCACATTCGGTAACGTTCTCCTTTTCGCATTTCTGCTCACGCTCAGCTACCATTTTTTTAAGCTTTCCGCATAAACAAGGATGCTTGAAACGCGCTTGTCTCGCGCATGCAAACTAAAGTTAGCAAACGATACCTAAACAAAAGCAGAAAGCGCTCAGCGAAGATTGCACATGAGGCTGAAAAAATATTGACACTCCACTCACGTCCAATCCGCACATTTGAAACGGTCACGGGCATAACCTCGGGTTTTCCAAGCACGCATGCAGAGACAATCGTGTTCGAACGGACAGAAATATACCACGGACTGGCACTCGGCTTTCTCTGGGGGCAATACCCTTTGGAAGGAAGCCTGCCTCTTCATAATGACGCAGAAACCTTAAAGCGTACAAAAACAAAATAAAGGATGTTTGGGCCACTCCCATGGCGGCCACTTCCCATGTGTTGTTGCGATGCACCAACTAGGGGGAGATTAGGCAGTGTGGCTGCTTCGTCACCATGACAGAGTCTATAGACTCAGCCGCTGCGTTGGAAAAAAAGGCGAAATTATGTCATAGTGATAGCAATGTAAGCGGCGTTTTGAACAATTGGAAATAAATGGGAACAAATTTCAACCCTACAAATGGTATACCATACGAGCAGAAATCACGACTTCTTTCAGGCGATAAAAAAAATTACTCATACTGTTATTTACACCTCAGGAGACGCTGGGCTAAGGTTGACCAGCCTACTCTGATCTTGTCATTTGACAGAGAGCGCAAAAGGATGAAAGTGTTGCGATTTTGTATAAGAACGCGAAAGAAACAGGGTGATATAGGTTCTAAATTTCAAACACAAACGCGTTAACGCAAATTCCGAAAACATACGTTCCTGAAAAGTTAGCGAATAGAAATGTCACCGTCGAGGAGCAGCCTCGGTCAATACCATACGGGCTAGCTAGCGCCTTCTGCATTTATTTACCTCGGTCGTGTGGCCTGGGTCCCGTAGTAGTCCGTACATTTCAGGTCTCTAGATATCAAGCATGAGACTTCTTTACATTCCCGAAAGTGTTAGACGTACACTAACTCCTTTAGTCACCGTGTAATGTGAGCTTTGTCATCGCAGGCAACCTTATCCGTACACTTTTGACAAATACTGCACACATCTCGGCCCCCGTGAGGGCCACATTCCGGACACAACATTCGCAAACACGCAACACAAAAACCTTTCAAACCCGGTAGCAAATTGTATTGAAGTAACTTGAACAGGAAAAAATAAGTTAAACACACGAGGAAAGTGCTTAATGCATTTGGCATGATAATCAGATTTATTCTTATGATGATGTTTGTGACTCCTTAACGAGTTCCACTAATGGGCGCGCTACGGTGTTTTGTTGCATTCCTGATGACCATGCACCGAAAAAGTTTTCCTAACGATGGCGGCCTCCTAAGTTGAGCGCGTATCCTCGTCAGGCTGAAAGAAAATTATTACTTGTAACCGTATATCGCTAAACGTAATTGCCTCAAGACGAACAAGATTCGTCGAATAAGATACACAACAAGCAATGTTATTCTTAGTTATCGTTTCTGGTTTCAGCGACGAAAGAACGCTGTAGTGAGTACTTATAAAATAACGCAGTTTACAAGATTCTATGTATTTCATTTAACCTCAGTGGAGGCAGGCACCCTCTTCTTTTGCAAAACGCTACTTGAAAAAGAAGCGCATTTGTTTACGAAAGGCCCCAGCAGGACCCGTTTAAGTTAGAAGCGCTGGTTTGCGAAAGGCCGCAGCAGCCGAACGCAGAAAACGAATTTTTTTTTAGTTTCGGCACTACTCTCATTTTCCATCCGGAGATTCTTCAGCGCAGCTGAGTGCGCCTTCGTAGTTCCCGACAGCCAGAACTCCACCCGCCGATATTAAATTAAGCGTTCTCAAATGCTGATCGATCTATCTCTTCTTCACGTCTCAATTTCCGTCGTTCTACTTTTTTTACGTGTAACCTCGACTATTTTCTCCCGGCCGAGATCGTTTCGAACACTCTATTCGTCTGATCGCCTAGCAGAACTGAATGCTGTGGGGAGGGCACCCTTGGCTGGGAAGAGCGGCAGAAAATGTGTTAAACGAAGCGCGATACGCCCATCATTCTCGAATGGTTCTGTCAGAGGCAGACTGCGTTGTAGATCTACGTACAGCACACGGAGTTTTAAACGACTCTCCAACAGGGCAGGGGCTGTTCGGTCCATGTTTGAAATCCTACAGAAGGAAAGTAAATTGGATACGTTTTCTATCAGCGTTTCCAAGATCACCGAGTTCTGTCTGTGATGCCGATAGCGGTTGCGGATCCTTGCAGTGCTCATGCTGCGTCTACTGCAGGGCATGAACTGAACAAATTCACTGGTGGTAGCGCGGGCTTGTATCTACATAGTTATAGTTTTTTTTTTCATTCGTTCTGTGTGTCCACGTAATGCGACGAGTAAGGTTTGCTTCTGATTGCATTCTTTTACCAAATGCACTCACTCATAATTCATGCATAGTCGTCATTTCGCCGTATGGAATATATATATAGCTTATTTATACTGTTAGTTAAAGTTTTCTTATTTTGCGTATCGCGTACCACTACAGCGTTGGCCGTTAGGGCGCGTTTCAATGTGAAGATTATTTTTAAAACAGATACTCGCCGCGATATGCAATAACCTCGACGCTAAAAAATATGCATTGGTTAAATGAAAGCCGATGTAGAGAGAGAATTTATTTGAAAGAAGGCACAGATGTAAGCCTGAGCTAACGCACTCTAGCCTGCTACTCTGCATAGGGGAAGGGGAACGGGGACATTAAGGTATGGTGAGGGATGATGCCGACACAGAAATAGGGATGCACAACGGGGAAGGCAAGTTCAGCATTCTGATAATAAGCATTCAGAAATCTCATCCATGAAGCTGCTACCGGGTTTAGTATCTTGTCCGTAGTCGCCAGTTCAAATGAAGCTAGCGGTAGATACACTAAGACAAAGCTCGTGTTTGGGCATCCCCTGCGCTAGCAGCACAGGCGTCAAGCAAAAGCTTTAAAGCATGTAAAGAGCAGCGATAAGCGGCTCCAGTACGGCAAGCACCTGCAGGGCACTTTTACCAGCCGGATTCTGGCGACCACCGAGAGTCACGCGCATCGACTCTACCAAGTTCTTCAGCGTTTTCTGAACGCTTTCATTCTCATTGTGTCCATCTCCTCGCTTGCTCGTAGTGTGACTGGTTTCATTGGCCCTATCATAATTCGCTTCATGGCGCAGAGGACCAACAGGACCCGCTTTCATGGCCGTGGGTCTAGAGGGCAGCAAAGGCCATTCCGTGTCCGTATCAGCGGGTGGAGGTGAACATTCGCAGCGTGCTCTCATCGGCCTTGAATTAGGAGTAGGCGCGGTTACCGTCCTCGATGCACGTACCGGCAGAGGTGGTTGTGGCCCATGCGCCCGGCTTTGTAGTTCTTCTGAAATTGCAGTGTGGAGCTGTCAGTGAACTCATATTGAAAGATGTATTCACAAAAAATAAGCTCAGTTTCGAGTATAAATAATAATCGAAAACATCCTAATTAGCATTCAGAAGTTAAAGAAGACGACGCGTGTTTCGTGGCTGCCGCTCGCATCATTAACAAATTGCTCTTTCTATAAAAGATGAGATTGAACGGGACCATGGTCGTGAACTGCCATGGCTTTTCTTTTCAGTAATATCATCATCATCCGCTTCGTAACCGTGATAAATTTTTCGGTACTATAATAACGGACCTCAGTAGAAAACAGAAAAAAATGTTGACGCTTGTTTTCGTGTCAAAATATGCACTGTTCTAAATGCCGGGCAATGAGAAAACACATATCAACGCAGCAGCATTTGGACAGTCGTTTTTTTTTTCATAGTAGTTTAGTGAGCACTAGCCTAAGCACATAAAACTAAACTTTCAGGAAAAAAGAATGTGTTAAAATAAATGTAACCGAACCCCGGAAAGAATGGATGGACAGGCAGACGACGCAACAGACTTTTCTATTTTTTTTTTTTGTTCCCTTCGATCACCAACTTGAGCGCGAGACAATAGACACACTTTACTCGGAGTACGGAGCATCGCCTACTTGAAACACACTGCGAAGGCGGCATAGTTTCTCTGGAGTAGAGCGCCGCGCCGACTGCGGGGCCTTCTACGCAATCATACATGAAGTTTCCATGCATCGCTTGACAACGAGCCTAAGGACATAGCTTTCTTTCTGCAGATGCGCGAACCACCATACTTTCGGAAAATCTGCACCGGAAACGCCAAAACCTATGACGCACACTATGACGCACACTGCAGGCTCACTATAACGCAATAAACAATTGCCAAATGAACATAAGGGAACGCTTTTTTTGGTGAAAGAATAATGCTCAGAGCAGCACTTTTTGCAACCACAGCATCCATTTCACGTTTTCGTGGCAGCGGTTTTCTTCGACCGCAACGATGACACTAATTTTCTTCTCCCGTATTCGCTTCGCAGCTGTGAAGGCCTATGCAAATATATTTCTATAAGCACTATTCGTCGAACGAAAGCCAGAAAATCGCGACTCATTGTGAACACTCAGCCTTTTAAAGGCGCCAACTCCATACGACTGCTAAAGAACCTCGATAGACTGCACTAGAAAGAATTTACGATGCTCTTGCGTTAGCGAACACTTACTCAAAGAAGTACTTTCTCCACGGAACAAGTGGCTGCGTCCGTCAATATCAGTGGGCGTATAATTTATACATTGAGAGGCATAGCAAAGATTCTTGAGGCCCGTAATCCGCAGATGAGTACAGCGACGTAGCGTTAACGTAAACATACCACTTATATAAGTGCAGAAGCGCTTTAATGTTTTCGAGCTGCAATAGCGGAAGGACGCCCATTAGCGGTGCAATAAATGGCTGCATTTGCGCTCGAATTCGAAAGGAATTACATCAACCAACTTCTCGTTTCGTCTTGCGTAACGAAAAGTCAAAACGACCCATTTTACTGCGAAGACGCCCTTCTGGCTGAAAACTCACGCGCGTGCGCATGCGCACACACACAAAGGTGCGTCTGCGCATGCGTGCACATACATGCGCTACTAAGCCTCCCTCATACACGGGAAGGTCGCGACGCAGCAAGTGTCCATAATTATCTCACGAGTTTAGAGATTCTAGTGATGAGAGTTTAAATATCGACGTCGATGATCTCTTGCTGGTTTTTCCTACCGGTTAAGAGCGCCGTCAAAATTTAGTACGAATGACAAAAAAACATATAGTCCTGTCCATTAGTGAGCTCATTTCATCATATACAATGCTTTAATGCCACCCGTGCGCGTTCCGGAACAGCCTGCTGTTCGTTTTTTTTCTTGCAATTTATTTGGTATGTTGTTTCCTCCTAGAGCCCACGAGAAAAAATGCGCTCGCTTCCGTTGCATAAACAGAGCAGCGTAGTCGTTGGCCATTGCAGAGATTTCATTTTCAATCCCTTGAGGTCTCTTATATAAACTTCCGGTGCACGATGCTTCTTCCTTTATAAACACTGCTTTTCTACACATATTAGCTTGCCCTTGGTATATGAAAATGCTGCGCCCGTTTTCTCTCGCTAGAGGTCGTCTGTAGAAACGCGTCATGCCTTTGGTAATACCACGGTGTCTTTTGATATGCTAAAGAACGGAGCCAGATGGGCAGGATTAATGAAGAACGATTTAATGCGCAATTGTCCTTGGCATTTTTCCGGTTCTCTTGTGGGCGCATTTTTTCTATCAGAGCCGCATAATGAGGTACAGGAGGTTTCGAATGAATGCAGACAGTATATACAAGCAAGCGCACATTATTAATCGTTGGCTTTCGCGTAGAGAGAGACAATTCCGAGGAAATATGAAGCACCGCCTTTTCTTAGTTGTTGTCGGCAACGCTCTCTTTCGTAGCTCCATAGCTATGCCGCACTCCGCAAAACAACAAGACGCCCTCGCACGTCGCCTAACATGCTTCCGTGGGGCTGTTACAATAGCTGACCGACTGAGGAAACCATGAACTGGACCCCAAATGACAGCGTGGTATAAACGATACTAACGAAGACAGCAATAATCTTTTGTAACTACCTTAGTGTCTATGGCTGCGTGCTGTTCAGCACGAGGTCACGGTTTTAATGCCGGCCACGGTGCTCGCATTTCAATCGCGGCGAAAAGCAAGAACGCTTGTTTACGCGTTGGATTATGTGCGCGCTTAAAAAAAACACCAAGTGGTAGAAATTAATACGGACAAGCCTCAGAACACACACCAATATAAGGCAAACCTCATAATCTGATTGTGATTCTGGCTCATAAGGCGCAAGAATGAGATTTTTTACTCATTCATAGCTACTTTGCTTTGTCAGATGTTACCCGCTTGGATGATTAAGTTGACGAGGAAAACCGCTTCCCGGTGCTGGTACGAAAATTTGAAACTATTTCATGTCTCTGCGTGATTATGGAGCAGTTTCATTAGTCACGCTGCCATAACGAATCCTTGCTTCCGTACGGCACCACAGAAAGACACGAGTACGTAATTAACAATCCGAGAGACGCTTCTGTCTCGCACTTGTAACTTCGTATAAAATGTGCTCCCCACCGGTTACTAACTGTACACATCTACCAAACCGCTTTATTGTGGTAGCAAAGCAGGGTCACTAGAGAAGTTCTAGCAAAATAATATAGCGCTAATGTCTTCTTTAAGAAACAGAACGATGTCAAAAAGTGTTTTCAACTTGTAGCGCACAATTTGTAGTACAGTAAATGGTGAATATTCTTGTTTTTACACCTTTTTAACCCCCTCAAAGCTCACGCCCACGGTGCTGCCTTGTTTCTTTTTTAAAACGTTTTTACTTTATCGTGTGTAACCTCCGGTTGCACTAAGATACCGCTATTTTAAAGTGGGTTCTTTGATTTAGTTCATTTCGTACGCTTTTCGTTGAAACATGCATTGATAAAAGTCCCTCATTTTAGTCCTGCTATAACGACGTTTTAATTGGCAGCACCTGCACCTTCGACTGGGATAGGAGCAAAGAATGGCTATAGCGCAGATGTTCTTTGGGGACAAGACGTTTTCACCTGCTCATCGTATTCTATCTTGCATGCCAGATCATGGGACTTTAGCTGACGGTCGCATTACCGGAGGGCTCTACTTTACACGGCTTACATTAGGCGAGAGAATGGCGTCCGTGTGACTAGTCCCTGCATTATTTTAAATATTAGAACCATGGTGACATGACATGCATAGCCTGCTACGGCTTAATGATGTGTTCAAACGGTAACTTAGCGCAAATAATTGAGAAAGGAGCTTGTGCGGCTCCTTACTTGATTTAAGAATTGAAGTTCCGTAGCACACTGGAATTCCTTATGTTCAGTTTTAGCACATAACACCGTTTCAGCTCTCTCGAAATAATGCAACGATGCAGTAACAGTGAAGCAAGGGTACCTTGCTTACTATTACAGCAATTTCAAGAATGTTAAAAAAAACTGATTGTGCAAGAAAGGTGTATGTTGAGGGAGTTCACAGCAAACAACACGAGAATTTTATGGTTTTATGACACTTTGACTGCTTATTTTGTATGTCCTTTTTTTATCTTACTATGTGTGTGCTAAACCTGTAACTTCTTCATCGTGCTTGTGACTACTTCCAATATGAGGAATCATTCGAATGCGGTCAACGTTGAATATAGCTTGGCTTCAGGACTACAGACTTTTCAATGGATTATATCCGTTGCATCAATAGGGTAATTGACAAATCTGTGGTGTAAATACATGCTCTCCTTATGGATTTCGCAGAATAAGAACACGCATTTGATTCATCAGAAATACCAGCATTCATGGAGGTATTGCACCACACAAGAGTACACAAAGCTTGCGTGAATGTCACAGCAAATATGTACTAGACCTTCTCTGCTACTTTAACTCTTCATAGAAAGAGCGGAAAGATACTTGCCAAGGAATATGTCAAGCAAGGAGTCGCAATATCTACAATAATGTTCACTTCATGCTAGGAAGAAGTGCTCAATTTATTACTGGTAAGGACAGGAGTGACGACGAAAGGCAAATATCAAGGCAACCTATGGTTTGCAGGTGACATTGCCGGGTTCAGCAAAGTTGGGATGAATTGATACACTTTATTACGGACAGTAGAAAATAAAGTATGAGAGCAGGGTTAAAGATGGAACATGCAGAAGACAAGGGCAATGTTCCGCAGAGTGGCAAATGATCAAGAATTCATGACTGGGAGTCAGCCACTAAATTCGGTGCAAGCGTACGTTTATCTTGGTCAGTAACTCAGGGGAGGGGGGAACGCTAATTATTAAAATAACATTTACAGAAGAAATGTACTGGAGTGCTTGCGTTAGGAATTACCAAATTATGACCGACAGCTTGCCAATATCCTGGACAGGAAGAATGTAAAAGCATTGCGCTCTACTGGTTCTAACATAAGGGGCAGAATTTTCGTTGTGATGCAAAGCAGCGTGAGAGATTATGCGCCGCGCTACGAGTCATCGACGGCAGAATGTTTGGTATATTGTTAAGAGACTAGGTGGCGGAGGTGTGGATTAGATGGTAAAGGAGCGTAAACTAACATTTATTTAACATTAGGAGGGCAAAATGCAGCTGGGCAAGCTACCTAGTACGTAGGGTGAATAACCGATTGATCTGCAGTATTTACATAATTGGTGTCAAAGGGAGGAAAGCACAGTCGAGAACGGCGGAGAATCACGCGATGTGATGAAGCCTGGAAAATTGGAGGGCGAAGATCGCATCAGCTCGCGAAAGACATGGCTAATTCAAGATCGCTAGAAGAGGGTGATGTCTCTGTATCACAACATAAACGGACAATAGCCCTGCCTTTGCCCTGCTGTGGACAAGAAAAAAAAAAAGATAATAGTTATGATGATGATGATGTTGCACTTGTTGGTGGAGATGTCAATGATGATGTTGATAATGATGCAGTATGATTATGTGCACGCTGAGAACGCCGTAAAAAACATCTTTATGAACTGGTCAAATAGTTACCTGTTGAGTACAGAACAGGTGCTTCTATAACCAATCCAATCGCGAAGGTACAAAGTTCTGTAGCGTGTATGACTGTGGTATCTTTTTCTTGTGTCTTGTGCCTACTTCTACTACAGAAATGCATGAATAAATGCCCACCTGATTCGCGCGATTTTTGTTCCACAGTGCATTTTTAATATAAATAGTATACGTTAAAAAAATTCGCCGATGATTACTATAGTCACTATTGCAAAATTTGAGCCTAGCTCTAAAAAAAAAAATTAAATTATGGGGCTTTACGTGCCAAAACCACTTACTGATTATGAGGCACGCCGTAGTGGAGGACTCCGGAAATTTCGACTACCTGGGGTTCTTTAACGTGCGCCTAAATCTAAGCACACGGGTGTTTTCGCATTTCGCCCCCATCGAAATGCGGCCGCCGTGGCCGGGATTCGATCCCGCGACCTCGTGCTCAGCAGCCCAACACCATAGCCACTGAGCAACCACGGCGGGTAGAGCCTAGCTCTAAGCACGCTTTTATTTCGCGATATACCGAGGCAACGAATTTGGGAGAGGCATGTAGCAGAGTAGGTGATCGTCGAAAATCTGATCTGTCGGTCAACTACATCGGCTTTTATACGTGACTCGTCAAAGGTTCCATTTAATCACTGGTGCCGCGTGGCTTCCAGAAAGTACAACATGATTCGCGTCGCTGATTCGATCAGGTTACAGAACAATCGCAAACCATGACAATCCAAACAAGCACGAACGAGACCAAGCCTAGCAAACCAAAGAAGTTCGAGCGAGAGCTGGAGCGAGCAGACGATAGTACGAAACGGACGGTCAGGCTGAGACCTCATAAAGGTACGCATCGAGCCGTTGGGCGGATCCGCATGGCACAAGTTTCCCGCGAGCGCGTCACTGAAAAGGACTCCTCTCATTGGTCTCCGCCGTTCGTGGCGCGCGTCTTTATCTCCCGCTCCGCGTTCCTTCTTTCATGTTTGGCTGTTGTGCTCTTTCGCTCGGTTACGCCACCACGGGCACCGCCGCAGGAACGGGCGCCCTGTGCTCTGTGAGGGCGTACGGTTCATTATTATTTCTGGCCATATTTCTGGAGCAAATAAATACTAGGTTCTTACTCTTAAGTAGCCCACCACTAATCAAACAAAGTAGCAAGCGGAGAAATAAAATTCATTCATATGCCTGCGTGTCGTTGCCCGTGAGTGAAACCAACGATGACGCTAATTCTACTCAAATCTTTGTGCCGCTTACCTAGTTCGACATAGTTCACAGAAAGGCATCAGTTATTTGGACGAATAGCCGGCTGTAAAGGTGGGCGTGTTTATTTACTGTCATCCTAAGTACTGCTTCAGGGCATATTGTCTATTTGCGTCTTCGGGATTCTCTTGCGGAACACATCTCGCCCGTCTCCGTGCTTTTCTGGACTTCTCACTGCACCTGTGGGGTCTACCGCCCCCTCCATCGCGGTGATGGATGTGCAACACCCCGAGGATCCTCCCGGTTCCCGTTCACCCGCGGACATCGGTTCGAGGAAGCGAGGAAATACATCGAGTGGTAGCGAGGACACAGAGCTGTACTCCGCATCAGGTGACGAGTCCTCGGAAGACGGCTTTCGACTTGTCCAGTACCGCAAGGCCAAACGAAGAATGATCAACTCATCTTCGGCGTCCAGCTCGAACACTGTGAAAACAGCGCCTCAACGATGGCCTCACTCCATCCTGTTTGTGCCACAGAACGCTACTGACAACCTGCGCGTCCTCAACAGGCAAGCACTCTCCGTGTATCTCGAAAACACTGTGCCAAACGAGATCAAGGATGTCAGGATAAACACTAGGAGAAACATCCTGGCAATCGATGTGATGAACCCGAGCGCGCTGACCATACTACAACATGTAACGCAGCTGGGAAACATCAATGTCCGATCCATCATGCCAACGAATGGTGCCACAATAACAGGAGTCATCTATGACATTGACAATGAAATTCCTAATGCAGACCTCCCAGTTCTTATAAAGCCAGCAAGTGAACGCAACGTCATTGTGCATGTTTGTCGCCTCGGCAACACACGTTGTGTGAGACTAACGTTCAAAGGCGACTGCCTTCCACCCTACGTGAAGGTCGGCCACTTTCGCCACCAGGTTCGACCATTTATTCCAAGGCCAATGCAATGCTTCAATTGTCAGAAGATTGGCCATGTGAAGGGTGTCTGCAGAAATTCTGCCGTGTGCCCTCGATGTGCCGAACCCCACTCAGAAGACAACTGCAGCGCAATCAAGTTGAAGTGTCCTAACTGTCGGGGTGATCACTGCGCCTCTTCGAAAGACTGTCCCCAGATCAAGAAAGAGATCACCATTCTTAAACAAATGGTGAGAGACAACTCTACCCACAAAGAGGCTGCTGTGAAAGTACGGCGAAGACGACGTCACCGTCGAAGGTCTTCACGACGGAACACATCAAGTTTTCCGGAACAGTCAACTCGTCAAGTAGCATCACCAGCGGAAGTTTCCAGCCCTCCGAACACCGATGTTGGAAGGGAGAAAACTGCCAGATCTCTCTCCACAAAGGAATGGCCGCCACTTCCACGTACACGACCACCAGAAGAGCCGCAGAAGAAGCCGCCCCCAGTACAGCAAGGTGCTGTATCCGAGGAGTCACGGAAAACAGATGAGCAAGTGATAGCACTCATTAGGCCTTTAATGAATGCCATTCGCGTGTTGCTAAGCAACATGCACACACCGTCTGCCAGAAGTGCGCTTCAAGTACTGGACGCTCTGAGTCCGGTGCTTGCAACCCTTGAGTAGATCATGGCTCCACAGCCACGGTCTTTTAGGGAAGAGGTCCGACAAGCAGCTATTTTTCAGTGGAATGCGCGCGGACTCAGAGCGCGCCTTTCGGATTTCCGTCGCTTCGTGTACGCCAATATGTTTCCCATTATCGTCATTTGCGAGCCGAACTTATCGAACACAATCAGGCTTTCTGGATATGAATTATTTATGTCGTCAACTGTTTATGAAAACAGTAAGGTTTTGGTGTGTATTCGCCGTGACCTCACCTACACTCATCAGCCTGTACCACCTAATGACAATAATCAATATATATGCCTAAACGTAAGGAAAAAGAATTTGGCCTTTACTTTTGTCGGCGCCTACCTATCTCCGTCAAGTCGATTTGATTACAAAAGACTGCAAGACATCCTTTCCTCAACCTCCAATCCCTGGGTCATCACTGGAGATTTCAACGCCCATCATACACTCTGGGGAAGTCCGATGATCAACGCAAGAGGCAGAGCTCTGGTATCTTTCGCCTCCAGTAATGACCTTTGGCTGCTGAATGATGGCAGTCCTACCTTCTTACGTGGCTCCACCTACAGCAGCTGTCTTGACTTGGCTTTCGTCTCACGAAGCCTTGTTAGACGTGCAGGGTGGTTTGCGGACATAGAAACGCGCGGAAGCGACCATATCCCCACGTACATCAAGATCAGAGGATTGTCCCCTTCCAAAATACGGGATACGATCCAAAGAGTGGACTGGCATAAATTTCAGTCTATTATGGAAGACCACTGCGACGCCAATCTATCTTTCGACTTGGAAGAGGCAATCAAGAGCGCGGTGCAAGACACTATGCGCACTCTCACATGCTTTTCGAAACTGAACGAATTTGATGTGGAACTAGAACGACTTCGAGCAATCCGACGACGTGCTGAACGAAGATACCGACGTACGAAAACAATGGACGATTTACGGACCGCCAGGCGCACACAAAAGAAGATACAGCGCCGGTTAGACAAGCTCGAATCGCAACGTTGGACTGCCTTCTGTGAGTCGCTAGATCCGCGCAAGCCTTTATCGCAACTATGGAGAACGGTGCGCGGTCTCCGGACACTGCCCGTACAGCGATTCCCATTCAAGGCGCTTGCCCTCTCTCAAAAGAGATCGGAGATTGACGTGGCAGAGGATTTCTGCGCCAGATTATCCGGCCAACTCACAGCTACCAACATTCCATCGCCTTCGAGCAGCTGTCCGCCACCACGTGATCACCGGTTGGATCTACCATTCTCGATCCACGAACTTAAGGCAGCATTAGCTTTGTGTAGCCGCACATCAGCGCCAGGGCCTGACGGAATTTCCTACCGAGCTCTGTGTCACCTGGGGGAGCGAGCGAGAGGAGTTCTTCTTGAGGTGTACAATGAATCTTGGAGAAATGGCACGCTACCAACAACCTGGAAGACAAGTCGCCTTGTTCCACTGCTGAAGCCTGGCAAGTCGCCGTTGGAGCTCTCATCATATCGCCCGATCGCTTTGGCGAGCTGTGTGGGCAAAGTGATGGAGAGGATGGTCCTAGGACGCCTGGAGTGGTACTTGGAGTACCACAACACCTACCCAGATGCCATGGCGGGCTTCCGACGTGGTCGATCATCGATCGATAACGTCGTCGACCTGGTCACCTACATTCAACATGAGAAATGCCGTAAGCGTCTCTGCGCTTCCTTATTCCTCGACGTTAAAGGGGCGTATGACAACGTTACGCATGAAGCCATCCTCTCTGCTCTCGCAGAGGTAGGAGTGGGTGGTCGGATGTTTAAATGGATACGGAGTTATTTATCCATGCGATCCTTTTTTGTAAACACCGAAGAAGGCCATACTTGTCTACATTATAGCTCCCGCGGCGTCCCCCAGGGCGGTGTACTTAGCCCTGTGTTATTTAATCTAACACTAATTGCTCTCCTTGAGCACGTGCCAACTGCAGTCAGGCTATCAATGTACGCGGATGACATCTGCATATGGACGTCTGCAGTAACACGCCTACAGTTGCGAGCGAGAATTCAGAGAGCCGCCACACAAACTGTTCTCTACCTTCGTAATCGAGGCCTGGAAATTTCCTCAGAGAAATGCGCACTAGTGCCATTTACGCGCAAACCCATGGCCAACTACAATGTAACGATAAATGGCCAAATAATACGACGGGTCCGATCGTACAAGTTCCTAGGTGTCATAATCGACAGGGACTTGTCATGGAGCCCACACGTGTCATACGTGAAAAAACGGTTGACAGGCATCTGTCACCTCTTCAAGTTTTTCGCTGGCAAGACCTGGGGAATGTCGCCAAGTGCGATGTTGCAACTGTACAGGGTGCTTTTCCTAGGATTTCTGCGATACAGCTTGCCAGCAATAAACAACACAGGTAAAACAAATCTACGCACAATACAAAGTCTTCAGGGTCAAGTGCTCCGGATTT
Source organism: Dermacentor andersoni (assembly GCF_023375885.2). Lineage (NCBI taxonomy): Eukaryota > Metazoa > Arthropoda > Arachnida > Ixodida > Ixodidae > Dermacentor > Dermacentor andersoni. The sequence goes on from NC_092820.1 coordinate 130,630,098, forward strand.
GTCTAGGCCTGCCTCAGAGTGCTTCAACAGTGGCTACGATAGCTATCGCTGGAGATCACCTTGTCAGGACCCACATTGAAATTGAAGTACTCAGGACCCATATAAGGCATCTGACCAGGACTCCTCGTCACCACTTGGCCTCCCTAACAGCGGACAGACCACACACATCTTTCAGCCGGACGATAACCGCACATGATGAATCCTTGCCAGCTTGTTTCACCCCGGCTGCGAGACCTTCGATTCCTCCATGGTGCCTCGCTCAGCCAAAAATCAACCTCACGATACCTGGTATCTCGAAAAAAGCTGATCTATCATCGCCAGCCCTTAGACAGCTCACGCTACTACATTTGTACGAGAATTACCGTGATTCTACGCATATTTACACTGATGGATCTGTCCTTCCAAGTAGCTCCGCGGCGGCAATCGTCATACCAGCGAAAGCTACAACAATCAAATTTAAGACGACCAACGCGACAACATCGACGGCAGCAGAGCTCGCAGCGCTCTTTACTGCCCTTCATCACATTGGTGATGAACCACCACATAAATGGACAATATTCTGCGATTCGAAGGCGGCACTGCAGTCTCTACTGTCACCTTTACGACGCGGACCACACGAACAACTAATATTCCATATTACAGAGACGTTGCAACATATAAGTGAAGCAGGCCATGAGATAACCTTTCAGTGGCTTCCAAGTCACTGCGGGATCATCGGCAATGAACGAGCGGATCACGCTGCCCGCTCAGCCCATACTGAGGAGCGCCACGTCCCAATTCCTCATTCTAGAACTGACGCAGCACGGAAGCTCCGCCTACTTGCTCGGCAGTGCACCGCGTCGCAATGGAATGAGCCACATTTAAGAAACACGCGACTGTACTCACTTGATCCAACACTAAGTCTTCGAGCGCCATCACAGCTTCGCCGTAGAGACGCCACGCTTCTGTATCGACTTTGGTTGGGCGTTGCCTTTACTAAAGCCTATGCATTCCGCATAGGGATGACCGACAGCCCAACCTGTGACCACTGCGGCCATGAGGAATCAATTGGCCATATATTGTGTGCCTGCCCGCAGTACAGTACACAGAGGGCACGCCTTCGCCACGAACTTGACCAACTGGACGACCAAGCGTTATCCGAAAAACGAATTCTACAACATCGAAAAGACCTACCGTCACAGAACAAGGCCGTGCAAGCGCTATTGCGCTTTTTGCGATCTACCGGCCTGTGTGAACGACTTTAACTGGAACGCCTTTTGTGTGTGTGTGCCTCCATGTGTGCGTGTTTTTTTTTTTTCTTTTTTTTTTGCGTTTTCCTCTCTGTCATCTTTCTAACCCTTATCCCCCATCCCCAGTGTAGGGTAGCAAACCGGAGACTCATATCTGGTTAACCTCCCTGCCTTTCCTTTTTATTCTCTCTCTCTCGGGATTCAAGACATGAGACAGTGAAGGCAACGCGAACGCCGACGATGCGCCGTACTTAAGGAACGTGGCAACAGCGTCGTCGGACGTGAGACGCATGCCAGCGCTTGTCGAAAGTGAAGCCCCTCCATGCTACTACCGTGAGCTGATGGAGGGGCTTTAGCTGATGCAAGAGGAGCTCCGTAGTATACTGATCTCAGTTGTGAAGTCATCGTGCCCAAGCTGGTTGCGCGCGTAGAGGTACTTGCGGTATTATCATGTTTGCTTTGTTGTTTGCCTACGGGTATGCATTATGTATATTTTGTGAACCGAGTGGTACGCGTACAGCTTCAGATTCCGAAGCGCTGAGTGTCCCAGCAGAAGCTGACTGACTAGAGCCTTTTCGAGCGTGGAAGAAAAAGAACGCTATTCCTAGCTCTGTCATGTTTCATGTCCCGAAGAGAAGAGTGCAGCACGAAATCAGTGTTTGCAACCACACGCTCTTGGCCGATAAGTCCTGCTAGTTCGCAGCTCACCCGTACAGGAATTGATGCAGGCGCGGGCTCATAAAATGTAATCATAGGCAAGTTAACTTTAAAATGTGCCATACGATGGCTGCGTTAGTGGTAAACGTACTTTAGGGAACGAAGTGTTTATGAGTTCTTGAAACGTTTCAATACCGCCCTTGGTAATAGAGCAGGCACGTAAAGAGCAGAACTCAGTCGACAAGTTTGTCACAAAATTATGCGGAGAATTGCTCAAAAGTTATATAATCTTAGATGTGCTCTGAATTATATTAACTCCTTTACGGGTGCTGAATAGTGTCAACAGATATTTTTACGTGCTTCAACACAGCGCCATGATTTCTGAAAAGAAGCGAGGAAAAGGAACATACATATCATACGTGTGACGGCTTTATTACTCTTGCGCGATTATAATATTTATTGGAAAGTGAGTTTATATATTAGCTAGTGGTAAAAGTGTCGTATAGTTCTTCGCACTTTAGGGACAGCGTACGATACTACTGTGTGTGTCCCGTAAAATCATTAGGTAAATAGAGCATACACATTTGTGGACATCCTAAAAAAATCACACTCCTAGTGGTATTTGACGAGGAAAAAAACTAATATCGAAATCTAGCAATCGTTATTCGCACGATGTTTCACATGAAGTCCATAGCGCTAGCAGTAAATAACTAGTAATAACATCACCTTAATCATCTTTATCTTAGTGCATGCTTCGCTAAACCTCCTGGCAAGATATTGAAATGTGAAATTTAGGAAATTGAACGATCAAGCTAAGAACTCTGCAATCCACTAAAACGCATTAGGACAATGTTGTAAACTGACAGTACTGAGACAGTAAAACTGTAAACCGTAAGGGACAGTTCACTAAGAACCATACAGCAAATTTTGAATAAGACTTTTTACACAAGTTGTGTAAACAACGGAATAATTATCTGCGAGCTGTAAATGAATATATCGCGATGGTCCACATAAAAGATTGTGTCATTGTTCACATTATGGTGAAAAGGCAGACAAGAACCCAGGGCACTATGCCGACCAAAGTAAAATTTAAAAGAAAACAAGACGTTCCGACACGCGGCCTATTCTGAAAAACATTATGTGATGTTGTAGATTGTATACACAAGAAAAGGAACCTGGTTCACATTATGCCGATATTATTTTTCGAGAATGTTTTTGATGTATTATCTATTTATGTTTTCGTAGTTACCCATTTCTGCCAATGTTTCGTATCTGTTTCAATTTGTATTTCTTTTCTACATAGCGTTTCCTCCTGACTGCGTAAAATATTAGCTAAAGTGACATGGAGTTTTCCGGTGTGAACATTGTTGCGTTTCACTTGTATCTTAATGGAATAGTGAGAGCTGACCCAACCTGAAACATCCTCTTAACGAACTGTGTGTGTATATATATATATATATATATATATATAGATGTCAACTAAGAAATATAAAATGGCACGAAGGCAACAAACCGTACAAAGCACTATTCCTTCGCTGCACATCATAATCGGTGACTGTACCACGGTTCACGAGCACACTAAGGGAGGTTGCTGTTGCAGACTTGAGGCTTGGTCTCACCTGAATACTAGTTTAAAGATTGCATTTCTAAAAAAATATTGATCTAACATATTTCAGCCGTGAAGCGAAGCATTATTTCACTTTTGCATTGGAAAGGAAGCGAGAATTTTAAAACAATATTGCAGTGCAACTCACTTTCTTAGCAGCTAGGCTTTCGTTCAGTGACGTAGCCTTTGCTGTTGCTGTTATATATAAGGAATGGCGTTATTACCGATAACTATAAGCTTTCTCATGGCGTTATGTCTGAGCTGTACTTAACGCAATAAAACGCGCTTACTGCAACAACGACCGGACTAAAAGCATTTGTGTAACCACGACTGCAATATCTGGACCGAGTGTTTACGTCTTGCAGTACTAACTGCCACCGACGCACCATCTTAGGGAACTTCCCCGTCGTAGCAGTTGAAGGCACCACTGCATTACGAGCTAAAATATGGAAGCAGCCACGCACACTACCAAATACAGTCCTAAGGCTAAGGAGGAGGTGTAGCGATGCGTTTCCGTGATGGGCCACGAAGGCTGCCTTTCTCAGCGGCCGAGACCACTGCAGCGACTACTGCATCATATGGCGCATTCGTAACGCACTGCAGGCAGGCATACACCGGATGAACAACCCTGCTCGAGTCACCAAGACAAACGGTCTCGTTCCAATGCAACTACACGGCTGCGTTCTCTTCTTCTTGAGTGTCTTCTCTATGTCGCTGCATGTTCACGCTGTGTTATGGAAAACGAATCAGCGTGAACTAGCTGAATTCAACGAACCTCCGCGTTTGCGTCTACTTCGCAAGCAATGTATTCACTGAAGGTAACGGACAGTGCATTAGGCGACGGCAACCATCAGGTTTCAGATAGCCCAAAGAGTGATTGCAAGCTCTTCGAGGGACGTCACAAGGACGCTGTGCGAGTAGTTCAATACACCAACACTGTGCGATGTGTTAATAACGCTAGTCGGTGGCATCCAAGAACTGACGGAGAAGAGGAAATATAGTAAATGCATCATTAATATGGCATAGTTCATTGGCTCACATCCTACGCGGGGCCCATCTTGAAAACGTGGTGTGATGTTGTAGATTGTTTACGCGAGTGAAGGAACACCTTTTTTTCTAGAAAATTTCAAATCTCACCCATAGCATGAATGTGTCCAATGGTGTCGGTAATTGTGTTGTTTAGGAACGATGTTTAATACTTAATACGTTCTGGTTTTCCGGTTTATTTATCATGTTTTTCATGTGAAAACAGAAATGTGTTACAATCCTTATAACCACACTAGCTTTGTCGGCGTTGTTCTTTTTGTATATTTAATAATAATTTACTTCCCCACTAAAATGACATCACTGAAATAACAATGTCATAAGTAATATGTGAATAACATTATATATATACACAGGTTAAACTTTATTTTACGATCTATTTTGGGAAAAATACTCTTGAGTAATTTACGCAGGTTGAAGTACTTCAGATGCCGAAATTATTTGTTTGAAGGCTCACCGAAGCTTGTTCTTCTTGAGAAAAAAAAATATTGTAAGTTGCTACAAAGGATGTTAAGCTAGTTTCGAGTAAGCCATTTGTTCGCCCTCTTTTGTATTACGCTTGCGTGGTGTGTAACACGCATCAGAATTTTCTGAAAAAGTATAAAAGAATATTAGGTCACTGGTGCCTGCCGTAGGGCAAGCACCAGCGGCGTAAAGTTTGCGTCAGGCTGCAGTTTTTTTCTTGCCTTGAGCTTTGCGGAGTTGCTAGCAGCATGCGTGGGCCTATTAGGGGCCCGTCTCACGCACGAGGCCGTCCGGAGCCGGGAGCCCCTAGGCGGAACCCCGACCGCGCTCCAAGTAAACAACTGCTTACCAGGTTGGATGGAGCTCGCGCGCAATACCAGGCCTGTGCTTTTGCAGTGCCAAAGTACTACAGCCCACGCAGTGCTCTAGGCAGTGCTATTACACCCAGCCTCGAATAACGACCGTTGGCGATAACTAAAGTTCTGAGTAGGTTACTGAGCAAAGTGAAAAACAAGAAAAGTATAGATTCGTTTATGTCTTTCAGATTAAATACTCACAATGGAAGGGGAAGACTCGGAGAATTCACGCTTATGAATCGAACTAACTTTGTTCATTTCCAAAGTCGGCGCATTCGATAATGTTTTCGCACTCGGATAGTTCTTTTGATTAAGGCGCAGTTTTTTAAAACTTTGCGGATGAATAAGAATGCTTCGCAAGCGTGCGTCCCGCGTTCTGCAAAAATAATAATAATAACAATAACACGTTCACGGACGCGTGCCCACGCAAATAGACGCGACAATATGCAGAATCAATATTTATTATGAAAATAGCCATAACAGCGCTGATTATTACTATTCCTATGGAACTGAAAGAAATGTTGATGGTTCTAGAGTGGAGAGCTACCATCCTACAAAGTGTATGCACGACGCGGAGAAATCAAGATTTTCGGGTACTATAAACAATATTAATGTTACCCACATCGACGCAGACATTGGCGATTGTAGGTGAAGAGGGCTACCCTAATTTCCTCATTTCACAGAAATCACAAAAACGACACACGTACTATAGTCGAAGTTAAGAAAAAGAATTATGGTGGCATCAGTCCCACATTTTAAACGAACACGCATTATGTCACATACTCAAAAAGAAAAAGGTAGCGTTTCAGAAAAGTTCGCAAATAGGAAGCTCCATGGAGATGTGTACACTTGGGCAGAAGGGCACCGGCTGCTTGGCACTTTATTCATGGATGTCTCTCAGCTCTTTGGTGCTGTTGCCGGGATGCTCCGGACAATAAAGAACCCGTGACGGGGAGTGAAATAGCTTTTCTCGTTTTGGATGCTGTTATACAATATGCCCATCCTACCATTACTCTCTTAAAGATGCTGTAGCCTTGCGGGCGCAGTAAACATAAGACAAACCAATTAAGGCTGTACACACCTCGGCCAACGTGATTGCGCCATTTCGAACACAAAAGTAATAAAAATGCACATAAGAGCCACTGAAACCAAGACTCAGAATGAAATACACAAACAAGAGAAAGGAAAAAAAAAAGAATTATAGACCGATTGTGGGCTTAACACATATAGTACAATAGGTTACATAGTCATATTTGGGTATTTCTAATTCCTTAACAAGCTATACTAAATGGCGCGCAGTGCTGTTCTGAAGACTTCTTATGGCCACCGATCCTAGAGCTTTTCCTAATGATAGGCGCCTCCTATCCGAACTATATACGAAATTAAGCTGAATTTGCCAAAGACAATGTCTGCTCGTCGAATGTACTGCAACGTGAAATTTTAGTCTTAGTTTTCTTATTTCTCTAGAACTAAAAGAATATAGAAGTACGTATAGTACCGTATTTTATGGAACTTTGCGTTTTTAACATAGCTTCGCTGGAGGCAGCCAGTCTTTTGCCAAATATGACCTGCAAAGCAACGAGTTTTGCCCCCGTAAGACCAGCTCTCTCAAAGAAGCCAACCTTATTTCTATTCTGCCCTTCTGTCATTTTCCATCCGAAGGTCCTTAAAGTAAGCGAGTGCACTTTTATTGTTTCTGTCAGCCACAAATCCACCCACCGCATTCATGAGGGAGCTCTCGAAGGCTCATCGATTCATATTTCCTTTGTTTCTCAGTCCCCGTTGTACCTTATTATTACGTTAAACCTCGACTCCTTCTCAATCGTCCAAGAATTCCAAGCGCCATCTTCCTCTGAGGTTAGAGCAGAACTCAATGCGAAGCTAGCGGCACGCTTGGCTGGAAACAACGGCGCAAAAATGTGTTAAACGAATCGCGATCTGGCTATCATTGTAGATTGAACTGTCAGAGGCAGAACGCGCTCCAGTTCAACATACGGTACACTGAGCTCAAATATTTGTCCAACAGAGCTGGTGTTGCTCTTGCCGTATTTTTAACCCTAGAGCCCGACAGGAACTTGGAGCAGCTTTTTATCGGCGTTTCGAAGACCACCACGTTCGAACCGTGGTGCCTATAGCTCTGCAAGCATTCATTCGAAAGAAACATTGCTGTTGCGTGCCAGCGATTCTTGAAGTACTTCTTTAGTTCAAATGCTCTGTGGTGGAATGTAAACAGGCTTTAAAATAAGACTCAGTGAACAATCACCGCATCTCTTTCTCGGGAACATTTTCTAGAATTTTCTAGACCGACTAGAACAGGTGTTAGATTACAAAACACCCTGACGATTATATACAACAGACAGGAGACATGCAATGCCGGCACAAATGCCATTGGCAATGCAGCTTCTAGATAATAGCGGAGCGATCGCACAGGCGCACAACCGTGTTGCATTCCATTTCAAAATGTATAACTGAAAAATAGGCAGAGAGAGATAGAAACGAAAAGTAAAAGGCAGAGAGGTTAACCGAGGACGTGAACGTTGGCTACACTAAACTAGGGTAGGGCGAAATGTGAAGAATAGAAAAAAGAGACAAGCAAAGTAACAAAGATTCAGTCATTCCCAGACTCAGACGCAGTGAAATTTTCACTGTCTCAGAAGTCCAGTAGCTTTCAAGAAGTGCAGAACGGCTTTTGTGGCCTTTGGCATGCAAGAATTCATAGGCCTTGGCCCCAGGATCTCTTCCTCCGAGAGCACTCTATGATCTGAAAGGCAGAGTTTAGCAATTTTGATGTCTCTGTTCATGGTTTGGCATGGACATCAAAGTCGGGCACCAGGTCTGCATGAAGTAAAACCTTGCCTTGTATTTGGTTTATGGGCCTCTGTCAAGGTGTTGACCGTAGCTTTTAGCCTTGAAAACCATTCCAAACATGTTTGGAAAAATAATGCATTTGAATTCGATTTTGTAGAGCACGTCGTTGAACGTCAATGGAATGCCCGTAACGCAGGAGGTGCTCGAGAGTCTCATCGCACCCGCCCAAAGTGCATGCCGCACTGTTGTGTATCCCTAGTGGGGATGACTATGCATTTGTAAACACTATGGCCAACCACGCGCGACCCAGAAAAGTTATTTCGCGACGGGAGAGTCCAGATGGCAGGCGAATTCGCAAGCTCGAGAGAGGGCAAAGAAACATTCAATCAGGAAGGAGGTTTCCATCGTAAAGTTTATTACAGTTGAATACAACTGGTTTTCGGCATTTTCAGTGACGCATAAGGTGCTCTAGTCTCATCGCACCTGCACAAATTGCACGCCGAACTGTTAGTCATTCCTATTAGGAATGAACAAGCATATCTGAATGCGACGCCCAACCACAAGCGACACTGTAAGGTTGTTTCGAGACGGGAGAGTCAAGGCGGTAGGCGAAGTTAGGGTCGAGAGATTGCAAAAGCATAGGCAGTAGGTACAACAAATGGTAAGAAGCAAAATGCCTGCGGCCTTTTTAAGAAGGCTTGGCTAGAATTCTATGTATAAGACGTTCCGAGAACAATATAAACAAAATACGAACAATATGCCTCGTAAAAAGTTTAATAAAACACTTAATACCAAGAAATTTCAATGAAGGAAAATGTAAAAGGAAAGCGACAAGAAATGAAATACGCCGTTAGGAACCGAGAGAGGTAATTAGATCCTGAAAGCAATTTGAACAAAGAAAGCAAAAGCAAACAGGATACATGTGGCCACGCAGTCAACGCGTACGCGCGAGTGTGTGCCCCTTCCGGCCTTTGGTGTTGAGCGCTGTTACGTTGTTAACGCTGACCCTGTGTTATTGCTGCCTTTAGATTAGACGCAGACCTTCCAGTTCGTGCATGGTACATGCACATGAACCAACAAAAATACGCCAGACAGAAGACAAACACCACGTTTTTACAAGTATGCGTGGGTAATGCCGAATGCACGTTGGCCCTTATTGCGTACTTCTAAATGGTCAGCGCGGGTGAGCTCAGTCGGGGCTCAAGCAGGGAACATAACGTACAGTGATGCAGTGACTCGCACGAGAGATAATAATTACTGCACGCTTATCTGGTTGTTCTAACAGGCCCACACAATCCATATTAGAAAATGCGTAAACACACCCCGTGCAACTTTCCGTTTTGTTTCCTTTTCTTCTTTTGCAAGAACTTCGCGGCCTGAGGTGAAACCACGGTATTATGTGCACTACATGCTGTAACCAGAGGGGTTTACACTTATAGGCATTTGCTTAGCAGAGAAACGCTCAATAGTTATTAGCTTGATCGCGAGAACTAATGATGGGGCCACCTTCATGTCAGGGTGTATGTTAGTAATGCTCCTTCACCTTTATGAAAAAGTGTAGTTTGACGCGGCTCTGAGGCTACCGCTTTTCCCTTGCCGTGTAGCGTGATGCCACCATGTTTAGATGCTTGAGGCGCAACATAAACACGTTTTGATCGAACAACCATACTGGCTTTTCCAAGATTCATGGTACGGATGTCCATAAAAACATTCGTAGCGGTAGCCTCTATGTTCGGGGATGAATAAGGTGCGCAGTATTAGCCTTATTGACTGAGTAAGAACATTACCACTGCGGTGGTTATTGGAGTTCACTACAACTAGGTTTCACGTTTTTCCCCGAAATCCCGGAAACCACACTGCCGCCAGCTCCCACCCTTGTGGAGGGAGACGTGACATGAAGCAATATAGTTTGTTTAGAAGAAGGGTTTTCACGAATTATGGTCATTTAGTTGCGCGAAAAGGGGACCGCGTTTTCGACTTGTGTGCAAATACCTGAGCGACCGTGTATTCGCTATTCGCTGGTGTGCGTGAGAGCCTAGACTGCAGCGACTTCAGCCAAAACAAACAGTTAGGCAGATGGCAGATGATACACGGGAGGAAATACCATGCAACATTCGGAAACTTTATCCCTCATAAAAGCAGTAAAAATGGACAAGAACTTACGTCCGAAAAGCCCTAAAAAAATATATGTCCGAAAACGTAGGCCCGGAGAAGACCCATTACGTCATAGCTCTGTACTTTTATAGAACTTCGTATCTGAAGTAATCGTTGTTAATCACCCGACTATCGAGTCGCCTAATTTTTAGCACAAAAAGAAAGATTGAGTGAAAGCAATTACACCAGATGTACAGGGCTCGCGAGACCCTTTTTTTGCGCTCCGGTGCCAGCGGTCTAGTGATGTCGGGTTAACGTCTCAGCCAGCTGCCTAACCATTTTTTTTTATTTTTTGAAGAACATCCGTTTAACCTGCCGCTTTGGACGAAAACGACATGTGGCGAGCAGGGCACACGCAGTGGGAAGGGGCAGCCCTGGCTCAGGTCTTTGCAGTTTTCAAACTGCGGTCCCTGTAGAGTATTACCCGAACAAGTTGACTGGTGGTAACGCGGAGTTGTATTTCGGTTGCACCACTTCTTTTCCTGTTATATTCGGGCGTGCTATGTACCCACACATCGTTTGGAATAAGTTGTCGTTCTGTTTGTGCCCTAATAAGAAATGCACTCGCTCTCAATTCCTAGTAGTCAGATACCTGAGTGGCACTGGGTCCTTGGTAGACTGCTTTTTTAGAGCATGCCTTTTTATGTGTATCTGATGCTACTACATTGCATTCAAGAGCGTGGCATGGTGAAATAGAACCTTGCAATGCGAATATTCTATTAGGCAGAAACATTCGCTCACGAAGAAGGTTTCCATCGGGGAGGTTATTGCAGTTGAATACAACTAGTTTTCAGCATTTTCAGCGACACGTAAGGTGCTCTAGTCTCATCGCATCCGCACAAATCGCACGCCGAACTGTTGGTCATTCCTATTCGGAAGGAACAGCCATATGTAAATGGTGACGCCCAACCAGAAGCGACACAGTCCTTCGCACCGAATGCGAAGGTTGTGGGTTCGGTTCCCACCTGCGGCAAGTTGTTTTTTCATCCACTTTAATTTTCATTAATTTATTGTTTCTTTATTTTCATTCACTAAGCACAAGTAATTTCCCCTATGTTGTCCTTGGTGTCAGTGTTTGTTGGCTTCTTATGATATTACCAATAAGCAAAGTAATACAAATACAGCAGTGCTTCGTCAGATGCTTTGGATGGCAGTCGAATAATCTTTCGCGTAAGTATAAAAGTACAGTGACATATATATGTTTAATGTAATAGCGCCTAAGCGAAGACAGAATGAACGAAGAAGTGAGGCGACAAGCCGGACCTATCCAGTTTCTCGAGTGAATTTGATCCCCTCCTGGACCAGGAGGCAAAAGGCAATTTACCCCGAGCATGGAGCGTCGTCTTCATGAAGCTCATTGCAGTGACGGGAAAACATTTTCAGGAGCGGGCTGCAGCTCAGACTGCGATGCTTTCCCTATATACGGTAAAAGAAGGCCAAGTTTCTTCGCATTTATTAGCAACGAGCCTATAGTGGTAAGGCTTTTCTATGTAGTGTTATGCCGAGCACGTAATATTGGAAAAACAAGCACCGAGAGAGAAAGAAAGGCGAGATAAATGTGATGCGAAAGCCAAGTAAGTTTACCGGAAGATTGATTTTCCGGTTGGCTACCCTGTACTCGGGAAGGGGCAGGGAGACGAAGAGATAAAAGAGAAAGGCACACTCAGAGAAATAGAGGGAGTTTACCGAAAACGCCATACACTCTGGATGGCGCATGCAGCGGTCTCACTTTAACACCGTAAAAAATCGCCAGGCGAACACAAAGTTAAATGCAATTTAGAACACACAAAGCTATCTTTTCTTTCAATGTATTGCTAGACTATTGATTTAAACTTGCAATGTGCGCGAGCTATAAAAAGATGAGTGCTCTTAATTTACAAACAGATAATGAAGCGGCACAAAACTGCCTCCTACATGCTCTACTAGGAAGAAAAATAAAACATGTTATGCGAAAACTTTTTCGCAGAGACAATTATACGTGGTGTAAACGCGGTATATACGATTTCATGCTGACCGCCTGCAGGGCCCATTCATACCACCCTGTACAGACGCAGAAACTTCGTGGTATTAATTTAGGCACTTTAAGACTGACAGTTGGACTAGTTGTACTGGATTGATGGTAAGGTGCAAAATGGAACGCTAAGCCACAGTGCAACGCTTCTTGATACATTACATACCAGGAGTCACTCATGGCCGCGTCGGCCTGTCTCGGAAGCCGGCCTCTTTCATTCTTCAATAAATTTTGTTTGTTTTTCTCTTTACCTTTTCCACAATATGGGGTAGCAAACCAGCAGTTCTTCTTCTCCTTAACATCCCCGGCTTTCAGAACAAATGTCTTTCTCCTCTCTCAAATTAAAAAAAAGCAACAAAATTTTCACTGAGGCGTGCAGCTATAGAATATCTAAAATTGCGTTTCTTGCGCGCAATTCGCGAGCAGTATTTCTTGACGGGTCAAGAATGCCCTGAAAATATTGCTCTTGCGTTTAGGGAGTCCCAGAAGAATTATGACAGCATAAATGTGCATGCACAGATAGATGCTTACATACGGGGGTGTTTTATAAGATTTTCGCCGAAATGTGGATTACGAAGAAATATAGTTTCAAGTTTTTCCCACTTTGCATTCCACATATAAACATGTGTTCCACAATTTATGTGTCCGTTCAAATAAGCCACTCGATAATTTTTTGCGAAGTCACTCACACGAAACAATAACAATGGATGGTGCAGTGCCAAGATTCAGCGAAGAAACTGCCTTTGTTAAGGGGCATTTATGAGCTAAAGAAATGGTTTATCTAATTAGACACACTCTGACCATGTCATAGGGGTATGAAACAATCGAAAGCCTTTCGTGCTTTTATGACTTCACGATGGCACAGGGAAAACGTAGCGTCTGCCATTGTAGCGCATAATGAGGAAAAATTTGTGACCTTTTTCGTTGGTATATTTTTGTAGTACAATATTGCTTATTTTATTCTATTGCGACACTGGGTAGACGGGAAACGGCATGGCAGAAAGGTCATTCGGGAACCGGTGTTCTTCGCAAGGTGCTGGTCGAAAGACATTCAGTTTATGGCAGTTCTCTGAATAGTATGACGAAACAATACGTTATGTGAAATGTATCCAATTTCAATAATTCAGTTTAAAGAAAATGAATGAAAAGACAAACTGTTGAGACGTTCAGTCTCAAACATTGGTCTTACAAGGATTCCTTCATAGTGAAAGGCTTGCAAAATCGGCGGCGACGGCTGTGCCAATGTTATTCGTATCAAACTAAAGCTTTTTAAAGAACCTCGTCATCCTCATGGGAACTGATAGTGGGAATGCGCGGGTACCTTTGTACTTACCATCCCGCTGGTTTTACTAGGTCGTAAAAACCCGTGTTCTCGCAGCGTGGTATAAGGCTTGTCTCCGTAATACAGTACACATAACACACACAGCAATTTTCTTTATATACGCGCAGTCGGATTCAAGCAATTTCGCAGGCTCAACTGCAGCTCACATCTACACACTGCAAAGCATTTCAAGCGTCTCAGCTTCGTGGCTTGCGCGCGGGAAAGCTGAAATTAAATGATATGACATGAGCTGATTTCACCACCATGAACAAGAAATTATGATGGGTAGACTGCAGATGAAAGCAGCAGTTTTGCAGCTTCGCGATCCCACAGCCCTTATTTAAACACACTATGGCAACCGCGTTCTACGGCGCAGAAAACCATCAAAATATCAGCTAACGTAGGCAGTTAGGCATGGCATAATCTAACGACATCAACAACAAATTTAGCGAGAATTGTAAATGGGTGTTTAGGGAAATCCGTGCAAAATTCTACACTAACGTAGATCGACAGGGACCTTTGGTCGCAAACATTCGCTGTTTCGAGGCAAGTTGCACAGCTGTAGCTTTCTTGGGCACAATGCATCTAACAAGGGGAGGCGATGCCCATGTTGTAACGTTACGCCCGCAGCTGATCCTCAGACCTTTCTTGTTGTCTGTGTGCTTTGTGCACACCTACTTCGACATCAGTGACAGAGAGAGAGAGAGAGAAACTTTATTGCAATTGTAAATATTTGTAGGAGGGGTGGTCGGAGCCTCTCAGTCCAGGGCCCCACTGGCCTCTGCCGCCTGCCTGACCTGGCTAATTAAGGAATTTTGTCCTGCCAGGTCGGAGCGGGCGAGCTGTGTCTCCCACTGCTCCATTGTCCTACTGGTATTTGGCCTATGAGGGTGCTTAGTGCACTCCCAGGTTATGTGTATTAGGGTAGGTATGCCACCGCACCAAGGACAATTGGCCCTATAACGAGTAACTTTCAGTTTGTCGATATAAATATTGGAAATACCTCTGCTCTTAGGTCTTGAAATATTCTTGATCATATATATATATATATATATATATATATATATATATATATATATATATAGATATATACCATGCTTCGATGCCAAAAGCTACATCTGCATGTTCGTAGCAGTAGCCATCTCCTCATGTTTTCTATGGTAAAAACTGCAATATATGACCTACCCGTAGGGATGATGATGGGATTACGTGTAGCACATTGTGATTCTGCTGCTGCATCCTGGATTTTCACGCAATCTCAAGAAATTCGAATCACGCTTTAAGGCTGCTTTCCGCCGTGTTCTTTGACAATGCAAAGGTATAGATCGAATTAGTTTCAACTTTTTCCTAAGCAGATGACAAGGATATAAGTAATTCCATTTATGTAAAGTCATAGAAGCGTCTGATCATCATATCCAGAATCCATATTTTTAGTAATGGCTGCAGAGTGAATTTTGCAGGAAGGAACGGGAAGAAACATATCCTCTCGAGACCAACAAGCACATTCACACCGCAGTTTCATCTGGATAACCTCCTTGGCTTGGCTCTCTCTCTATTTCGCTTTCTCGCTCTCGTTTGTACGAAGAGCTTGCCGCTGTCGGGTCATCTTTGCGATTACTATCACTGCTGTCACCATTGGTGATAGCCTACTTAGATAAGCTGTTATAATATAAAAACTGCATAGTAATCAGCGATGAGAAACTAAGCAACTCTTTTTATTAGCACATAACTAAAGCGGCTGCAGCCTGCGGAATCCGTAGTTTCAATTATTAGTGGCGCTTCAAGGACCAGCCATCTACGAAATACAATGTGCAACTGCGATTTTAGCCTACATTTACGCTTAAGAACAGCGCATCTGCTCCTTGCCATTGCCGAATGTTATTTAGAACTGTGCGACAGAGGACTAGAAGCACGCTAGCTTGTGTTCTTTTTAATATGTCCATTGGGTCGCCCTCATACTTTCAATTGCCTATATGCGTATAAGAACCCCGGCCCCAGCTTCACATAAGCAGCATTGCCAAAGTTTGCTGCGTACAGCTAATGGATTCCGAGGCAAACACACATCCCTCATTCTCGGAAATATCTTGAAAGAGTAACAATATATCGTTTTTTATATACCCGTTACGTTAAAATACTTTGTGCAGCTAAGCAAAGTTAGCCTCCATTGATGACGCAGAGTGGTAATTAGCATCCTCACGCGTCCGTTTTACAATTTGGCTCTACTTCTGTGAGCGCCATATAAAAAACAATATACAGATGCATAGCACTCAAATCGCATGATGTGACCTGGACGGATCAAATCGCGACTTGCCAGTAAATATCTACCTAGAGATGTATGAAACGTCGAAGATCCTGTTTCGTTTTTCTTTCTTGGGAGGGAAAACATGAAAACTGATTATTTCGAGAGCTTAGATGTGTTCTGGATCAATGGTAGTTAAGCAGAGAAGCAAGGACAAAGGTTTAAATTAGTTTCTAAAGTCGCTAACAGGTGAATGAAGACTAGGAGTGTGCAAATATTTGAAGCTTTCGAATAGCTAATCGAATACGGCCATATTCGATCCGGTCTTCGAATCGAATAGTCACTATTCGTAGATGAGAGTATTTTTGAATACTTCTCGAATATGACAAAACGTCAACCACGCCGAAACAAGCATACATTTGGTGCAAAAGTGCGGTAAATTTTCATCCCGCACAGGCATTGAAGAGATAAAAAAACATGAGAGCCTTAGTAGTGGAAGAGGCTAAGTTAGTTAGGTAACCATTCTTTCCAAGCTGCACAGCGATAATTCGCGCTCTCTAGAGAGCTCTGTACATGCGAAGAAAGTATCTGTGCTGTTCCAATGTTTTATTCGTGATTTTGCTAAGCAACGCTTCATAATGTACTATGTAATGACGGAAACGTGCTAACTTTAAGAATACTGGGATGCGAAAATCGTTTGATACAAATTGTGTTAACGGCAGGTAATTATTCCTTAAGCATTCGAAAGTTATTCTTTGTTCCATTCTATTCGTTTAGCTTCTGACACTACAGGATGCATATTCGAATCGGTCTAAAATATAACTTCTCGCACACCACTAATAGACCTTCATGCTTTAAAAGCATGGTGTTGGCATGTCTAAAAGTTTCAGTATTATAATTACTGACAAAGACAGAAATGAGAGTTGTGTTAATATTTATGTAAAGAACACATGAAGCAGCGAGACGAGATTCTAAGAAAAGAACACTGTCATCAGGGGAAAGACATTTCTTGCAGTAGCCCAAAGCAAAGCAGCACCACTTGCCGCATTGATTTGGAGACAAAATGTCAGCAGAATATTTACAAACCTAAATATTGTAATTTCTAAATGAAGTAAAGACACTAGTTTCAAATGCTAAAACATCCTTTAACTTCGTTTACAAATGTCTCTTTTCAGCTGTCTTTTTTAAATTATTGTTTTACTTATCGTACGTCACAACTTTCATATTCTCCAACGTTACGAAAGGTACCTTTTCACAAAGGAGAAATTTTCATAATATTCGACAATAGATGTATAGTCACACTTCAAACGGCGCCGGCCTTGAGGATTTCCATAGGAGCCAATTCGAGTGTACGGGGAGAATATGCTTCGTGAGCGCTCTTTGAGTCCAGCGCATTGTCTTGAATCCGATGTTATCCTTCGTTTATTAGCCGTCCGAGTTGCGAACGGTTTTACTGCGACAGCAGGCGTGTGCACAAAATCTCGTTTGCCTTGCCAGTCCACCCATCGGTCCTTTAGGCTGACGACAGCCGCTGTCGTCATCAATGACACATGGTGAACTTTTTGTCGTCGTTAGGCCACCTCGTCATCACTAGCTTCTTCAAGATGCTCCAATTTTAAATAAGTGTAAACGCCAAATTTAGGGCATAAATTGTCTACATAATTTTGAACACTTGCGAGGAACGCTTTCAAGAAGTGCGACTGACAGCAGAAAAGGTAAGCTATATCAATTCTAAAGAGTAGAAATTACACGCGGCTCGTCTTCTCCAGAGTCGATGCGACAGCCATCATAAAAAGGGTCACTGTTGACAGCAAAATAGCGCCGCATTAAAGACACTGGTGCAGACGCACTTTCAGAGTGGATGCACGTCTGTTTACCAAAGCACGGCCGCGAGACGTAAGTGCTCGTCCCCCCCTCCGTTCAGTTGCGCCGTCGACGAACGTGGGCACACGTGTGACGTCATGTGTGACATTGCGAACCACGCGTCACTTTGTTGTCGCAAGCGCTTTGGTGGTTGACGGGACCACCGTGACGTGGGGTACTGAACAGTTAGTTCCCTGAAATGTTATTCACCCCTGCTGGTGGGAATATTGAAACGAGGAACTGTGCGGTAGAATGTGAATCTTGATTTAAGTATTGCAACAGCGCTAACACATGCATCCACAAAGTAACGAGAACGAGACACAAGCGCTGCGGATGCATGCGTTAGCGCTGTTACAATATTCAGATCAAGTATGCGCCGGCTCGCCCAGAAAGAAGTTTTAATAAAGAATCTGAGTTATACTTCATTACTGGGAACACGAGCGTGCATATGCCGGTCGTTATTATGGTCCCTCAAATCTAGCATGTTGCCAAAACGTAAATAAAAAACTAGGAAAAAATTGTCCCTCCTAGATTTTGGTGTCTGCATGTCTTTAAAAAAAACTTATCTGCAATGGCACTCAGTAGAATTTGAACAGGAAGTAATTTGTTTTTCGAAATTCAGCACCCTAGCGACTGCGTTATCGAGCGATAATAACACTACGCGTATGGAGGAAGTCTTTGCCCTCTATGACGGCAAAAGCAGTGGAATGTGCTCGCGTATCTTGTAGGTCAGTACAAGCCGTAGTGTAGTGGGCCCGGATTACATTGTGCGGTTCGCACAGAGCTTTTCTCGACATGACGGAGGTTTTTTTACGTGCAATAATTTGTGGTCGCGCTCATGAAAGCAGCAATGGAGGCCAAAAGGAGGCACACATAACAATGAAGATAATAAACTTTAAGCACGCAACATATCCACAATAGGGGAGGGGGGGGGAACGCACCCCCAATGATCTGGTCGATGCAAAGCAGCGTCGAAAGCATCCACAATGTGAGCACCAACAGCCACGTAGCAGCGACAGTGCCACGTAATTTACATCGTAGTTTATACAGTAGTTTACACAAATTTACACAGTATACATAGTTCACATAGTAGCTCACAGGATTCACAGTCATCAAGTGTCCTATTATAGTACTCGGGAAATGTACTAGCGAAATGAAATGCTCAACCCTCTTTGGTGGTCCTTTGTCATTCCGATCGTGACGCGAATTATACGGTACTAGTGGCCTTACCGGGTTTTGTTCTTTACCGCAGGCGGCTTTCTAGATGAGCTGTTGGCCTTGTTACCTACGGTATAAATGCTGATTTACACGTAGTTCAATTGAGAAAAATAATGATAGGACACTCCGTTCATTACACAGCCTGGCAGTCACGTTGAGCACGTAAGTGCTTAGACGTTGTCCTGCTGAACGATAGAAAGAAAAAGAAATTGAATATCTTATACAAATTCTGGACCCTTGTTTCCTCGGCCACAACGCCACTTCCTGTGAGAATACAAAAAAATAAGACTTAACACCAAGTACCAAGATTACCTGAAACCTGCGTATTCACATGCTATAATAAGACACTACCTTGCATAAAAATAACGAATTATCGTGAGGCTTTCGCAACACAAATGTAAATAAAATGTTACAGAAAGCTGTACGATTTATACAAATAAATCTAGGCTACTTACACGGCAAAAGTTTGAGAGTGCTAAAATCTGTCCTAGTAGGCAGCATGAATTTCACAACATGTATTACTATTTCTTGTAGGAAGTTGGTTGTGCAAAACACAAAGGAAAAGTCAGCATTTTTTCTATAAAGAGCACTATTGTTGTGCAAAATATGGCAAACGTTTCAATATTACATTAAATATGTATGTATATTTTTCAAATGGTATTTAACGTTATTAATTTTTCTTTCTCCGAGCACGAATTTCCCCCTACAAACTTCGCTCTAAACAATGGATTCTCGTCTGGTTCCCAGTAGTGGGTGAAGACAATTATTTGAGAAAAATTCCGGCAAGAGAAAAATGAGATCGTTGTCTTCAAATTACGAGAATGATTCGGTCGCCGTGATGAAGTTCAGGCCCGAAAGAATCGCTCATGTCTGTTGTCTCTCTCTCTTCCCTTTTTGTGTGGTAGTAGTTACCACAGCACGCGTGCGAAAGCCTAAAACCTCTGCTTAAACCACGTAACACAAAGGCAATTTTAGGCAAACGCCAATTTCTAAAAAGCTGATTATTACATTAGTAAAAAATTTCACACGAGGGCACAGTTGAAGCTTCTCGGTTCTCTTGCTACAATTAGCGGAACCTAATGGATGAGTTTAAGTTTGCGAAGTCAAGCTCACTGCATTAGCCTCCTTGGCATTAAGCCTCCTAATCTCTTCTAAAGGTTTATATTTGATAAGACCCAGTCGTGCTTGGTAATGCGCTTTGGTAAACTACGGAACTTATTCGTTCTTGCTCCTAACGTGCGGTGTATTTTATATTAGCTTCCAATACTTCGTACACCGTGCTATGTAGATTATTATAATCTTCTAATTACCGCCACCAAAGCAATTTTGTGGACTTTACTGAAAAAAAAAGTAAGCGGAAAGAGCACAACACAACCTTTTACATTATCCTTGTTAAGCATCTCAAATATAGTTTTTTGTCTTTTGGCCTTGATATGATCTGAGCAGGTTGCTTGTTTTTACAGGTTATCTAAGCAAAAGTGAATTCCGGCTCATGGACGTCTTCTTTTTTCCTAAGTGCGACCTATTATACACATCTACCACACTAAATGGAAAGGCAACATCTTAGCAATCATGGCACAAATGAGCTTTGCGTACACTCTCTGAGAAAAAGGACCTGCCAATAAACAAAAACTTTTGTTTCATGGAACCACCATTCCAGAGGCTAATAACAATTAGTTGTAGCTTTTTTTTTTTTTGCCTAACCCCACACGTCCTTGTCATTTCGTATTTTTCCATACGCCACGAGGTCGCGGGATTGAATCCCGGCCACGGCGGCCGCATTTCGATGAAAGCCAAATGCGAAAGCACCCGTGCACTTTGATTTAGGTGCACGTCAAACAACCCCAGGCGGTCGAAATTTCCGGAGTCCCCCACTACAGCGCGCCTCATAATCAGTAAATGGTTTTCGCAGGTAAAACCCCATAATTTAATTTTTTTTCCAATGGGCTTTTTCCCCAAAAAAAGTGGGCCGATATAGGAGACAGTAATGGTAAACAGGTCCGACGGAGGAGCCTCTGTAACTAAAACGGCACTGATTCCCATGAAAGCGTAATCAAAATTGGGTAATATTCAGAAAACAATGTATTGGCAAACTGTGCCGATCCTTACTACTGCTGCGTGAGGATAAAACTAGCTGATTCCGGAAATAGTTATAGAGAAATCGTAGTTTTGCTGTTACAGGTGTCACCATTTTCTTCGTTTGCAAACGCGGAGTGGATATCGGGTTGGCAATTCTAACCATCATTCTAATCAACAAAGAACGGCACCTACAGAGGAAGTGAATGAAGATGTTGATCTGATTGGTTACTTAGTCTGTGGAGAAGAGATTGACAGTAACATTTTTGTGATTACTACACTATGGAAATGATAATTTTGCATATTCAAAGCGCTTTTCAATATTTCACTTTGACACTGGTGTTGTTCAGCTGTCCTCAAATTTATTACCTTTGGTCCTTCCGTCCAGCTTGAACTCTTATTATCTGGCTTCTGAGTAGCTGTGTGCGTCAGCCTCTAAATATACATTTATTACTGTTCAATAAGTTTACCTTAAAGTTGTCATTAATTTTGCCTTAAGTTTGTCATTGCCTGGGCGCAAACGGAAATTCGGCGCACAAAAAGCTCACAGGTACAAATCCGTTTTTGGCGTAACAATAACGACTAGTTCTCAATTTTTGACAAGCAAGTCTGTTCTTTCCTGGTTTTCGTATGCTTTGCTGAGGATCAGAATTTATGATTCTTGTGGAGCACCTTTTGAAGCAACTTAGTAGAAGTAGCGGACAAGTTCAAAGCAAGACCGGATTTACCTAGGGGTATTGGCGTAAAACATCAGAGATGAGTCGTCAAAATTGAGGTAAGGTAAACAAAGAACGAGCCTGTTTGAAAGATTAAAAAATCTTAATTAACCTTAAAAGACAACCTGACTTAGTACGCCGAATAAGAATGTTTGAAGAAATGTGAAAGATTCGTATTTTCACCTACTAAAATGGCGAAATTAAATAAAACAAAATTTTCGGGCACTACTTGAAGGTATGTGAGTTTGATCCTGATGGAATAAATTAAAATATTGACAACGAACGTGTGCTTCTATGGTGACGAGGAAGCGGCGCACTCGAACCGTTATTTTCTTGCAATCTTTTTCATTTAATCCACATGCAGCCAACTATGACCAAATGGAGACGTTACTTTTCTTCAAACAATTGATCTCAGAACTCCCTGCTTTAAAGCTCTCCTAAAGAATATTGATGAAGGTACGTCTACCGGTCCTGATAGAAGCTCTCCAGGGATGAAAAGAAGCAGCGCACTCATCCGACTTCACTTCCCCCCCCCTATCTTAATTTAGTATTTTCAAATTGTTGTCGAATTGCCTGTGGCCACATCACCGGAAAGTATGCCTCAGGAAGTCCCATGTCATGAAGTAAGTTCAAAGTAATGGCTATGGATAAATTTATCTTACGTGAATTTCATGGAAGGTTATGGAGGGCATATTGTGCAAGGCAATATGTAATGTCGTAGAATATGCATTATTTGGTATCTTTCAGTGGACCTGGAACTGTTAGCCAGAGCCAGCACTATGGATGTTGGCGGCGAATGTTCACCTCCAAGGCTGTGAATGTAGGCACTGCCTAACACTCTGAAGGGTAGCTCTAGTAGCCATAGATAAATATCCTTGTAGGTGGACGGGAAAAGAGTGCCGTGGTAGGCCAGTAGGTAAGATCATTGTAGGCGAAGGCGAAGACGTGGGTTCGTATCCTAATAGCGACCAGATGGTTTTTGGCCTACTTTCATTTTCATTTCTTTACAATTTCTACAATTCAATCAAATAATCAAGCAATACCCTCTTCCTTTCCTGATTGTCTTGGTTTCTGGCTACTTGTGATTGGGAATATTAAAATCAGCCTCCAGGTTTTTTTTATCGTCGTTCCCTTTGACCCTTTTAGCGAAGCAGTTTGCTCAAGAGAAACGAGATGGCGCTTTCGGCGGTCCGCAGCACGTTGCCTCAGCGAAAGCGCTCGGGCAGAGAAACATTACCTCTTCTGTCCTGCAACTGTACGGTCAACTGTCGAAATGCAACGGTGTTTTCGCTGGCGCACTATGCTCCATTCACGCGGCAGAATATGGAATGGTGAAGTGAAGATGTGGTGCAGCAATTGGCTGCAAACATTGTGATTGGAATATTAAGGAATGGAATGAATTTATGGGTCAAATGTTCACGGAACACTGCTACATAACGACTGCCTGTGTTGCCGATTTGGGACGATGCACGGCTTCCCTCAAGAATTCACTTATCCGTCAGTGTGCTAACCTCCAAGGAAATGACTTCGATCCCGGAACATCTTCAAGAGTGATTACCGCTCGTTATACGGTGACAAAGGGAGTAGCAGACCCTCTTCGCTCGTTTTCTTGCTCGTTATCGGCCCACATACACCACAACTCACATGAAAACTTACGCCCACTCTATCGTCTACGTAACAAGAATAAGTGAGCTCGAGCGCACAGTAGTTTTTCATGTTGCTCTACAATTTTGTTATTGACACGTTTAATGTAACTGCAATATTTTAGGGGCTGAATAATTAATTTAGACTAAATGTGCAATTAGGTAAAATGCAAGAAATAATCTGAGTATCTCCAAGCGACAGCAAACAACATTACCTTGGTTGTGTATAGTTACTTCGCACTTGCATATTTTTAACACTGCTGCATGATAGGTGAGACGCCCTATATATATATATTATGGTATAAAGTTTGTAAAGGAGGGATAAGGTGCCTCAGAAAGGCTGGCCAATGTTTCGATAGGAGGACCTATGTTCGTCAAAGTCGGCATTTCAGTGAATAATTCGTGCAGCCATTTTGTTAGAATGAGAAATGTTCTGTGTTCAGGTGTGTAGTTGTGTACTTTAGGTAACAGGACCGTCGTTTGGCCCCGTTACGGGTTGTTTTTTTTTTTTTGGCGTGCTCGAGAGAACCACACCGGTTTTTCGTCACCAAGCGTGCCGGTGTTGTGTTCCATTGCTTCCCGGGAGACACAGGATGCCCGCGTGTGAGGGCTGCTAGTTTGTTTGTCAGACCTCGCCTGGTGAGGTCTGTTCTTGAGGCCCGACGTCCTTGGGGTAGCCGGCCTCTATCGCTGGGTGGGTGGAGCAGATTTAACTGCGGCCACCACGGGAGCGGCGGCACCACAGCTAACGGCTCACTGTGCGCGGGCCGGGTAGGTGGCGGAGGCCGGTGCGGCGCTACCCCCTGACGCGTCACATCGGCATACGTTGTGCTATGGAATGGTGAGCACCTTTTACGTGCTTCCTTGAAAGCGATGTTCTCATGTACTTTTAAAGTGATAATTTCCTGTTCTTTGTTCGTTCCGATCGGGACAAGATCGACAATTAGCTGCATGTTCACCATCACAGTTTGCACAGTCAGGTGTCGCTTCACGCTTGTCGGAGGCGTGACTTTGGGCTCCACATGTCGCACATGTTTGTCTACCACGGCCGCTCTGCGAGCCGTCGCCAATTTTTTCACATTGGTAGCATCTTCTTCGATTAGGGACGTCTGGCCTGAGATTTATTTTTGTGTATCTAGTTTCTCTGGTTTGCGGCAGATCGCAAGTGGCAAAGGTGAGGATCAGGTGCTTTGGAGAAATTTCTTTATTTTCTCTTCAGATAATGATGCGCTGTACACTGGTTACATTTTGCTCTTTCCAGCCCTCCAATAGTTCTGTTTCGGACAAGTCGATGCGATCTGCATTAGGCACTACTCAGAGTGCTGTGTTCATAGACCGATGAGTTGAAACGGTAACAGGAATATCTCCAAATGCCACAAGTTTTTCTAGTTGGTTGCGCCGTTCCTTATCACGTATCTCAAGCAGGAGGTGCCCGCTCGCCATTTTGGTGACCTTATGACCTGGGCCACGTTCATCAGTCAAACCATTTGCAACAAGAAATGGGGATACGGTTTTAGCTAGCTTGTCGGTTTTTTCGCTGTACACAACTTGAAATCGGGGGAGAATTCCTTTTGCTGTGAAAAGACTTAGAATTTCATTGGTGCGTCCCCTCTTTTGAGGTTGACGATCAAGTAAACGTAGAAATGCCGGTGGTCCCATAATAGCTTGGTTTATTTCGGCAGCAATGGCGGCCACTCAACATGGAGCCCAATTAGGGACGTTATAGTACTTAACGTGCAAGGCTGCAGATGCCAGCCGTGCATTGCTGCTATAACCTAATATGGTATACCCAGGAGAGGGCACATACACAAGGTTGGCCCAAGGGGCCTACGAAAATGTAGAAGTAACAGAAAAGAAAAGGCTGGACAGCTGAGCAAGCATACAGGAAAGAAAAAAGTTCGGAGAGGGGGACAGCAAAAGGCGACCAGACCGGTCCCGAAGTTGGAAGCAGAAGAACGGCAAATCGAGCAGTGTGAGGGGTGCATTCTGAAATTGCTTGAAATAATAAATGCTGAGCATTTCCTTACAGTGGCTTACCATCTTTCCTAATGGCACTCAACGCATTTTCTTAAATTGAAGAAACGGACATAAAGCAGACAAAATCATTAAAAACAAGCCGTTATAAATGGCAACACGTATACACAATCAAAGAATTTCTGAAATATCCTACATGTAAATGGAGAAAAAGGCAGTAGCACCCATACGCGTACCTGTAAACTGCAATCACGATGTGAATCATCAATATATATATATATATATATATATATATATATATATATATATATATATATATATACACTTTTTCAAAATGTTTTTCCTAATTATGCTTACAGGAAAGAGTGAGAATGGCCTGTAAAGATAAATAAGAAGGAGGAAGAGGAGGATACAAGCCACGGGCGGCGATCTAGCGAAAAAGCTATTTATGTAGTTGCGACAGCCATACGGAGCCCGCAGCCGGAGTTTCTGCGTGTTTAGGCGGAGCGCTGGAAATGTGTAAAGTCTTGCGGCTACTAACGTTCGTAACTGGCCATTTCGGTGCCTAAGCGGACTCTTGCGCAATAAGCGCGCACTCGCGCGTGGGCGAGCTAATGCCGCAAAATACCCGCGTTCCCGAGATGAGGGGGCTACAAAATATTCGTTGCAACGCTTAGATGACGGCGCAGAAAGGACATATAATCGCGATAATAATGGGTCTTGCGGCTGGAAGGACGTTGAAACGTCGACGTCGAGAGCTTACTTAGTGAGCCGCAAACGTGTCGTGCTTGGCGCTTCTTGAAGCAGCAGAAGCAACAAATAAAGCAAAACGGTGACTTAATGGGTACTCTGGCCTTTAATCAGCACGCGTCTAGCTATATGCAGGCTTCATGTCCATGCACTGCCGTTAAAAGGCTTGGAGAACATTCTTAAAAGCAGGAATGCGTTGGCGAATATAGAACCAGAGGAGAGATTCTCGCTCATCTGAAAGAAATAAATGTAGAAAACATGCATTTTTGGAATTCTCTGAAAAGCTGCCTGCCTCCCCCCCCCCCCCCCCCCCCCAATTTCATCTGCTCGTCTCAGCTCCGTGCATGTCTCTTTGTAAAGCTCCTATGCTTATAAAATTCTTTCCACAGTCATATCTACATAAGCTAACCGTGGTGCTCACGTTAACAGAAAGCTTCATAGTTAACTGATTCGTCGATTTTTTGTCTAGCAGGTTCGTGGCTTACCTACATCTACCTCCGTCGTCACAATGCAATGGCTCCTCCTTGACTAATGTCAGTGGGAGGAAGAAAATGCAGAACGCATTTATTTTTTGTCATTTATTTTGTGGCCGCCTTTTCTTTGTCATTTGCATGGGTTTGGCTTTCAATACAGCACAATGCTAACCTTGCTCGCTGTGCAAGGTGGCTCTTTGTTGAGAGGTGAAAATGGTGGCGATTTACAGTGGTGAAACAGCCCATTTATTTCACCAGAAGAAGTTCAATAATGCGCCAGTACAGAAATGCTTAAGGCATGTGGGTATGCAAAAATCCCAGTGCACGTCAAAGAGCCCAAGTAATCCGATACATACTAGTTCGCTACAGCTACCAAAGATTCGTCTGTACAGCAAATGCTCACAGTATATAGAAAGAAAACGGATTGGTCCATATATTCCTGTTTTCCATTATCCGTGAATTAAACTTGCACGTAGGTTTTGAAGCTTCGCCTCGCCATACAATTACATGCCGGGTTAGACAAATTTCGTCTTCCGTCACTGTTCCTAAGCCGGGTACGATTTGTCGATTTGCCGCCTACATATTAAACAAAAACCGATCGATTATGGGCTACAACTTCCATGTCATAAAAAAAAACAAGTAGGTAATCAAGTGCAAGCACTTTCATATTCCCTGAGCTCAACCTCTGTTTCAAATTACTATATTCATAAACTTCAATATTCCTGTCAGAAAACGAAGTTTCGCTTTTCTTAAGTCGCCCGGGATTCCGTTTCAAGCTTTTCGAGCTGCCTATTTTTTTCTTTATGAAAGGCGTTATTAAAATAAGAGAGTTCAATGTAAACATAATGCACATGTTCCCTTCGAAAATTACTAATGAAGCCCGCGGAAGGAGGAAGCGCTAATGGTCACTGGTGAAAAATGAGCTATGTATGAGTCATAGACCGGGCTGTTGTGATTTCAAGCAAATAATTATACTGCTGCGCGCCTAAAGAAACGAAAATGTGAAGATTATTAAAAAAACACAGATCCAGATTAAAACAAAAAATAAGAAATTGTTCACTCATCCCAAGTTCACCAAAATCCGCTCATTGGTGGTCTTAGAGGAAAGCACTAATAGCGCGCTGCGTACATTATGCCTAATGACGGTGTTCGATGGCCAATAATGTGCGTCCTGCGCACAGGCAGTGGCCATTAACAGCCTTTGCCGGGACCACGGTATTATAGCAAACAGGGGCTACGAGCGTGGAAGAAAAGCATGACACAAAAATGTTGGGATTATCAGGAAACGGGAGCCATTCTATAGGGCTCGCGATAGCTAAGCAAGAAAGCAAAAAATAGGAAAGGAGGAACACCCAGGAACTTCTCAGGGATTTGTCTAAGTATGCGAAAGCATTGTGCCACTTCCTCCTCTCCACGCAAGGCGCTGTCATTATCAACAATATGAAGCTTGATCCGACCAGTATTGTTGAGTTCGCATCACGATATGTTACATGTGGTCTGGTTATCGAGTGGTGGCGACAAACGAGGGAAACACCAATGCGCATGTGTAAACGGATGCCACTTGTTTAAATGGGTTTGCGCTCTACGATAATGTTACAGTGTGTTTTGAGGCTGCCCTTTGGTATGCTGGAATAAACGAGCCAAAAAGAGCATGTGTCTGATTGGAAGATACAACATGACTGGCGAAGAGAGTGGGATCCCAACCGAAGACTCCAAGACAGAAGCCAGCATGGGCGCCATGCTCAGCAAGCTTCCACAATTCGATCCGGACGGCGGGAGCTGTGACATTTTCTTCGAACGTTTCGAGTGATTCGTGGCTGCTAACGACATCGCAGAGGACAATAACATGCAAGTGCTCTGGACGACCATCTGGGAGACTGCATGCGCCACGCTCAGGAGCCTTCTTCTGCCGAAGACCCCTAACAAGGAGACGTATGATATTGCCATCACCACGCTGAATAAGCAATACACCCCGAAAAGCTCCGTAGTCTAGGAAAGGAGTCGTTCCAACCAAAGGAAACAAGAGCCGCACGAAAACATCAGCGACTTCACAGTAGGACTGAAGAAATTGGCGGCAGCATGTGAATTTCGTACATTTCTGGAGCAATCCCTGCGAGATCGTTCCATCGCTGGATTATGTTTCGACGCCCTACGCTGCCATTTTCTGGCTACGCCTGCTGCCGAACTAAGAAGAAAGGGCGCGTAGACAAAATGTGCAAAAGAAGGGCATTGCATTTCGTAAAGAATGATGCAGCACATGGTCAACTGTTAACTTTGTGTCACACAAACCGAAGTTCTTGCAAGCCTGCCATTGTAGTACCCTTGCATGTAAGCGGAAAAGAGAATCCGATGGAGCTTGATACAAGCGCAGCTGTATTGGTAATGTGTGCAGCAGACAGCTTAAAGCACTTTTTTCTGACGTAAATTTCACGGGAGCAGATGTAAGACTGCACTCTTAGTCAACTCCTGCATAACGTCCACGGTATAAGCGTCATGTTCTCAATGCAGGCCAGATCACCGCAGAGAAGCGTTCTTTCAAGCGAGATTATGTGTGACAAGACGCGGTCCACCCGCTGCTCACGGCTGTACGCTGCCAATGAGCAAACGCAGATGTTCAGCCCTGCAAATTTAGTGCCCGAAAAGCGCGCCGACGCGTTACGAGATTTCTATGAAGCAAAAGCTGAAGGAGTGGGGATAGCGATCCTGTGAGGGAAAAAAAAAGCGCAAGGCAAAATGAGCGAGAATCGTGTCATTGTCGTGCCGTTGTTTTATCGTGCCATTGTCGTTCCCGTCATAGAAGAACAAAGCGCCGAGTTCAGCGCTCGCAGTCTGCATGCCTTCGGATTCCTAAATGTAGACAAAGAGCCTGCGATATGAAATAAACCTAAACTCAGGATATTGTTACGAATAGACGCCATTTCTCTTCTATTTAAACTTATGTTTCTATACTCCGCTCAAGCAATCCATAAGGGGGTGAACAAGAAGCACCTTGTGCTCTCTAGGAAAATTAGGCCTTCGATACGTTTCGTTAAAGCTAATTAGGCCTGTTGGATACTGTCGATAACACAAACTAGCACCACCGCTTTCACACCGTTGACTCATGCCCGAGTTCCTTGCCCTTCTTCCTTAGAAAACCTTACAGTTCACTAATCCTCTCTTATAAACGCTTGTGTGGAGGCTAGGCTTTTTGACAATGCCTGTTAATTGGCGTGGCAGACGTGATTGAGCATTTGGCATTTGTATCAGCACTCGTATCACATCGTTAACGTAAGGACAAACAAGTAAGCAACAACGATTTTAAAAGCGCATGGGCGCTTCACGTTTTCTTTTCATTCCGCTTGTTGCTACTGGACGGACATTTGAGAGTTAATAAAACAATTGCTTGTTTGCGCATCATCCTGCGTGTGATACCCTGTCTCTTAACGCGAGCGTTGTAAAAATGACTGTGAACTTCTATCCGACAGCGTAACTGTATAGGCTCCTTGCTCCTATGCGGAGAGTTAGCTATACGCATATTGTCACCAAAGGTCGGTCTCCCAGCCCCAGGCGGGGAAACTGAAAGCAGCGACCTCTGGGGGAAGGCTACGAGTCCTCAGTTTGCCGAAAATCCCCCACTGCTGCCGAAAAAGGACCACGCCGACAAAACTGTGACTGCCGACCTTGCTGTAACGATGACGGGCAAAAAGTGACGGCCTTAGTCGACACCGGCGCAGACTTTTCTATAATGAGCGAGCCGCTGGCAGATAGACTCAAGAAAGTCAGAATGAAATGGATGGGCCCTTACATTCGAAATGCTGGAGGCCAGATAATGACACCTACAGACAAAGTGTACCGCTAGACTGGCGATCGCGAACGTAGCTTTTGTCGCCACATTAGTGATTCTACCGGAGTGCTGCAAATCACTCATATGAGGAATGTACTTCTTGAGGGAATACGGTGCCGTTGTCAACATGCGCGACAGCGTGGAAACATTTTCCCCGGTAAAGGACACGACCATGGCACAGAACCCCAGCGCCGAGCCTTCCGTGTTATCGACGAGGACGTGCGCATACCGCCACTACCGTTCATACTTGTTTCCTTCACTTGCGGCGCACAGTATAAAGAAGACGCAGTAGCGGAACATGTAACTGCCCTTCTATTCAGCCAAGGTGCTGCCATCATCTTTGGCATCATCCGCTTAGTCGAAGGGCGTGCGGAGGTGCTCTTGACAAATTTCACAAAAGAAACGTTATTTTCTTACCTTACTGTGCTCGATCTCTCGAGTGGCCCGGTGGTTGTCTTTGTCGCCGTCAGGGTGTAGTTGGGACAAATACTGACGCGGCAATGCAAACTCTGCGAAAGAAACTATTTCTTGAGTTGAGCTGAGTTGAGTTGAGTGGTTGTAGGCTACTGGTGGGATTAGCCTTGCAGTAGCTGCCGGCAATTGCTCCACCGTAGCGACACTTAAAATACATAAATCATATAAATCAGACACAGACCTCACAACTACACTACACATAGTCACACCTAAGGTCACCATGTGGAGGCCAAATCCGTGTCCTGCAGGTAATTTAAAAGAAGGCGAGAAACCTCCTTCCTATCTAACCGGTTCCCGCGCGGGAAAACAATGTCCTGTATAGAACTGTGGGGAATTCCTGTCCTCTTGAGGGACCCGAATAACACGCTCCTTTCCGCGTCATACAGAGTACAGCACATAAGGTAATGTTCTATGTCACCGCACACACCACACGTTGAACATAATGGTGACAACGCCAGGCCAGTCTTACACATCCACGCAGGGGTACGAGCAGAGCCCGTGCGAATGCGGAGCAGTAAAGTGGCTTGGTTTCTTTTGAGGCCCTTAGTCACACATGGCTTGTGAGGTGAGCTCCACAACGAGTGGAAGTGGCACGACACCGCTTCTCTGAAGAGTCTCTTGTCCTCTTGAGGCACTTTTCTCAAAGGATTCCCAGACAGCGCTCTATGGGCAAGGCTGTCCGCCATCTCGTTGCCTATGATACCTATGTGCGAGGGCACCCATTGGAATCGTATGGAGAAGCCTTTGATAAGGAGAGTGTGCACCGAGCGTAGGGAGCTTAGACATAAAGCATCAGTATGGAACCCATACTCTAACCTTTGAAGGGCGGATTTCGAATCTGTAAGAATGACTACGGGTTGAGGCGTACAAAGCCGTAGCTTTTTTAGGGCTGCCTCAATGGCAACGCTTTCGGCCGTTGTGGAGGACACGACTGTAGTGAAGCGAACCGACCAATCATACTTTAAAGCGGGAATATGAAAAGCAGCTGCACTAGATCCTCTGACCTTGTCCACAGAGCCATCAGTAAAAATTTGAAGATGACGTGCATATTCAGTTTCAAGATGTTCCAGTACGAGCGAACGTGTTGCCGCCAAAGGAGAACTCCGCTTAGCACGAACGTGAGGAATTGTCAACGAACAATCGAGGCTCGCGAAAGACCAAGGTGGATTCAACCTCTTAGTTCGACCTCTAGCGTCAAGACCCAGGTAACCAATAGTATTAAGGGCCAAGTACGCTCGGGACTCGGATCTCTTTCGAAGGCTCTGTAGAAGGGCTCGACCGGCTATCGTCTGTTTGAGGCGGCCAATTTGCATCAATAGCCTTTGTGAAGCGACTAGGCTAAGAGGTCTCGATAGAGACTCATAAAGTACTGCATTATTAGGAGCAGACTGCGGAACGCCAAGAGCCCTCCTTAGGCCCTTTCTGTGCAAAACCTCAAGTCGTTCCAGCTGTGATAGTGAGGGGGAAATTAAAGGGAGCTGATACATTATTCGACTCGTCACTAGTGCATCGTGCAGCCTGATCATTGAAGAAGGGTGATTTCCCCATTGCTCACTTGCAACTCTACGGATCACATTGAGACGCGGAGATAGTGATGTCACAATAGAGTCCACAGCTCGTCGCCACTGTAGACGGTAGTCAATAATTACGCCCAAAAAGCGTTTGTACTTCAATTGACGAAGGCAAGATTGATCAATGTCTATCTTCAGCCGCGCATACCGTCTTCCTCTACCTGGAAACAAGATGAAGCCAGATTTTTCCACCGAGAGAGTCAACCCTACACCTTGAAGGTAATTTTGAACTGAAAGTAAGGCCTGTCGAGCTATCAGAGCTAAACGCTTGTGTTGATATCCGCTTAACCAAATACAAATGTCGTCCGCGTATATCGACATATGGATATGCCTGCAATGTTTTTGCACTTCAGCGGGAAGACCAGCCATTACAACATTAAACAGCGTCGGGGAAAGAACACTTCCCTGAGGTACACCTCGCGATACCGCCCTTTCGGTGCTTATGGTACTTCCTAACCGCACTTGGATTTTACGATCACTGATAAGTGAGTGAATGAAGCGCAGAAGATAGCCCTGTACGCCTATGTCCATCAAGCTATTTAGTACTGAACTTTGAAGTACGTTATCGTAAGCCTTTGATACGTCTAGGAAAATAGCTAGTGTTGAGAGGCCGAAAGCTCTTTGATGTTCAATGTGGCTTATCAAGTCCAAGACGCTATCTTGCGCGCTTAGACCTGTGCGGAATCCAGTCATGCATGTTGGCAGAGCCCTTCTATCTTCAAGCCACCATGATAAACGCTTACTTGCCAGCTTCTCCATGAGCTTAGCCACACACGACGTCAATGATACAGGTCGATACGAGGCCAAGTCTGTCATTTCTTTGCCGGGTTTCAGCACTGGGACAACACAAGCCACCTTCCATGAAGGAGGGACGTCGCCAGTCTCCCATACTCGATTGAGAAAGCTTAGGAGCATCTTCCGGTGTTCTAGAGGTAGGTTCTGCATCATCTGGTTGGTAATGTCGTCAGGACCTGGTGCACATCGACGCCGCAGGCTGCTGAGTGCTGTCTGTAGCTCTCGAAGTGTGAACGGGGCGTCCATAACAGACGTAGATGTTGCAGGCCGAGCGTACTGATGAATTCCTGAGCTTGCACGTACAAATGCATCTGCAAATTCCTCTGCCAAACAAGCGAGAGGTTTCTGCTTTAGCAGTGCAAGCGCTTCGAAAGGCTTACGAGGACGAGAATCACCAGCAAGGCTGCCAATGACTCGCCAAATTCTCGTCATTGGTGAAAAAACAGACAAGCTGGCGCAGAAGGACGCCCACTGCGACCTACAGAGCTTGTTCGTATGGCGACGAATGGCAGAGTTAAGCCTGTTATAGGTCGTCTTCAAGGATCTGTCGTCCTTCTTCCGCATCATTTGTCGCTCCGCCCTTCTGCGCGCTGCGCAAAGGTTCCTGAGTTTTAAATCTGGAGTCGGAAAATGATTAGGCAACTTGACCGCCGTGGTAGCTGCCATCTTGCCATAAATCATTTTTTCTATCACATCTCCAGAAACACGTGCAAGTTGCTCCCTGTATTTGTCCCAATTAACAACATGGCTTCTTTTAGTGCCGCGCGTATTGAAGTCGGCAGTAAACACAAAAATTGGGTAGTGATCACTTCCCATGCGGTCAGGTGCAGTTGACCACTTCACACGAATGTCAGTTGAATGCAGAGTGAGGTCTATAGATGTGGCTGAGGCGGGAGGCCGGAAGAAAGTGGGACTTCCGTCATTGGCCACGCACAGGTCCAAACTGTCGATAACTTCTACCAGTTCGCGTCCGCGGGAGTCTGTGTTCCTGTTACCCCAGACCGAGTGATGGGCGTTGAAGTCACCGCAGATAATTCGGGGCGCTGGGCAACGGTCACAAAGCTGCTGGAGAAACAAATCCATTGCTACCTTCTTCCGCGGAGACACGTATACGGATGCAACTGAAAGAGTTCGAAAGCCGAGCCGTATCTTCACAGCCGCTACCTCAATGCTATCGGTGCAAAGATCGGTTACGTTCACAGCCACATGAGGAATCTCTCTTCGTACGTAAAGGGCGGCACTTCCTGTGGGAAATGACTTTATGCTGCAATTCTTGTGCGCAACATATCCAGTCAAAGATCTCCCCCTTGGTAGGCCAGCCTCCGAGAGCGCCAATACTGGAACACAAGTTTCTTTCAAAAATAATTTCAGTTCTGCTAATCGACTTAGAATCCCAGCGCAGTTCCATTGCATAATAAACGGCACTTTTCTGTGATTTTTGGTTGCACGAGGTTGAAGAAAACTAGCCATATTATAAGGCAAAGTTCGCTGCGAAGGCGGTAATCATGGACTCAAACGAAAGAACGAGCTGTAGAAAGGTCTTCAGGGTGCCAGCCTGCATCGCTTGAACATAGGAGCGGAGGACTTCAAACAGAACTCGCAGAAGGTCGGACAGATCCCGATTTTTGAGCTCCTTATTGTGTTGAACGCACTGCCTCACCACTTCAACAAAAGATGCGGACTGGGACTCACTCTTCGTCGCTGCAGCTGGTTTCTTCGTCTCTTTTGAGGCAAGGGAATGTCCTCCTTGTCTTCGAGTCTGGTTGTGATCTGGTCGCTGAGGAACTTGGACAGTTTTGGTTGAAGCAGATCGAACAACCGACTCACTCACAGAGGACTTTGCCGTCTTGCTAGGGTCAGGTCGCTCACTGACGTCGCTTGTTACCAAGCCACGAACTTCCGACTCTAACGCAGGGAACTCAACTTCCGACTCTAACGCAGGGAACTTGTCACTTCCAGGTGTCGGCTTCTCAGTAGGTCGTGGTTTGGGACCACTAATGAAGGACACTCGACGGTGTAAGGCGCTTACACGGAAGGGGCAGCCACCGAAACTCGCTGGATGGTCGCCCCCACAATTAGCGAAAGCAAAATCTGCCTTGCAGGCTTTGTAATCGTGGGCGCCACCACATCGTTTGCAACGTTGATCTTTGATGCAAACTTTGGCTACATGCCCAAAGCGTTTTCTTGTTTTGACTATTTCTTGTTCTGACGAAGACAAATACTCTTGTCTAACTATAGGCTCAAGTAAGATTTCTTGTTCAAGCACTGTTGATCACTCAAGGTTTCTCTGTTCTCTTGAATCTTTCGGCTTTGTTGTACGCTTTAGTGAAGTTTCTTTAGGCTTTAGCCCAGTTGCCCTACTAGGTTACTATTTTTTCGAACCTATACATCTCTGTCTTTCTCGCAACGTTGCCATTCCGGTGCTCCCGAAAGAGCGACTGTGCTGTAGTGGCGCGCGCTTCTGTTACTCTCGTTTTCACACTGTGCATCGCGGCTATTCAATTCAAGTGTGATGAGAAAGAGAAATGATTCAGTGTCATACTCGTCTGCTGTTGACGCTGTTTGAAAGTTATCGGTACGGAAGGAAAATATTGGGTAACGACGGTCGAAACCAAGCTTCTCCGCAAATTAGCACAGCATGTGGCCTTCTGAAAATATATAAAATTTTACAGCTCTCATGTGAAGAAAATCACAAGCGCAAATAGCAGATGTGCGGTAGATTGGTAGGCAATAGAAGATGAGCCGAGAGAGATAAAAAAACCAATCAAGTGCAAGGATATACAGAGAGAGCAAAAAGAAAAGGCGACATCGTTGTGCGTGTGAGACAGCTTAATAGGACCGGCACCTTCCTTGTTGCAAGGCGGAATATGACGCTTCTGCGGAAGTGCTGTCCCGCTTTGTATTACTATACTTTGCTATCAAGACGCTTATGAAGACGAGCTCCGTAATGGAACTGGAGTGAGTAGAAATATGAGTGGAATAATTTATTTTGCCTGACGTGCCTGCACGAGAAAAAAAAAATTGACTGAGCATAACGTTTCTGGCCAGTGGGGAAGTCTGATTTATAATTGGGGGAACCTTCTGCTCAAGCTTTATTTTTCTCATTTATTTATGAATAACGTAGATACTGTAAGCAGTAATGAGCTCGTAAAATGCAACTAACGACTAACTAAAGAAATTACAACACTAAAAAATCACAACCAGGCATTCTACCACTTTCGTAAACGTATCCATATTTCCTCTTAGGACACTGATCGCCCGCAACTCAGTATTCTTTTATAGTCAAATGTCTGGGAAATAATGAATATTTACATTATGTGTCGTTCTTCTGGGGTTCTCAGGAGTGTTTCCCCGGCATGCGATACCACCGTGACAAAAGTTAACATAGTCTGCGCATTGCGTAGAGGTGTGCCCACCTGAACCTTTTTTCTCTTATGCTCCATGCCTGTGGACGCTAATGCCAATAACATTGAAGCAATTTATCGCCCCGCTGTATTGAAACTTCAGAAACCTGTCATGTATGAGGCCAGTATGCAGTCCGGCTGCTCTTGCGTTACACTCTGGGCACGCTGCGCCATCTAGCAGCGACGCCAGCAAGTACAGCCGCGGCCCATGGGTGAACACGTATTGAGACACGCTTGTATGAATACATGTATGACGCGGTTTTGATTCCGCCCAGTCTCAGGGGACTTTTAGATGATTTTTTTGTCGTTTAAGAGGAGCGCCTACACAGGGATGGATAGCCAGTGACCCATGTTGACGTCAAGCTGGTTCAACGAAGAGCGACACCTGCTCAGAAGCACATTCCCAGTGACTGACAGTTGCATGAGAATGGTTCATTGAATAGCAGTAGATGTCTAGTGGCAAACACGCCTTGTAACGGATATTGGTTGGACGGTCGATTTCAAAGCCAGTTCCATCGGCACAGCCGCCCAATGATCTACACTTTAGAGCATGGTTTACCTACGCACTCAAGCTAGCGGCAAAACGATAAGACGAAGACAAACAGGCGGACTGCTTAAAAGGCAGAAAAGTATACAGACGCCTGAAAGTGAAAGTTCTTTATTTGGGCAAAAGGAAAACAAGGTTTGACCACAAGGTAAGGCAAAATGAGGGCGTCAACGTCCTGACTAAGGCCTTTACCTCGCTGGAGCAGCAGAAGCAGCAATTTACAAGTATCAATACTAATAACACCAAATACAGTTGATAAGACAGAAAACATCAAAACTATTTACAACAAAATTTTTAGCACACTGCAAAGTATCAAGTGTTTGCAAAGTAGCAAGTAGATCAATAAATACAGCACTGCAAAAAATAAGAACATTCTGTTACTAACATAGGTTGTACATTTAGACTATATTATTTACAACATCACCTTTGACATCGAACAATTTAACACTCCATTAACATTCGCTGAACAGGTTGTGATTAGAAAATAGGATGTTTTGCATTGTATATTTAAATTTGTGAACCGTTCTAGAATTTATAGCTTCGTCAACAATGTTAGGGTACGTATTGCATAAACACATACTTTCATATTCGATAGTCTGCGTACCGTATTTTGTCCTTGGTTTCTTCAATACTATTGAAGTGCGACGTAGGCTATATCCTGTGTCTGTACTGAGGTAACGATTTGAAAATTGTTCCAAGATGCTGGAGACCTCTTTAAATAGCCGTATGCAGATCTTTTATTTGTCAGAGTCTCTAATAATAAGAACGTTGTAGCGCATGAATAATAGAGAAGTTCCTGTGCATCGTTTTGAGGAGTTAAGCAACGCAACAGCTCGCCGTTGCAGTACTGCCAATTTTTTCATATCTGTTTAATCACCACACTAAGAGGCACCCACACTAAGAGGCAGTAGCTAAGATGTGAGTGCACAAACTAAAAGTACAGTTGTCTGAGAAGCCTGGCAGGCACAAAGCATCCGATCCGTTGTAGCAAGCCAACAGATCGTGCAACCTTAAATCGTACCTTATTTATGTGCTCTGTCCAGCTTAGGTTCTTGTGAAATGTAACACCCAGAAACGAATGGCTTGAGGCATGTTCAAGTTGCGATTCACAATAAAAAATTTACGTCGTATCTGCAACCTTAGTGCGTACCTTATTTATGTGCTCTGTCAACCTGAGGATTTTATGAAATGTAACACCCAGAAACGAATGGCTTGAGGCATGTTCAAGCTGCGGTCCACAATAAAAAAATTTACGTCGTAGTCTATAAGCTTATACTTTGAATAAAAAACTGTAAATTTGTTTGTTTTGCGTTTACGTCAAGTTTACTTAGATATTGCCACTTGCTAAGTTCTCGTAACCAATGAGTGGCAGTAACTTTAATTCGTGAAGCTCAACTACGGAAAAAAATACATTAGTGTCATCAGCGTACTGTATGATTTCATCTGTCAGGGGAAAGTTTGTTATGTCATTTATGTAAATAATAAATAATAACGGCCCTAAAATGGAGCCTTGTGATACCCCGTATATCATCATCATCATCATCATCATCATCATCATCATCATCATCATCATCATCCTCGTTACGCCCACTGCAGGGCAAAAGCCTCTCCCATACTTCTCCAACCACCCCGGTCATGTACTAAGTGTGGCCATGTCGTCCCTGCAAACTTCTTAATCTCATCCGCCCACCTAACTTTCTGCCCCCCCCCCCCCCTGCTACGCTTCCCTTCCCTTGGAATCCAGTCCGTAACCCTTAATGACCATCGGTTATTATAACCCCTTATATATTATTCACTTTTCAGAACTGTACCCTTCCAAGGAAATATACTGAAATCGCGAATCAAGGTAGCTATGCGTAAGTTCTAATTGATATGCCGGGAACACCATATACTACGAGCTTCTCAAGTAGTATGTTATCTTCTATGTTATAAAAGTGCTCGCGAAAGTCTAGGAATATATCAATGGTAAAATTTTTTTCTTCGATATCATTTTAAGTTGTACCTCTGCTTCTTAATAATGCAATAAATTGATTTATTCTTCTGAAAACCATATTGCTTATCCGAGGTAACGCCTTTATTCGGCAAAAAACCACTCAGGCGCTTACATATAATACGTTCAGCCACTTTGGAAAATACGGGCAATACCAAAATTGGTCTAAGATTCTTCAGATCATTGTGTTTCCCACCCTGAAAGATTACAGCTATACAAGCTATCTTCATTGTTTCAGGAAAAATTCCACTGGACAATATACTGTTACATAGATGTTCCAGCAGGCCGCAGATTACGTGAGCAACTCCTTTATTAGGCTGGGCTTTAATATCATCCTCGCCAGCAGTTATTTTCTTACTGAAAGAATTAAAAACAGACCTGCCGTGGTTGCCCAGTGGCTATGGTGTTAGGCTGCTGAGCACGAGGTCGCGGGATCGAATCCCGGCCGCGGCGGCCGCATTTCGATGGGGGCGAAATGCGAAAACACCCGTGTACTTAGATTTAGGTGCACGTTAAAGAACCCCAGGTGGTCTAAGTTCCTGGAGTCCTCCACTACGGCGTGCTTCATAATCAGAAAGTGGTTTTGGCACGTAAAACCCCATAATTTTTTTAATTAAGAACACAAAGAATCTCACTTTCAGACGTAGGCGTAAGAAAAATAGTCTCGCTGACAGGAGGATTGATGTAACTTCGAATATTACGTTCAGGGTGAAACGCAGATGTAGAAGTTGAAGCACCGGCAATAACAAAATTATTATTAAATTAATTAGCTGCATCGTTACCACAGTCCTTGTCTCCATTTACAACAATTTCGTGTGTCAGAGTCGTTGTAGATGACCCTGTTAGCTCGCGGTAAATGTTCCACGTTCTATGACTATGACTTATAGAGGCTTCAAATCGATGGGCGTAATATTGCAATTTTGCTTTCTTGAGACCACTGCTCAGCTTGTTTCTAACTTGTTTAACTCTTTAAGCATTTATCGGTCGCGAGTCTTTCAGAAATTATTGAATAATTTATCTTTGCACATAGTGCACTTGTATAGT
The DNA here is from genome assembly GCF_023375885.2 of Dermacentor andersoni. Lineage (NCBI taxonomy): Eukaryota > Metazoa > Arthropoda > Arachnida > Ixodida > Ixodidae > Dermacentor > Dermacentor andersoni. Next base: position 130,670,349 of record NC_092820.1, read on the forward strand.
TGTTGATTTACCCATTTCTTTCTAGCAATTTTTGTTTGACCACAGGGACGAAAAGAAATTCTAAATTGTACTTTTTTTTTTCACTATGGACGCAAATGCATCGTATGATGCTGTAGGATTTTCTTGAGCATAAACATCAGACCGGTTTGCACTGGAATGTAAAGTTTCAAATACCAGTATGGTCTGGTTATTTACGAGTCGCTTGTAGTCATGTTTTCTATCTGTGCGCACACGAAATGGCAATGCGGCAAAAAACGGCAGATGATCACTCATGCAGGAACTGAGCACTCCAGAACATGTCTCATATTTTTGTGATAGAAGTAAAACATAAACCTATCAATGTTTTTGAGTTCAAAGTTATCCGCGTAGGAAGTTCACTAAGGTCTTCACAGCCATTTGCTAGCATAGCTTAAATAAGTGGGCGAAGCAATATAAGAACTCTAATCAAGCAAAAATATTTTGAGAAAAGAATGGCACTCCTCGGCTGATCTAGAACTTGTCTACCTATTCGGAATTTTATAAAAGACCTGATCCGCTTTCCATGAAACAATATTTTTGGGCACGCACGTCTTATAAACAGTCTCACTGTGATGCGCTCTTTATTTTTTTCGGCGGGAGGGGCCGGTATCGTTTGTGTTGACTTTCCGCAAATTGATATGATTAACTTAATTCATCAAAATATGCCAATAGTAAGAAACACGTAAGGCAGAGCTGAAAAATAATTTCTGTGCAAGGTCCCGTCGGCGAAAGGTCTGCAGGACTGTAAATAAATTTGTTACCAAGCAAGCAAATTTGAAGCACAAAAATACGTAGCAAAATAAAGAATGCGAAATGGTGAATTTTCAGAAACGAGCAGCTTTTTTTTTTTCGTTGAAATGCAAGTCCAAAAGTATTCTAAGAATGCTATTCACGCAGAAAAATATCTTCAGAATAGTATGGCTGTTTTTAGCTGATCTAGGCCTTGCGTGCCATTTCAGCATTTTCGGCGTCTGCAAATTTGAAATAAAACGCCTATTGAACCCCTACCGACATCAAAAATGTAGGATTTTGTACATCCCTAACCCTTGGAGATAAAATCTATGCCTGCTAATGCAGTTGGATATTGGCCGGTATATTACAGTTATGCGAACACAAAGAATGGTTTATTTTATAGGCTTTTCTTGCCGGAACCACGATATAATTATGAGGCACGGCGTAATCGGGGACTCCTCATTAATATTAACCCCCTGGGGTTCTTAAAAGTGCACACAGTGCGTGGTAGATGGACGTTTTTGCATTTCGCCCTCATCGAAATGCAGCAGCCGTGGCTGGGGAGCGATCCTGCACCTTCCGGATTATCAGCACAGCGGCAGCGGCAAAGCCACTATGCCACCACGATGGGCAGTGTAATGAGAACAGCCTTCGTAATACTTGTGTTCATTTTCCGTGATCCTGAATTTTGGGATATTAGGCAGTGCCACCGCATCAAAAGGGGCCGTGCTGCCATGTATAAAGGGGATGTTTCCGCCACGTTAGCTCTGCTGCGTATATTATTCTAGATGGCATAAGAGTGGCAGGGCAATAACATACGTATTTTGCGAAGTATTTACTATATATTCAACAAATATCTCGTCAAGGACATCAAGCTAAATTCTTACGCCCACTAAATTTCTCCTGTGTGCCCTAGGTTGTAGAAAAAAAAATGTTTGAGAAAGCCCGTCTAATAGTAGTTTACGAGACCAACAATCTCTGTACAGCGAAAAGTTAGAAGCTTCCGCAGAAATAAATAAAATAACAATTGGGTTTGTTTGCGTGCCATAACCGCGATTTGGTTAGTAGGTACGCCGTAGTAAGGAACGCCTAATAACATAAACCATCTGGGGTACTGTAACGTGTACCCAATGCACAGCACGCAGGCGGTTCTGCACCTCGCCATGGAAACACGCTCGACGTGGCCGAGATTTTATCCTGCGCACTCGGACTTTGCAGCTTGAAGCAGAATTACGTGCCTAACAATGAGTTCGCTTCAGTCACGCCCACTCTCCTATAATGCTGCGCTGTCTTTAACTTGTTTGGTACCGTGGCGGCTACACAGCTCTTCACCTAAATAATTTATTCATGGGAAAAAAGCTTTCAACTGTAACTCTTTTATGAAAACAATGTCACTACAAGAAGTGTTTGAGGTACCATATCAAATTCGAGTAAAACATGTTGCTTTCATTGCAAAACTATCTAAATGTGAGAGATTCTGCGATCAGTACACTTTAAGCTGCGTCTCAAAACAACGTTTAGGACGAAAAGATGATGCATATTGTAGAAACTGTTATTGTCTTGTTCGCTGTATTGTAACTGTTTTTATATTTGCCGTGTGATATCCTGGAGTATTTTTGATCATTCAGGATAAGTTGCTTCCATGCCGCTGATATATGTTCCTGGGCAAAATTATGCGACACGTTAACATTCAGTCGTGAAACACATTGCAAAACAACTGGAACACAATGTACAAGAATATGTACAAGAACTGGAACGCTATCAAGAATATTCGGCAGATTCGAGAATTGAGACTGTCTAAAAAAACGTGTAAAATAAAACGACAGTTCCTGTCACTTTGGCAAGAGCAGCTTACAACGTCGCTTGAATCTGTACCTGGCAATCTGTTTTTTTTTTTCTTTCACATAGATACTCCTATGGATTATTACATCCAAATCGATCCAAAACTTAGCGCCTACGCAAAAAATTATTTTTTTAGCAAACTGTCGCAAGTACGCTTGTAAGCTGCAATTTATAGGTAAACACATTTGTAGAACACAAGCACAGCAGATGTCATACTCTGTGTCATGCTCGCCTCATAGACACTTTTGGGGGCGCAAAAGTGGAAACAATGACTTCTGAATGATAACAGACCTAGCCACCATTGCACTTGCGGAAACGCAATAATACCATGACAGAGTGGGAGATGATCAGACAACATAAACGCCGTTACTTTCTCGACAGTTAGTTTTTCTATAGCAAAACATCCTAGATGAACTTCGCATAGAATCCCCTGAGATGACTGAGCTTGATGGGTTAATTGACTGCCGCTTCATCGCCGCCCCCACAGTGTAACTCTGAATCACTATTCGGTGTTTATAAACGCAGTCGACGTGAACATCTTATAAATGAGAAAGAACAGTGGGGTAAATGGGCTTAAAGTTGCATGAACGTAAATGATGGCGAACAAAAATAGAGTATATTACATATGCGCGTATTTTGAAATCATAAATATATCAGTTGGTTTCTTGCGCTGCTTATAAGCGAATATATGTGGTTATTGCGGGTTAGCTGTGCAACTGTAAGGATAAATAAGGATAAATAAGCTTGTGGAAAACTACATTGGAAACAACATCGTAGAGTTTAATGGTACGACGATGGCACTTTTTTATTTATTTATTTAACAATACATTCAAATCTCTTGCGAGGGTCCTTACAGAAAAGGTTATGAAAAAAATATAAATAAAAAGCATGTGGAACAATTACAAGCACAGAATACATTGGAATCAAGCGGTGCACTTGCACAGATAGTTATCCAGTGTTTGTTTAAATCGAGGCAGATTAGTATGATCCCAGGTCACTTGTAACACACAGGCTTTGTTTGCACTGCTTGAATAAATGCAAACACAATTTCACTTGAAGCCTAATCAAGTTTAGCGAAGGTTGAAGTACGCATAGTGAGCAGAGGTGTATCAACAAGCCGAGAAGTATTAATCATAGCGCTGCGTGGTCAAACCTTCAAAACATTGGACAAACAGGTCAATAATCAATCACGCCCTCTACGTGGCTCACGCAAATGTGTAAAGACTACCCGATGAATCTATCCATGTGGAAATTCTTTTTTTTTTCTGGGGGTCTCTTATCCTCTAAATGTTTTTCGTGCATTCTCGCTCATCCCCAATCTGTCTTAGAGATGAGTGCCACATCTACTACGTGAAACACCGATACCGAACCCAGCAGTATAGCAATAGAAGTCGGTTACACGTGGTACGCGTGAGTTGTACTGTAGTGCGACACCTGTCATTTGGAATATCCCAATCGGAGTGCGTGCAGGATGGATCGCCTCACAGTGCACGAAGTAGCAGTACAGCACACATATACCAGATAAGCCTAAATCTACAAAGTACACATTATGAATGATATACAAAGCTTTTGACATACAAGGAACTGATTCCTACGAAGCACACCAATCAGTTTCACGAATAAACCCATTATATTTGAACAGCGGGGAGCGTGCTGCGCCCTTAATGGGTGATTTGAATAATATCACTCGCTCTCGAATTAGGCGACGAACGTGAGCCTTTGATGCATGTAATCATTTGCAAAGTAAAAAAAATTGTGCCCTTTCACTCTGTCAACAAGGATAACTAGGGAAGCGGTATAGGGATAATTATATTGAGAACTGTATTGATTTTATTGATTGCTAAACGATTGCTATAGTGATTAAACAGAGACACATGCACGTAACTTCCCATTTTTTATCGCCTTTAGTTTTTCACTACCCCTGTGACCCCAGCTTTGCGGTCACTATGGTACCGCGATCGGTTGTGCTGCTATGCTAGACATGTCGTTGGCAAAGCTTAAATCTATACACAACCAGTGATGCGTGGTCGGCACACTGACGACCGTGCAGCACTCAATTCCGAACCGTTACAACAGGAAGGATACAATCCACTTGCCGTCGGGGCGCGCGAAGACGACGTTGAAGTCGACGATTGGTGCGTACGCTATCGCGTTTTATTAAGGTTTTGCGACCCTCCAATGGGAGTGAAGGAGCGCCGCCATCCCACGTTTTCTATGTGGTCATTATGGTCATGCGTAATAACATGGTCGATAAGATGATAACATTCAGAGCGACCTCCGCGACTGATAACATCACGCGGAAAGGGTAATGCAGTTTATACATAGACGGAAGATGATGACATTCAGAGCCACCGGCGCGACCTGGTTTTTTAAGTATTTCTTTGTGCATCCGCATGGGGTTGCCTTGGAGGAGTTTTCAGCGTACGGGCGACACATGGACGGACGAACGGACGGACGGACGAATCGGTTAGCAACATACAGCTTCGCTGTAAAATAGTTGATCTCCAGCAGCTGCCCTGCGCTTTCGTGTTGATGTTTCGTTTGCTGTATCTATGCTTCCTACTACAGTAACCAATCCGCCCAACTTTCGAGCGATGCTAACGGCAAACTAAAGCTCCTGTGAGGGCACCCACTGAATACTTGTGGAAAGATTGTGCCACCGAGTGATCACCATCAGGCCACTTTGAATCGGCCAAATTTATTGCGGCAGACAGAGAAACCGAAGGGGTGGTTGATGAAAGGGTACACTATAAAAGCTTTGCTCCAAATGAGACACCTCTCGTGTTATAACATGCAAAAAAATGTACGCAAGAAAACGTACTACTGCACTTTCATTCTCGCCAGTATCAGAAAAACGGTTGTAGAACAAATACACATATTTAATTTATTAATTTTAGTTAAAGCTCACAATGTCTGCATAATGGGGCTGGCTTTTTTTTTTTGTAAATCATAAAGAATAAAGTACTTGCAAGTTTAGCTTAGCAGTGCCTGTATTTCTGTTTTTTCGACAACGCTCTATATTACATTTGTTAACGTTATTTTAGGACAGCCGTATGTGGAGTTCGCTAAAGTAATGCCCGATAATTTCCTTCAATAACACTTCTGCTTTGAAATGCATTCCCAATTCAAGAGGCAACCAGAGTGCTATCGAAGCATGTCATTGTAATACAGCGCAGACCGAAAGACAACTATTCGTGCTAAAATGCGGTGCATACCCTTATTTCTGCCTTTATTCTTGAATGATGTGATTTGCACTAGCATACCGATACGTCGGAGCCAACATGATTGTGGAAATCATGCAGGAATGTAGAGACTAGTGACACTCCTGAGGATGCTACAGCAAAAGAGAAAACTGCACTGGCCAGAAGATCGAACAAGCACATACAATGCTTCGAACGCACTGCTATTGCAGAGCTATCAATCACTGGATGGAACCCCTGGCTGCAAGAAGCAACAGCGCAAGGGAACTTTGGTTCGCTGCACAGAGCCAGCTAGTCCCTAATACGTAGCACCTCGATTTTCTCCCTCACTGGAGCTGTTCGCGCCGAGATTGAGCTGGTCGGGCAAAACTCCTCGACCGGAAGAGGGAGGAAATGTGTTTGCTGGGCCACAAAACGTTTGCTTTCTTTTTCTACGATATTTCCCCTTTGCTTCTCGTTTCTGATAAACCTGCCCAATAGTGGCCTTCCTTTGATGCATGGCCATTGGCCGATAGTTACGAAAGGACCATAGTCTTAGTCGATCAAGTATGGAGGCGTACTGCGATATTTAGTACATCTACATTCTACCACATGTAATCTTGCAGAAGCAAGCAATGTCGCTATTCCGAAGTTGATCAAAACGTTCTGGCGGTCCTCTCTGGGAAGGAGGACCAAACGCGCCTCACTTTCGGCCATGTGTTTTCGGATAACCAGGACCAAGAAACAAGTAAAAGAAATAGGCTGCTGCAAACAAGTCAGCCTAGAAAATTAGGTGCAAAGGTAAATTCTTCTTGCCACTAATGCTTTACCAACAGCTACCCATGCTTCTCTTCTCCACCGCGTGAAAGTTTCTGTTGTTTGAACACGGCGTTTTTCCCGGTACACCTTCCAAAGGCTTTCAGTTGAAAGGACAGGCCAATGTAGTGCAATTTCGGGCGTTACAAGCTGATATCATATTTTTCCAAAAAAGGGCAGGCATGCGTTTTCGCAGTGCTGGAAAATATATTGTTGCAGTCCCTGTCGGAAATTCTAGTGGCGCCGAGATAATTATTGGACCAGGGTGGCACTGTGCACTTTGACATTGGATGCTCGGACTCGTCCTACTGCAGCACTGGTTACTCGCAAAAGGGGCCTTTCTGTGATCACACACGGAGTGTAAACGCAACAAAACCAATAGCACCGCGCGAAAAATAAAAGAAAGAAAGAAAGCTGCCGATCAGGACTCGTATCTCTAACCCCGATATTATAAGACCCACCCAATACCACCTTGCTCCGATGGAGAACTCAAGCTGCGTTACTTTTTTTTGAAGTCACCACTTTGTTTCCTATTCGCCATTTTGTCTTTTTGTTGTGTGGAAACAGGGATCTTAATATCGTAGTGCGTGCGACATGCAAATTCGGGTAAGTTAATCTGTATCTAATGGGCTACTAAGAATAAAAATTGACATCTGACAGTAGAAACAATAAAATAACAACAATAAATAAAAAGAGCAAGCAGCACACTTCATGGATACATACTTGCGCTGTCTCACTAAGCGTTTATTCAGTGCTACATAAATGTTGCTTGTATACTGTACACGAGAAGTTTTGGTATTTACCACCTACCCATACGTGAAATTCGTCGATATACGCCTTTCTTGCGAAAAAAAAAAACTATTTCTCTCTTATATCCCGCGTAAAACAGCGTTACCGACCAGTAAGCTTAGAGCTGTACTTCATGTGCGCCGTTCGCTGCAACGCAAAGAAATAATCACTGATTACGAATTGACTAACTCTTACAGCGCAGTTCAAATCATAACGAATTCAAGTAAGGCCAGGTTTCCTACATTACCTGTCGGCGTAATAGGCGGAAAGCAAAGATATTGAGTGCCGCTTGCAAACATTCCTCCACTCAGGCTTAAAACGACTGGTAACTAACTCACAAATGCGATTTTCCCTAGCATGGACATATATGTGAAATTGAACTCCTGTGTAATGCAAAGCATACTTCGCGAACTTCAGTTTATAATATATATCTGTGCGCGCTAGTGTGTGTAGAGCTCCGTCAAAAGACTTTTGCCTCTGATGCTCGCGTGCTACCTGCGCGAGTCATATTGCGTTCGTAAGTAGATCCGGGTACTGCGGCTGTGCAACACAATGTGGTGGTCGCCTCCTAACGAACAGCAATTCAAAAGGCAGTTCCCACCCCATGCATGCCCAAACCACCTCCTGGCGCGCACGGGCAAGCTCTTGGAAGACCGCAGCTCTCTCCAGAAATGCGTCAACTAGGACATTGGGTCTCTAATATGTTTACCAGAGCAGCTCCTGGATGGCGTGCTACCGAGTAATACCTGGCACAGAAGAATAGGAAAGTTTTCGAAATGATCGACCAGCAAGCGAAGTCCATGTTCTTGCTGACCCTCATGTTGTCCGAGCTCCACAATGAGCGCCTGCTCGAAATAATCGAGATAGTCAAAGAGCCGGTCCAGGTGCGCAACAGCAAGTTCGTTACCATGAGAAGCTGCCTGCAAAATGTTTCGCATAGCTTTGATTCCCACAGTACGTAGGATCTGCATATTTTTGTCTATGTCAGAGTAACAGTAACTGCGGTTTGTGCTACGGCTAAAAGTAATAATAGCTTGTTGATGCATCCGTAAATTAAAAAAAAAGGTTATTTCTCAATATCGTGCCGACATTGATGCATCGCTAATAAGGCGAGCGCGCTCTGCACTGGTCTTAGCGCATGCTACACTCCTGATATTAATCTGTGGAATAGGCTAACAAAACTTGTTTTATTATTACAGGGTTCGAGAGTCAGCCTATGGAATGCAATAACTCGAACTATTGCTTTGCAGTAATGATTTGCCAATGCAGTACACCTGTTATGTAAAGGGATATCACGTTGATCTAGCGCATTAGTTACGCTTCGCTAGGTTGCGGCAATTCATGGTACCAGAAGTGCTAGTTTCGTAGATATCAAGCTAACATTTAGTGCATATACTATAACCATGCCGCCTAGCCTTCAAGCATGATCTAGTGCCTATCCCAGCAGTGACGTAGCCACTGGGTAGGACACCTGGCCCTCGCCCTCCACACTCCCCCACCCCCGCCTCTTGCGAAATTTCTTTGTTACCATGCGGTGATCCCTCCCCTCCTCCTCTCATCCTGACCATTCCTATCACCAGTGAAGTGTAGGCCCTCTTCCTTCCACACTCCTTCTTCCCGCCCCCGGTCAAATGTGTGGCCTACCGTAAAGAATCTCTCTCTACGCCAATGCATCCCAACGCATCCTCGCCAATTCATGTGTGACCAGCCTCCAGTGTGATCTGAGCCTGTGTCGGCCCAGCACCCTGCAGTAAGCCCCAGTGAGCCGCCAGTGCCCCAAGTAAATGTCAGCGCGCAGGAAGATTCTAGAAGACACTGCTCAGTGCTTCCGGAATGAGCGAGTGTGTTGGCAGGCAGTGGATTACACTTTTTTTGGTTATAGAAGTCTGCAGTTTATGGTGACAGCCACCGGAAAGAAGAAAACATAAAGGAAAACCTTTGCGTGGTAATACGTGCGAAAATATATAGAATGTAAGCTTGAAATTCTGGAGCATCGAATGTTAAGCGGTGCTCATGTTCTTGTGAGAAGCCGGTTGGGATTTTCTAAAGAGGTACAACTATCTAGAGTCGTCTAGAAGGAATGTAAGTATTTGTGGTGGAATTAGATTCTTAATTTTCGTCGAGTGTAGCAAACGTTAATTATTCTCAAGTTCCATACTCTGTGCTTTGTAAGAGAGTACATACAAATGTACAAGTGTTGTGTGGGCTGTTTAGAGTAGCTAAGATATTTTATGTAAAGTAGGATAGACACAACGCAACAGTGCTAATGGCGGTCATTAAAAATTGGGAGGATTGCTGATCCAGGATAATCATTATGCTGAAGTAATATCACAGTATTTAAAATAAGTTTTTTGGTAGCTTAGTTTTTGAATTGGAGAAAGTCATCATGTAGACAAATCCATATGGAAGAAAAATTTTGTAAACACCGCTGAGTTTTGTCATATATACGCTATGGTGGTGAGGACAGCTTATTTTGAAAGATAGTCTCCAAAACGTGCACAATAATGCTAAAGGTTCAATGAATGATGGAGCGACACTCAACCAATAGACCTATCCTCGACCAATACACACCAATCTTCAAGCAGTACTGACGTGGAATTTTCCACATCTCTCTTTTAAGCGTTAGGTGAAGTTCTTGGACCTCTGAACATTAGCAAAAAACCCGGCAAGCCTCAGAGCACCCGAAATGATTTAATACAGTAACTTCGCAGCAGACAGTTTGGGTTTCGTTTCTAGTGTGGCATGACGCAGAAGGTTGTCACGTGGTTACGGCTCCTTGATAGTCGCTCCGGCTCACTAGGTCACCTCCTGTGTAGCTATCTTACTTGAGGGCTGATGTAGCAGCAGGGTAGACGACTCGGCTAGCCGAAGCGAGTGTGAAAGCGTCGCAATGTTCGTCGCCCATGTGATCACCTTTGACGTTATAAGACGTCAAGACACAGTAAACTAAACCAAAACTGCCTGTAGAAATGCCAGACGACGTTCCTCTATACTGTTTGGCTCCAAAAGCCCGCTCGTTTTCTGAATTCCGTTATAATTCATGCATAAAATTGCCCGATCCCAGCTTCCATGAAACATGAAAGGGCCACCAATAGGGTTTCCACCTTGGCTGAAGAATGTAAAATGGAAAGTACTGCAGCGACCTTACATTGAGGGGCTAAATGAGGACGCAAGAATAAGAATAATTGTTTTCTAATTGCTTTTTATGCCACAAGGCAGGCCTACTCGAAAGAAAAGAAATAAGAAGAATGTCATCTCGGCATGTTTGCAGCGTAGGCACAAAGCTGCGTAGAATCGCGCGTTGGAACTTCGCATGCAGTTCTATCTAGTTGCTTCTCCTACCGTGTTTGCTTCCTAGTAATTTGTATTTCCTAGTAATTTGTAGTACCTGTATTTCGAACCACACGTTAAGGTGGGATATCTCGAAAGTTACGATGTCCTTACTTTTTTCCGCTGAGGGAGTAGGACGTCCCTGCTGAAACATTTCCACTATGCCCACCAAAGAAAATAAGGAAAAACAAAATTTAAAAAATATTTTTTTTTCTTTTTGTAACTTTATGGTCATTATAATTGCTTATGCAATTCCGTATTGTTCAAAATGCATCCATCACATGCCATTAAAAAAATTATGTTTGAAAGAAATCAAAAACAGGGGACCTATATTTTGGAAAGATCAACGGCTACTTAAGTAAAAGAGTAACGAACTTTTTAAAGAAGTCAGCTGCTCAGGTAATGCTAAGGATTCATTATTCTACCTTATTGTGCAATACATTCTTCTTTATTTAGTACGACGAAGAAAACTACTTCGAACTCCTTCTGCCAAAGGACTCCGAGTCTTTAGCAACATGGCCCCCTTGGCCAGAGCAGCCGATCACCGTCGTTGAATTTAATAGTAGCACCTGAGGCCAGCGTGGTCTGTAGTTGTGCGGAATACTTTACTGATATCATGGCACCAATTTGATGCGAAGTATAGCCCGTGATGCTGAGAAATGAGCAGCCGCCAAATTTATTCAATTTCACAAAACCATCGACTGCGCACGCTTTCGGTTTAAGCTGAGATTAGGTTTATTTGATGTTCGCAAGCAATATTCAAAGTGAGCACAGCACTTCTGCATTGCCCATTTCTTCTGCTGCTTGCATGGCTTTTTATGGTAAGCAGACAAGATTACGTTGGAGGAACGGAGGAGGTTGGATGGAGGCCATACTTTATTGAAGTTCTCGACGTGCACTCAAGATAATTCTCTACAGGGGGCTTCTCATCCTTATTTGGTCTTATGGTTTTGCTTCTAACTAGGATACCTGAAGTCCAATCTCACTTTCTGGAGATATATTTGAAGCCGCGATTGCTGAACGAAATTTGGGATGGGGGCAGTCAATATCGGTATAGTGGATCGGTTGCATTCCGTAGAATCACTTAAGCATGGTCAGGCATTTACAGAGCTTTAAGTAGTTAGCAGTGACACTTGACATTCGCACCAAAGCATACAATTGGCAAAAAAGTCTGGTTGCTGTTGGTTGGTAAGAACTTTATTATATCTGATTTTTATTCTGGTACGCGCAAAAAGAAAACTAAGCAAGCGCACTGTACATAAAGTAGAAAACGGTGAATGGATCAAACGCCTGAAGTGCATGTTTCATAAGGAATGGTTAACACATTGGTGGATGTCAGTCAATTTGATGGTTATCTCATGATAGGGTGGCGGGGATGCGGAAACCGAACATTAGGGTCCTTATTGATGTGCCCCCAAAAAGCGACTAAATTTGAAGTGCACAATTTATTATGAAAAACATTAGCTGCGCCTTAGCTGAGATAACCCTGGATATGCAAAGCGAGACCTTGGTTTAGCGGGCTGAAGTCTTGGTTTCACTTGGTTAACATTTTATTTAGCTGTAATTAAAGATACTTAGGTGTACAATCATCGTTAAGCCAGGTATGACGGATGTGCCTAGGCCGGTGGCTAGACGTGACTTTGGTAGACGCGCATCGTTCGACGGTGCGACGCCTGTCATGTCATAGGGAAAGCGCAAGTGCCAGACCTGCAAAGAGACGTCGCGGACATGCACAGCGTCAACGCCCAAACATACAGGGCGAGAACGCGGTCGCTACACTGGTCTCGACGGTGCAACACATGTCGCATCCCGGACCCTCTCCCCTGAAGCAGCTCGCCGGCGATATCCGCGCGGTGGTTAGACGCCGCTCGGCGACGGCGGCTCAAAATCTCCCGCTCCCGCGCAACGCTCAGGGAAGACGGCCCGGCCTCGCTCTCTTCGACGGCCAAGCTTGTACTAACTAGGCGAGGGCGGCACTCCTCTTATCCAGGCGCGCCGTGACGCAGCTGCGGAGAGCGCATGCGCCAAGCAGGCGGCGGCGAAGGAGCTCGGCGCGGCGAGTCACGTAATGCGTTGCCAAGTCTACGACACAGCTGCAGTCAAATGAACGTCAAATTGCTGGTGACGGCGAAACTCGGCTCGGCGCGGTTAGTAAAGTTTTCGCTTTAAAAGAGAATTCAGGGAATTTATACCTTCTAAGGAAGCTTACCTTCTGGACACTCGATGGTTATTAATGTATGCTTTATTCATCTGATTGGTGCGTGCAGTATGCGCCATATCTGTATGCATATTTACATCCATGTTGGAAAGGATTTCCCTTTACTCGTGCCTTCAGGCACTAAAAATTATGATTTTAGATTCACATTTTTTTGCTCTAGAGCTGCAAACATCGCTGTCAGTTGTCGGTGTGATTAACACATACTGTGGTTCTGTTGTAATGTGGTCGACCTGGACCATGTCAAAGAACTAGACGGCACTCTTTAGACGTGTGACAATGTCCTACACACGACTACCCTACTATAGAAAATTTAATTGTAGTTGTCTGAAATGTTTCATGAAATAACTGTACAAATTGCGGAACTGATGGAAATATTGAGTACGAAAAGATGGCAGTCTGACCAGGACATAACAAAAAACCCTGGAAATTTCCTAACAAATTTCGACATCTACAGCAACAAATTATGTGCGGTATTTCTCTGAATATGTAAAGCTTATTTTTAACGGAAGATGAAATTGTTGTTTTGGTGATGTGAACGCTACCACAAGTAAAACATGTGTAACTAGAAACGGCCAGGTGAATCAGTTACAGAAGAATAATTAAGGTTGCCACCGGCTGAGCATATAAATATAATCGCGTAGATCGTAGCTTCAAACATGGGCGACTGCTGATCAGGGCCACAAAATAGAACGTGGCAAGAACATTTCTTATAACATCATCTTCTGTAGTAGTAGTATAGTAGTAGCAGTAGTAGTAATTGTACAAAACTTTATTTGTTCTTTTGTAAGGAAGTCACAGAGGGCGGAGCCCTCACTCCAGAGCCCCATTTGCTGCTACTGTGCGGCGGGCCCGGTCAATCAGGTATCGCTGGTCGTTCAAGGCTGTGCCGGAAAGAGCGGCTTCCCACTCGGATCGGGAGTCGTTGGGTATTGTAGAAAGTCCGGGTGGTTTATAGCATTCGCACGTAGAATGGTAGAAGTTTGGGTGTCCTCCACAGAAAGGACAATTGTCGGGATACTGGGAAAGGGTAAAAAGTGTGGCGGAGAGCAAGGCCGGGGAATGTATTAGTTTGGAGCTGGTGCCAAGCGCTTGCACGCTTTAGTTTCACGTGTGGTGGAAGGAACGTTGTACAGGATAGTATGTAGTGTTGTAGTATATGCGTGTAATTGGTGTCCTTTCCACATTGTCTGGGTTGGACTGGCCTTCCACCAACCCTCGGAGGGTTAGGCCTTTGGCCGTCACATAAACGCGCTCATTGCCTTGGAGAGACGCGTGCCCCGGTGTCCAAACTAGGTGGGCTAGTGGGATATGTTCATTCTTGTGTAGCAATTTATGAGCCATCGGGGAAATCCGGCCTTGGGCGACATGCTTGCTGGGAATATGCCAGAATATACATCATCTTATTTATTTTATTTTTTATTTATTTTTTATTTATTTATACGTACTGCAACCCTAACGGGGTTATCGCAGCAATGGGGTACAAAATTTAGGGTGCCACACACACTGCGAAAGGGTGTACACAATTCAAAGGTACAAGGCACACAGCAAATAGTAGTGAACAAACTTTGGAAAAGAAAAAAAGTGGTCTCAATACTACATATAGGCATATAAACGTGGTATATAATACACGGTCCTGGGAATAATGAGCATGAACTAGTTATTGCTTTGACAAAATTATCAGGTGTCAATTTTCGTATGTTAGGGGCAAGCTGGTTCCACAATTGAATGGATTGGAGAAAAATCTATATTTGAATTTGTCATTGCGGGCGTATACAGGTGGGTGAAAATTTACTGGGTGAAAATTCCTTGTGTTAGACATTTTAGCAAATTTAGTGTATTCCAAGGATGAACAACGTTTAGAGTTAACAGTGGTGTAAAGAGTTTAAGACTTTCTACATTACGCCACTCTCGTAGCGAAGAGAGGTTCAAGTTTCAAGTTTTCAAGTTTCAAGTTTTTATTGCTTCATTCATTAGTGGTGCATATATGCAGTAGAAGTTATACAGAAAGAGGTCCCACAGTTATAAACTGCAGCGGGACCTCTTGTTCTTAGTTACATAATAATATATAAATAAAAAGGCGTCAGTTGCGGTTATAAACAAAGAATGGATCACACAATTTCTACAGTGTCAAAGTAATAAAACCTATGGCAACACATCACAACATAAAAGAAATTACATAATAAGCAACATAAAAATACTTCAAAGAATAGATGCAATTTACAGGGTATTAATATAAGCTCTCAGTGAACGTTGGTATGACGATAATGTAGGTGAGGATTTCACGTGAGTAGGTAAATTATTCCACATTTTCACACTCGCAAAACCAACAGTTAGTTTGCCATAGTTGCTGCGTGATTTTGGAAGTAAAAGGTTATTTTGTAAAGAGAACCTGGTAGTGTTAGGATTACCAAGACTATTCCTACCAATGACATAATGTAATTGTGGGTTTTGAAGAAGGCGGTAAATAACGATGCTGTGGTTGTACCAGATAATTTTATTTATAGTGAGGATACTTAACTCAGTGAAGATGGGGGTAACATGAGCGTTATAAGGAGCTGAAGCGATGATACGGACAGCGTTATTTTGGATGTGCTGCAAGGGAGCTATATGACAGCGATATGTAAGACCCCAAGAACTGATACAGTAATTTAAATGGCTATAAATGAAGGCATAATACAATGTTCGGAGAGTGTGCTTTTGAAAGTACTGTCTGGCCTTTAAAAGCACCCTGATACCATAGGCAGCTTTCTTTTTTATGAAGCTGACATGCAAATTAAACTTTAGAAAGGGGTCTAATTGAACACTTAAAAATGAGCACTCATTAGATGGTAATATTGGGTGAGAAGCTATGTACAGTGGTAGAAGGTTATGTCGAGGTTTACTGTGTGAACTAAAAACTACAAAGTTTGTTTTCTGAGGGTTAATTAGCAATTTATTTTTTTTGCACCAACTACTGACATTATTTAGTTCATCATTTAAAAGCTCGGTTAGCGTAAAGATGTCGTTATGTGAGGCGTAAATAGTGGTGTCGTCCGCGTACAAAAGACATTCTGTAGAAGTTAGGCAGTTGGGGAAATCATTAATGAAGATTAGAAATAAGAGGGGACCGAGTATGGACCCCTGTGGAACGCCAGTGTTAATTATTTTTGTGTCAGACAGCACTCCTGAAACGCAAACCTGTTGCTGTCTGTCGTATAAATAGCTTCGCAGTAGTTCCAAAGATGGACCTGTTATGCCATATGCGCTGAGTTTAGTAAAGAGAATGTTGTGATTAATGGAATCGAATGCTTTCGAGTAATCGATAAATACAGATCCCACGAATCTGCCCCCATCAATTTCCGCTTTTATCTTGTCAGTGAGGGTGATTAAAGCTAGGTTAGTAGAATATCCAGCACGAAAACCGAACTGTCTTGGTGTTAATAATTGGAACTTGTCCAAGTAATTAGATAGGCGCTGTGGTAATAGTTTTTCTATTACTTTACTGAAACACGGCAAGATGGATATAGGCCTGTAGTTTGCTAGTAAGGTGACGTCTCCTTTTTTGTGCACAGGAATTGTTTTTGACTTTTTGAAGTCACTAGGAAAAACGGCAGTTTTAAAGATTAAATTGACAACGTGACTGCAAGCTTCACATATGCTGTCAACAATTTCTTTGATATGATACGAGCATATGGAATCTAAACCAGGACTGCAATTTTTAAGATTCATAATTGTTGCTCGAACTTCACTGGGTGTAGTTGGGAACAGATCAAATGATTGTTGTGTCAAGCGTGGCATGTGAGTGTCATTACCCCCAGGGATATCAGGCACAGTACCAAAAAAGTTGCTGAATGCGCATGCAATATCTTCAGGGTTTGTAAGTGTGCAGTCTTTTTCTTGAATTTTCGTTATTCTATTCCTAGTAGGATTCTTATTCAGAAACGCATTAAGTATCTGCCATTGTTTCCGGGAATCGTTCCCGGTTTCATTTATTACATTTTCATAGTAAGTTTTCTTTGCTTGTTTAAGCAGATATGTGAGTAAGGTGCAAAACTTCTTGTACCGAAGCTTAAGAGATTGGTTAAATGGTCTATGTTTGCATTTACGATACAGGTTTTCTTTCTTGCGCATGCTCTTCAACAATCCTGGTGTAAGCCAAGGGTTTGACGGGCAGGCAAAATTTTTACGGCACTTAACTATTGTTGTTGCTGAGGATATACAAGCTTTAATTGTGCCAGATAACTCAGTATAAGAGGCTTCAGCGTCATTTAATGATGTTACGCGCGACCAATCTGAACTGTTAACTAGCTCTATGAAATGTTCTTTGTCAAACCTGGGTTTAGTGTACACAGTTTCCATGGCGTGATTAAGACGTGGAAAACAGAGCACGATTGGAAAGTGGTCGGTTATGTTGCTTCGTACGATAAAAGCTTTAGGGGGATAAAGCAGGTTTGTTAGTGCATGATCGATGAGAGTAGCCGAGTTAGAGACGCACCTAGTGGGTAGTTGTAACAACGACTCAATACCGTATCCATGACAGATGCTAATGTATTCTGTGCTGTAAGCGCAGTCCTCATCCAGAAGATTGATGTTTATGTCTCCCATGATAACCATGTTCTTGTTTTCATTCGAAACAGTGTGCAAAATTTCATCTAGAGCGCAGCAAAACGTGTTTATACTAGAGCTCGGTGATCGGTAGATGCAGCAAATACAGTGCTTTTTTCACCGGTATTGAAACATGAATTATTGATTTCAATCCATACTGCTTCGCAATCGGGCATACTAAGATTTAAATCTATCCGGCGTTTATACTCTATATCTTGTGAAATAAAGATTGCGGAACCGCCGGTATATAAATCGAATAGCTTTCTTTTTCTAGACGGATTCGAGTTCTTTTATGTCAGATTTCAGGTATGAATTCCAAATGGCACACCCGTAATCCAAGATTACGGGTGCATTACGGGCATTAGGGTGCTATAAGTGAGCAATTGTGTTTCTTTGGCGGCTGAGCGCAGAAAACGCTTTACCAGTGTAGGCGTGCTAGAGCTTAAGAACAGGTTGCTTTAACATGTTTGAACCAGGATAAATCGTGTGTGAATGGAATGCCAAGGTACTTGTATTCAGAAATGTTTTTTAGAGGAATAACAATAATGAAGACGTGTAGTACGTGTAGAGAAGGACATAGAGACAGTTTTGCGAAAATTGATATTCATATGCCACTCGTCACACCAAGTGCAAAAGTTGGAAAATGATCTATCCAGAATGGTGTGATCTTCATGACTAGTAATTGTGTGATAGATAACGCAGTCATCGGTGTAAAGACGGATTTTAATTCGTAGCACGTTCCTAGGTAGGTCATTTATATATATATAAGGAGGAAGAGAAGTGGGCCTAAAACAGAACCCTGCGGAACACCAGAGGTAATGGCCGCTGTAGGTGATTTCGCAGAATCGAAACATACGTATTGTGACCTGAGAGAAAACTAGAGATCCAGGTAACTAGGCTAAGACTATTTAAAACTCTATTTAACTTATGCAGAAGCTTGGAATGTACAACTGTACCAAAGGCTTTGGAAAAGTCTATGAATATGGCATCAATTTGAAGGCGTAGGTCAAGTGCGTGGCAGATGTCATGAGCAAATTCAGATGTTTGCGAAATGGTGCTGAGGCGACGGCGAAATCCATGCTGGAAAACTGTTAAGCTATAGTTGTGCTCAAGAAACTCAATAATATGTTTGTGGACATGTTCTGAAAGGGAGTTAAGCGCTGATGACGGGAGCAATGGCACATTATTCAGCTACCGTGTAGTTGTCGGTCCGCATTGTGGCTGATGATACTGTTTCGCGCCTCCAGTCGGCTACCGCTACCAATTTAGTTGTAATATCGGGGTAGCACGCGACGTGTTTATAGAAGGCGTCGCGGTCCTTGCCGTATATGCTCGGTGCAGTGCAATTGCACGTGCAGCGCGTATGCCTTCATGGTGTTCGGGATGCATATATCGAGGTATGGGGCCACTGTAATGTTTCCGCTGATGCTTGGAGCGATTGACAGGGGCTCGCATGGGGCATACTCTCATGTTCGGTATCGTAATTGTGTGAGTACGTGCGTTCCGGTCGATGTACGTTTCAGTCTTTCGATCTGATTGACTTTCTGAGCTTCCTTAAATTCGATGATGGTGTCGTGCAAACCAAGCTGTAATAGTTTGATTGTTGAGGTGGTATACAGGAAGGCCTCTCACCGTTTTCACCACTGTGCGTATGAGGATGTCTAGCTTGTTTGTTTGTTTTTGGGTTAATCGGTCTTAAGCTGCGTGATTTGTAATACGGCTTACGATAAGGGCGTGTGTATGATGCACATGACGTCTGATTCGTTTAGGCCATGACGGCGGCTGGGGACCCCACGGTTCCTGTGGACTACCTGAACAATTTGTTTCTTCAGCAGCGTCAGGATACATGTCGCCTTCGCGTTGGCTTAGACGTGGAGTCCCAGTAACCGTAATTTGTATGCCTTATTTACAGGTTCACCCTCGATAGTGACTGTGATGTCAGGCGGTAGGTGATGTTTCCTTGGAAGTTTTTTACTATAAGTAGTTCTGATTTTTGAGTTGTGGACTTAATTCCTCCTGCTCGTGCATATTTCTGGGTGACATCCGCTGCTGCTTGTACTGCATCCTGTATTTCACCATCTGAGCTACTGGTGGCCCAGATGGTGATGTCATGAGCATAAAGCGCATGTGTAATTCCCGGTATGGCATCCAGTAGCGGAGGTAGTCTGCTCATAGCTATGTTAAGTAGCACGGGGGAAAGCACTGACCCTCGTGGCGTGCGTTTTCCTGCAAGAGGGATGGAGTCCGAACGTATACGTCCTATATGTATTGTTGCAGTCGGACCTTTGAGAAACGCCCGGACGTAACTACGTAATCATCGGCCACCTTTGCTTGCAGCTAGATTAATGAGTTTGAAATCGTGAGCCACGTTATAAAACCCCCTTTCAGGTCTAATGTAAGGATGGCTTTGGTTTGTTGGGTTCTGATATGGTCAATTATCTCTTCCTTAATTTGGAGCAGTACGTCTCGAGTCGATAGCCCCGGTCCGAAACCGAGCATTGTGTGAAGGAGTAAAGGCTTGCTCTTCTAGGTGCGGCTGAAGCCTAGTCAGGACGCCGTTTTCGAATAACTTTCCTATGATGATGTTAGCAAGATGGGCCTCACTTGGTTTAGAGACTGCTGCTTGTCTGGTTTTGCCATCATTGTAACATCGGCGCGCCGCCATTCTTGTGGCAGCGTGTAGTCTTGCCAGTGGTAGTGAAAGTAATCCGCTAGTTCTTTCATTGATCTTTCATCGATGTTTTTAAAAGCTGGTACTGCATTCCATCCGCTCCCGGAGCTCTGTTGCGTACTATTCGATGCAGTGCCGCTCTGAATTCATGTTGTGTGATGTCTGTGTCTAATGCCAAAGGCTCCGCGTGCGGATAATCTATGTCAGCTGGTGTGGGGCCTGTACCTATGTGTCTACAACTGTACTGGAGTGAATCAGCTTGTACGTTCCTCTGAAATTAACACGCAATGACTCCCGCAATTTATTGGACGCTACTGAAAGCTAGAGTTACGGTGGTTGCAAATATTGCATGCGTCTTCAAACAAGCATTGCCTCTCGAGCATGAACGCTCATTTTCATTTAGAGCAACGGTTTATACAGGGACATTTCGGCATGCCGTTGTCACGTGCCTATAAAAAAAAAAATCGGAAACAGAGACTTCTTCATGCGAATAAAAACCAAGCCCATGTATGGAAACTGCACCGATATTGACCGATGGCAATGCAGCCGAGCCGCCTTGCACATCTACGCAGATGACGGAGCGCTTCTGTGAAGTTTACTGTAGGATACATTGCGTTGCGGGTCTCCAAATGTGATCAATTCACCTTCAGTGCCCTCTGAGCCGTTAGGCCAATGTTTGCACTAAGTACTTGGACGGCCGCGCGTTGCCACCAGAAGCGCGTGACGGGTCACTTACGCAGTGAGAATGCTCTTTTTTATTTACATAGTACGCGAGTTTTGCGCCAAAACCACACACACAACAAAAGAGGCAACACGGGTGCTTACCTCCTAAAGTAAGCTTCCTTAAGTAAGCGCCCGTGTTGTCTCTTTTCTTGTGCGTGTGGTCTTGGCGCAAAACTCGTTTATTATGTCGGATAGCCAACTAGTCCAGCAGTTCACTCTTCTAACTTATATTAAGTTTGCTTCTTTCTTTTTTCTAGCATTTTCGGCATTTCACATACTCGTATGTTTTATATCGGTACTTGACAATTAAAAACTCACAAGGGATTGCACACGCTCATTTCATGCTTCCGTATATGCGGTAGTGCCACTGTTTTTCCTCGCAAAAATTATTTTCTTTATAAATGTACATCTATTATAGAGCGAAATCCGCTGTTGCTGAACGCTACTGCCATGCAGCATAAACCAGTTTATATTCAGGAAACCTATGCGACTGTCAAAGTAAAAAAAAAAGAATTGTGCTGTATTACGAGCGTAGAAAATGGTAGTGACCCTAATGTTTGACTTAAGTCTTCTCTTAGTGGCACTCGCACCTCTGCGTTGGTGTTCTTAGGTTAACTTTAGGCGAACGCAACGCACGAACCAAACTCGGGCGCAACTGTTTTTCATTAATTAGCGAGTAAATATCATACCATCTTCTTGTGTGTGACGTCAATAGTGAAACCATTACTTTCACTTTCTAATTCCGGGTTTCGAGGAAATTCCAAAAAGTTGTCCTTACGTAGCGGGCCTCTGAAGTCTACCATTCTGTGCTTTGGTCCGCGGTCATGAGTGATTTCTAGTTAAATATTATTCCAGACAGTTCAGTATTTCAGGTTGTAAGTAAACTTATGCTCCGATATTAAAATGAAATCGATAATTTTTGTATTTTACAAATTTTTCTATTTTTTTCTGATATATATAGAATTTATTTCCCGGTCGTCTCAGTTACTTCTAAATAATTATAAATATTCCAGACCCTTAATAACTCAACCTGTAACTATACTTATGCTCTGTTATCATATCTATAATGAAATCCACGAATGTTGTACTGTAGTTTTTTTTTTTCTTTCTTTTCTGATTTATTCTAGATCCCCCCCCCTCCCCTCGTTCCTCTCAAGAGGCGAACCGGAAGTGCTGCGCAATAAACAAGAATGTCACTCGATGCTCGTGCCAATATAGAATTACAAATGGCAATGTAACGAAAACCACACCTGGTTTGATACATTTCCGCGACATCAAGACTCAATTTCGCTCACACGAGACACAGACGCTTCTCGGCGAAGGGTTCAGCGCGGGTTGCTCCATTCTAGGGTCCATTCGGAGAAGGATCGATATGTAATAACACGGATCAACAACTTCTCGGCTTTCTCTCACGCAAGAATGGCGTCGCGTATCTCAGTGAGAGATGACAGCAGGAAATGGTGTGCAGAACAATTACGACCAGAGGAACATGCGAAGTCTGTGCGTGAACACATACCATCTATACTGAAGGTTGAATGCGGCGGTATCTGCGAATGTGGGAGCAGCCGAATTGCAGACACCGCTGCATTCAACCTACTGATTTAGGATGAATTGAGGATATTTGGAGCGAATAAACTTTGGGAAGGAGTCGTTCTACCCAGCGCCAGCGTCTCAGAATATGGGGATAGTTCATGGTGAACAAAATATTGCTGTCACACACAGAAGCTTCTGGCCTCATCATAGCGCAATCTACTCATCTGTCCAGTAAAAAAAACGAAACTAAAAAGCACATTTAAGTGATCAATGAACAGGAAAATTATTTGAGGTGTGTTCTTGTCTTTCCTTTTAGGGGGGGGGGGGGGGGGGGGTATCCTTCACAATGCCAGTAAAGTCCTTCTTAATCTTGAAAAGAAGCTTGGTATGCCATATAGCAAATAGAAAAGACGGGTAGTGAGCCCGCAATAATGTTAGCGCATCACCTCGGCGTGACGTCATGGATCTTTACGGCGTCTTCTCTCGTCTAGTTAACTTGTTATCGGCAAAAATTAACTACAATGTATTCAAAAGCAGCGTGTTTCAAGAACTGCTACCAAGCCACAACCGCCTATCTACGGAAAAACAAATACCTAGAAATTCATGACGTCACATTCACGTGATGGTGCTGGGTTTTTTCAAGCGAAATAAAATGAAATCTATATTTATATACCGTTGCCTTGATTTTTCTCTTCTACTAATGAACTTATTCTGACAACATAAAACAGAAAATAGTTTTGGAATATTATTATGTCGTTCCAACCCAATTTAGCGTTTCTCGGTGTAGTGTCCCTCTAAACGCTACAATATTTTGAAACACAAATAACACGCGTTGCGTAATGAGGCCGTATATTTCACGGAAAGCACGTTGGTTAGGTTTAGCATGTGCACCTCACGGGGTCTGGCGACGGCAACGGTCTCACCTTTGGCAAAACCTTCGTGCCCATGTCTTTGTCACAGTCTTGCGACAGGTCCGGCGTAAACCCGCCTCGCTCTTTTAACGCGCAGCAATTTTTCTCCTAGCTGTCTCCGCCTGCCCGGGGTCCTCGGGCTGGTCAATTTTTCACGCGCGCCGCTCTTTCTTCAAAGTCGTGGCACTCTGCCGTCCCGCTCTTGTTGTACACTTAGGCATGACAGATGGCGGACATTTCTGATGGCCACAGCAAAGATGCCACAAGTTCAAGTGGACGACACAATTTTATTCTCTATATGACTCTGTTCTTTTTTGAGGTAGGGTTGACACAAAGGCTCGCGGCATTACGTAAACCTTCAATACCTTTCATATGCGTTTCGAAGGTATTCTTTACACGTTGATCTTTTGCTACAAAGGAATTTGTTAAAAAGTCCGGTAAGCATTCGACGCATATTTTACATTTTCTTGCGTAGACACATATTAGGTGGGTTTTTATCGTAGCTACTACCTTGAGAGTAAATTTCCAGCATGCATTTTTCTAGTTGACTCTTCTATTTGCACAATTATTAACCAGATTTCGACCATGTAATTCTGCATAGTTTTGCGGTGCTTCTGTTGTTTGCGGTCATTCGCTCTCATACAATTCACTTGCTGTGTGCTTCATGCTGACATGCTTTGTGATCGTCTGCTCAGTATGTTTTTGAGCGATCACTACCGGTTGCTTTTATTTGCATTGCCTGATCACCGTTGCATCAAGTCGTGAAGCTTCGTGGTTGTACGGCTGCCAGGCTATGAATGAAGGCACACCTGACTGAAGCGACTCTTGCGGTCTTTTATGCTACTTTCGCAACAGTTTCGAAGGTATCTGTAGTACTGCTTACTTTTTGTTATATATATATATATATATATATATATATATATATATATATATATATATATATATATATATATATATATATATATATATATATAATTGTGCTATGGTTGCATGTCAAGAAAACTGTTTCTATGTATGTTGGAATATATTCATTGCTTAACTAAGACCCTTTATTGCACTCTACAAGTTTCAGTCTTGGCCTCTCCTTGCAAAGAAAAAAAAAGATTTTATCTTATTTAGGCTTTCACACCAGGACACAAGAACGAAGGGATTCTTCGCTAGAAGTGCTACTGCGATCAATTTCAATATGACAGATGACGCTATCCGTTTATCATGCTCATGACTTGAAAAATGGTCACGCTTATCTAAATTGTTAACCTTATGACAGTCATGGGGAGCCTTCCAGTTGGCCTGGTTGGTAAGTCACATTTGCAACATACCGGACAAGGGGAATATTACAGTAAGCGAGCACTTGTAAGCAAGCAAGGGCCCAGCAATATTTTCACAAAGAAACTGGAGCTATAGAAAAAACGTGGCAGGGTTAACAGGCGCTCGCATAATACCTTCAAAGTATGACGTCTAACTTTCCGACATGGGAAAATGATACATACAGTGATTCGAAGGCGTGTCTCGTAGCTTCGCTTTATCTAGCCCAAATACCTTGTTGGCGCTGTGTTACATGAAGCTGTTTTCATATTTCCGCCATCCCAAAAACAAATTACACGTGGAAACACAACCTTGGCGTATCCATGACGGTATTGTTTCTAAAATCGTCTACTGAGAAAAAAAAATTTACTGATATGAAGTAAATAGATTACTCTCGAGTGGACCATAAATATGATCGCATTGACTCAAACAAGCAAGAAAGGAAGGAACAAGGTGAGCGCCATAGCGATCATATTTATGGTCTACCGAACAATATGAACCGACCATCCCAGCAACATGTACTTATAAATTGATTCCGTTTAAATGAAACCAGAAATGCAACTTAGAATGTTTTCAGAACTACTACAGCGCCATGACATCCAGATCCGAACAATTTATATACAGATCGTGACAGCACACCTGGATACCGGCATAGGAGTATGTCACAGTTCAAAGAACAATTTTACGCGCTCCTAGCAAAAGAAACAGTCAGGAAATTTCGTCGTGAAGACATTCAGTGCCGCGCAAACAGTACCAGGACGCAGAGGAAGAAGACCCAGTCACCCAAGTTGGCGTCGAATACGTTCGTTGAAAAGTAACGCAAACCTACTGGCACCTACCCATGGCTTCTTTCGCAGTCCATGTCCTATTTGTGCTAAACTAGAAGCCAAAAGGACTTCTTCTTGGGCAAGTTGGTGCTTAGATTTCCTAGTTATACTTTGTGGCGCAAAATACATTTCTGGAAAAGGGACAGAAGAAAGGGAGACAGTGAAGCGCCAAACTACCAACTGTTTAATGACAGCCTGAACAAACGTATAGAAGAAAATACAACTTCCGCTGATGCGCAGGGAGCCAAGGTGTGACAGAACAACGTGGTCATGATAACATACTTTGTATGAAGCACATTTCTGCGGAATATAATACGATAGATGTATCGCTGACACAATCAGACCCTTTCTTTTTAATATAAAACGCTTCCAACAACTCCCTTGCAGTTTGGTCCCTACTTCTGCCAAGAATCAATACTCGTTCAAAGCATGGTCTACAACGACAGGCGTTACAGTGCGCAGGAAGATGCGCGTTCTCACTCTTGCCGATGCTATTAGCGTGCTCCCTCAGTCTGTCATTAATGCAACGTCCCGTTTGTCCGACGTATGACTTGCCGCAATCTAGGGGTATTTCGTAGACCACCCCTTCGACGCAGTCCCTGAAATGTTTGGCGTGCTGCTTCTGGCAGCCCCGCGGCCCCTCGCGTGTGATCCGGGGGCACAATTGGGCTAACTTGTTGGGAGCGGAAAAGACAACCGGAATGCCATATCTGGTAGCAACCTTCTTGAGGTTATGGCTCACACGGTGCACATAAGGTACTACTTCTGGCTTTACTCGCTCCCTTTCCTTCGAGTGCGTTTTCCCACTCGCAGCGGTAGTTTTCAGTTTCTGTAGGAGGGACTCGACCACGGCATTTAAGACAGACTGAGGCCACGGCATTTAAGACAGACTGAGTTTGGCGCTTCACTGTCTCCCTTTCTTCTGTCCCTTTTCCAGAAATGTATTTTGCGCCACAAAGTATACCTAGTAAACTAGAAGCCTTCATGACGAAACTTGCTGCCTGTTTCTTTCGTTCAGAGTACAGGTGCGTCTCGTTCTAACTTGACATACGTGTACTAGTTTCGCTGTTTACCCTTCGTGGTTGCTCAGTGTCTATGGTGTTGGGCTGCTGAGCACGAAGTCGCGGGATCGAATCACGGGCACGGCGGCCGCATTCCAATGGGGGCGAATTGCGAAAACGCCCGTGTACTCAGGTTTAGGTGCACGTTAAAGAATCCCAGGTGGCAGAATTTTCGGAGTTCTCCAATGCGGCGTGCCTCATAATCGGGAAGTGGTTTTGGGACGAAAAACCCCATAATTCAATTTAATTTTCTTTAGTTTAGCTGCACTAAATGCGTGCATGATGACATATCAATAACCACACTCCCCTGCCTTGATATTTACACTTCAGGTTTGCACCTTACATACTTGCGGTGCCCCGAGGTCTGCCCAGAGACTTCTATTTGTATGCCCCAGAGATTCCTATTTTGATACTCATAGATATACTGATGTATAACGTGACTGTGCCCCATACCCGAACAATACTACCTGCTCCCCCTAAAGAAAGACGAACGTGATCAGCAAAATCAGTTTGGCATAGCTGAAAATTCGTTTACAGATCGTTGCGATAACCTGATGAAATAAAATGTCAATTTCACGCGGAAGACGAGGCATTGATACCAAAAACGAAGTATTAAACAATTCGACGAAGGAATGTTTGGTGGCATAAACTGCAATAAACGTTCGCTTACTGCCTGAACAGCCATGGTAGCCCGCGCGCAGAGTCAGTCATAGCGAGGTCTCACTGAATGACCTCCAACTTACAGTCGCACGGCGCTGGTCTGATACAAATCATGCGCCGAAGAAAACAGACTTGCTTGTTCGAACGTGAACCTATCATGTGACGGCTCGCTTCACCACCTCAACTGTGCCGCGTCATCAAGACACAGATCAAGTAAACTCCAACGCTACAGGCACGCGAGAAGACGGTACACATGAAGCTACTCGCCATCTCGGCTTGTCCTTGCGTGCTAAGCCTTCGCTCTACCAGCGCAGCAGACGACCGAAAACGTATCCAGTGTGCAAGTTACCTACTTACCCAAGTTGGCTTCGAATACGTTCGTTGATAAGTGGCGCACACCTATAAATACTGGCCGCGTACCTACTAAGCCTCGCGGAGAGACATGTGCTGTGACGACCGCAATAAACGACGAGACAGGCGCTTCCTTCGAAAAACATCATGAGGTAGCGCTGTCTCGTTCGCGCACCCTTCGACCTCTGGAGCGTGGCAAGATGGCGCGCGTGAAACAATCGTCCAGGTTTTGCCGATACATGAGCCTTGCCGCCCTTGGCTCCGGATGCGCAACATCACTGTCATTGCACCGCACATGCTTCACACTGTAGGAAACCTGAGCCGTCGGTAATTGTTCACAAGGAACAACTGCCCATAGATTTAAAAAAATCGCTAAGAGGGAATGCTGAGATACTTCGCTCCAAACCAAATATACGAAAAGAAACATGACGGCATCTTTCTCTTACGAGATGTGCTTGACCCGAGGAATTCAGAGTTCACAAAAAAATAAGGGAGCCGCTTACTCATTCTCAACGTCTTCAAGGTGCATTATTGATGCACGCCTTGACGCTTCTGTTGGGAGATCGCTAAAAGCATCCATCTCCATTTGTGTAGAAAGCTACAAAAGCCACACGTAGGAGCTACCCTGGAGTTCTCTGAGTGACGAAAGCTGCTTCAGAAAACTCACCCACGTACGTCGCCTGTGAGTTAAGGGAATGTATACAAGAAGAACTAAAAGAGAACATGTAGGCATTCCAAGACGGAGAGCTAAGCACAGATAAGGGACAGACACGTCCATGCATAGCAGGGGATCAGTCTCTTTGCGGCGTTCAATGGAAACAAAGGCCAGCAACCTCGGGTCCGCGGACAATGGAATAAAAGAAACATTCGCCCTGTCTCGCAAGAAGTGGCCTTTACCTTAGGGGTAAATATGCACTAGCAAAATGCGTATAGGAATGCCCGCCTGCCTACCCTTTATCCTTTTTTCCGTGCCTAGGGTACGCAAAAAAGATGCAAAAGCAAAAATATCGTGCGTTCAAGGCTCGCCTCTAAACTGATGTGTCACGAGGGCGCAGAATCATGAGAAAGATGGACCCTTGATGAAATATTCACGTTCTACGGCGGCAACCGGGCAAAGCTATTCGTTTAAGAACAATCGTTCATTGCCGAAGGATTTTTTGTTGTTGTTGAAGGTTTCGCCTTTTCTAAGGACGAGTTATGGAACATATAGTTAAAATGTGCCTTGTACGGGATTTGGGGTTTTCACAGAAGCTGAATGACCATGACGCATTCATAAAGGCTTCACCTGCGCTTTTAATAGTAGTAGTGTGCAATTAATTGCTGCGTGAAGACTAAGAATCATCTTTCAGTTGTCCTGATATAAAATAAACACAGGCACGTAAGCTGCAATTCTGCGCCATTCTGCGGTTTCTTGGAGGAAACGATATCTCTTGTAAAAAAAAATTTTATCTTGAAAACAGATCTTTTTACACCCCCATATATATATATATATATATATATATATATATATATATATATATCACAAGCCATCAAAGAATCACAAGAAGGACAGCATTAGAGAAATTATTTGAAGTTCGTAATGCATGGGACGATAGATAACTGAAAATGAAAGTCAATGAAAAAAAGAACGAACCCGACTGTTCGCATTATGCGTGCAATGTTATTACCAAACGAGCTACCACGATGGCATTTTGCCGTCCACTTCCTGGGGTACACATGCCTGTCTCCTAGAATTTATTGTTGCCGTCTTATGACATTGCTAATAAAAATCGGGCCCCTCGCTTTCCTTTGTTCTCGTTCATAACATAGAACAAGTCTCGAATCTGGCAGGTTTTACGCCTTCAGGTACAGCATTAGTGCGCCAATTGACTGGTCGCCCTCAGCCAAATAGTTCGCCTGCTACACGACGCCTACCATGGTCGTGAGTGTTGGCGCTGGCTAAGGCATTCAAGGCTACTTCTAGTACACGGACACAGATACTCCAGAAAGTGGATGGGGAAGCGGCGCCGTGGTAGCTTGACTGGTAACAGCATCGCCCCTGTAATGCAAAGACTTGGGTTCACATCGTACCTACGTATCCTGCCTACGGCCACTTGTAATTTCACGCCCAACTTCTATTTCCATTTATTTACCATTCCTTTAATTTAAAAGGAAACTACTAATAATTTCTCCCTATGCTCTCCTTCGTTCCATTTTTTTGTTGGCTTCCTATGATGTCACTAATAAAAATCGGGTCTCTAAATTGCCTTTTTTCCACGTGTATACATTACATAAAGAAGTTGGGGGAAAACCCAAAGAACGCTATTGCTTTAGAACAGTTCAACTAAAGCATTGTTTTTCCGCTGGTGCTACTGGAAGCGCTCGAATACGCTATGCGCACGTTCTCACTTGCACTATGAGAATCGTTACAAACCATAAGTGCATATTTTGAACAAATAAAGATGCTTGTCAAGGGGTGATATAGAGCCACATTTATAGATGTGTGTGAAATGGGCAGTCTCTGATTGTTGACATATAAATATTGCTCAACACTCGCTTTGTGCCTGTTTAAAGCCACTTTATGAAACGCCCGAAAAGTTACTTCGCTGCTCCGAGAAAAGCAAACTTGGCAGCAACAGAACATTTTAAGAGAATGTGGGCAATTGACTGGGCTTTGATTAGCGAAACTTGGGAGGGTAAATGTGTGTTTAAAACTTATTTTCGAATAGTGATCTTCACTGAATTCTAATTATATTTTGATGTGCATACCCCTTTGTTTGTACATTCGCCGCAATACTTTCTCAGAAATTGATCCCAAGTTAGGGGGTGGGATAATTACGCGGTAAAACATTCCCAAGAGCGCGTTGTAGGTACTAAATATAAAAATGAAAATTCTAATATCTGTAAATGCGGCTTTTCACAGCAGGCACGGTAAGCTCCAACAATTGATGGCTTCCAGACAGCACGTACCATTATGAAAAGCGCACAAATTCCGCACAAGCTGCAACTGCAAAAGCTACTTAGTTGCACACATTGTTTCAACCTGAGCACCAAAAAAAAAAAAAGAACGAATAAACTCGACAAATTCACGTCGGTGATTGATGCATCGCGGCTAGCCACGTCATAGCTGTCTGTATTGCCACTGTTCTTGCCCTTCAGCTTGAAAGCAGCAATGAATCGATATCGCCTCTTCGTCAGGCAACATGAAAAGCCAAAAAAATAAAAATCACTGTGCATTCCAGTTTCTGAAGACGGTCGAGCAGCGAAGCTGTGTTAGTTCTGCCGAGTGTTACACCATGCAAGTCAAACTTCGCAAGTAGTCAATATTGTAAATCTGTTGCTTCGCGTGCTCAGCACGCTTTAAAATGCTTTTTTTAGGTTCTCCCAGTGTATTTCTTTCTTCGCGCGTGAGGTTTATCTCTGTGTGTTGTGTTGTCGTGATTTTTCTCGCGTGCAAGTTGCTCCGCCCTTTTTTTGCGCACCAGTAATGAGAGCAAGGTGTGGCGGTAGGCAGCATCTTCCTCAAGAGTACAGCACTATACCCGTGGTCTTCCCATAGTTCTAACTGGGATCGAATGTGCGGAACCACTAATCAAAAGCTCCGTATAATGGGCGCAAGGGCGACCGCAGGAGAGGCCGGTGCTGCAATCATTTTGACGAATATTTGGATTGATTGGACGATCGACGTGGCTGTCGGCACTTCTTGCTGGCTAAACAAGTGCCACGCGGTCCTTGTATCGCGTTTCAATCGCTGGGCACTGTTCGTTGGCCGCAAACCGCCAGCATAACATCTGTTTCTTTCGCGGCAGGGTGGAATCAATCTTCGATAAATTCGATACCGATCTGGCTCGATCACCGAAAATGCACCGTTACACGAATAAGGTACCATTTTCACAGAGGGAAAGGGGTCACTCCAACGCCTTTCCCCCAGTTGAGCTGTTATTTTCCTCTGCTGCTAAGTCACGTGGCCCATTTTTGGCGAAGCCCGACAACGACGGCACCAAGGCCCGCATTAGCAGCTTCAAAAACAAATTGACATTAACTATGCGCGTGCAACTCAAATGCTTGGCACTTGTGGCACCTCGGCACTTGTGGCATAAATGAGATAGGTTTGTGGCTACATTCGCCGACAGTGTGGGACGCTTAACTAATGGCGCTTGGCTGTAATGTAAAGTTAGTGCGATGATGTAAAGTTAGACGATGGAAATGTAAATGAGGCGAAAGATGAGAATGCAGAGGAAATCGGGGGAATCGGGAGGCATAGTGATGTCTATGCTAGACTAACGAAAATTGAGGCTTTCCAGGATGTGGTTGTGAAACACGTCGAATAGCTCAAACATGAGCTCAATATGACGCGTGATGCACGCAAGGTGGTGGAAAAAAGGGCTTAGAGCACCCGAGAAAAACCTGTACAGGGCCGCCATCATGAACGACAATGATCGTGATGATTGAGCGCCGTCTCCCGACGTGACAGGACAGGGAGTGTCAACAAAGCACGTGGAATGCGTGCAACGTGGGGTGGGAGTAGCTGGAAAAGGATTCACCTACCTTGAAGCGGCCACAAAGGAAAAGGGGAAACGCAGGGGTCAATGCTTATTGTCAAGCCCGAATCACGCGGAAAAGGATGATAACGGGAAGCAGGGAGAGGCACTGGCAGTCGGAGAGAGTAAAATTCTGGTTATCATCAGGGACTCCAACATGGCTGGCTGCTCATAGGCAATTTTGGAGAGCGTGAAAGGCGAGAAAAACGTGACAATAGGGACATTTTCAGGGCTGACATTGGACGCTGGGATAGAGCGAGCAAAATAAAAGCTCGCAGAAAATGACAGCGGACGAAACCTTGTAGTAGTAGAAGGTGACCGAAATGACATGTTATTGAGAAAAGAGGCACAACGCCTAAAAAAGAGGGTAGACGACTTCCGCTAGATGTCTCCTCAGGTGCAGATTGTGGGGTGCACGTTGACGGAGGTGCCTGTACGCGACAGTAACGTACAAAGAGCTGTTGTGGCTGCAAATGAGGCTATATAGAGATTGAGCCGAGAGGAAAGTTTCGAGGCTGTAGAAGTAAATAGGGAAATGAGAAGGTATGGTTGTTTTCAACGAGAAGGAATCCACTTCAGTCACAGGCTTGAACGAGAAGTGGGCTGGTGACTTGCCGGTCATGCAGTTGCTTTTTTGGGGCACCCACAGGCGCTAAAATAGCCAGGATAGGTAGTAATGAAGAAGGTCGCCTAGGGGAACCACACAATAGTATCGTCGTTTATAACAGAAAAACGAGGAAAACAAGAGAGCTCGCCATGCAGGGTGGCAGAAGAAAGAAAATGTGGGTAGAGATTGAAGAGCAGCGATATAAAGAACAAATAGGGGTGTATGCGGTTACAGAAACACACCTTAGAGACTCGGAAGAGCCACGAGAGACTGAGAATTATATCTGGGAAGAGTGCCAAAGAACTACATTGCAAATAAAGGAAGGGAGAGTTGAAGGGCTATACCTTCAGGGATCCAAATGGAAAAGTGTAAGTTGAAATTGTCATGAGGATTTTTGGCTATCATGCACAATGAGTGCAAAGAAGACTTGGCTGGGCGTAATGTATTTGTGTACTAGAGAACATTTCACAGAGAAGAATCAAGTGTTAGTGGAATATATAAGTGCGGATATTAGGTGTTACGGGAACTATGATATTATGCCGAAATGATGGTGTTAAATAAGATAAATGCCCACAAACCTGATTTATATGGTTATACGGGCAACAAACGGATTTCAATGCTAGATCTTTTCGAGTAGCATAACCTTGTTATCTTGGATACAGGGCCTAAGTGTCGTGGGCAGACCACGTGTGAAGTGATAAACCGGCGATCGACCATTGATTAGTGTCTGATGATATGAGGAATTTGTGATAATTTGAGAGAAATCGTATTTGACTAGAAAGGCAATAGCAGCATAGATCGGGAAAGCACTTCTGTATGGAAGCTGAACCATCTTGTTTTTTAAAAGTGTTACTTGGTTGGTGTGCGTCTTTCTTTGTCATGTTTCACCCCGACCAGATGGGCTTCCATCGAACTCTCGATTACAGCATAGGGACTGACCAGAAACGCGTCATTTTGAAAATGGCATATGTAGTTGAGAAAGGCAGCGAGGAGCGAAGAATTGCCAGTCCATATTTGACCACCGAAGAAATAACAAATATAGCCGCAAGTATTCGACGTACAACTTGCGAAATGGCCGAGCAAAGAGGGGAATGTAGTGAGAAACCGGAAAGGCTGGTGGAACAGGATGACGTGAGAAGCGATAGCCGAACTACAGAAAGCTTCACGGCAGCACAGGCGACTGAAAAAGAGCCTGTGCTTTCTGAAAAAAAAGTAGCCAGAAAATGGGAAATATACCGGGAGAAAAAAAATTATGGTTCAAATACCGGTTCAAGCAACCATAATATCTGAAACTGCGTTGGTTGTCAGAAATACGTGACAAAAAGACAGCCGTACCTATAATATTTTGCAAGGACACAAACTTATTAGGCAGGGAGTCTGGAACAATAATCAACATATCTTAGACGAAGATGAAAAAAAAAACTGGAAGGGGACGTGGCACTAACTTACACTCGAACAACAACAGCCGAACCTTTCTATGGCAATGACGACGTTGTATGTCAGAAAAAAAAGAGTATGACAGAGAACCAGACGGAAAAGGAGCCGGTGCCGACAAATTTCAACTGTAAGACAGCCGAAAAGAAAATGTCTAAGCGCATATCCACATGGCTATACGAGATTCCAGTCAGGTTTATTAATGAAATGGGATGAAATGTAAGGAAGCTATCTTGAAAGTAGTAGGAAAAACCTTAAAAGATGGACGAATACCAGAGAGTTGTCGACAAAATAGAATGAATTTAATCTATAAATGTAAGGAGGAAAAGGATAGAATTCACTCATATAGACCGTTGACCATTACATCTGTAATATAAAGGTTAGCAATGCAGGCGATTAAATAAAGCTGCAAGCACGGGCTGAGAATAATGGCATGTTGGGAGAACCTCAGAATGGCTTCAGGAAAGTAGGCGTCTGAATGGTAACTTATTTTTGCTTTCTTAGTAGTTTATTGAAATATAAGGAAAAGACAGAAAGACCGCAATATATTTAGACAATAGCGGAGTGTATGACAACGTAAACCGCTACATATTGTTGGATATTATGCAAGGGGAAGGCTTAGGTGACTATTGTGTACAGCTTTTCAGAGAAATTAACCTATAAAATACCGTTTGCGTTAAATGGGAAGGGATGAGGAGCGAGGCGAAAGTTGATATCAACAAGGAACTGAGGCAGGGGTGCCCTTTATCCCCACTGCTGTTTATGATGTACATGGTGAGGATGGAGAGGGCGCTAGTTGGAAGCAATATTGGGTTTAAACTCTGATACAAACAGGCGGGCACAGTAGTAGAGCAGCAGATTCCAGGTTTGCTTTACGCGGACGATATTGGGGTGCTAGCTAACAAGCAGAGTAATGCGCTATGCCATGTCTGGCCAATATCTGTGCACAGGAAGGCGAGAATTTAGGTCTGAAATTGAGCGATTAAACATTGGGTGTTATAGCATTTCATGAAAACAGTCAAGAGACAGTTTCAATACAGGGCAAGAAAATACCTCGCGTAAAAGAGTATAAATGCGTTGGCATCGGGATAAACGAAGCCAATAGACACATGGAAACACATTTGAATATAATAAAAGTAAAATAGAACAGAGATGCGGCCATAATGAAAGACAGAGCGCTGTGGGGATCCAATGGGTACGAGGTGCTCCGGGGTACGTGAAAAAGCGTAACGGTTCCATAACTTACTCTTTGAAATGCGGTTGTTTCTTGCAATGAGGGGTACAATCGGGACTCGAGGGCAACCTAAGGTCAGTGGTACGCCTCGCATTGGGAACTCACAGGAAGACTACAAATGAAGCTGTGCAGGGTGATATGTGCTAGACAAGTTTTGAAGTGAGGGTAGCTCAAAATAAAATTGATTACGAAGAACGGCTGAGGAATGTGGCAGAAAGTAAATGGCCTGGAGGAGCATTCAGATATTTGCGCAGGAAAATTGTTGATTCGCAGTGGAGGAAAAGAACTAGGAAGTTTGACGGCCAGTAAGCGACCGGCATGGTTAACAACATGGCAACAAAGAACATCAAGCGGAAAGTAAGACAGGCTCAGAGAATCTCACAGGGCGCAGCAATGGCAAAAGAAACTGCTATGAGTAACTACTTACGAGGAAAAAATGACATCAGGAAAGAAGCACTTTATAATAACTGAAAAAAGAAGCTCATTACTTTTCTAAGCAAGATCAGGATGCCTTAGAACGCGCACTTATGAAGGGAGATACAGCAAGGAAGAAAAAGCATGTGCTTGATGCCTTAAAGCTAGGGGAACGACAGGGCATGTTTTATAAGAATAACAAGATATCCGCCCAGCGGTCAATTTAAGCCTCTCGGGAGTCCTTTGAAGCCCTTGCGTTCAGCTAGAGCAGATGGAAAGTAAACATGTGCGCACTAGAGAATAGTAATTGGCGACTGGAGGATTGGGTGGAAGAAAAGTAGGAAAACGACAAATAAGGGGGGCGTACAGACTAAGCTCCCAACAGGGGTTCGGAAATATGGTGATGGGAATTCTTCCTTAGGTTTTCTTTCCTTTTTTTTTCTTCTTTTTTTAAATCAGACAAAGTGGGAATAAGAGCTGGGTGCCGTAGCCCAGCGCCCCGGGGACACTCATAGCATACATCCATCGAAGTTTCACCCCGTAGAAACGAAAGGCGTCAAAGTATGCAGAACTCTTTGTCAGGGTTGGCCTTTGTCACCACTCCTATATCTGCTATACGTGTCACTTGTACACAAACACTCTTGCGATCAGTTCGGGGCTTCGGAATGAAGTACTGAACAACGGGAATTGACACAAACGGACGCATCCACGGCTTGGCCTATGCAATGATATCATTTTAATGGTGGTGGATCCATACGAATTGGAAGCCCTCCTTGATATCTGTACCAGCGAAATGACGAAGTTCGGCCTCCGCTTCCACGTGCGCAAGGCTACAATTGTCCAGACTTCGGGTGACGTGGTGCGTGGTTTGGTCCCTCGATTGTGCGGAGAAGGGTTGCGTATGGACTCATCCCTGAGATACCTAGGTGTACACGTTTCTTCGCATGGTCAATTGTACAGAGTTCACGAGCAGGAGAAAGCTCAAAGTAGCCTTCGATCACGCAACATACTACGACGCAGATGTCTGTTGGGCTGCTACCGCTATGTTATGGTGAGATGCCTGTGGAAAAATGCCCATGTCCCTGCGTTAACCTTAGCAAATGCCCATACATGCATGTCAGCGAACAACAGGAAGTAGGCCACATTCCTGTGGGTTGCCATGGCGCTGTCACTAACGAACCTAGGTTGATCAACGCCAACGAACCTAGGGTGACTTAAGTCGATCAAGCTTTGAAGCACGAGTCATTGAATTGCTTACAACGCATGACCGACGACACATGGACTAGATGCATATTTCAATGCCTCTCGGCAACATGCCTCCACACTAAGTGCGCAAGGCACGTGCAATTTCTAGAGCAGAAGCACGGTCTCTTCCGGAGGCCAATTCAAGCGGATTCAGCCAGGACATGTGTAGGGACGTTGCGCCTCATAGTGCATCAGACAGAAAATGTCATGTGGCGGTAGGCGCTCACCCAAAAGGACACCCTGGTGACCTACTGCAAGAACAAGAGCTCAATTGGGCCGGTCCACTTTTACAGTAATAATGTAGGAAATCGATGCTTTTCTAAGCGGGAGCAGGAGCTCTACGCACGATGATACGACAGAGGGTATTCGACGAAGGCCTGTGTAGTGTGTTGCTCCGGGGGTGCGGAAACGCAGAAGAAACAATTGGGCACGTAGCGATACTATGTGATCATGTCGGAACGAATCTTCCTGGAACGTGCCTGGCAGAAGCCCTCGGCTTAGTTGAAACCACAGCGCGGCTACGGCCAACGACAATTACAGTGACGAAGCAAAGCCTGGAACACTGCAACAAGGCGGCGATGAGACGCCAAGAAACAGCCACCGGTAAGCAGACACCACAGGCGTCGGATTCTTTGCTACTGTGATCTTGGTCTATCTAACTCCCCCCTTTTATTGTTCCTTTTTTGTGCTTTTCTTCTGTTCTGCTTGTTTTTTTTATTTTTTATTTTCCCTGTTGCTAAGCTATAACTTGTTCGTCCACCCAACAGAAAGAAAAAAAATTAACGTGTCGTCCTCGTCGTCATCATCATCAATCATATTTTTCAGTCGAACGAAAGTAGCGTTAGCAATTTGCGATGGTGAGATAATTATTGGAGGGAAAAAATTTTATTTACGACCGAGCGTTATAATAGTGAGCATTATGTGTGTGAATACAGTAGTTTGTTTTGCCGTTCTCCTCAGTTAACTAAACGAAGCCTGTTGTTTATTTTTCGTGAAAATTCGAAACATCCTGCTGGCAGGGTTGCCAGGTCGAAAATGTGAAAAGTAGCCAAAAAATCTCGGGAAGTAGCCAGAAAAGTAGCCAACCTTGGCCACATACAGAAATGTAACCAAAAAAGTAGCCACGTTATGGAAAAACGTTGCATTTTCATTTATTGTGCAACTCTGAAGACATTATCACAGCCAACATTTAAAGCTGCTTTTAGTAAATGTAGGAACATACAAAAAATATTATGAAGCGTGTATAAATGGCTACAGCTAAGAGCGCTTTGATCAGCATGTAATATGACTAGAATATTATCACAAATCAGTATCATAGCACCAGTTCAGGTGTAAATGTCTGTGTTAATCTTGGCACATATTTCTCGAAGAATGTCAAAGCTCGAGGCATCCTCGAGTGATCGCTTTCGCGATTACTTACGCGCGATTTTGCGTCTTGGCGTCGGACGCGTCGCAGGCCTTTCGTTACGCTCTGCAAAGTGAGATGCCCAGTTGCGCGAAATCTCGCAAAAGTGATCGTATGCCCAAATACAGCTGTATATTTTCAAGCTGGGAACACATAAATGGATCGACTACGCCGAGAGCGCGCCGGCTAGACCGCCCGCTGACATGCTGGTAGTATGTTTACGTTTATCCCCCGGCCAGCTGTCCAAGTGTTCGATTTTGCAAACTTCGGGCAGCTTCGGGTTGTCTTAGGATCCCACCTCACGTTGACTTCCCATAAGGACCGGCACTAGCTGGCTGCCAGCGGGCTGAAAGAACTCCGAAAATTGAAGAAGCCCAATGTGCGGAAGGCCTGACGCGGAACGTCAATGCGAAGATGGAACACGCTGTGACGTCACCAGTACAAAATCCTTTGCATGAAATGAAAGCGCCCGAGTCCGATTGACGATGATGATATACCAGCTTGAAAAGATTTGAAGTGTCGTCGTCGTGCGTTTGTCTAAGTATTTGCTAATGTTGCTGCATAATATGAGCTACAGAAGTTTCTATCCAATTTTTACAATAGTCAAGCTATTTCAAAAGTAGCCAAAAAAGTAGCCAAGTAGCCAAGACATTTTTTTCCCCGCCAACAGCCTCAAAAAGTTGCCAATTTGGCGGAAAGTAGCCAAATCTGGCAACCCTGCCTGCTGGTTGTATAGGGTAAACATTTAAATTGTCTGGGTGATTGATAGCCTTTCTGAACATTTATATATTTTATTGATTGATTCACTATACACATCGCCAAAAAGACATTGCATCAGATGGGATTTCATTCGAAATACGAAAATTTATCGGAT
This sequence comes from Dermacentor andersoni, assembly GCF_023375885.2. Lineage (NCBI taxonomy): Eukaryota > Metazoa > Arthropoda > Arachnida > Ixodida > Ixodidae > Dermacentor > Dermacentor andersoni. The sequence continues at coordinate 130,709,632 of NC_092820.1, forward strand.
GGTATTTATACAATCAAAGGGTGGTAAAAAGCATCAGCAGGTGTAATTATAAAAAACATCAGATGGAAAAAGATTCCAGGCGCGCGCTGTTTGAACGAAATCAAAATACCGCAAAACGTCACGTTTAAAAGAAAGTTCCTTGACTATCAAAGGGTTATCCCTATTTTTTTTTTTTGGGGGGGGGGGCGGTTGGGGCGGGAGGATATATATATGAAGGTGGTTTCACGTATTTGTCTCAACTAATACCAGTATGGTAATGATATTGCTATAAATTAATCTCAAGCGCAGGTTCCTTGTGTGATTCTTTAAGTCCGGCCACTAGTGAGTATGTTTAGCATCTGCCATGCTGAATTTTCTGTCATAGTTCTCAAGGGCGAATCTGGCAGCCCTGTTTGAGAAATGAGGCAAACACTTGGATTGCATGGCATAGCTTTGCTTATATGTTGTTCCACAATTCCTCAATGCTCACTTCTTCAGCAAGCGTATCAAATCTTGTGAAGTGCACTTCTAACACGGAAATGATTGCCTCGTAGTTCGTTTTACTGTGTATAAACATAAATCAATCTTTGCGGTTTCTTTGGAAAAACCGCATTTCCAAATGTGGTTCATTAGCCATACAAGCATTGGAGAACTCGTAAAGCGTACTTAGGAATAACGCAGAAACCTTGCCCAGCCTTCTAAAACAGCACAACATTTCAGGAAGTATGTATTTCGTGCAAAGATGGTGTACATGGTGCCTAGGTGTAAGCGAACTTTAAAGTGCGTCACCTCAATACAAGTTATGCGAGTAATTGTTAAATTGAATTAGAACAGAAGAATATAAATAGAATAGAACCATAGAATTTGAAGTTTCCTGGTATTTCGAGGAAACTGTACGTCCCACGAAGCTTATATTAGATAAAGATGGGAGGCACGTTAATTATAATGTACCGCTAAAGTTGAAAGCGTCTGGGTCTAATAAGGCGTTCGAAAATAATTATTGTTTTAATCTTTTTGCGCTATTCTTATGCGTAATATGAGGTACAGTATAGACCGTTTAATATTTGGCGAAAAATAACAAGTATGTTGCCTGAATAACAAGTATGGTTGCCTGACGTCTTTGACAGAGCTGAAAGAGTCAGCTAATTATGGCCTCTGCGGTAAAAAACATATGCGGTCGCTCCGCAGCGTTCAAAGTGTGTTACGAAGGGCGCGTAATTTAACCCGATGTTGTTGAAAAGCCAAGGCAACCAAGACCCAACTATGTGAAGAAAAAAAAAGAGCAACGTTATGGTTGACAAGCATATGATGTTAAATTTTTGTTTATCACTTACGGCTTTTGCAAAACCTCATATAACAGGTTACAAACGTGCTACGGGGTATAGTTACCAGCTATTCTGCTCAGTTTGAGGAGAGAACGCTACGTCAGAGTGAACTTCCATTTCGTGACAAAAAGGGGTATGTTGTGTGCACTGCGCGGTGACATTTACGTTTCTGACTAAATTTCGATCATTGTTAGTCCCTAGTGAGCTGACGTTTCTTTCTTTTCTTTTTCTTTCATAAAACGAGGCGTTCCTGTGCAAACCTCGCCGGGTTTCATGACTGTAGCTGCGGCTTGACTGTTCCCTTACCGAGCATGCCAACCAATCACACCTGAGTACACGCATCATGGGGTTCCTTGTACCACCGCCTCATGGCGCACGCCTCGGAGCATGTGCGGAAGCGGTGGCGCCAGGCGTGCAGGAGAGAGAGAGAAAGCAAAAGAACCAGAAAGCTCGCTTTCACCCATCCGCGGCTGCACCCTAAGACGGAAGTCAACAGTACTTGCAGATAGAATGGATTCGAATCGCGCTACGCACGTTTTCGCATGCTGCCTCTGATACCTCGATGCGTTCAAGTCATCCGTCGTACTCACTAGTAGTCAGCAACCTTGCTTAACATAAGTTTCGGTATAATTTGTGCGCACCCGCCCTTGTGTGCGTGCGTGCGTGTTTCTGTGTGTTTGTGTGCGTGTGTGCGTGCCTAAGTGTGTTCGTGTACTCGTGTTCCGACTCTTAGACACCCACACAAAGCTTCGCTGTATATAGCTTACAACTCGTTGGACCTGCTGCGCTTTTACCCTATTATAATGCTCTATGCGAGTCGTTTGCGGCCTCCTCAGTCACCTAAACGAGTCCAGTTGTTTATACTTCGTGGAAAGACCAGGCAGGTTATGGGTGATGTTTTGTCAAAATTCAATGTGAAAGGAAAAACTGGCATCCTCCCGTATGTAGCACGAAGGCATACAAAGGAATCCCACACGTGTTTATCAGAAACAAATCTTCATAGTTGAAGAAAAATTCGTCCTGGTTGGAGATTCGAAGCCGGGACCAACGCCTTTAAAACGGGGCGGTCGCGCTACCATCCAGCTGAGGTGGTAGAGCTAGCACACCGGAAAGTAACGAATAACCTCGTGAGTTGGTCAGCAAGGACCTCGTGAGTAGGTTAACATCGTCATCATAAGATTGCCTACTCACGCTATTGTGGCCTCGTTGTATTTAGTTTCGGGCATCGTTGAGTTTGCATATGTAGCGTGAGCAGATGACACCATGGTGGCACCATGCGGGGCACAATCGGAGCTAAATTCAATCTCGCGACCGTGGTTAGAGAGGCATATTTCGACAGTGCGTGAGTAGGCAGCATGGTAGCAAAAATGTAAGCCATAATGCTATACTATGTTTTAGCTACACCGCTTTGATCAGCTGACCTCCATTAGCTTCTTTCTTTATATATAGACGTTTCGCATCAGAAGTTAAGCGCTGCCTAGCGGAATATCAGCGACTATATTCGGCTGCTGCGATAACAATTTCAATGACAAGCACTTCGTTAAGTACTAGGAATTAGCGTAAACAAGGAAGTATCCCATCTTAATTAGAGGAAAATAATAAAGTATAGTGTCTACGCTATACAGGTACTGCGCGTAACATCCCTCATGTGAAAACATGCTCCCTCGCGTTACGTAACATGGTTTTCTGATTTATCTGATTGACAAAGTGACGACTCCAAAACGGAGCAGAATAAAGCAATAAAAGCTCCTTTTTTCCGTTTGTCCAAATGTTCGCAGAATTAGTTTTACTTTGCGCGTCACATGTTTATATGAAATGGAGCTAAAGACGCTCCTAGTGGTAGTGTACTACGAAATTCAGAAAGCGAATGTTTAAACTGCTGTTAACGTTATTCGCAGAATTTCTAGCATTGGAATGTTGTGCTCGTTCTTCAAGATTCAAAAGTGAGGTGAAATGGCTAGTAATGTCTGATAAAAGAAAACATATATATGTTTCTTGTATATCGCTGCAGAAATACTTGGCAAACCCAGAGCCCAATTAACAGAATACGTTTTTTTTTTCTCCTCTCTTACGTGCTCGCAAGTCAGTACCAACTCCAGTAAAAAACTGTAGAGTGAAATATGTCTCTAACAAAGACCTTGTGTGCGGCCTGATATCTTCGAAATAACCGAGAACTGCACGTTGCATAGTTTAGGCTCGACGGCTAACGGGTAGAACGGAGATGGATCGGGCTGCATACGAACCCGGAAGTTTAGGGACCCGGGCGCCTACATGCCAGTTTTGAAAGCAAAGGACCATGCTTGAGTGGGCAAGTGCATGGTACTTTCCGGCTCAGACTGTTCCCGGACCAGAAGAAAATGCCCCATTCAGCGTTCTAGCAAGCCCTCTAAAATGGTTTGTCAAGCATGGCTCTTTTTATTGGACCTAGTATATTGCAAATTTTATCTAGTGGATAGGAATTGTTTAAGTAGAGCAAGTAATTGATATCATGAATAAATCGGTGGAAAATCACCATCTTCAAAAAGCAAAACTATGTACGTGTGACAACATTATGAATGTGAAGTTTAACAGAAGAAGGAAAATGCCCACCAAGGACCTATATCTAAAGAACTATTGCGCTCCACCAGTTCGGATCTAATGGGACTTCTTGACACGCTAATGTTTTTTCGCTGCCAGTGCTCTAATGAGCGGTCTTGAAATATTCAAATGGGTCGTGTTCTTTAGGGTGGCGCGATTTTCGCCATTTATATTTCTAACGGGACTCCTTGTTTGCGATTCCGTGCTCCCAATTACACGACATCTACAGAAAAAGTACATTCTTCTCACAGCGCCAATCTCAGACCAAGATAAAGCACTTACTCCGCCGGGTGGAAGAACAGAAACAAATTCTGCACGTTCTCACTTCCGCAATTAGGCGAGAAGACAATGACTAAGGAGCGTGGCGCTACATTCTCCCTGTGTCCACTTCTGAAAAGAGCACGATTAATACGATTCCGTTACGAAAAGCGCAAACATCTTTTAAGACACAGGATGTAGGGAGAAACAGGATGAGGAGGAAGAAATAAAATGAATAAGGATTAGATGCTAAGTAGAAAAGCGCCTCTTTGCATATACATACCCTACGGTGAAGGAAATTATAATCTCAATAATGAAGGGAAGACACGGCGAATGCATGTACTTGGGGGAAAGCGCCAAGAAGTCAAAGCTGTTTACACGTGTCATTAGCCATCGATAAATAAAGTGCGTTAAGAACCTCACAAGCGCAAATGGAATCTAAATGGCGTTCGAACAGCGCCTGCAGGGAACGTTTGGAATGCATGGAATATATTAGATTGTGATTGTCTCTTCATGAAAAAAAGATGAGAAGAGTAGGCAAGCGTCGTGCACCTTCCGGTGGCAGTTGCCAGCCTTCTCCTGGCATTCCCTTTCCTGTTAATTGTATATGTATAATGTGATGTTAATTGATGTATATAATTGATGTGTTAATTGATGTATATAATATGTTAATTGTAATTGTATTATGTGATGGTCTTTGTTCTTTAGGATCGAGGGCAAGGACACAATAAATGTTAGATGTTCAAGGTGAGCAAGTGGTCTTTCGCATGCAAGCCACTATAGTAATCCAGAAACATTTCCCACGCAATATTGCGTGCGAGGCACAACGTACCAGGCGTGTGTATGAAAGCCGTGCACTGCAGAATTTTTTTTTCACGCTTATCAGCAGCAACACAAAGTGACAAATAAAAAAAAATCTGGATACCTTAAAGAAGTTGCTTTGTTTCACTAGAGCGCGCACTGCCGCAGGAGCTAAAATTCGCAATCTATTAAACGAGCTCGCAGTTACAGTTATAGTGCATTCACGACTCGCACCCACACAAGAACCATTATACGTTGTAATCGCTTGTGAAACAATGCGATATTCAGTCAGGACGTACGCCATATTCGCAGTCTGCCGCCCAATGACACAAGGTAGTTACGAAAAAAGAACTTTGTAAATTCTGACTCAGAAGGCCACTCGCCGATGTCGTTCAGACTAAACGAGAGGCGATGCTGGCACAGACGAAGAGAAGCTGTACATGTTGGTACGTAAAAAATATACTTCGCAATAAAAGAAGCAGGATGCACTAGAAGGGAGATTTATTTTCTTTTTTTATATTTCCCCTAAGAAAGTACCGTCGGTATTCATAGTTTACGGGTTGAGGGTTCTGAGAAAAAGTTTAATATCCACTATACCTTGGTAAGCAGCCTGCGTTTCAGATTTGCTACCTCTGATAGCGTGCGCAGCCTACATATAACTGCGCTGGTTAACTGGTCGGACGGTAAACGCGGGCCGAAATTTAACGGTTTTCTTTTGACTTTGCTTTAAATCCGGATCCCGCAAACTTTTCAACACGACTGTAGGCTGGCAGACAGATGCCAAGACGTTCAAGAGAAGATGTAGCTATTAGCAGATGCGCGGAATATATCCCTATTCAAGCTCCACAAGGATTGCAGATTGCGGATTGGACTACACTGCGAGCCAATAAAACATGCCATTGATTACAAAAAGAGCACATCGTTGTGGCCAAGCTTATCACGTAGCCCACTGAAGTGTTTAGTAATTCCCGGTTGACATGATGCGAATCCCTTTAGAAACACACATGGGGAAAAAAAGCACATTTTCTTCCTACCTTTTAGCTCGTGTTAAGCATTTGAAAGATAAATAAACAACTTGAACTTGTAAAAATGCATACTGTGTGCTCTGTCTTACAATATGGATAAATTTATTACTTATAACTTCGCAGGGCTCATATGTATCTGGCCCCGTTCGTATGTTTTGCGAAGCGTCGAAGATAAATTAAATGTTTCTCGAATTCTCCATATGTATATATATATATATAGATATAGACAACGCCGACTATTCTTCACTATATATTCTGGTGTCTCGTAAATTTAAACGTATTGACACAGGGTAAACAAACTCTTTGTGTTCAGCTTCGGAACACTATATGCCACTTTACCGAAGAATTAAGCGTTGCTCGTAGAGGTTTATAAGCGTTCGTTGCGCTTAGTTTACATTTGCAATCAACACACGGATGAATTGAGTTACTTGGTTTGCGCTCATTGCTCTTGGGCTATGTATGACCCGCACGCACGAACGGGGCTGAAATGAACGCTTACTGGGTGGTAGACCCAAACTTCCACGAGCAAGTACAATATGCGCCTCTTCCCTGTCGATATTTGTCTTCCTTCCAAGTTAGCGTTCTTTTCGCCCCCATTAGTGCGTGCCGTACATAGCAAAATAACATTGTAGATCTGTAGACTGTAGATTGTAGATTGTAGAAACGCGGTATCCGCCTTCCCTCGCGGACCTAAGGCATCGAAAAGTTATTGCAACAAAAGCCCTTGAAAGGGTCGGGGCAAGGAATTGACATTTCTTTTCAGACAACAATTCCATATTATGTACACAGACTTACACAGTCAAGGTAACAAGCCAAGAGTTGGGTACTTAAACAGGCATGTTGCAAAAAACGAATCGGCATTATAAAACGCAAGGAAGCTGAAATTAGGCTACACTGTCCGATATTGTGCTCATGTAGAAGCGAGCTGTTTCTGCCAGGCGGCACCGAATGTTTGTAAGTTATACGAATCCTTCGTCCTGTGCTCTGACCATTAGAACGTAAGCATGTTTTGATAGGCTAGAGTAGAAAACGTACTTCCAACATAAAGTGTATGTGCATTCTCTTCAACTCACCCCCTGTTGCCGAGAGGAATTAGGCTCAAGCTCATTCTTCAAGTTCTCCTTTCTTGACGAAAGACCTATTCTTAAATTTGGGAGAAACCAGAAAACAATAATGCTGTATGAAAGGCGACATATTTTAACAAGCAAGTCGCAGTGTTACAAAGCACCTGCTTTTGATGTGCAAAGAAAGGAAGTTCAATCCTGTATTTCTGGATTCGCTTGCATACGAGCGGAATTATGTATAAAGTCTGCATATACATATTCCAGATGCTTAGTGCGGAACATTTGTTGTTCTGTTCAGCTCTCAATAAAGAGATGCGTTCAATTGTGCCCGTATACGTCTCTCCTATGCGTCTTGTGTCTAATATTTGTATCAGGGTTCTACTTGTAATAGATCCGGAGATTGAATATCTCACCACATCGTTCGGAGAAACAACATCGTCCGTACCAACCTCCTGTGAATTCAAGCGGATTTTGTTTTACTTGTACTGGGAAGATAGCTTGCAGGATTATCTTCAGTAGTCATGTTTTAATAAACGGAGTCTGCCACACCGTACCCTATAGATCATGTCGAGGATGTTACTACCCTATAGATCATGTCGAAGATGTTACGAGTGCGTCTACATATTGTTTGGAAACAAATAAAACTTCAAACGCACTAATTCATTTTGCAGTATTTGTATCTCCTATGCCTGGCGCAAGCACTGATAATTATTTATACATAATTTTAAGTGTTATATCCTGGTTACCTCAACTATATAAAACTTTGGAATGAAACAGGTACTCGTTAACATTGCGGAGTTCTAATGAAATAGTAATGGGAACGTAGTTGGATAATAAAGGGCGTTTCCCAAGGGACAGGTACCACCCTTACCTAAAATCTTTCATCCGTGGTAAGCGCTGCGCGGATCCATAGTTTTGGGCAACAAGAATGGCTCACGGGAAGTTGGCGAGTTTACACACAAGTTCTAGACAATTGTTAGGTATCAAGTCCTCACTACATGTGCCTTATAAAAAACTACGTTTTGCGTCTGCTCCTTCCAACCTCCGGCCTCATCGTGTTATTTCTTTACGCCACCGTGTTCGGTGCATATAAGGAAAGGCATCCTTAAGGCGCACCCTTTTATTATCAGAAGCTCTTGCTTCGCATCGGCCACGTGCTCTTGTAGGTCCTTTGTTCGGGTCACGCACATCGTTTCTTGCCCTCATTTCAGCAGAATCCCACTGCTTGCTCATTATTTTATTTTCATGTAGTTGGGTAATGGTTGCGTTTGGCGTTTTCGTATATGTAGCTCACGTGAATGTAAGTACGAACACGAGATTGTATGAACAAATTGAACAACTATTCGAAAAACCGCTACTGTGCTTATTTAAGAAAGGGCCAAAGCAACTGCATTGCCCAAAGCTTGAATGGTCCACCTAGAAAGAAGCGTGACAAATCATATTTCCTAATCGCAATGTTTACAACAAGTATATACATATGCATAGCAATGCCCTTCTTTCAGACAGGAAGCATCTATCATGTTTTGGTAGGTACATTACAACAATACGGACGATACATATTTTCACTAAGTTCCCAAAGTCACAGACTGGTTGCTACACATATGCTTGATCTATACACATTCCTGCTCACCTTACCTGCTTTAACATGCACAATTCAGCACTTACAAATAAAATTACTTCCACTATACAATAAAACGTAATTTTGGTTTCTTGCAGGTTTCTATTTCCCACAATATTGAAATCTCTAAGATGGCAGATTACTATACATTAGGAAAATGTAAAAGTCTTAACCACCTTTAAAGGCGGTAGCAGGTACTTAACTGTAAAGTAGCCACGATTATCGCTAAGGTGCGTATTCTCTAAAGTGCTGCAACACTTGAATCATGATTCATATGTAACCTCACAACCTGACGGTAAATGTCAAATTTTAGCTGTTATCTACCAATGTTATCTAAGTATATTAGCCAATAAACGCTCACTGAACGCTCCTGCTAAATTCAAATCTTTTATCTCTAACCGGCATGGGCCCTAGAGAAGAATGACATGTTCTGGTTAATTAACTACGTTAATTTATAATAGTGTTCCAAAATGCCAACGTTACCTAAAATAAACTCGTAAGATTTAGCAACAATTTTATCAAGTTTGCAAGCACATTTATCGGAAATTTAGCGAGTTTGTTGCTTTACTTTAGCGATGTGCTTCGAAAAAGTTATGCCAGAAGTGCGTGGCAGCTGAGCCAGCGCAAGTTTTCTGCCTTATGCTGCCCACTTGGCAGCTCTGCACACGCACACTCGAAATGCTGCGAAGCAGTGGTGCGCAAACAAACGCTAAAATGTCAAGGTAAAGCTATCTTACGCTTTGATTGGGTGCTCACGCGCCGATGGTTTTATGTCGGTCTCCCGTCGTGAACAATAGATGCCCGTCGCTCAACATCACGCATTGGTTGTAAGGCACCTAGTAATTTCCAGGGCACTGATCATAATACTCGGTGTGTTCTGCGTGCAGGAGTTTGCTCGTATGCTGCGCCAATATATAATTCCCTGCATCGTCAGAAGGCCTACAGATGTAGGAGCCCAATGGCAACGCTAAACCATAACATCGCTCCAAATGCAAAAAAAAACAACAAAATTAATATCTAGGATGCCTAGACCACCGTATGATATTGAACCACGCCGTAGCGGGGGGCTTGGAAATTTTGACCACGTGGGACTCTTTAACGTACACGGAATGCATGGTGTACTAGCGTTTCCTTTCTTTTTTTTTCGTTCCACCCCCAAGGGATACGGACGCCGCTGCCCTGCTCATTCCCCTGACCCCGAGCTCACCAGCGCAACATTCATAGCCGCTGAGCTCACACGGAGGGTAATTACTGTCAATGGGTCGCTCTTGAAAAGGGCTGCCATTTCTTTTCATGCAGAACAAAAATGGTATGCTATAAATATAAAATCAGCAAATAAAAGGAGCGAACAAGCCGCTTACTCGTGCGTGTGCGGATAACTTTATGTAGTGGAGATTTGTTCTGCAAATGAACCTGCGTATCTGGTTTGGTCTATATATATATATACATATATATATATATATATATATATATATATATATGTATATATATATATATACATATATTTGTGTGTACATAAATTTGCGCACGATGAAGGGCTGTGTTGCCTATATTCGTCTCGTCGTAACGCTGCTCCAAAAGTAACGGTATAAGTAGGGGTGTTTGTAAAAAAAAAAAAACGAGATGTGCAGATGGAATTAGGCGTCGAAAGAAGATGCTTAAACCGCGGCGTGCTCAAACCGCAGAAAAAAAAAAGAATTATTACGCTTCAGGATTTCCACACGCCATCTGAAGGCGCCCTTAATGTCCTAATCTTCTGCCTCCGCAAAACAGATATTCGCCAGTGCAACAGACAACACTTTTGCTGATATAAGAGAACTTCACGATGCTGTCATCACGATGTCGCAGCCTGATTTCGCTTGGCGGGACGTACTTCCGGATTCTCTCGTCAGGTTTAATGTGATATCCTATTCCATCTGCGGATCCTTCCGGTCTCAGGGTTCTCGCCGTTAGCAGTTCGGCGTGGCATCTTGTTTTATGTTGGATACGTTTCTCTCACTTGCTATCAGTACGCGTCATCTATTATTTACTGAGGTGTTCCGTTCTATCTGCTTATACCACCGAAACAAAAAGCAGGCTAGGAACACGTTCGTGGGCCCTAGCTGTGGCAACTTATTTATCACGTTGCTGCGCTCCTTTCTGGTTTGATATCCTAGTTGGGAATACCGAACAGTTAGAAGAATACCACTAAGATGCATATAAAGTGCTCCGTTATATCTGAAATCTCCATTTACTTCTGCTTTTGCTTTGTGAAATGTCTCTGGCGAAAAAAAAGTTATGTGACGCGATTTGAATTCAGACAACGTAATCGGCTCAAGGCCGATTTGATGTAGCTGACTTGACTAACACCAGACCGTTGGTAACACCAGATCGTTGAAAAAAAGAACAGCTACATGCTGATAAAGATATACCTGTTTGTTCTTTTCTTGGCATATCAAGGGCAGTTCAAAAGGTATTTCGAGAGTACGATATGGTAGGCTGTTCCAGGCAAATTTCCACGGCTCAGTGCCTGTAAGGACGCCGTAACAACCACAAAAAAAGAAATAATTATTAGCGGAAATTTTTAATTAGCGAAATAGTTCCCAGACAAACAAAAAACTACGTTTATAAACCACTTTACTGCAAAAACGGATTGTGATCTCTGAATCATTTTGCATTTCTCACGTCGATAGACTTTTTTTATGCATTATCGCACGTAATCGAGCAATTGCTCTTGCTCTTCTGCTATCGAGATTACATATACCACAGTAACTGCGCCGTGGAGCCGCTTCAATCAATGGTTTAATTTCCTGCATTAGGGTGAAAGCTTTCGTAGTGTTTGGAACACAGCAATATTGTCTTGCGGGGAGACATAACTTGATAACATAGATAATTCGCTGAAAGCAGTGGGCGAAAAAAAAGTAAAGCGGTGTGCTAACGTAAGCACTTAAAGCGCTAACTAGTTAGGACTAACTAAAGTGAGTAATTGTGTGTCCGCTTATGATGTCTCCAGGACTTGAAACTGTGCGCTTACGGCGAGGCCTATACCGCTACACAAGTAGCGGCACAAGGTTGCGTCCTGCTTGCGAATTGCTTGTAAATGGCATTCTACTATGCAATGTTTACTGTTTATGTTTCATTTTCACGCGATCATATGCGATTTATCAGTCCTCTCTCGAGCATAGTAGTATGGCCCCAATATGCGTGGGGGCGACATATCTCAGTATACGATGTTTCTGAGGCGCATTTAGAAGGTGGAGGTGAACTGCCGAGATGAGGCCCGGTTGCCTTGAAATGCGATGCTGATATGGCGATGCTGATATAGCGCGCTCAAAATTTCGACGATAAAATCTCAGATTGCAATTCAATATAGCTTTTCGATGGCGCAATCATACCAGGCATTCTTGATGGTCTAAGAGAACTTCGCGGCACTCTGCCAAAGTTCCGGCGGCCTGATTTGTCTTCCGAGGCTGTACATCCTATTAATTATTCCGGTACTTCCGGTCCCGGGAATTGCGCTGTCTGCTCATGGCCGCCACATATCTTTTTTTTTTTTTTGTTCACTGGCTCGCTCTCGTGTGCCTTGGGTCTAGGTCATTTATTATTTATAGTCGCTGCCTAGATCTTTCAGCTTATACCACCGATGAAAAGGAAGTCACGGACACGCGAGTGTCGTACTTGTGGCCGCTTATTCACTACGCCGTTAAGCCCCCACGGAAGCAACACCTCTGGTGCTAGAAAAGCTTGACGGAATGTGCGACCGTAATCTGCAAGCATACACTGATGGTTCTGTTCGCAAAAAAAAAAAGAGAAAAAAAGCGAATGCTAGTGAAGCCGCTTAAGTAAATCCATGTTCTTCATGTCTCATGGGCTACTAGACCTGAGCGCCTAGTGCCTTCAATGGATGTGAATGTGTCACCTATTATAAAGCATTGCAGAAACTGTAGTCCTATCAGCCGGAGCTGGCTGATCTCACTTCATACAAAGGGCTGTAGTGAAACAACTACAGCGCAAGTTTCCCCTCCATAAGCGTTTCCAGCGTACGTGACATGCTGTCAAATACCGAACGTAGGCTCGGCCATTGTTTTCCAGTGGAAAGTTTCGCATATTGATAAAACAGACAACGAGGCCACTGACAAGCCTTGTGTGAAAGGCGCGGAAATTAGACCTACAGAGGCTGCCCCCACAGACCCAATTAGTGTCATGACGCAGGTCATCTTGAGGCACATATATTCTTTTGCAGTCGCCACCACACCAACCTTGTGCGATTAAAGAACTTCAAAAAACTACAGGCGCTCTCCTTTGGCGCATCCAAAAAGGGCCAGCACAGACTCTAGCGCGGCTCAAAATGACAGGAATTGGCACACCATGTACGTGCACTTTCAAGATCTTTGAGGCGCTTTGTTTGATGTGTTGAAGTGTCCTGAATTTGACGCAGAACATAGAGTGAAGCGCGAGATGACCCCACTCTCAAGTGGAAGTAAAATTTCCTGCTGCTTGGACACTGGATATTTCGAAAAGTGGTGCTTCGACTCGCCTAAAGTTTTTCCGTGGTACAGAGTAAGATTGTGAATGGTGAGCCGTGTCGGTCAACACCGAATGAATGATGCGCAGGCTGCTGCGGCATTACACGAGATTCTTGAGTAACATGTTGTTGCTTCGTAATGCGATAAAATGTTATGCCCTTCATACCATGCCAAAATTGATAAGTGGCGCCTGGGCTGAGGATTTGCTAGTAACGTTTGCATGCACAGCTCCGCTTGCGCCAAGGAAATCTTCCTCTCTTGTTTAGTTCAGCATCGTCGTTGGGAACCCCTTAAAGTTAATCGTTGGAAACAGAAACATAGCAATCTTTTCTAAAGAGATAAATTGTCCAATTCAGCATTCAAAAACTGTCATTGTCTTGCGAGGGTTTCTTTAGTGTAGGATTTTGTTATAATACGGAGCAGATGAGTTTTTTTAACGGCTGCCAAATGCAAGGTCAACGAGAGTTTTTAGATTCCGCCCCCCATTGAAAAGCGACGAACGCGGCTAGGAGACGAACCCGCGACCTTTTACTGATCCGCAGTGGAGCACGTTCGTCAAGAGCAAAGTCTACGAAGTTAAATATATTCATCCATGAAAATCAGTCACGAAAACATTAAATTCAAGTTTTAATGCGGGAACGACAGGGCTAGTCCCTCGTATCAGTACTAAGTACCATCGTTCATGGTAGCCAAAGCAAAGCGTGGCGCTTCACTGACTTCTTAATGAATAGATGAATGGAATATATGAAATTTCATTCATTGCCTAACAGAAGAATGCTTCTGAAGGAGGCGTACAGAGCCAAATTCCACTCGTATCGAGTGTAACCCTCGTGCATTGCATGAGAAACCACAAGTAACAACAGAAACCACCAAGATTTTCAAGAAACCCCTTGCTATGGACATCTTAAAGCTGACCTGCTTCATGGCTCAAATGCAATTAATGCTGTACGTACGGGTTTCATGTCAGGCGTCTGGTGACCTACCAGATGTACATCACAGTTGACCTCCCTATGCACACTGTATGCACCTCTCAATAGCTTTTGTGACGTCGCGCATATACTTTATTTATTTATTTCTCTGCTTGTATATATATTTCAGCCGTACAAAATTTCTTTGGGGTACACTGCTAAAGCCGAAAAGTTGCCTGATTGGGTCGTGACACCCTTACAACTGCAGCACTAAGAAGGAATCAGCCCATACGTGCAACACACATAAAGCACACGCTAACAATTCATAATAGTGTGCTTGTTCTTTACCCATACTTATCATGTTACTTGCATCGTTCGCGCATTTCTACGATATTTAACAAACGTTTATCAAAGGCGATTCAATGAATACTTCATCACTGTGATACTATATGCCCCTCTCTGCATATTGTCACGTTTTACAGCCGGTAAAGATGACGCGAGCACCGAAAAATTGAGTAAACAAAGGAACGTATTATCGGGCTTTTCTAAAAAACAAAAAATCAATGCTTGAACGACAACTTTAGCGGCAGGAACAAAGGAAATTACACTGTTCACATGTGTCGGCTGATTAAGCATGCATGAACTCACATTTTAGAGCAATCGTTGCAGCTGTTTTGAATTTGAGATTTTATACAACGTTCATTGCGTCGTGTGTGCGAGCTAATCACAGGCTTCAGTCTCGCTAATTAAGCAGCAACCGCGTTTACGAAGTTTCATACGCAGCGATACAGTTTTGTTCCAAGATATAATTAAATAACATAGACGATTACGCGAATGGAGTAGGGGAAGAAATGTAAGGCAATTTACTAACGTGGCCAGTTCAAGGGCCAACATAGTTATGGCTAACTAGAGCGATTTCTTTGGTTCCCACCTTCGATAGTTCTTGTAATGTCGGCACGGTGTAAGTTTGTGCACTTGGTATGACGTCTATACAACAAAATAAGCAGTGACACAAGTTCGGGTACAGCGGTAATTACTTGTGAAATTTCTTCTACTACTTAATTATATTGTGATTATTGTATTTGCACGCGATGTTATGTGGTTGGCTACGTCACAGTCATCTTTCAAGGATAAGAATACGCCACCGATACGCGTGGGTGCAACATTACGCCGTATATAGGCAGTTTCTGGGGTGCATTTAGAAGGGGAAGGTTAACAAGCCGGGCTATGGAAGCAACACTTCTGTGCCGCCTGTGGCTCGGCGTGGCATTCACAAACTCCTATTCATTCCGCATTGGAATGGCCGACAGCCCTACTTGTGACACCTGCGGCTGCGAGGAGACGATTGAACACCTCCTTTGTGACTGTCCCCGTTACGCAGTGCGAAGAAAAGTGCTCGTGACCGCTCTCGCAAAACTGGACAATCGCCCCTTTACAGAGGAAAAAGCTCTAGGACACTGGTCCAGACGGGCTTCGGCACTCAAGGCCTTAAGGGCTTTGTTGAAGTTTTTAAGGACATGCCAATTGTGTGACCGCCTCTGAACGTTGTAGCGCGTAGTTTCGCGTTACTGTGTCAATTTTCTTTGTTTTTCCATTTTTTTTCCCTCTTCTTCTTTCTCCTTTTATTCCCTTTACCCCTTTCCCCAGCACAGGGTAGCCAGCCGGGACTTACACTGGCTAACCTCCCTGTCTTTCCTCTCCTTTGTCTCTCTCTCTATGGCAGGCCTCCATCAAATCCAATCCTAAGAACATGGTTAGCTGAGAGCAGGGGATGGTATTTATCTGTCTATCTATCTGTCTATCTTCCAACCGTGACACGCTCTCTGACACGTTGTGTGATCTCTAAATCATTTAAAATTTTATTCCCGAAACGAGGTGAAGTACAAAGACAGGAAAAAAACACATTAGCTTGATTTCTTTTGTTCGGGTACTGAGGGGGCACAGAAGACATATCGCGCGAGTTCGGAAAAGTGAAGTTTTCTTAAGAATAAATTGCCGCCAGGTCATATGTCCGAACAGGATATGCTTTGCAGTAGAACCAGTTCATAATTTACGACTTACACAAAAATCAGTCATATATATATATATATATATATATATATATATATATATATATGCGGATATACGAACTCGGTAAAGGAAGAAATATGTGTGTACGTGTACGAAACGCGATGAGTTTAGATGTGGGAGAGTGTGTCTAACTTCAATTTTTTAGTGTTGCGTTGGTTCAAATAAATATTGCAAGTTTCCACCCGTTTCTTGAACTTGCCTCTCAACCTAATACGTACGGATCGATTCCGAATAGGGTTGCTAGGCCTATTTTTCTTAATTACGACTACCGCTATAACGTAACACAACTTTTCTTTTTTTCTCCGCGGCAAGTTCTTTCCGCGAAATAGCCGCGTGGTCCATAACTCATAGGTACAACGCACACCTCAGCCACCATCTTTTTTTTTTTTTTGCTTGAACTATTGCTGAGTGGTTGCGCAGTGACCGAAACTTCTCGCTTGTCTGCTGCAATACCAACGCACCGAACCTCTCAGCGCTTCCCCTTGCGTTTCGCTTGTGTAAGTATACGGGAACAGCTTAAGAGGCAAAAACAAAATGATGTTACATGCGACGAAACTTGCAATTTCAGATGAGACCTAATGCGTTTAGCTTTTCTGTTTGGTCTTGAGTTGAATGAAATACTAAAATATCCCGCAGGCATTGCCCCAAGTCACAACTGGGGTTTGAGATGAGCTTGAATTCTTTCTGAACGTCGCTATGAAGCAGAGGCCAAAGAGCACAAACAAGATGTAACTAACACAAGTTGTCGAGAACATGCTAAGGACAACGTTCTGAAATTTATTATGCTGTCAACAGGAGCTGACACTGTCGCTGTTAGCACGCGCAAGTAACCTTTACTTGTGCCATTTTTTATACGCGTCCAGGTATACGACAACATGACGCGTGCTCAAAAGTGGCAGCATGCCGTGGCGCTTGAAACGCGATCGCGTTTTGTCATTCTCAATTAGTGGAACTAGTCTCTTGACAAGATACACGAAACTATTGCACTCGAGATGATGCAATGTAAGTTCCGTTTTACGCTGCCATCAGACATAATTTTTTTCCGCACTTTATTATTGATAATATCATGGGCAAGATTCCTCGACGTGAACAAGGTGTCTCCAGTGGCCTGTATGATGACGTGCAAGATGGACGTGTTGTAAACTCAATAAATTTTTTTATAGGTAACGCAACCTAATCGATGAACTGCATTCAAATAATTATTCGCCTATTGTTTACCTAGCAGGACACTTGTGTGCCAGCAAAAGTGCTTCTTTTTTAGACTGTGCATGAATGTTGACATATGAAACTGCTGAGAAAGAAAAATCTGATCAAGCGAAAGCGTTCCCAACAACCTATAGTGCAAGAACTTACACGCAGAGGCTACCACAGTACTTCAGTCACGTGGTGTTACTTTGCATGATTAATTATTGTGAAAAATTATCTCCTGGTTGGTTTGCAACTTAATAGTCGGTACTATACTCACCAGCGGAGCCACGCATTGCACAAAACTGTGTTTTTAAGGTTGAGCTTTGTTTATATATATATATATATATATATATATATATATATATATATATATATATATATAACAATTTCACTACGCACAACTACATTTTCAGCCTCCTTTTTCTACCGAGCACCTAAGACTGGAATGGCCTTCCTCACCAAATTGCTGCCATCACCTGCTCTTCACAATTTGTTCCAAATGTAACAATTTTTTATTTAGAGAATTGAA
Organism: Dermacentor andersoni; assembly: GCF_023375885.2. Classification (NCBI taxonomy): domain Eukaryota; kingdom Metazoa; phylum Arthropoda; class Arachnida; order Ixodida; family Ixodidae; genus Dermacentor; species Dermacentor andersoni. Next base: position 130,727,479 of record NC_092820.1, read on the forward strand.
TGCATTATAACACTTGTTTTTATATGTTGTATTCCCACCGCTTATGTAATACCCCCGCTGCGGGGTCTTTAAGGAAATAAAATGAAATGAAACAGGAAGCTGTACGCTCAACTAATCTGTGCTCCTAGAATAGCTGACCGTATAAACATGAATATTAGTCCTGCTGATTAAGTTGAGAAAATTCTGATGGGGTAAGGGCACATATATCAATTCCAGATTTGTTGTAAGCATTTAAAAGCCTTGATAAGTTGTTTTTTAGCATTTGTGAGCTGTAGTTAGTTCTAAAACGGTGAACTGTCCAGGGTTATGTGTTTCTTGTGAAACGTGAGCCGACACGTTTTTCTAAGTGTGATAATTTAAAAAGAAAATACACCGTTTTTCCGGTTCATGTGATAAAACTTCTGCAAAAGTCGACGCCTATAAATTTCGTGCAGCGTGATAATTTTAAAGTTGTCAAATAAATGCTCGTTGTGTGTATCGTACGAAATATTTGCGTGGACGCGTATTATTCTTTTCTATAATAAAAATAATTTGTTTAAATTCGTATCAGTTGTAGTGCCCCATACGAAGTGATATTTGATATGAGAGGCGAATAAAGCGTTATATAATAGAACTTTAACTGATGTAGGAAGGAGGTATTGGTTTGGGCTTATTATACCGCTTATCTGACTCAGTTTTTGCATTACGACGTTTACATGGTCATTCCATACCAGCGATGAAGAAAAATGCACGCCTAGGATTTTGATGCTTTCTACAAGTTCCATCTGAGCATTATTATAGGCTATGCCATGTTGTAAAGGGGAGTTGCTTCCTTTGGAAATTCCCCGCTCATGCGGGAACTCTTGGTCATATATATGTAACAACATTTTAAATACCTTTTTGGTGTATTAAGTGGTGCGTTGCTGCCACTATGCCAATCTCTTTGTACTACCTAATGCGCATACGGAGATGCAACTGTTGATTTTCCCTTCAACACTCAATGTACCAATGAACGAGAAGCAGAAGAAGAGACCGGCCCGACTTATTGTTAGTTAGAAGTGCATGATGTCAACAGATAATGAAGCCAAGGAAACACAGGAAAACTAATTTCTAATTTTTAGTTGAAGTCCCGAAATGATGAGTTAGTCAAATGAAAGTGGATGAGACATGAACTTGCCGCCTGTGGGAGCGGAACCCACAACCACCAAATTACGGGTGTGTTGCATTGCTAATCGTAATACGGTGGTTGCCGTTTCACGCCCCTGTTCATGGCAATTTGTGTACGTGTACAAGAACTAACCCAGAAATGTTTCAGTGCTGCCGTAGTTAGACCGTCGGTATTCAATGAGCGAGAAGGCGAATCGAGGGTTCCGTATTTTTATTGGTCACAACCATATAAAGTGAACAGACAATAAAGCCAAGGTAAGCATAGAGGAAAATATTTGCTGTTGTTATTTGAAGTGTAGACATATGCGAAAGGGAAATGAAAGTGGGCGAAAGAAACCCCTTGCTGGCGGTGGTGAACGAACCCGCCGACCTCCGCCTTACGCGTGTGCGTAGAAGCTCCTACACCCTGCGTCGTTCTACATGCTAGAACGTCGGCACCCACTTACCATGTAGGCCTTCCCTAACAGGTGATCTTTCAAGTCAGCGTGATCCTTCAAAGCCAGGTGATCCCTCAAATGTGGGAACAGATGCCGTCAACCCCTAAGTTGTGGCTGGTAGGAACTTCATCTTCTTACGCTGAGTACCACAGCAAGGTGTCTGCTCTGCATAGCTTTCTTTCGGAACTTCTGGCATTCGGCTTACTTGCTTTCATTCTTCTAGCGCTTTATAGTGACCAGGGATTAATAAATGCGTTCATCCATCTTAGTTCCTAGCAGGGTGCAAGTGAACAACCTATGCATGGGGTATACGGATATATGGGCGAAATGCCGTTTTATTTTGTTTTATTTTTTCGTGCTTACGATGATTCCGACGGGGATTTATTGCGCAGGCTCATTTTCCAAGCGTATCCCTCCAGCAGAAAGCTGAAAGCCAGGCCGGGATACAATTTTTGGCCGTTCGAGAACCCCTGGGTGCCCGCCGGTGGTGGGAGCCGAGCCGACGCGGGTGCTCTACAACTAGGCCACGGCTGCGGTAAGAGGTGATGTTTGGGCCACTGGCATAGTGAGCGCTTCCCATGTGGCACCCCAGAAACTCCTATTGAGGTGGGGACGCCTTCAGGTTGGAGACAAACAGCCCTTTCCAAGCGCTGAGCTCCCACAACTGCCGAGAGCACCAGGTCGGGAAGACGGTTGTACCTATCTTATCGGTAGGTACTCGGTGGCAGCAGTTGCCTTTGTCTTTGACAGCCGAGGCGGATGCTCTGCAACAGGGCTGTCTGGGGTTTGACAATCCGACGCCCAGAGACAACTCGTAAATCTCTATTGGGCCCGCTATTTGAGATGTGAACCCCAACGAGAGCAGAGCCCCAGGCCATGAAACGTCTCTACCGATTAGCGTGAGCCGGCGGGTTTCAGATGGCACCGAGGTTCAAACTCGGTACCTCCCGCCTCCGAACGATGCTCTACCTCTAGGTCACCGTTATTATAGATATGTGCGCTTGAGCAACATGTATGGTTATATTTTCAGGCAATTCCGCAGGGACATGTTCAAGTAATGGGTCAGCACAGTGACAGGTGTCGAGAAATTCTAAGCACATAAGAGAGTGGGTGCATTCATTACTTTCTTTAGGATAGATGCCCCTAAAAGGTCGAAGGGTAATCTGGAGTGCTCAAGGTAACTGAGGATACGGCTTCCAATTATACTATACATTACCCTTCCCATGCTGTACTTCTAGGGCTTCATGTTCACTGCACTATTATATGTCACATATATTAAAAATATATTTCACGAAATGAGCTTTCAATCAGACACAGCCAATGGATCTGTTGTCCTAGTTGCTTCACATGCCGTCCAAATGTCGTAACATGTTTTCTCTTTAGGATGACATAAGAACTTGTGGCCATTGATCATCTCAACAAAAACAGTAAAAGCCGCCATGGGTCAAACGCCAATCAGGCCGTTGAGTTTCTTTAGCAGCTGAAGACCATAATTACTGACAACTTCGAAAAGACTATTGTGGCCATTGCCAAGCACCTTCATATGGCAAAGCCAGCGGTCAAGCTTTTTTTTGTAGAATATTATTACTTACCTTCCCACATGCGAACATTAAAATTCGGTAAAATCCTTCGGACGCGATACCGGGGAGTCATGTATAAGTGGGTTACCAATATTTTACCGGAGAGTTGGATTTCAGAGTAGCAGCACCCGTCGCTACAAGTTTAATAAAACTGCGGTCGTCGTCATCATCTCCCTATGGAAGGTATACCTGCAGGACAAAGGCGTCTCCCAGTGTCCTCCAGTAGTAGCAACTCTTCATCTGGGCATAAAGGAGTTCCAAGCTAATAAATGTGTCAGTGCATTTCATATTTGTTAGTAAAAAAAAAGAAATATATAAAATGAATCCCAAGCAAGGTCATGTATATGGAATATTGCGCTACCTTGGGGGTTTAATATCATATTTCATATTCGTGTTATGCGCGCTAAGTTGCATTTGACAGTACAACTCCAGTGTGTTCTTGAACGCGCTTTCACTAGATACGTCTTCAGATACTGCAAGTATGGTACGAATGTGTATACGTCATATTCTCAAGAACAAATAAAATAGATGAATGAGTGAATAACTAGCTCGCGTATCTACCTTCGATATCTGGCCTGGCGACATTGAGCGATAGTCGCCAGAGCAGAAAAACTTGTCCCCATCGATCCTACCAGACAGCCATCGCCTTGTGTTCATTGCTTTCCGAGTCTAAGAAGAGCGCATGCGATCATGCTAATGAATGAGTCACCGAGCGCTCCCTTACAGCAGGTAAAATTAATTCCGTTCCACGAACGCTAATGATTAACGACTCACCAGCTCTTTATTTTTTCGGGCATCCTCAACCACCGTCGAGGCTTGGGTGCACTAGAGAGCTCTTCTGATGGCCAGGGCACGTGCCGACACATGAGGGAGGTGGATTAAGCCGGGGTAATTTAGGTCGAAGTTATACCTTCATGGTATGTTTATCAAAATGAGTTTATTTTTTTACGCACCTGCCTTTTCTTCCGCGTATATAAATGGATCCCGTCCCTAATTATCCTCGTGACTTTTATAGTACAAAAACGCACCCGGGCATACACACCCGCAGACAAACACACACACACACGCACACACATACAGTCTCTCTCACTCTACCTCCCTCACTCAGTCGGTCACTAAGTAAACAGGTAGCAACACTACGATACTACAAAACTGAAGTGCAGTGCAGAGCGCTCTGAAAGTAGCGGCAATAAATGACAGCAATATTACGCACGTGCACTCTAAAATTATAACTGGCACACGAATAAAACTTGCCCTTATTTCCGCCTCGCTTTTAACACTTGAACACTTTTCAGCACAGCGCGTGCGCGGGCTGCTGCAATGACGGGGGCATTATTGATTACAAAACTGTAACACAAAGCCGACAGTGAAGAGGATTGCGATAATCAACGATGGCGACCTGCTACGTGCTGACGCATTTCAATACTTATAAAAGTAAAGCTCATGTTTTGCTTCCGATATTTATTACGAAACTGTAGCAGGGTGCTGAGAGCTATGAAAGAGGCATTAATCAAGGAGGATTGCTTTCGACGCACGCGCGACGGCGAGCATGTGCGTACAAACCCACATGCGGCCCCCCCCCCCCCCCCCACACACACACAGAGAAACAACTGTGCAATGAAAAAAAAAAAAGCTCTTACCTATGCTCCCCTTGCTCATGTCAGCTAATTACCTGTGAGGTTGTGTTGACGGTGACCCGGAAACCATAATGTTAATTGATAACACGAGCGCCATGAAGACGGCTTTGGAAACTACAGTAACCCATGCTTGCAGCATTTAACAGGCACGCCCACACGTCTCTCCATGCCCCTAAGCACATGCACACGTTACACATGTACACTTAGATACAAACATCATCACTCGGCGAAATGAACTTCTTTTCTCACATTTTGTGGCCTTGACTTAGGAACTTGTGGTTATAGCTGCTGGCTACACCGCGATGTAATTGAACACAAAACTGGAGAACATTTCGGAAGGCGACAAAATTTCGATGATCAATGAAAGCAAAACAAATTTGCATCCGTGCTTTGAGAGAGACACCTACAAAAATGATTACGTGCTAGATTATTTGGTTTAAACCAGTTAAAACGCAGAGTATTTTTCATTCAGTCACCACGTTGAAACACCTTTGCCTTTAGATTTAGCGCCCCTGTCGATGACAAATGGCTCTCGCGTCAACGTTATGGCCGTGAAACGACGAACACATCATGCTGTGAGCTTCGTTTTTTCCTGCGTTCTTTTCTTGTTCCTGAGCTTTGCATTATAGCCTATTTTGCTCATGCGACGTCAGAAACGAAGTGAAGAAAGTATTATTTATTTATTCTCCAATTTATTTTATTCGTAATTTATGGGGCCGTTGATTGACTGACTAACTGTATAATTCGCGTAAAATTCTTCAGAAACGTAGCAGCTGCCAAGATTTGTGCAAAGATATTGAACAAACTTTCGGCTTAAACTTTTGTAATCTTGCGAATTAAATTATGCGGCCGTTATAAAATACGCCATCGAAGGGCCGTCTACCAAAACATAAAAATACAGCATTGTCAAACGAATGCAGTAAAAAAACCTGAAGAAAAAGAAAGAAAGAGGACACAAAGCACTAAGAAAAATGGCAGAGATACAGTGTTTGTTAAACTGAGCTCCAACCTGAATATACAGCTGTCTTTTTTTTTTTTACTGTTGTGTATTTTTGGTGCCGCAAGCAAGTGAATTTTTTATCTACGGCTTAGTACCAAGAACGAGACCTCGGGATCAACAAAAAGATGGCACGCGATTTGCCAATTTAGAGACGGTTTCAACAATGATCTTCGTGAAATTCTGATAAATACCCAAATCAAGCACATTGTGAGACACAGAAAGATGGAAGTTTCCAAGACATCGTACCTTTCTGACAAGCATGACATTTGGATGGTTGTTTCACAAAGCAAGTTCTCTGAGCGCTCCGTGGCTCTGCGATACTTACAGCAATAAATGCGGATAAGCCATGGGGCCGTAGGAAACCCCGACGAATACTGAGATTAAGCTCACGAGATGTTCTTTTTTCTCAAGGTTTTTATATAATTTCTTTCTGATCATTCCCTTAGCAACTTGGAATCATTGCTGCCAGAAATACCAAATCCCGCCCCGGCTGTATTTGATCATTTGAGCCTTGAGCAAGCTACTTTCGCATCTTTTTGCAGAATGAAATAAAGGTGCGGTGGTGGCGTTTCAAATTCCTAAATATTCTTTGAGCAAACCCTGGCCGGTTGTATCATCAAACGTCATCTGTGACAACCGAACGCTTAAGTTTGCGGCAAGCGTGGATGTTTACATTGAAGTGCTTGCATCAGTAGAAGGTAGTTCACTATGACTCAAACAATGCTCTGGAAACCCTAACTGCCTCGCGCTTTTAAGATGGTACTTGTTTGTTACATTATGAAATGTGGACAATGCTATGACATTGCATTGCTGGCCATAAAGTCCGTTTTCAGGCCATTCCTGGTCATGTTAGTTTTCAAGAAAACGAGGCGGCAGACGAACAGACCACTGCTGGAAATAATTTGGCGTAATAAACACTATTGTGTATTTATTATGAAATGCAGTTTTTTCTAGTACGTCACAAAAGCTCCGTAAGGTCACACGTTTTCACAACTAGTCAGAGCCGTACCGTCCTTGTTGAAAATGGAAGACTTGAAAAATTATTTGCACTATGCTGCTTTACTTCGTAAGATTACCTCTTTATCCTTTGTTTCTTTTGTGCGCAGCTAAGAAGCATATTTGTCCTATCAAACAAGGCACTGGTATAAGTATCAAGCGTGTTTCTTCTTTTTTTAATTCGAATGCATGCCCTTACGCATAATACAAAAGATGTTAAAAATACACGAACACATTCGAATCGTGCAAAAAATCAAGGAGTGATCGATGGTGTGGTCCATGAATCCAACGTTCAAGGTCGGGTGGGCGGCCAGGCCGAAGGCTTGTTGCACGGAGGTGGCGGAGACGGCTTAGATGAAGTCCAAGGCACGTCCATAATAGGTGTGTCACTGTCACATTGTGGATTTCTGTGTTGCAAAATGAGCACGATGAGCCGTAAGGACCATGGCACTGTTGTGGCCAGAGAGCGGTCACAGACGGGGTGAGCGCGACCCCGACACGTAGCCTCCTTAACGTAACCTCCTCTCGGCGGGTTAACCCACCAGGGAGGTCTGACTCACACGGAGGTATGAGAGCTCGTGTGGTACGTCGGAGGTTTTCCTTTTCCCGGATCAGTCGTCCACAGGCGTCTTTAGGAAAATGTGGAAGTGGGTATGTTGTAATCTGTGGGTGGGTTGCCATATCTGCTTCAAGGAGACCCGGCAGCGCTGGTCGAGGCACCCACTTGACGCGTAGTGGCAGCAAGACGGTGAATGCCATCTGAGAATAGAGTGGACCGAGATACCTACGTATGTAGTGGATGGCTTGAGTATAGTCTGTGCGAATGATGAGTTGAGAGTATCGATCATCTTGAACAGTAGGGAGCAACGCGACCAAGCCGTCTCGTACACTGTAAACGGAAATCACTCCGAGGTGGGAGTATACTGCTTGTCCTCTAGCGACCCCCCGGTTCGGAGTTTATTATGCTCCGTATGATCGCAGTAGAATTTTTAGTCCGTACGAGCGGAATTTTTGCGTGGAATTATGGGAGTTTTTTATGTCTTTTCTTTATTTTTTACTTTGCAATTGACGGAGTTTTTTCGAGGTGAAACGGGAATATAAAAAGAGGCATCGCGTGAGTTTGCGCGAACATGTTTACATGCAGAGGCTGCTGGTGAAATTGCGAAATATGCACACGAGACCGCGTGAAATTCGACGAAACAAGTCAATGAAAGCACATATATCATGACATACATAAACATTTCAGAAACGCCCAATGCAGAAATTTGAAAGACATCCTACGTACACGCGATACTCAAGAAGCAACGGTGCCAGTATATATAGCCACGATACTGTGTGCCTCGAAACCGCCTAGGGAGCAGCTGTGCTGTTTTCAGAATTACGACTCACATGCTCGTTCGTACGAGATCTGCCTCTCTGAAATTAACAGAATACCTTAATCAACACAAAACTGTTAATTCAAAATAGTGAGAGAAAAAAAGTTAATGGCGTAATTTTTCAAAATTATCATGCCATTCTGTGAGTGCTGAAGCGACTTCGCACACTGCCGGCGTTCGCAGCCAAAAAGTAGTGCGTTAGTTACAGTAAGCAAGAAAAATGTAAGTGAATGTGCTGCATAGCAAAATTAAATTTTTGCGATATAGTGGTAGCGTAGCAAGAAATTATTACGTGTGAGCATGACCCGCAGCAGCCGACGTAACACCAAAAAATGCGCAGTCATACATTTTATACACCGCACTACTTGCTCTGCGTCCGAGAAATCTGTCTCGGTTACGAAAAGGAGCTACATCGCTGATCTGTCGAGTGAATTCCTAAACTCGGAGCCAGCAGGCATGCGTCTAAATCAGTGTCTCGGATAGAGCGTAATGTTAATGCAATATCGGAAGCAACGACGTGAGCAAAACCTATATGCGCGATAACAATTCGATTTCCATCGCTCAATAAGAAGCTTTATTTTCAGTACGCATACTTATGTGCTACCGTTTTTCTTCGGGTGAGGATATCCGTTAACAGATACATAAAAACAGTTGCTTGCACTCCGGTCTTTCTCACTGGCAACACAGCACCGCAACGAACTTGGGTTACGCCATTCATGCGCGACTAGCACGGATGGCGTCGCTCGAACAGTGGCTGCTGTTGCCGTTGCTACGCGGTCCTTTCAAACACTACACTGGACGTTGTCAGCCTGTACTCAAAAGGACATAGAAGTCGCATTTCACGTACTGAAGAACGCAAGACAGGGTGACGCAGCACGAAAACACAGCCAGAACGTGAGCCGACATCACGAGCCAGTGAGCAGCTTCGAGGTATACCTAAGCCTTTTTCCGCACTTGAAAACGTGGCTCTTGCAATCATCGTTGTCAGCAAAGTGATCACACCTAATGTGCTTGAAGCTGAGATATAGTGAGCTTCAGGCATGCCTATAACACTTTCTGGAAGGAAATACGGGAAACAAATTGACGAAACGCTGTCACGGAACGACACTTCACACACGTAAACAAACCGTCAGCCATGAGCACTGCCCGCTCCGCCGAACGCGCCCGGTCGCTGGCGAGGCGCACAGCCTCATGGGAAGCGCCGCGTGACCAACCTGTATCGGCGGAGTGGAGTTTTTTAAAACTCCCTGTCGGAGTTTCACGGGAGAACAAGATTTTCAAGCGGAGTAAAATCGCGTCACGTTGCCTTAATACCCCCGCAGCTAGCCAGCGGAGTGAAACGAGGGAATGGCGCTGTTTTGCTCCCATACATCGGAGTAAATATTTGAGGAGGGGAGGTTTTAGGGCACAACACCTCTTAAAAACTCCCAGGTGGGTTTATTTTTGTTTACAGTGTATGGCAGCAAGCTCGGCAAGGTAGGCCGGCGGTGCAGGATCGGCAACATACGGGCACGTCTGGCGTGCCTCTGGTATCAATGGACACACGAGAGCTGTGTGAATCATGGTGCCATTAACACTGGCATAAGTGTATACTACAAAAGTCGCATCGTCTTGATTGTCATCGGCGCGATGAAGACGGGAAACATGGGCATTCGCCTGGCGGGGAACCGGGCTATACAGAAGACCAAGAGGCTTATTGTCACTTAATTGTACCCTTTTCCACGGAGCTACATCGGGTCTCGTAGATGCTGGATTGTCTATTTCGTGTCCCATGTACCGGGCCAGTGAAGCAGCCGAGCATAAATATGATGAATGATATGATATGAATGATATGATGAATGGAAAGGAAGGGAAAGGAATGTGCAGACACGGCTAGGGAACTGAAGCCAATGGAGAATTCCGACAATTGCTTCGTGACTCACCTGGTCGTACGCTTTACGAATAACCATTGTCAGAATCGTGCGAATTCTTCGGGAGCGGCCTCCGATGAGAAGCATAGAATATAGGTACGCAAGGCCATCCTCTGCGCCTAGATGAGCACGGAACCCGATTTGGCCAGGATGATACCATGAGTACCGCTCGAGCCACCATGTAATACGTGTCGCGAGCATACGCTCCATCAGCTTACCTAACGTTGAGGTTAGTGCTATTGGGCGCATATGAGCGATATTATCGTGGGGTTTTCCGGGTTTGGGAATAGGGACAATTTCTGCATGCCGCCAAGAATCGGGAATGACTCCTGTAGCCCAAGCTTCGTTTATGGCCCCCAACAGCACTTCGAGAACCTTGCCTTCCGTGTTTTTATAAAGTTCATACGGTATGCCATCCGGTCCTGGTGCCTTGCATGGCTTCGACAGATCTATTGCCGCTAAAAATTCCGCCAAAGTGAAGACAGCTTGTATACCCTCGATGTCGGAGAGCGTAGGCGGCGTGCCTGCGTCCGCGGGAAGGCAGTTTTGAACAATGAAGGGAGGCCGTGCTGTGTCCAAAGCCGGAAAAAAGGTGTGGGCAACAGTTTCTGCGAATACTGCTGGTGTCTGTCCCGATACTAACAGGGCGCAGGCTGCGGGCTCTGGAGGGCGCCGACCACGTTCCATTACTCGGAAGGTGCGCCAAATGGAGGCATTGGACGACGAAGGTCCGAGAGAAGAGCACCAGTTCATCTAGCGGCCACGTTCTAAGCGGTGTTGAAGGCACCTGGCTACTGCAGTAAGGCGTTGGGCCTCTAAGGGAAGGGTATTTGATGCAGGGTCACGTTCTGATGCAAGTTCTGCTTGGCGGTGCGACGCCCAGAGACGCAGAAATTGCAAATCAGGAGCGGTTCGCGATTCATCAACCCATGACGTACCTGTCGCCTCAACTAATGCCGCCTCAAGACAATGGGACGGGTCCAGCATGAAGTTGGATACATTGCTTTCTGATACCGCCCTGTATCGATCCCAGTCCACCACTCGACATAGTCGGCGGAGGCGGCCTGTTCCTCCCGAAGATAAGCCAATGTGAATGGGATGATGGTCGCTATCCCAGCAGTCGGGTTCACATGACCACGAGATGGTCGTCCTTCCTAGCCACCAAGATAAGTCCGGTGAGTGTGGCGGCGCGCGAGGGTGGTCACGCCGAAGAGTAGGCACTGACACATTTTTAAGCAGAGTGAATTGGGCGTCCATAAATGTGTCCAGCACAGATGTACCTCGCGCACTGGAAATAGCGTATCCCCATGTGATGTGGGGCGCGTTAAAATCTCCTGCGACCATAATGGGGGAACCAGGATGTTTCTGTCGTAGGTGCGCCAGCCAGCCGAGACACAACCGAGCCGCACGCCTGCTGTAGGGGCGGGCATAGTACGAAACGATGATAACGTCCGTGCGTTGGAGACGAAGCAATACGGCCACGACTTCTTGCCATAGAGTACACCACCGTGAAAGTTCAACGTGAGTATCATGAAGAGTGCATCTTAAATACACTGCAGCCTTTCCTGGAGGGACATCGGGCGTAGCACTCCTACGATCCAACACTGAAGGCCATGAGTATGCTACAAATCCTGGTATGGGTGGCAGGCCGTTGGATTCTTGAAGCAGTAGAGCCCAAACGCGCAGCTTCCCATATCTAAGACGCTGACGCAGCTCTCCGACCTTCCCGCGATTCCGCGACAGTTCCACTGTAAGATGCCTTCTGGCACACTTGAAGACGTAGCAGCCATCATAGATTAAGATTGGCCAGTAGAACCGAGGTGAGATGCTGTAGCTGTTGCGCAGCGAAGCGCAGGAGTTCTTGGGGTGAAAGAGGTTCCGACACAGATGCCGGGTTAGCCATATGAGCCGGACTAGACATCGACGCCGAATGCGACGGCCGCGCTCCATCATGACGACGCCGGAGCACTGTACGGCGTTCCTTGAGACGTTGGATTTCCTTTTCAAGGTTGGGCAGGCGAGCGTCGATCTCGAACTCTTCGTCTGCCAAAGGAAGCGGCGTGTATTCTATTGATTGTGATGCCCGTTGCGGTCGTGAAGTGGACGACCTAACAGCTGCGCTATAGGTACCAGTGGCAGCATCACTTGTCGCTGCACTTGCTATTGTCATCTGGCTAGCGTCCTCTTCCAGCGAGGCCAGAACGGCGTAACGGTTGTACACAGGGACTTGTTCCATTGATGGATCTCGAGGGGTCCTTGCTGGCTGTCGAGAATGGCGTTGTCGAGCCTTCTTAGTGGAATTCAACTTCGTAGGACACGTCGTGGAAGTGATGTCATGATCGTTTGTTTGGCATAGGCAACATCTAAACGATGCTGACGGTTCACGCTCCATGGTGTCGTCCTTGGGTGGGTAGGGGCAGAATGATTTCATGTGTCTCTGTCTAAAGCAGGAGTAGCAGAACACAACGGAAGGCTTTAACGGACGCGGGCGCAGTACGCAGCCGTAATACAGGATACGTTCAGGTGGGGAATTAGGACCCTGAAGCGTGATTAGGCACGTACAACCGCTGCCTAGGTAGCGAGCTGCGACGACCTTGTGTGTGGGACACGATATTTCCTGCAGGAGCCTCTCGGGTTCTTGAAGGTCAACGCCATTAACCACGTAGCGTCTTAAATCGGTACCACTGGCGAGGTACGCCTGGACTGGAAGGACACATTCTTCCGAGACTTGTATTTGTTGCAGTTCTTCGAGTTTATAAACTAGTGCCATAGCAGACACCCATACTGAGACCTTATTAGTGGGTTTGTGTAGAGCAAAACCTTGAAATCAGGAAGTCTCGAGGCAGGCGTCCAGGGCCGCTTGAATGATACGGTTGTGCAGAGTGGACATGTCCATATCTAGCACGAGGCTTGATAACCACTTTGTACCACGATGTCGTTGGCGACTCCGGAGACGTGCGTGTCGGTCGTGCGGGCAGGCCTTGTCATGAGCCAGCTCTTTTCGTGGCTGCTGGAGCTACATTTCCATCCGATGGAAGGCCAATAACTTCCTTCGTTCTCTTGGCCGAGGTGTGCGCTGCGACAGCCGGGCTGTTCTGCTCCATGTTGGTGGTATCCATGCTCAGGGTACCACCTTCGCACGTTACACTTGTCCCCACGAAGGAGACGCTCCTGACTTGGATGGCAGTTGCATCGGTAACGTTCCGCTCTTTCGACGCAGCGGACAGCAGCTTGAATGCTCCGCGCCGATGTGGCGAGTGCCGTGGGGGCACTCGCACTCGCGAAGCCGCGGAAGAACTCGAGTTGGACGACGCAGCAGAGGGTGTAGATGACGAGGGACCTTGTAGATAGGCGCCAGTAATAATTACGAACCACCAAAGCGGTCCATAAACAAGAGAGTTCCAGTAGCGGGGAAAGAAAACCAGCAAACGGGGCGAAAATCCGGAGCTACCGTGTTTTTACTACGAAATAATAAACATGCCTGTGCTGCATGAAACGTAGGTGACGTATGCAAAACACACCCATGCGTTAGGAAGTGGCGTACACTATGATAGACGATGTAGCTGAAAGCCCTGCAGTGACGCTCCGCTCTCGGTAACGTGAGAAGAAAAAAGACTTGAGTAACGAGGCGCTCATGTTGACAGAAACAAATGCGTCCTTGGCGCCATAGTGCAGGGCTCCACATTTGTCTCTGTCGGCCAAGGCTATGCTCACGTTCGCTCTTTCTGTTCATCTTGTCACGACTGGCGCACGAAAAATGGCTCGGAACCTTGCTCACAGAAAAAATGTCGTTCGGTGCAAATTGGGAACTGAAGTGGCGTGTAATAGTAGGAAAATTAATTCTCACAGTAGTGCCACATATGCACTTTTGGGCAGTGCAGAATAATTTGTGAGAATGAACAGACAGAACTTCTAGACTACCTTGAACGAAATAAAATAGAACAAAAAATTACTCTACAACATGGTATTTATATTAAAAATATAAAAACCTTCGCACAACCATGCCAGTTCGAGCAACTCGGACATCAAAGACAGCCAAGCATTTTAGAAGAGCTTTGACACCCTTAGGACGTCTCAGCCGTTTCTTTATCTACCACTTTTTGAAATTTTCCTTCAACTTTGGAAACCCTTAATCATATTCGGTGAAATTTGTTTGGTGTAACAACACCTTTAACTAGTCCAGTTGGCTTACCAAAAATCAGATCGCGTTTCTGATGCGCCTAGCTTGGGGATGCTCCAACCAAATCTTGCACGACGGCCTAACCATTTCTTTCCACAGTACTCATAGCGGTGCTTAGCGGCCGATAAATGGGTGGGAACGCGCAAAGAATCGATTACTTCGACTTAGCTGCACGTTATTGAAGCTCATGTAGTCGAAAAAATGTGGCAACCTTCGCCGCGGCATTTGTAGAGCGTCTGCTTTCGGATGTGGCAGTAAATGCCTTGGTATGTTTCCTGGAATGTTATAAAGCTAACTGCACCATGCATTCATTAATGCGCTAGAACTGTAATACTCACGTACGGCAACTGTTCAAAAGATTTAACCCTTTTGCAATTTTCAACGTTAGCGTTTCCTTACTTTGATAAGCATAAAAGACCGAAACACAGGATTAGAAGAAAGGCATGAGTTCAGCGCAAATATTTTTAGCGGTAAGGCAAACATCCTACAACATACCTAAACCAGTTAAGCGTAATGTGATGAACGCACACTGCCTACGTGTTTCGTTAACACTGCTCCTTAGACAGTGAAGTGACAGCTGTGAAACAGTGTTGAAGCATTTAAAGATGTACACGTCGGGAATTACCGTTTAATAACTCTGCTCTTTATTCTAGCATCCGCCCTGTAAGGTGCTCTTCGTACTGGTCTTTTCCTGTCACAACCCTGAAAGCAACTGCTTAATCGCATGTTTAGCTGTAGCGGAACATCTTTTAAATACATATTTCAGCAGAGGAAAAGATTCACGAAAAATATAATCGACAGATATTGTCCGCGAAATAAGTGGGCCCTCCCTCACAATAGTTACTAGGCATTTTAAGGTATTTATATGCTCACGTCCATCTGCACTCATTCAAAGTCCCTGAAGCCGACACTCGCTCTCACATAACTCCTCAAGTATTAGATTTCCTAACTAATTACGGAGCGGAACAAAAGCCAATCTACTGCAACAGGCAAGTCAGCGTGTGCACCTAAAAACGCTACTGAACCGGCACCCTGACAGGCTGTGGCTTTGACGGTATGGACCAATAAAAAGATCAAGTTTAGGAGCCACTTATCTCCATTTATTCTACCGACAGAACGTATGAACTAGCTGCTTTTAGAATAGTTTTTAGCCCTCGATTTTCCTGCGCGTGATGTGTGGTGGTTCACGCACAATTTGGAGAAGGCATAAACACCACAGGAGGACGAGTATGCGATTCGTGCATGTTCTCTTCAGCTTTGGCTAAGGCCCCGTGCCGTTCACTCAGTCTTTGTCATTGACAGTGACCGAAACAATCGCTCTTTGCGACACGCTGGCGTCATGCCCTGCCGACGTAAACTTAGGTTGCGGACGCAGGCTGAAACAAGAAATCAAAGCGTAAAGTCGTGATCAAATATTGCAGCACACAAGGCGGCGTACGTGAAAGTGCCTATACCCAAGCCTTGTCACATGCTCTACTCAATCCGAGCTTTGCAAGGAAGCTGGCTTTCGACATTAGAAATAACGCTAGGCCGGTCCTTTCTAATGGGAATCAGTGCCATGCAAAGCATTTTACAGGTGGCTATGGCTCTTTAGCACGGTTTGATTTTCTTAAAGAGATAACAGATGGGCCCATGTTTTATTGCGACAAGTATAAGCACGTCCTCGGCGCATTCCCACCATCGCCGTGCTTTCCCGCGATCGACTGTGCACGGAAGGTCAACCCCTCTTAGAACCACTGCAGTGGCGCGGCTCTCACGGGTAGGGTAAAAGGGTTTTCAGAGAGCTACATTGCGAAAGGTTTGAAAAAGAAATCAGTGGCGTTTGAGCGGTAAGTGCAAGAGAAATGCGCAAGTTATACGTCAAACCTCTATGAGGCCCTTGATTCATTTATTTAAAGCGCGGTCACTCCATTTCAGAAGGTTGTTCAGGAGCTTACTGGACACACGTCCTGCCTTGCGAAAATAGAAGTGCAACTTATGTCGGCAAGAAACGGACCAGTGTCAGCTTCATGGTATATATATATATATATATATATGCTTTTCTAAACTCTCCAATCCCCTCTCTACCTGGAACATTTGACTGACTTCGTACACGTAAACTTTTTTTTTACAATTTGACACTTCTAATGCTAACCCTGTAAAAAACAGATAGGGATACACTTAAGCTGCATCTTTAAGCGCATGCCCCGATAGTTTAATTCTCCCTTCAGTGGTTTTTATTCGTACACCGTCACTCTTGTTCGTTCGCACTCATTAGTTTGTAATGAATGAATGAATGAACGAGCGCCGGCAACGCATCCTTATGGCGTCTGCCAAAGATGTCTGCTAAGGCAGCCGCGATTCGCGTGGCCAACGCCATAGTAGACGCCGCGGTTGTCTCCCCTCTGTACGGAGCGACTTAACCATGCGATTAGGACGTGGGTTTCTCAACACGCCGTGGACGCCTCCGCCTTTTCCGCTGAACGGGAGACTTAACGCTATCGCTTTATTTATTACGCGACAATGGACACACCATCTATGCTTCGCCCAGTCGGCGCGTTGTAAATGCCAGGGCATGCAGCATTCAGGCTTCAGCTGTTCGCACTTTCAGAATCATGCTTGTAGAGCTGCTGTGTTCATCAACTGTTCTGTGCGAAGTGGACAATATGCGTAAAGTTGACGTTACTTAATATGTGATTGAATGCACAGTAACCTCGACGGAGTCCTGCAAGTACTGCTTCTTTCATCATATATATGCCTGCAACGCCGCTGGCAGCTCTCCTCATTATGCCAGCGCAGTGAGCCAACATTCACTCTCCCATATGGGCTTCTTACGCCACCAATCTGAGACGGCCGGCATCTGCTATGGCACGGTTCCTTCTGCCAAGCAACACTTTTCTTCTGTACTGTGTTCCGCTAATACCATCCGAGCCGTTTGAACCCAGCGTTAAACCTCGCTATCGCTAACAGTGTTTTGCACTTCGAACGAGACCCCAATCGGTACATATACTGATTGTTTCTATGTGTACTTGCGTGTGTGGGTGACATGCGTGTGTGCGTAGCAACAGAAGAAAGAATACAACAACGGCGCCGACGTTATTATGAGAGCGATCTCATGACGACTGATTATTTTAGCTCCGACTTATTACAACCAGCTTCGTAGTATCTTAGGCCAATCTTGAAGGCGGCGCAATATAGCCGCTCGTCTCGGATCATTAGCGGCCACGACGGAATAAAGGATAACTCTTGCCTGTTCTAAATTTTATAAGGATAGGCAGGGTGTGCCTCAAAATCGAAAAAAAAGGAAGAAAACAAGGAAAGAAAGCTTGGACGCGCAAAACAGCCAGGGCACCGGTCCTGTTTCAAAAATGCACTGAAATGAGCAAGAAATACATCTTTCCACTGCAAGGTGAGAACACCACGGGAGCACTACGTCATGCAATCGTCATCCGGCGCGGGCCCTTAGAGATCGCCGCCGCGAAGAAGGGAGGGGTTGCCCGATAGCTAGAAATGCTCCCGGGGCCCATCGCCGGGGAGGGAGAAGGGCCCACCCTCTACGCGTACATCTCCTCGGCAGCTATGGGTGACCGTGATGCCCGCGGAGGAGGGAGAAGAGGCTTGCCGGAAACGACATTAGGGATGATTCTTCCCCTGATAATAGAGAGAAGTCTCCCTTGTGAACACCGCTTTACGGACGACCGTCCATCCTTACTTATTTCTTCTTTCTCAGTGTTTTGTCCCTGTTTTTTTATTCTAGCGCAGTTTTTTTCTTATCCTTGCGAAATAAATCAACCTGAAGTAGTTATAATGCAAGATTTTTATAAGCAGCTCGTCTACCAGGTATTTAGCAAAGTTGTAACCCTTCAGATAAATTATCAATATTCCTAATTGCTTGACAAGATAATCAAAATACGAGGGCGTAATTTTCTTGCGCCTGCTGCGTTTTTCAAGTACTCTTCTTCTTTGTGATCGAACATGTGGAGTATATACTGCAGGTGCTAGCCTGTTGAACAACGTGCATTGAAAAGCTGCATCGAATACTTGCGGTTGTCATATGGGGACCTGGTGGGCAAAGAGCTAGCTGCACTAAAGCTTTATAACCTGTGTGATATGGTGCAATTGGCTTTTACCGTTCATTCTTGAGAGCCCGCAGTCAACAAATTTTTGTTTTGTCGCGAATAAGCTCACCCATTTTTGCTAACCATGATGCAAACATTGCTAACGAGGGCCCTTGCAGGCCTTAAGATGACTTGAAGCTATAGACCTAGCTGACGGATTACACAGACACGCGAAGAACGCAGTAGAAGCATGCAATTTAAAAAAAAAGAGCCAGATTTTCGTATGAGTATTTGGACGATACGAAAAGAAAACGATTGTAGGAATATTTGGCAGATCTCACTTAACGTACGCCGTTATATATGGCTATTTATGGGGATGGGGCGAAGAAATTTGTTTTACGTCAAGTTAAAAGTAGATCTTTGTTCCATCTGGCGTGAATTAAGCTCATTTTCTTTCAACTACACTCAGCTACACTGGCGCTGAAAACATGAATCTAGGGAAGGTTCCTGTACGTAACATATGGAGTTACCTGTAATGCATGCCGTAGGCCGGAGACCAGTGAACACGCCCTCGTCGACTGCACGGAGGGCGAAGTTTTTGGGGCGCGCTGCAAAACTTCTAAAAGCACTTGCCGTTGCTATTATATGGCGCAGTGCTTTTGCTAGTTACCATTGAAAGTGTTTCATTTGATGTTGCCATGCTCGCGGCAATCTATACCATTTAAAGAAAGCGCTTGTCCGTGTTTAATGTTACGTTGCGTCTTTGACGAATCGGTCTTTGGTTTCGAGAAATCATCGCCATATTTATGGAAATATGCAGGCGACAAAAATGTGTACTCTAATGGCTCCAATAATAGAGCCATTTCTACGCCTAAAATAATAGAGCTTGCGCGTCGACCATTGATTGCCTGTTTTTTTATATCTCCAATATGTTTTAATTGGATTACTGTATTTTCTGCACGAACGGGCTATAAATGAAACATATATTGTGACTCATTGGCAAGAGCTTTGGACTGTGGTTGGGGTGCGTGGGCTTCATCCATCGATCATACCATAGGGTTTATTTGTGTCGAAGAAGATCAAAATGAGGCGAGACAAGTCTCTACCTACCTACTCATTTACCACAATGTGTCCGGTATCCGCCAAATAATTCTACGAAATAGGTGTGGCACGGGTCGAGCATAAACATTTGAACAGACAATATAAAGGGCGTTGGTCTTATAGCTTTGACACGATGCCCATAACATCTTTTAGATTTGGACCCCTTCTAGCTGACCTCCAACGCTGAGCAAGAAAAAATAATTCCGAAATGAAAATAGCGAAGCGCTAAAATAAACATACAAAGCGCTTGTTGTCCATTCGATACGGAATGTAACTTTTATCTTATTACTAGGGTAATTATGTTTCATATCAAAATCAGGACATCAATGCAGGCTGCTTTGTAGGCATTTCTTTAATATATATATATATATATATATATATATATATATATATATATATATATATATATATATATACAACGTAGATATAAACAAAAATGTTTTTGTCAGTTATAGTAACACGATAACAAATTAATAACAATACCACTAAATAAATAAATGATAGCATAAAAAGCAGAGCTGGTCATACACCGCAGTAATTAAAAAGAAAAACAAACCTTGCCGGGCAGTTAGGAAGTTGTAATGCTATTGGCTGGGCGTTGGTTGTGATGGGCTCTAGGCGTTTTGATTCACAATCTGGACCGAAGTCCCGGAGTAATGGTTAGGGCACCAGCCTTGGCTCTGGGAGGTGGCTGGTTCGAATCCCACCACCGGCGGAGACCCACCGGTTAAACGTGTACAAGTGTCTCCCCTGCCCGCAGCATGGCTTCCATTCGTGGGATGTGCACTTGGGAGGTGCTGCTAACTCCGCTGAGCCATTCTTCAAAAGCAGCTTAAAGTGGCTCGAAGCAAGACGCTCTGTGGTTGCTGACATACTTCACAATCTAGAGCCACGCGGATGGCTTGCGGCTCTGATGGTCTATCTAGCTATATTGCCTTTCCGTCTAAATGGTCTTTCATGGCGTTTTCGTGTAAACCACTACGCTCCGCTGTAACGCTCCAGTACACGTCGGTTTTATTAAAATGCACTGGCAAAGCCGAACATGATATCATGATGACGATTCTCAAATGATAATTATGGTCTAACGAGGACACTGTTATGACAGCTGCATGACCACTACTGATTGTTGACGACTACACGAAGAGAATCGTATAACGAAGCGGCAATGAACACGATTGGAAGATAACGGCGACGTCGCGATGACGGTACGACAAGAAATGCGTGGCGACGAGCGTACTACGACAATGGCGAGGCGACGACGGCATGTCGAAAATCACATGACGAAGCTGAAACGACCAGAACGGAACGACCACCACAGAATCACGACGACAGTGCGACACCCCAAATGCATGGCGACCATGGCATGACGATGGCGCCATAATCCCGACTGAATGACGACCGCACCATTACGATGAAATGACAAAAAACGAAATGACGTCTGTCGAATGACGATCGCGCAATCGTTGTGTTTTGCAGTACGTGATGCGCGGACGGCAACACCATTAGTTGGTTTTGCAGGAAGCCGAGCTTAGCGTCAAGTGGCTTAACAACCCTTTCTTGTGGCGAGAGGGCTGCTTCGTCGCGTGCGCTTCCAACATTGGAAACTCCTCTGCGCGCCTCTCTTGCCTCTCTCGGTGCGGCCGGTGCCAATGGTGCAAAATTGAGCATGGAGCCAAAATTAAACACTCTAAAAATGAAGAATACATTCTGGAAACAGTATTTTGCTCTAAAGCACCGAGGGATCCATCAATAATTTGGATTAAAAGATTTTGAATAAGCTAGCTGGAACCTAAATAAAACTTCTGTATTTGTGTCACTCAGCCTAAACTCGAGCAACGCAAGAATGTCACGGGAACGAAGAAATGTAGTCTTCGATGACGAAGTCGCATATGAAAGTTTATTTTCAGTGTCGCAGCAGGACATATCCACCTAACATAAACATTAAAAAACGAAAAAGTTTCATGCTCTAATCCTGCCTGCAAAATTAGAAAAGCAACGAGGGTTCCTTACGAATCTTGCGTAAGCCAAACAATTTGAGATGGGATGCGGCATGCGTAGCTTGCAGTCACGACACACCAGCTTACTCTCGAGCAGATGAAGAAAACTGAATAATTATAAACACAGTAAAAGCCCTATATCTGATAGGTTTCAGCATATATTGAAGTAAAAGTACTAGTAGCTTATGGGGTACGCGAGAATGAGTATAATAAAGAAAGTTCGAACCCTCGTGAGCGGAGACGCAATTAGGGCGCGTGAACCATCCAGAAAAGTAGGCAGTGAACGATATTTCAGCCTAACTTCCCCAATGCGGCAACTTCTTAGTATCAACCTGCTTGCAACGTAAATTGCATAAATACCAGTTGCCAATACTCTGAAGCGGCCCTGTAGAGACAAATAATCGAACGCAGGGTCACCGAAATCAAACCAAGCATTGTTTCTCCCAGTTTCTCAATTAGGCTCTTATAGCGTTCTCACCTTTTTGGGTAAAAGGATAACAAGTGTTGGTGTGTTTGTGGCGGCATAATTACAAACAAAGGCTGGGGCGTAGAGGGGGGCTCAGAATGTGCCGCTTGACAGTGACAAAACCATTAGCAAATATAGAAGCATTTGTTGGCATTAAGCACCACGAATTTTCGCTTGCAAAGTGGCTTTCATCTTGAAGAACATCTACACTTGTTGCTGCCATCTGGGAAGAAATGCCATGAAAAGAAAAAAATCTGGGGCCAGGAATGTAACCCAAAGCACACATACCGAGTGGCCACTTCATTGCAGTTCACTTCGGCGCCTGTTTGCAGCGCACCGAAAACGCCGTCGGTGCCTCAAAAACCAGAAAGGGGCTTACAGCCCACACTACAACCTTCGAAGACACTACGTGGAACACCAACCCGGTTACCACGTTTGGATTTGGATGCCGAAACACTTAGGCGAGTTCAATGGAAATTTTCTGCAACACTACACCAGTTTGTACAAGATACTTCGACTTCTTGGTGCACTCAACTATGAATCAATGATTTATGGGGTTCTTTTTTTTGTGCGAGAACCACGATTGGATTATGAGTCACGCCACAGTGCAGGACTCCGGGCTAATTCTGACCACCAGGGGACCTTTAACGTGCCCCCAATGCATGGGACACGGGCGTCTTTGCGTTTCGCTCCCGAGGAAATGCGGCCGCTGCGGCTGGGGCCTGGATCCGCAACGTCGTGCTTAGCAGTGCAACAACATAGCTGCTGAGCCAGCGCGCCGGGTGCACAGAATTATGAAATCTTTCTCAATGGAGTTCGGCAACCACGGCAGCGTGGTGCATGATCTGAATTCGTCCACGTAGTGAGTCTTAAGCCGTTCTACGCACAATAAAAGATGTGAAACTTTCTTTGCTATTTGCTTTGTTAGTTCTCTGTTTTATATGGACTTTTTTATTTTTATTGTTGTGTTCTGCAGCAACAGGATGATGGTTTTTGAGAGTGAGAAACTGACACGTGCTTATTGTTTCTGTTCTTTCTGTGGCTTTTTTGACCGGCTAACAACTGCTACAAAGTTATCTGTTACAACTGCTACAAAGCTGATCCTATAGCAAAAGTATATTTGCCTAAAGCGATTGCATGTGTGAAACCAATAGCGGTGATCATTACGCTCGAATGTACGATTATCCATTCGTGAATAGCAGATGTGTTTGACCGAGGAGTCAAATTTTCGACCACCGACGTTCACGCTCGCGGTTATCAAAGTGCTTTGAGCGTTAATCGCTTTTTCTGGCCACGAGATCGCCCAATAAAGAGGTAACGTCTTACTTCACGCCTTTGGCTGCTGTATTCTTCAGAACTACGTAAACGTGGCAATAAGCATGTAGCTGAGCGCATGTTGTGAGAGATGAATAATCAAAACTCAATTAGTGTGAGCCAAATGCAACCCTCATAGAAAATTACTTATTCAGACGTTCCAGAATAATAAAATCGTATTTAGCGTGCCGCATGTGAGTTTTCTCTAATGGTCTGAAAGAACCAAAGGCCGCAGAAAATTCTCATTTATAGGCGTAGGTGGCATCTTGTGGGTAATGTTGCGGCGAACTTTTAAAGCTGTCAGTGTGCTAAGAACAAAACTTCGTAGGCTTGAAAGCATCATAGGGCATTATCGGCCAATGTTTCCCAGTGTGTTCGTGCAACTTTACTTAGCATCAAATTTGCCTTCTCGCGTAATGTCGGGCATTGTAGGAATAATCTGTTACTTTATTGTTTCTATCTAGTTATGAGCTTGCATATATTTACCGAGTTCTCATTGGCTACATACTGTCAGGCGTAACATGCGCAAATATTAGATTTCCTCAATGTTTTCTGGGGCTTCCTGCTTTTTCAAAAAAAATTTAGAACAATATAAAACAAGGTACCTCCATCAAAACGCACTCATGGCGTGCCGCAATTACTAGATATCGCTGTCGTTATGTCAAAAAAAATTATTATAAGGTATTGGGCTGGAGTACTTAAGATAAGTATACCAGCTACGCTCGATAACATTTTAAACATGAAAAGAAATTTACATTCTCTAATGCAATGTGCGCGAAAAGGCCACTTATTGTGTGGCTGTCAAACCTTCCGGTCTCCATTTATTCTTTTTATTTCTTTTCATCCTTTCGATTGTAACGTGAGTAAGAAGTAAATTGGCAAGGAAACAAGTAGACGGCATTGCACTTTCTGTCGAACACATATGAGTCAAATATATACTTTAAATCAGCTCTCACTATGCCAGCTCAAAAAGCAATCTTGGGATTCTTTAGAAGGACCCCAACTGACCGCTTCTTTCCCACTTTGATCCTGGAGAAAAGCAAAACAGTGAAAAAATGATTGTGGATTCTCTCAGCGTTAGGTCTCGGAAAACGAGAAGAGTACAAAAGTCCAAGTAAGGTGGAGTTTCTTGGATGGCTTGAAAAATTGCCTTGCGCGCGACAATCTTTCTCAAGAGGACAATACAGGACCTTCTTTTCGGACCGAAGCGAAATTCCTTTCTACATGAAACACCAAGTAGCTAGGCTGAAAACAGAAAGACAGTAGAAGAATGGTTCTTGATCACTTTTAATATGTGCGCAATGGCTGTTCGTAAAAAGAAAGCAGAGGTTTTCGCTTTTTGTCTCTCTTCAGAGACCCTCTCTCAGTGCAAACAGGAAAAAGTATGGTGAAAAATAAGCAGCAAATGCGCAAGAACAGCAGAGCACAATTTTCTCCAATGAGTCGTGGTCGAAAACAGAAATCAGAGAACATTTTCAAGAATGTCTAAAGGCAGGGTATTTTTTCAAGGAAATTGATTTATCATGCACGTAACAAATTAATGTTACAGCTTTACTATAACCAATGCGAATGGAGGTGGTAGGTGCCAATTATTCTTTTCTACTCTAATTTTCACATGCCTTCAATATCTGTGGTAGTTGAAATCAGCACTCATGATCCTCAGACTTCTCCCTGTGGTGGGGGTCAGTTCAGCAAAATAATTGCCCTCTTTTTTTTTGACGGTTAGAAGTCATAGAAGGGTGACATTACTAGGTTGGTTACCAAGTTTAGGACTCCGTCTATTCTCGATAATTTCTGGACCCCGGAACGTGGTAAGGACAGCAAATTTGCATAGTGTTTCGAATACCGAGCGTTGGCACAGAAAATACCAAACGGTTTTCTCGGGGCGAGCTTTTCTTGCGGAAGAAACCTCCGTGGTGGTTCTGGAGGGCGAAATGCAATACCCATCGTTACCGCTCAGTCTGTGCACGTTAAATACCTTCAGGTGGCCATAATTATTCCAGATCGCCCCCCTACCGCGTGCTTCCTAATCATATCTTGGATCTGGCATGCTGCTGTTGCACCGGAAACTATGCTGGTGTCTCGGTGCTTTAAGTGGTTTAGGAAAAACGGTCAGCCCGGTTGACGAGTGCGAGTGATCCGAGCAGAAATAACACAATCGAAATTGCAAGGTAAAGGCTTCAGGGGTAGTCGCGCGTGATTTAGTAGCGACCGCATAAGTTGAGCGAAGAAACGGAGAAATGCTTGCGCACGCGAGTGGAGAAGTGGTGTTACATGTAAATGTTCTGCTTCTTAGACATGCTTCCATCGTAAGAAATAGCGTTATAATAAACAGGATCGTCAACGCTGTGACCTTGAGAACACACATGGAGTTAATGCGCACACAACGCGTAAGTAACACTAAGAAGACTGATATGAATGGGGAGATGAGGCTTAAAGCTTGGAATCGAGAAATCTAAAAACAATCTGCCGTGTGGATATTAACAACATTTTCATGCTGGCAGATATGCACACGTTAGGTTTTCTTTATATAGACACTTCAGAACAGCGAGGAATAAAGACAATGGTTTCTTTGTACATTGAATAGAGTTCTTGTCTGCACTGTGCTCATTAAAAAGCATAAAAATAATTTCCATGTCTTGTGTTATGCACATGTGGGAGAAACATAAATTTGTGCACTCATTGATCTACTCTCGAGGAGTTAATGAATTCCTTGTTGTCTGAAAATTGTGGGGAATAAATAAAAGCAGCAACGTGTTTTATTGGTACAATTATTGCCTTTAATTAAGAGAGCATCTTCCAATTTTAACGATTTCTTAGGATGAGCACTTCTCGACATATTGTGTTAGAGGCAGCACGGTTTTAGCATTTAAACGCGATAGCAAAAAAAAAAAGAAACACTAATTACCCTTCGACAATACCAAGAAAAGCAGCTTATACGGCGGGAAGAGGCTTCGTAGGCCAGAAATCGCGCAAAAATAAAGGATTATTTGCCACTCCCTCTTCGAATTTCCGTACCAGCCAGCTACGACGCCCTTGGTATTCTTAGTGTTTGCGCATGCATGATTGAATTTTTGGCGGTAAGATCGGTGATATTGCACAGACACATGTGCTTATTTATCTTTTTCGGGTGACCGCTTTTGATCACCGAAAATATCTTATCGCAGAGCGCAGCACGCGCCTGCATGTATCGCAAGTTTCTCGAATGTTATCGACGGTTCTATCCGATCTTAGTTGTCACCGAACCTTCTGTAATCTGACTGCATGTATGCGCGACGCGAATGGTGTAGAACTTTCGGGAAGACACGCGGGCACCAGCGATTACTGTGTGACATTCGGTAACTGATTGATAAAAGCCGATGCGCTTGACGCGCTTATCAGACTTCCAACGGTCGCCGATTGAGTTCACCGTTATCGCTGTGTTTTGTGTAACTTGCTTATGAGGGCCCAAGTTCGCCCAATAAAAAGTTACTTTCGTGACTCACAGTTTTACCGCTGTATTATTCACCGTCACTACTACGTGCGAGTATTGTAAATGGGCGAAAAGCTAAACTTAGCAATGTTGTAGAACATATACAACAGCAGAACGGCGCAAATACGGAAGAATGCCTTGAAATGCGTCACCTGACAATCACGTACAAACACTGTGGCTTCGACACGAAAAGAAGGAAGGACACTGATGTTAAGTTTTTCTTGCAGTATTCTGTGTATCCCATCAAAATTAGGAAAAGTAGTGTTTTGAAAGAATACCACATCGGTTTCAACCAACGCTTTCTTCCACTTCAGTGTCCCTTGAATTGATGTGCCACATCTTTAGCTTTTGCTTTACTGCAGCTAAATCAAACAGCATCTGTTGCCGTGGGCAGGACGAGAGTAAACGAACGGCTCTAGTATGAAGGCGAAAGAAGTAAAGCAAACGCAGAACTTTGTGGAAAGGAGACAAATAAGTATCAAGGTAAGTTGCAGCTCCTTTCAATTAGCGCTCAGTGCGGCCTGGCTTTCTCATCTGCAGCCGGTGCTGCTACGTGACACGTCATTAAATGCTTGCAATTTCCTGAGGGCGAACGCAATCTAGAACGACCTCCTGATGGCGGAGACACCTCGACGCTGGGGTGCTGGTGCGCGCTTCTGATTAACTGCCTCCGTGACTGCCATGCACACCGTCTGCAACAAGCGAATAAACAGTTGCCACTGGGCTGCTTGGAGAAAAAAAAATCTAATCAGGCTCCTGACACAGAATTAGGTCGAAAAAGCAGGTGCTGTCCTTAGTTCCTCTGTTTAATTAAAGCTAACGACAGTGGGCCGAACTCTGTCCCCAGCAGGAAAATGTTGCAGAGCGCACACATTTTTGTGTTTTGCATAGAATAGTGCAGTGTCTATACAACATCAGGAGTTGCGATTCACGTCATTATTGTTAGGAAAGTTTGAGGAAGTTTTCCGCACAAAAACCACATAAAGTTTATATTTCGCGTCTCTATGTTCAAATCTGTAGAAGTTTAATTTTGTACGGCATCTGTTTTTCAATCTAAGCTGCCTTTATCAACACTTTAGAAAAAAAGAAAGTTGGTTTGGTTCTGATGTTTCATTGTTAGATGTCATTTGCCAATACTCTTGTACCCACAATAACGCAATCTGACTATAGTTCAACATTTCCTCTTAGGATATGTTGTTAAAACTTACGATGCGAAATAGGTGGGAAAGCGATGAACATCTGTACTGCTTTAACAGGCCATGACTTTGAATCCATGCCGTTAGTGTTACTGTGTTCATAACTATACATGCAGGTAACGCAAACACAGCAAACGCACCCGATTCTCGCTCCCGTTATCTTGTTCGGTGTTGTGGCCGAGAGAACAATACCTAATCGCCGATGTTGCTAAGCGGCTGTGGCATTGGGCTGTTAAGCTCTAGTTAGCAGGATTAATCCCTGCCGCGGCTACGACATATCGATGTGGCCGAAATGAAAAAAAAAACGCACTTGTGCTTACATTTACATGCATTGTGAAAAACCACAGGTTGTCAAAACTGATCTACTACGGCATGTCTCCTACTGAGCTTGTAGGGTGGGCGCGTAAAACGATAGAATTGCTGTATTAAGATATAAGGAAACAGTTTTTAATGCAGGTCTCTTGGTTGTTTGCGTAGAAACGTTTTACCTATTTCTAACCAATAATTAAAAAGGAATCTAATACACAAAAAAATTGTGTGATATCCAACCTTCGGTAGAGAAGCTTATTGTCAACAGCGCAGTCAAACACTGATCGAATGGAAGGAAGTAGGAACACGCAGATTTCTCACGAAGATGCTCTAGTTTTCATAGTTGCAGACTTTCTAAATCTGCATTACTGCTAGCCTAGCCCGTGCGGTGATGGCAGGACATGGCGGCTACCGGCAGAATCGGCTGCATTCCAGAACCAGCCAGTGCTTGCCTATCGGCTGAAGCAGCACCGTGTAGCAATGGATGTTGCACTTGTAGCAAACAAGAAACGAAAAAAGCGAACGCTTGCAACTGCGTCTGTCTGAACCAGTTTCTGTTTTAGACAGGAATATTTATATATAGATGGTTTGAACACGGCAGTGTTAGACGAGGCTTTACAGACCTCTAAACTAGCAAAGTTTCGTGCGGCAGTATGCGTACTCTGCGAATGATTGTTACCCAATACGAAACAGCATAGTGCAGAACATGAAAAAAGAAACTCATTGCAGTTTAACAACCTAATAAGAAGTGCGGAAGTTCTAATTGCACTAGGCAAGTGCAGTGACTGAGAAAGAGTTTGTATGCAAATGCTCTGTAACGAGGATTCCATTACCTAAATTCTGGTTACGAATTCTTTTCATTTCTTTGTTACGATCCGTTGTTATCGGAGATAATAGGAGTGGATAACGTTCACTGAATGAGCGCAAGAAATGGCGAGACCACAAAAAAAAAAAAAAGAGAAATAGGTTTGGTCAAGTGACAACTGATGAAGCAGTGTCTTATACGTGGCACGCATGGGTTTGATTTCTTTAGAAAACTCATTTTGAGAAAATCTTTGAAAATCACTTTTTTTTCTGGCTCGTGTGCACTGGCGCTAAAGCCTCGAAGAAGCTCTCATGACAAAATGCTTACACATCAACGCTACCAAAAATGCGAGGCTTCTACGAGAAACCTGCCTACGATTCTTCATCAACAGGGAGAAAGTGCGGATAATGGAATATGGACAGGGAAAAAATACATATAAATAGAAAACCCCAGATTCACCTGGAGAACCATACCATACATGGTGTTCAGTATTAGCATTGCTTCCAACACCGGCCCTGCATACACCTGGTGACTCGCATATCGGACACAATTGGTGGGAGTGCGGGAGCATTCCTTCGTGGATCAATATTGCAGGTCGGGCACAAGATAACTCTCGACGGAGCTATATGAGCTGCACACAGAGCGTATTCGTGGATATGAGCCCATGCATAGCTCTTGCTCAGGAAAGAAACATTTCTAATGAACAGCTGCCGCATCTAATTATGAGTGACAGTCAAATAATATGGCGTCGATGTAGTGTCGGATACACCAAGTAGTCAGAGGGTTACTATCGTGATATGAAGAAAAAAAGGTAATAGAGCTAAATTTTCACAAAGCAAGGTAAAGTGTGACATATTGTTAGGATATTGGGTGACTTACAATTTAGTTTCTTGTTAAGTCATCCGCCAAACATGGCTTCGATTACCGCTCTGCCATCACAGCGACTTTGCAAACACGACCGCACATTCAATTCATGAGAATTCACTTGAAGGGCGGATATCCGTGACGCTTAGGAACGCGAGCGCCGCATACGAAAAAAGCGCGTTCAAACTTATACATTCGCCAACTTCAAAACAAGTAAAAATAGCAGGTAAAAATTACGCTAGTGCCTTCATTTATCAGAGCCATATTTTTAAGCTGTTGTGTTTATTTGTCTATGATATCTTACGGCAGTGTTTAATATCACTAACACGTTACAAAATGTAAGTTTCATTATACAAATGAGCTACATAACTTTACTAAACAAGGATATCTATGCGTAAGAAGGTGCTGAATTTTTTTTACAGCACAGTTTTCGTTTTTGATATGCCTCCAGTTAAGCGCTCGAAACAGGGATTGCCTTGTCTGTCCGTCCCGTATGTCAACTGTAACGCTGAAAGTAGCCATCGTCATCAACAGTTACGCACAATCATAATTTGTTTCTGTGTCAGGCCGTCTTTTCATGCGGAGCCTTGTTTTGACCTAAGCGAGAAAAAATAAAACTTCTCCACAACTGTCTCCAATAGGATTTTAACCTCAGCTGGCGACGCAATATGTATTGAGCAGTTGATCGCGCTATCCACACAGTTACCGTTAAACAGCAGTGCTGAGAAATCAGTTGAAAGCTTCTACCCCGCACATTCTAAAAAAAAGTAGTGGCATCTGTGTATGTATATTGAGTGCCAAACCAACCTGTACTGTAGGCAACGAGGGGATCACAGTATGTGCGTTGCATGGAAATTGGTAGTGACAACATCGCGGTTATTGAAAAGAATGTGACCACGTGCAATGCGTCGTTTGGATGCTCATCAAGAAAGCGTCGACGGCACCAAAGAGGCGAGTTAGAAAATGGCGATAATAAGCCTAAATAAGAGCACACACACCTAAATAGAAGATGCGCCGATAATAAAGTTGCTGGTGGAAAAGAACATCGAAGGTACCGACAAAGTGAGTGCTAGCTTCGACGTCACAGCGGCCATGCCAGATAGTTTCACAAGACCTTATAGTATGCACAGGTGCTAATCGCACCATCTGGCAGTGTTGCAAATCGACCTAAAAAAGTAAGATCGTTGAAATTGTGCCGTATGCGGCCCTGCTTCTTTTCGCTGGTAACATGAGGCGTGGTGTAAGATTTCATCTGAACGTCTATTGGAATGTCACTTCATGACGAATCACCGAACCTAAAAGTATGGCACTTTTAACACAGTAGCCTCCTCCTTCTGCAATTCTAAAACGGTCATGTACCTTGCATAGAGTACGCAAAAAAGAACCACGGCGGTCGAAGCTAGTCCTGATTGCACCACTATGGCATGCCTCATAATTGTATGATAGCTTTACAAAAAATTAAAAAAAAACGTCATAATTGTTTTGTTTTGTTTTCGACGTGGTCGTGAGAATCGGAATAAGAATCGGTTTTATTCAAGACAAAAATGGGGATAATTACATGATAAGTATATACAGAAGGAGGTCCCGTAGTTAGAAACTCAAATGGGACCTCCTGCGCATGATGACTTGAATTAATAAAACAAGAATGGCAACATGTGAAATTTCCGATAGTAAAGGTTTTAGGAGACGAGGCATAAATGAACAGAAAAGCAGCAGATGAATGTATTAAGTAATGACAAGGCTCTGGATTAGACAGCAAAAGGCGAAACTACAAAAAGTAGCTTAAGAAAAAAAAGAAGTAGAAAATGCGACAGACATATAGAGAAACAAAGTGAAAGTTAAAAATACACCACATAGTACGCTCAAATGGGAAAGTCGGAGGAAGCTAAAAGAAAATACTTAAGTTCTGTACGAAACCTACAAGCTTTGAACAATTTTAAAGGGAACGGTAATGTGTTCCACAGAGATGAAGCTTAAAGTGTAATGACTGCTTACCATAGTTGGTGCAACCGAGGGGTAAAATGAAGTTCATATTTCCTGCAAATCTAGTATTATCTACATTAGCAAGAGATGTCTTTGGTATGATGGTCACTGGAATATCATTGTTTAATGCATTAAAAATAAATATGGTCAGGTTATATTTAACAAGAGCAGTCACATTCAAAATATTATGCAAATGTACCAGCTGATTAGCGCTAATGATACGAAGTGAAAATGTTATTAGTCGAATAGCTCGATTCTGAATGCCCTGCAACGAGGTTAGGTGGCTGTTATAAGTGTTTCCCCATGATTCAACGGTATAGTTAATATGAGGAGGAAGAAAACCATAATAAACCGACTTGAGAGTTTAAAATGAGAAATATGGCCGTGCTTTGATTAAAACGTGTATTCCGTATGCCATATTCTTTTTCACGTTAGCAATGTGAAGCTGAAATTTAAGATGACGGTCAAATTCCACACCTAAATAGGTGCAATGATCAACTGCAGTGATTAAGTGATTGTTGGTGGAAATAGATTGAAGGAGCTCAGGCGATCGCTGATGTAAGGCAAAGTAGACGAAATTGGTCTTATTATGGTTAATCTGCAGCTTGTTGACACGATGTGGAAATTTTCACGAGATCTTCATTTACCTTACGTGTTAGCGTTGATATACAATTGTTAGAACTAAATATGGTAGTATCATCAGTGTAAAGAATACACTTCGATAAGGAGAGGCAACTAGGCTGATCATTAATATAAATTAGGAAAAGTAGATACCTAATATGGACCCCTGTGGTACACCCATGTTCGTAGTGGCTTCTTTAGAGTAGTACCCAGAAATGTTAACGACTTGTTTTCTACCTTGTAAGTAACTGCGGATTAGAAGTAGACGCGGAACAGTTATTCCGATGGCCACAAGTTTAGCACGATGAATTGTGTGAGTTAAGTGTGTTGAAGGCCTTGGATAGTTCAACGAATATCGAGGCGGCAAATTTACCATCATCAAACGCGTTTTTTAAGATAATCAGTAAGATAAATAGGAGCTAGATTAGTTGAAAAGTCAGAATGAAAGCCAAACTGATAAGGGGAAAGAATACTGAATTTGTCTACATATTTTGTTAGACACTTTTCGATAATTTTTTCAATACCTTATTAAAAATGGAAGAGCACAAATGGGCCTATAATTCTGCGTAAACGTGCGATCAGCTTTTTTGAATACGGGAATGGCTCGACCGTGTTTAAGTTCAAGTGGAAAAACATCGGTTTTAAAACTCAACGTCGTCAGGGCGTTGTAGTCGAACGGTGACAGTTATCCCTGCCGTCATAATCTTTTTGTCGTCGTCGGTCTATATCCATAGTGCCATCGTCATCACGGCATCTTCCATATAACATCAGCATTTCTTCGTTGTCATGGCTGGTATTCGCACGTTCGAACGCCCCAAGCTTATGTTGAGGGAGGCGTTTCGCTGCGAAAATGTGTACAGCGTGGTCCTTGAATACCTTGAAATGGTCGATTGACAAAAAACAGAGTTGTTTGCTAACACCAGTGAAATCATCGTTAAGATCGACTGCCGCATCGTGTAAAATTCAAGTTTTTATTCTGCTTTGATAGTTCTTTTAAGTGCACATTTAATAAAATTTTTCTCAGGAAAGGGGATGGTTGTCAACAGTTGTCTATTTTAATTATTATTAACTAAGCAAAGAGAAGTTGCTTCTCAATTATTTAGCATGGATCGCCACTGTTTAATAAAGAAAAAGAGAACGCGCGTTTCACTTATATGTAACTGTAACCACAGATTTTCGTCAATCACACCCCAAACACCTCATTTGTAAAACTCAGAAGTAAAATTGGAGCAGCGTGAAGAATACGAGTCTATAATAAAAATCGGCACAATATAAACTGTTTCAGGATACGCAAGTAGTGCGAAGCGTAATATATTAGAGCATCAGCGCCCAAGTTAAAGTGATTTCGGTTTTTGCATATATAAAAGTATTAGCCTTTAGAATGTTATAGCAGGCTCGTTTTTTTAAATATATTCTTTTATGGTGACATTCGAACTGAGTATTTATCTTTCTGGCGCTACTTCTTGCTGTGAGCCTACCGAAGGCAATGTGACAAAGAACATTGTTCCCCCATATCAAAGAACTTCGAATCTACTTGTCCAGTCGTCCTAAAAAGAAAAAAAAAACGAACATTGCTTCTCCATTTTAAATCAGCGTTCTCCATCGTGGTGAGCACCAATTATCCGTCTAATGAATCTTCCTAATCTCGCAAATCTCCGCGGGACACATTTGGTTAATGACTGCTTTTTAGGACTAAGTGATTGAGCCGAAAGGAGAAAGCTTCTGCGCAAAGTATTCAAAATTCTGAGTAATACTCGTGGACCTTTTTTTTAACCTTTCATCTTCATGCTGCCGCTAAACAGCAGTCTACAACTTTATGATGGAAATGATATGGCCTAATTCTCGAGTGCGTTATCAAGCATGGAGGAGAGCTCCAGATACCTGGATTTATTTGGGATCCCCTGACCCACGAGAAATATGTCATGCCCAACCGGCAAGGCTTCGGAAAGCGAACAATCGAAATATGAAATGAGAAATTTCAGATGCAAGTTTTAGAGCACACATTGCTTCAGAAGCTTTGAAAAGGTAAACAAGCTGCAATATTGAATTATGAGTTGTTTGATTGTTTCTTTGAGCCTCCGTTAGCCTTTCATTTGAGCAGACTGCATTAGCTAGCTGAAAGAAATTATGAAAGTTACCATCACTGGGGGAAGAGCACAATCGCTTATGAGGGACACTATAGTAGGTGACTTTGAAATAATTTTTAGCAGCTATTGTTCTATACCGAGGGCCCATGAGCGTTTGACAATGGCGCCACTTCAAAATGAGGCTGCAGCGGCCAGGTATTGACTGGCTTCCCATCTGTGCGCGGTTATTAAAATTAAAAACAGACGTAAAACCCACAACCTAGTCCTCGACCGTACAAAGCCATCACCACTAAGGCACCGCACAGGGGAAAGACCAGTTAAACCATGGCATCAGTCACTCTTGAACAAAGAACTCATTTCGTATCGCATGCAGTATTATTTGAACACTTTGCTGTTCGTCGCGGGGAAAGTGTACCTATACGATACCTTATGCGGGTGTCGAAATGTACAAGAGTGCCTATACGATACCTGATGCGGGTGTCGAAATGTACAAGATAAGTCTGCGATGTTTCATGCCACATCAAAGCTTATCCAAGAGCTCTAGTGGCTACTATGTGTTTACCTCAACAGTGGACGACCCTGTATATAAATATCGTGCACTTTTCGCGCGTTATCAAGCACTCAAGTACGTTCCTCTCTAAAACGAACTGAATTCTAAAGCGTGTGTTGTGTCGGTATGAAAGAAAGTAATGCTAGTTGGCGGTACTCATAAACATCATTTTCTAATCGCGTATTCACCACGTTTTCATAAACATCGAGCGGCATAACTTAATTTTTTTTTTCGCTACACACGTACAAAAAAAGGCCACAGCAGTGGTTGTGCCTTTCGAATACCTGCATTCACTTTTGCGCGTTGAAAGCGTTCTGCAACACACACGCGTGAACGCGAAGTGGTTTTGCTACAACGAAGTGATTTTGTTAACTATTTCGATATTGCTTCTTTAAAAGGAGAAAAGTGAGCAATCATTTTTCTAGAAACGTAAAAACTGTAGCCCAAGAAAAACGAACACTTTTAGACGGGAAGGTGCAGTGTCTGGAAAGTTATTAGAATACACAAGGCGTAAGACTGGCTTTATGGAAACATGCGACACTGTTCTGGGATGATTCTCAACATGAACATTTGGCAGAAGATTACAGATGCTTGCCCGGTTTTAATAAAAATGATAATAATATAGTCTATATCATCATAAGCCTGCATATACGCCAGTCTTAAGAAGCCACAATTATACCTAAAGGAAAGCATCCTGCAGCTTGCACTCCAGTGTGTAGGTAATCTATATTTGTCTATTGTGGAACTACGACAAAGGAAAATGGAAGGCGAAGATAGAAAGTAGGGTAAACATTTAAAAATGAGGGATTGTGCTAGCAATGCTTCCATCTTACGACAATGCTGCTTCTGCAGTCCGTGCCAGGATGCCCTAAGGTATCGCTCCAGTAAAGAAAGTGGACCAATCTTCGTAATGATTTTCTTTCTTGGGAAATCACTGCAGGCTCTTTCTCTGAGAACACAATTTGCGATGAATACCTCCGTTTGTCGTGCGAAGCATGTGGGATCTATAACAAAGAAAGCTATTTAATACACACACTGCGTTGAAGGCGTTTCTTTCATTTTCATTCGGTTCACTACCTTATTCTGGCGCTGCTTTTGTGTCGACATGTTCAAGACTTCATTGTTCACAAATCCTGCAGCTGCAGGAATAGTGCAACAACATGAGCAAGCGTGATAAGTTGGTGGCAAGTGCGACCAGCCCGGCGTCTCTATAGCAGAACCGAAACGGTTGAAACATGAGGTGACTAGTGCCAAAGAAGTGCACGAATACCATTGCACACGTAATTCTATAGCACGCTGCGTGTTCAAGCAGCGAGAGCTTGGGGATTGGCTTCATGCATATCGCAATGTCTCCTCATTTTAAATGAATAAGAAAGAAAATTACCTAAACGTGCGTTGGAACAGCCCAAGCAACATTTTTATACCATTTGGAAGAACTTATCAGCACGTGGCACCGCCTCCAAGCTAACGTTGTGTAGATATCAATTGATAGTTCCCATGTGACCACGATGAGCAAATTCACTCCTTCCACTGAATTATTGAGATATATGCTTAAAATATATCGCGACCCTCAAGCAATTTCCTGCACCTGCCATGGACAGCGGATGGTGAGACTTTTCAATAGATACAAAATGCAACACAAAGCGGTTGTTAAGGTAACGTGTCGATGTATGATGCTGTAATATGTACAACTGCAGGACTAGGGTCTCACCCAGAGATTTGCAATTTTACTATTTCTTGCACCGGCTGACATCATACTATGCCATAATTTTATCACATGACTGCCTTAGCGCTGCACGTACTCCATACACTCTAACAACTGAGTGTAGGAGAAGCTTGAACGTGACTCCTTCCTATGCTTGTCGCAGACGCGACCTTTTTATAGTACCTGCACTACATCAAGTGTAATGCAAGTGCACTCCACCACTTCCCGAGAAAGTAGTTGCAGCAGTATAATTCAACACTACTCTGTGGAAGGGAAGCAGCTCCCGTACTGCTGTTTCTTCTACTACATGAGGGTAGTGCAACTGCATTAGTGAAGCTTCACTCGGTCGCTGTTATTTCAGATACGGTACAATTGTAAACCCACTTTGTAGCGGCTGCTTGACGAAGTTTCGTACGTGCTTCTAAATTATATGTGTTGTCCCGAAAATGCAAGTGCAAGTAGGTCCAAATTTAAACAAATGTATTCATGCCTACGTATGTGGCAGCGCCTGTTCCAGGATCCCCAGCGCAGTGTGCCTTCCAGGTGCCTTTCAGGCTTTTGGCTTACATACAATGCAATGTGGAACGTGCAATGAGCACTGCTATCATACGTAGAAATTAATAAAATTCTTCACAATCGGTCATATCTACACTTTCGACATGCGAAGCAGGCTCTCACTGATTATTTCTTTAAAAACAGGGCAGAAATTACCCCAGAAATGCTGCTTCTAAGGCTGTAAAAAAACCTTAAGTGTTTGTGAAAGCAGTGAAAATACGATGTGTCAAAGCAACAAAAATATATGATGAAAGACTTACGCACTTTACTGAACTCGGGCAAAATTATAGAAATGCGCTAACGAGCAAACGAATCTTTATGAAGATAAGAAAAACTACTGCGTTCAGGATACAGCTGAAACTGAAACCATTGTAGGCACAAAAATATTACTTGCAAGCCTGACACAGATTGCCGGTTCTGAAATTAAGATAGACTGGATTCAGATGACAGGCTAAGTAGGCGCTCGAATAAACAGTCACATATCAGAGTTTACACCGTTTTAGTAGTCTTAATATAAAACTTTACTCCTCCGAGTCTATTTGAATAAGAAGTCTGACACGTGTACACGCTGTTGTCAAATTCATTGATATTATCGTTTGTACTGCGCATGTGTGAATTGTTGTACTCAGTGGCAAGGGGACTGCTATAAGGAAATTTTCGTGCATCAAGGACTCAGATGTGCTTGCCGCGCTATAGGAATGGTGCGCGCCTGAGTTCGAAGGCGATGACGATGAAGTGCAGGTTGGACGACATTCTTTGGCAGGCGTGGGGAACTGCAATTGATGTGGCGAAGAATCGGCCTATCTTTGCCAAAAATCAATCCGACAAAGTGACCATCATGTAGATGGAGGTCATTCAG
This sequence comes from Dermacentor andersoni, assembly GCF_023375885.2. Classification (NCBI taxonomy): domain Eukaryota; kingdom Metazoa; phylum Arthropoda; class Arachnida; order Ixodida; family Ixodidae; genus Dermacentor; species Dermacentor andersoni. The sequence continues at coordinate 130,765,662 of NC_092820.1, forward strand.
GAGAAATTAAGAACTATACGTATCCGGAGCGCAGAGCAATGCTTTCAAGCCTTTCACGCACAATAACCACTATTTGATTACCATCGTGCAAATTTTCAAGAAGTTAACGTGGTATTCACCTGAGAATAATTTGCAATGTTGAAATATTTTGTAGTCTTCTATCAATGTTCTTTTTCGTGGGGCCGTACAGGACGGTTAATCAGATTTATAGCCGCTTTACACGTTCTACTGAGTACAATGCCTTGAAAGTGGTGAGCGTGATAAGAAGCATAGCAATAATTTATTTACAAAAGATTTCCAGCCTATTTGCACTAGAAAAACAAGGAATTAAGCGCGACTTTTACGCATGATATAGCAGAAGCTTATTATTTGTACTTTTCTTTAAAAAGATCGCACTCATACATGACGGACCAATTTACAACGTTTGCTTAGTTGATATCTCTATTTTATATAGGGTCGACCATGGACTCGCATCTCTAAGAACACCTTCCATTATCCCCATCGTTAACATTGCTCGTTTCGTACGAGTGTCATGGTGTTCTATCTCACGTTCCTGCAACAGTAATATCTTTTGTACATTGCAAGGCATTCCTGCTATTTTTGAACAAGAAGTGTTATGGAAGGTTTTGCCGCAGATCAAAATGAATTCGGGCGCATTCACGCAAGGTATGCAACCTTGAGATTCAGAGAAAATGTTTTGTATGAAATGTCAAAAATAACTCTGAAGTGCTGGTAAATTTACGTCACATTTCCTCGTGCAATAATCGACATGCATTTTGGTAAATAGTCTACTTGTGATTTAGAGCAGCTGCGTAGATTAAACACATCTCTCCTGGCGTTAATGCGGAAAATATCCTATTGAAAAGATTTCGACCATATTTCATGGATTCGTCTTTTACGCACACAACAAAATAAGTTGCTGTACATGCTTAATTACAGATACCAGTACGCATGTCTCGCTCTGGGCATGACTACTGGCCGGGCCTCGCACAATACATGTAGTACCACACGACCGACGAAGACGCCATAGAGCCTCTGAAATTGCATTTCCTAGTGTATCTATTGGGCTCCTTGCTAAGTTGCACTGTTCATGCACTATAATGCTTGATGCAACCTGGGCTATAACCGTTATTGCAGAAAATGTTGGAGTGGTCTGCGCAGCCGGCCTTCCAGATCTCTTTTGGGTACGTTGAGAATGACATTATGACCTAATACTCTAATACGAGTGAGCCTACGGAATACCGAACATGGCCGCAAGTTATCCTTCGGGCGGGACTTAACATAGTTCCCCTCTTCTTGCTAATCATTTTTTTTTCTAATTTAGCTGCCTGAACCCATAGAAACCACGCACGTAGGAATCAGAGCATAGGTTAGTCGATGATGAAGACGACGCAGAGTGGACGTTCTGTATTATGTCCTGCAGGCAATCCGCAAACGGCTGGACTCTTCCAGGATTCAGGAGCTGTCGTTAATCACGGAAGCACATTTGTTTGTGAAAAATTAATGCTAACAGTATTTCTACGTTGAGTCAGGCAGCGCTAAATAACGCAGACTGAAGGTAAGAAAACACAGACGCGGCGTGACGCCCCCGTCTATGTTATTTCCCGATGCGTAAGTCAAGGATGCAACGCCAACTCGCCCAGCGAACGACCCATCTGAACTGTTTGTACGGTTGTGCAAAGCGGTGCAAAGCGGCGTAGTACTGATAACCTTGAGAGCGCCTCAAGAGCGTGCGAATATTTGTTCAATATCTTCCGGTTTACTTTTACTTCCGGAAGATAGAGCTGTGGCTTAGCCTTTACATGACCAACGAAAGCACGGAGAAACTAACGAGAGCAATGGCCCAATTTCCTAGCTCGACCAGAAGTGTTTTTCTCATCATCGTCGTCATCATCATTATTACTACTATAAGCTTATTTTATGTTCACTGCAAGACAAAGGCCTGTCCACGGGATCTCCAATTCCCATTGTCTTGCGCCTGCAAATTTCCTCATTTCATAACCCCAACGAATTTTCTCCCATCCTCGATTACTTTTCCCAATTGGCTCTCACTCTGTATTTCTAATGGTTCACTAGTTATCTGGCCTGACCAGCACCATTTTGTTCTCGTAAAGTCAACTAGAATATCGACTTTCTCGTGTTTGTCCTCTCACCCACGCTACTCTTTTCCTGTCTGTTAACGTTACACCAAACATTTTTCGTTCTATCGCTCTTTGCGCTATCATTAACTTGCTTTCGTGCTTCTTTGGTAACTTACACGTTTTCTCCCCTCTATGTTAGCTTAGGTAGAATGCAATCACTGTACGCTTTTCTCTTCAACGACAGTGGTAAGCTTCCAGTCAGCATCTTTTAATGCCTGCCGTAGGCAATCTAAGCAATTTTTTATTCTTCTGTTTATTTTTTCCTTCTCATGACCATGGTGCTTGGTGAGTAACTGACCTATATAAATTTACTTCTGCACAGAATCTAGATGTTGTCCTACAATCTCGAATGCTTGTTTCCTTGCCAAGCTATTGAATATTACGTTTGTCTTCTGCGTATTATTCTTCAACCGTAGTTAAACCTTGCCTGTTAAGGTCCTCAACGATTTCTTGCAATTTATCCACCGGGTTGCTGAACTGAAAAATTTGATGTGCTTACTTAATGTTGTTGATGTTTTGGCCGTTGATCAGCACTCCTACGACTTCGCAGTCTGAGTGAATGTACACTTCTTCTAAGGTTTGGATATAAGATGACTGACTACTAGCTAGACTTCCGTACGGCAACCGTACTGTCCGCCGAGCTGTCGAGGTAGGTGTGGATTGGCAGTGCTGAAATTCCGGAGTCTTATTTTCGGTCATACTGAAGGAACAGTGCTTGCCGTAAAATTTTACACCAGTTGGACTATAAGTGTTGAAATCATTGTTCTTCGCTTGCGCCTTGATTTGGCCTACGCTAAGCAATTTATTCTTGTTATCCTTCTTGCAAACTCCGCGTCCTGCACGTGTGTATAGGAGGACGAGGACGCCTCCCAACGTGTTCTTTGTTTTCCGCCGAAGCGGGGTGATCATTTTTAAATTTTCAGAATTTTTAAAGATCACCGGTTGTAGATTCTGGTCCTTGCGTTCAATCGCGAAAGTAACTGAAACGCCTATGTACTTCGTCCCGCACATTGGGAAACGAGATATCGAAACTGGTGCCATCCTGAAGATTCATTTCAAGTGGATACTTCTTGCAAGTTCACCGGCTATCATTCGCAAAGTGCAATATGCGCCCTAAGATAATTCATTTATAGATTACTTATTGATTTTTACGTAATTCGTTCAACGTGAATCTTTAGTTCTCGTGTTCGTCATGCCCGCCTCTTTGAATAGCCCAATTCGAGAACAAGAACCATGCTATCGGCCGCAGGTGATTGGCGAAAACGTTGGGAAACTCAATGATAAACCCCCCGAGTATCTAGTAATGGCCACAAGGACACTATGTATATAAAAACATAGGGCCCTAGGAAATCATTAATTGTAACTTGTGTCGATCCTTTAACCACGGGCAGTTACCGTTCCTTAAACACCCCTGAAAATGCCGGTGAGGAGTTCTTCAATATTCAGATCAACGCAGAAATTACAAGGTATGATTTTTCGTGCGCGTTCGCGTTCATTGTTCATGTTTCCTCTTTTTTCTTTTTTGTATGATAAGTGTTTAAGGTTTTTCTTTGCTAAATTGCAATCTTTTTTAGGATTATTTGATTTTTTATCCCTTAGTAAGATTTATTGATACTCCTAAGAAAACTTTTATTTAGCTTATAGCTTCCAGCCTGTGCAGTTGCCCCATTAAGGTGTTATTTTGAAACGCACTTTTCGACGCACTTGCTCAAATTCTTCACGTCTTGTTTTACATTCCTCGTTGGCTCTTTCACAGAAGCCAGTTTGAACGAGATAATCTGGATGAGAAATTGGGCAACTTTACAAGGTTTCAAATACCCTGTGTACACTTTGGTCATTGTTGGCTGTATGCACTTTTTACGGTAGCATCAGGACTAGAGGCACACTATCAATATTTTCTGAGTGGTGCTGGTGATGACAAGTACAATGCAAGAAGCTGCCTGAGAGCTTGAGGTAAATCGTACGTCGCGTGAAATTTGAGGTGCAACACAGTGGCTGTGGTTGAAGGGGTCGCAATAATTCATGCCGGCACCGGTATGCGAAAAATTGGAGAAGACTGTTCCGATTACTGGTAGTTATAAAACTAATTTGTTGCGATCCCTACATTTTTATTTGAAACAAGGTTATAAAGGCAGCCTGAAATAAAGTGCGTCATTTGCGTCGCCATGCAGAGTGTAAGACGAAAAGGTGGTTTTGTTGCCGGCACCTCTGCTGGTGGTCTAAGAATGTTTTCCTATTGTACAAAAAAATTGTAACTGCAAGATTTTTTTTTTCTTGCAATTGCAATTACAAGAAACAAAACGCGGATACATTTATTTGTTTGATCTTTATTTTGTTTATGCCCTGTCTGACAACGTATCACGTGTAGTGGGATACGTAAGATGGCTGTTGTGGCTGGATGCTCGAATGAATGTCGCACTTATGAGGTCGTACGATTCTTTTTTTCTTCCGTGTAGAGATATGTACTAACTCGCGTTTCTCTAAGAACTATTAGTGGCATTCAATTGCCCATATTTCAAGAGCATGAATAAAGCTTGTATGCCTAAATTAAATTGCTAAATAAAATATTTTCACCGTCTGGCTCTAGCAAAAAGTGCATTCATTACTTTACCTACAGCAAATGCGAGAAATGCATACTTACGACGGAAATATCTTATAAAACTCTCTCATTATTTCTGTTTCACCAGATTCTTACAACTTTCCGACACGAAGAGCCTCCCCCATTCTGGTGAAGAAAATCATGTCCTCTGAGCAGCACGTAATGCCACTAACGACCAACTTCAAAGCTACTTGGTTTGAGTCGGAACAGTAGGCATTGCTAACTCTCGTGAAATATCAGGTGCTTTGATCATACATCGCGTCTGGCACTAACAGCATTGATCCTTTCCAAAGCACGCACCTGAACTCGACTACACGTGCGAAACAAAGTACCAAGCGTTCGAAGAAGCCTGTGCAATAAAGCGACGTTTGCTACATCCTAGGAAGGGGTATCCATCCCGCTTTGGGAAAGCGTGCATCCTAGCCCACAGTCGCACAGCACCTGCGTGCTCGCCCACACCGTTGGAGAACACGGGAATCACTCGGAGATTCCCCGGAGAAAAATACTTAGGTAGATTGACCTTTATTCAAGCGGCCGCTCCCTATTCGCAGCTTATCCGTCAAAGGAACATCTCTCTTCAACTCACCGGTGGCCCAATACAAATCCTACGGGATATCGACCTGCGCCACACTAATGCACAGGAAACGTGCAGGCTCCGTTAAGGGGTTAAAGCTATACCCGCAGTAAGTTTCTCATTGAGAACAGAAGTAAAAAAAAAGAGCAACATCCATCCAAAGGATTTCCCGACGGCCGGCGCGCCGGTCGGTAGTGACAGGTACTTTGTCCTCTCTTCAAGACGACGGCCTCTGATGAAACCTGGAGCTATTACCCTCAACGAGATGTTAGGTCACGCCATGCACTTAGGGCACTTTCCGACAGGCAGCCCGGTAAGACGGCACAACCGGTACTCTTCTGGGGAACGTTATTGAACTTTCACTTCTTCTTTTGCCAAGCAGATTTCCCACAGGTGAGCCGTCAGTGGCTTTGGCAAAGGAGTTATATATAACATTTGGCCACTCAAATAAAAGCATTGAAGACCGCACTGCCTGTCTAAACTGTAAAGACCTGTATTGGTTGTAATCCCTTATGTGCACCTAATTTCGCATTGTTTAAAGGAAGTTGCAGGGCAATATGGCTCTGATGTTTTTTTTTTTTTTTTTTGATGGCAGGAAAGTGGGTTGTCTATGCGCTGCGATTGATATCCGTGCTAGCATTGGTGCAGGAGCACTGTACTTTCACTGTCAAGCATGTTAATAAGTGAGTGAGTGCGTGAGTGAGTGAGTGAAGTAACTTTATTTCGGTCCAGCGAAGACGCAGCGGAGACCCCGCGCCACCCGGCTAGTCCCACGTAGGAACCGCCAAGCCGAGCTTGACGGCTCGATCGCGAGCCCTCTGGACGGCCAGGGTTTGGTCGTTGAGTTCGGGGCTGCCCAAGAGCGCAGCCCACCTATCCTCGCTGAAGGAGGAGCCGATGGCTTGACACTCCCACAACACATGGTCCAATGTTGCCCTTAGTCCACAGGCAGGGCAGTCCGCACTGGGATATCTTTCATGGTATATGGCATGAAAAACCGCGAGGTTAGGGTACGCACGGGCTTATGAAAGTCGAAGGGTAAGCGCCCGCGCCCTGCGTATACTGTTTTTTTAGGAGTGGTGTATAAGATACCTTGCACGTGTGAAAACGTCTACATCGGACCCGCTGACCGGTGTTTAAATATCAGGCTACGTGGTCATTACAGTTCCATAAAAGGAGTAGTGTCGTTGCATTTTTCTAGTCATTGTCCTGATTGCAGCAGCGCGCCTTCTTTTGAGGATACCTCTACCATTGTGAAATATCAAGGTCAATGGAAACGTGAGATTGCTGAGGCATACGACATAACTAAAAACAAGAACGTTTGTATAAGTCAGCCGGCAGTTTCCCTGGCAAATGAAGAGGTCTTGTTCACTGATCACTTGTCAGTGTATAATGGCTTGTTGCATGTAATCCCTATGACTTTTGTGATTAGTGGGTATATTATTCGTTTTGTCAAATCAAACCTTTCAGTTGTTAGACCAGCACTTGTTTTGTATTTCGTCTTTCGTTTGCATGTGCACTGCCCAAGAATGGATATGTAATAATTTAAGGACAATTACTGGCGCGAGCAGAGTAGAGCCGACGCCAGTGTAGTACCAATGCGTATTTCGTGTTTCCCGGGTCATACGTGCCTTTCTATCCTAAACAATGACATACTGCTTTACCTCTTAAAAATTCAGCCATTCTGCGACATATTGATTCTTCGCGTGGCATGACGTTTCTTTACCACGTATGCAAGCAAGGGTGCTCGACATTTTTAAGACCCATCTCCGTAACATGCGTTATGGTCACAAAATGTTTACGATTACTACAGGGCTTCGAAATAGGCTTGTTGCAGTATGTTCTTTTCTTCATTTTTTTTTACTGTGATGATCTTTGGTCACTTGCGTGTAATCACGCTTATCTATGCGTGTGGTTAACCCGGATGCTCCTCTATGGCGGTCAAGCTAAGGAATAATGTAAACCTCCCTATTGCAAGCACTGTAACAGGGTTACAAAACTCGTACATTTACAGTCATTGTGACTGTAAACCTAACTATTATACCGACACACTATATACCACGATAATATTTTATGCTCCGTATTTAGCGCGCACAACATTTTGTAGTTTCCTCTCAGTCTTATAAAGAAGGAGTCCACACTGCTTACATCTATAGGCGCTGTCAGGGTAACAAAATCGTTATGACTTATATGTTCACGACGGTCAGTACTTCATGCTACCGACCGCCTCTCCACACCATATGAGAGGGCTCGAAAAAAAAAGGATGTCTTCTTGCTACATGAAAAAACAGCGCTAGCAAAATGCAAGTACGATCGCTGCCTTTCTTCATGCTCGTGTTTTTAACACTGTTTTGTCAAGAGGATTCATAAACATGACGAAGTTTTGCTGCTACTGCGGCTTATTTGCCAATTTTAGTCGCACCATAAAGCCAAAAACATTTCTGAAATAATGTGTGAGCAGTTACGTACCTCATGCCTGCATTCCAATACAGACTGAAGGATGCAAAGACGCTGTGTAACGTCGGTTGTCTGTAAAGGACACACAATGTCAAATATAAACCTCAAAATTAAACTTCAGCGCCCTACGTAGACTAATGTGTTCTGTTTAAGCATTTAGTGACTTTAGCTATGGCCAAGTGCTTGTAGTCTAGTTAGGTACGAGACCGGCTGGTAATTGATTAAAGTGCTTGAATAGATGTATAAACGAGCCTGATAAGGTTTCTTCATAAAGTCAATCTGTTGCCCCAGTTACCATCTTGCGTCGTGACGAAGAGTGAAGTAGTGGGTGTGATTTCTCAAAATTAGCTTTCACATCCCAATGTGGCGTAGATAAGTCACTGAAATAAATTGGGTGTGCTGGATGGGAAAGTCACCACGTTGCCCCGTTTAACATATGGTATTATGCCAAAATAATAATCTGGAAGTGTTGGTACTGGTTCACATTTTGGGGGTACAGCCATGACTGACGCGGAACAAGAGAAAGGCACAATGCGACGGACAACGCACTGATCAGGTATAGCACGGCAGGACAGGTGTCGAGTCTCAAGTAACCACGACATCCGGATTAGACAATAACCACGAACTCACAAAAGCTTTTGGATACACGTAGGTAGAAATAGAGAGGAGGCAACACGAAGCTGTGGATTTATGACGTAAAAAGAAGGCAGTTATACACTATATTCTTCGACTTCCCATCGCATGAGAAAGATGATGCCGAAGTACGACACCAATGTTGTTTGTCCGGCAAAAAAAACATTTTTAAATTAAGCCTTTTGTGTGCAGGCTTAGGTAGACGCCTACAAGATGGAAGCAGTGCACGGGTGGCCCACACGACCAGACACACCACCATGTGCCATGCACATGCGCGCTGGTATACGCGACTCCATTCACCTGTGCACGCATCTACATTAAGCAGACGGGGTGATGTGTAACAAGCTCCTTACAGAGCACGCATACAATTTACAAAACGCAATTCCATCCCTTATAGCAACGCGCCTACGGCGATTCGAAGAAAGGCACGTGCTGTTTTGCCACTGAGAACTGGTAACAAAAGAAATTTTGAAATATATATATGTAATTTTTTTTTAATTGTGGGGCTTTACGTGCCAAAACCACTTTCTGATTATGAGGCACGCCGTAGTGGAGGACTCCGGAAATTTGGACCACCTGGGGTTCTTTAACGTGCACCTAAATCTAAGTACACGGGTGTTTTCGCATTTCGCCCCCATCGAAATGCGGCCGCCGTGGCCGGGATTCGATCCCGCGACCTCGTGCTCAGCAGCCTAACACCATAGCCACTGAGCAACCACGGCGGGTTATGCGTGTGTGTGTGTGTGTGTGTGTGTGTGTGTGTGTGTGTGTGTGCGTGTGTGCGTGTGCGCGTGTGTGCGTGTGTGCGTGTGTGCGTGCGTGTGTGTGTGTGTGTGCGTGCGCGTGTGCGTGTGCGTGTGCGTGTGTGTGTGCGTGTGTGTGTGTGCGTGTGCGTGTGTGTGAGTGTGAGTGTGTGTGTGTGAGTGTGTGTGTGTGTGTGTGTGTGTGTGTGTGTGTGTGTGTGTGTGTGTGTGTGAGAGAAAATTCGCCCAACTCGGAGTAGGTCGTAGATAAGCGTATTACAGAGTAACGAGTGTATTATATATTCTTGATCTTTGATGACAGCGAACATAAACATTCGACGAATAAGAGCAGTCAGTCCTAGGGGAACGCTGTGTCCGTCCTATCATGTCTTTTGTTCGACGTCAGTTATAGCGCTATCCTCAAAAATGGCCAACAAACACTGACACCTAGGACAACATAGGGGAAATTACTTATAAAAGAAATAACAAAACCATAAGTTAATGGAAATGAAACTGGATGAAAAAACAACTTGCCGCAGGTGGGAAACGATCCCAGAACCTTTGCGAAATGCGAAGGTTGTGCTGGCTAACACTCCCAGGGTTCTACAAGGAAACATAGATGCCCAAGAAAGTGGACGAGGAAACGGTGCCGTGGTAGCTCAATTGATAGATCATCGCAAGAGAAATGCGAAGGTTGTGGGATCGTTTCCCACGTGCGGCAAATAGTTTTTTTCTGCAATTTGATTTCTCCTAATTTATCGTTCGTTTATTTCGTCTATTAAGCACGAGTGATTTCCCTTATGCTGTTTTTGGTGTTAGCGTTGGCTTCTTATGACATGACCAGTAAAAATAAGGCCCCTTGGTTAACCCCCTTTCTTCTCGCTTACCCTTAAAAATGCGTTTTTACTTTAATATTTCCGCATGGTTCCTAAAGCTACGGCTACTAATTGTTGTGAGGCATTCGAGCCAGGGAACTGCTCTGTGTGAGCTCTCAAACAAAAGTACAACATGCCAAAACGCATAAAGCAAGAATCGATAGAGCAGGCGTGAAGAGCTACTGGAATATTCGGCCACCATGAAAGTGACCACCGTGAACCCAGCGGTGATTGACCCGTTACGAGGCTAGCTTCGGTGGCAGAAAGAAGTACGAAGTAACGAGCATGTACGTTATTGTACCTCTGTCTAATTCCTTATTAGCAGTGACAATCCACCAGTTTAACATATTAAAGAGTGGGTTACAGTTTACAGAGGCACTACGCAATAATAAAACAACTAATGCTTCCTGCTAGAGAACGAATCTGCTGCACTTATACTAATTATTACGCAATCTCTCTCTGATTGAAGGGTGTCTTGAGACTAGAGTCAGTATTAAACTTTCTTCCCGTAAATATTCGCCGAACTGTGCTCGCACATGTGTAATTGTTTTGCGAGCGATCGTTCATAATAAACTACGCTCAAAACAGACTATTTGAGTCATACACCCGGCTTGCTTCAAATAAAGCCCAATAAGTTTTTCCATACAGTTTGTGGTTGCTGATATCTAGCGCGTAAGAAACGCATGAAGTTCCTGTGGTTTTCTTAATAGCACCGCTCCAGGACGCCATCCAACATCTCTGGATCTTGTTTACCCTGGTGCCACGTTTCTGTAGCTGCAATATACAGTAGGTTATGTTATTCATTGTATCTTCACGCAATCTGATCTTTTCTTTTATTCCTAAAAGGAATGTCACACACAACTGCTGTAGCTCTAAATGATGCTATCGTTCTTTTTTGTATTGCCAATCTCAATCACCAACACCGTTCGGTCATGCACCACTTTTCCAAATGAATGCGACACATAGCACGTATTTTAATCGAGAATGCCTTCTGTATCATGTGTTTTGGTAAAGAGGTACCAAAGTGTTTCTATTAACTTCTGGCATCTTCAATTGTACCAGGTATATATAACTTACTATAATTATTTAGAAGCGCTGCAATTGTCATGTTTTAACACAAATATTACTAGTATATTGTTTTTAGTATATCTGGCAAACATACATTCCAGCTGTTATTACATTTACTTAGGTCGCTGGGGCCAAACATTTCCCTAGCATAATGGTCGTTAGGAGGGGGAACAGGAGGGGGTGTAGTGGGCTTGATTACTTCCACAAATGGCAAGTCCGCTTTTCCTACGACACTACGTATTCGTAATGGGCGTCCTACAAAAAGAGAATAACATAACCTTAGGTTAAATGGCAAAACGCTGCTTGCTCGCGCAAGCTATAATTACTTCTGCGGCGCGTCTTACGATTACTTAGTTCTCGCTGTGACATGTATATTATCTTAGCTCATCACTTTGCGACGACGCGTTAGGCGTTACTGATGCATCTGTTAATGGTTCTCACTCGTACCGGGACTCGAGGGAGGTAGATAATGACATGGCCATTCAGTTGGTTCGCTTTCTTTACCGTGCAGCTTTGTTGATGCATTCATTTCAGAATTTGCATATCCTTCCCTACTCGGCTCTACAACTTGCCCGTGGGGCCCATAAATAAGCAAATGTCAGCATTCAGAGGAGACACTGGGTTCTGCGCAGGAATTTTTCCTTATGATCGAAGCAAAAATGTATAAACAGAGAGCAATTGCAGTCGTATGAGCGAATTAACTTTTTTATTTTCTTTCGTCTTCAGATGAACGACGACAGTTTGTTAAGGTTGACAGCGAGCAATGCGGTCCACAGTGCAAAGCTTCTCTCAGCACACATTCACCCAACAAAAGCAAAAAAAAAAACGTTTATTTAAAGCACGCGCACACCACTGTGAATAATTGCATACAACCTTAACGAGCATTTGGATCATGCCGCCCGCTGTGTGTGAAAAATTACATACGCAAATTCTTGAACATAAACAACAACTCTTTATTTGAAATGAACTCCGTTTTTGCACCTTGTGTTACATAATTCGACATTTATCGAGCAGTTAGGACACACCTTATCCTGCCCGCTCCCTCTGCTGCAGTCGGGTTTTCTGTGGACAAAATCTTTGTCCGTCAGGCAGTGCACCTCCTACCCCCCGCCCTAACTTCCAAGCCCACCTCAACTCACACTCCCACCCCAAAAAATGCTGTTTTTTGACGTGATCCTCCGGTTGGCTTCAGGTGGAGTTTAACCTGATTCGAGCTTACTTGTGTAAAGTAAGCATAGCAAAATATCATTTTCGTTAAGCGAATATTTATCTCACCATCTTGCCGCTGAAAAATTTCCTGTGGTGTCTTCATTACTCGGAACACTCCGTTGCCAACCATGGAGGTGGAGGCGCTCTCCATGTGTCTGGCTCGAACACTCTAACGACTCATGCAGATGATGACAGATATGGATCAAATACACATCAACGTAAGATGCAAACAACTGCAGCTTTACCCTTTAGATTAACGTTGACAATACCCTTCATCCAAGCTACAAAGAGAAACCCCGTGTCGTTAATAATAATAAAGTGTCCTGTGTAAGCGTCTAAAATAGCATTGGTGAATGAAGTTAGGAACAGTGTTTACTATCATTTGTATGTAAAGCTTGCGCTTGTTCTTTTAAGCGGAAACAAATTGCAGCCTTATGAAGAGTGCTAAAATGGAATCCGACTGAGGTATTGCAAGTAAGTAAAACATTTGTGTACGCTTACTACAGGTATTGTTTTCGAAGCAAAAGAAAAAGCAAGACGGAAAAGAAGAGGAAAATGGAAGGACGCAGAGAAGCGACAACTACCATCTGTTTAACGCTAGATCAAAATACAAAAGCAATCGTTATCGGGACACACAGTGCGTACATTTGGTAAAGCAGGAACACAGCATCAAGAAATTTGTTCAGAGAATCACGTCTTTTAATAAAAACAACGTCATGAATGTGTCGCTACCTCAAGTTGACTCTTTTTTATAAATCTTAAGCGATTCACGCTGCTCTGCTTTGCTCCAAGAACAGTAAGCCTAAACGCCGACTTGCCCAAGAGCAAGTTCTGTAGGTATTGACGTTCGCATGAGATGCGACTAAACACCACACACGAGGATACAAACATATTGGATAAAATGCTGTCACAGCATTTAGTGACACACACACGCGCTTACACACAATTCTGTCTGTGATATGGGCCGTGTGAAATTCTATGCAGAGAGCGGCAATTCCAGAAAACCTATTTAGCGACTTACGATTGAACAAAAGTTTGCAGAGGCGCTGGTTTTTAAGATCTGTCTTAGGTTGCGCCGTCCTCATGTACACGCCCTGTACGAAGACCTTCAGTACCCTAGCCCTTCCTGCCTCGTAGATTAAAGCTCCTTCCTTTTCATCGCAAGGACAGCGCTACACGCAAGTGCAAGCACATTGTTTCATTCCTGTCAGGTGCTATGGAGCAATTGTGGCAGCACCATTGGTGAAACGCAGTTGTTGCAAAAGTTCGTTAGCATCTTCGCTACGAAGCGCGAGTGCCATCTGTGTGGAAACGTGGGCATCGTGTACAAAGACGTCGCTATCTCTACGTACTCGACAGTTTCAACTTTCTCCCTAATTGTTAACCACTCAGCTTGCTACTAGTCTTCGTCTGAACGTATCATTATGGTCTCACGTTTAAGTAAACCGAACGTCAGCGACACCTAAACAAGCCCGCTGTCTCACTGTATTGTCAGATTTAGAGGTGAGCAGTTCACCGGGTTTACACTTTTGCTGAGTGGCTCAAACATTGGGTGATCAAATGTAAAAAACTATGGCTTATTGTAAATTGTAAATCTTGGCACTCGTCCACCACAATTAATTTTCTCAATGAGTTATAAAGGAAACGTACATCCGACAGCTCTGCTGTCCGCCTAATGCTTACCGGGCCTCACAAGATCTACGCATAGAGTATTTCCGGTTGGAGGCCGCGTATCCGGTTGCCCGGGAAATTAGTGTTGCCGTACCCGTGTGCAAAACAGGTTGGATGGCTTGGGTTAGGGTGTGCGTAAGAAATGAGAGCGGAGCAAGTGGTTCTGCTTTTCTTCATAACTGCACCTTCGGGAAATCAATTTGCCGGCACATTTCTCCTGAGACCAGTTACTGGTGTAGGCCTTGGCGAACGAGACACTCAAATTGTGCATGATGACCCACAGTTGTAAGTGCGATGCGATGTTGGCATGAAATACTTCTTTTTCGTTTAAATACAACTTGACAAGGTTTGCCACGACTACAGCAAAATAACTCGTTCTATTAAAGCTGCGTATGTTTTTCACATTTTCACACCAGCGTTTCGGTCATGTGTGCCGGTGTTCTTAGAACCAGTCGGTGCCACGGGAAATATTTTATATTGTGTTGAATTCGGCAACGTGGATTTTGCCACTGGGGTCGATAGCGGGATGTTTCTTGCTGTTTTGTAGATGCAGTTTATTACTAAACGCATAACATGCTGCTTACGAAGAACAATGCTACAATATTGCCTCAGACTGAAGAACTTTTGTTCACCCCACCTCCCCCACATCAAGCACTATTCTTTTACAGCGAAGCTGTTAAAGCCTAGTTCCGCCAGGATCGTCTCCGTGTGTAGACACAAAACTCCCCATACCTGGGCCTATCCCGAACATACTGCAATGCCGGGATCACCCGAGGCGGAGGTGAAGCAAGCGTTAAGCACTCTCCATACGTGGACCGATCCCAAAGATAGTGCAATGCCAGGGCCTACCCACGGCGGAGGTGCAGTTCGTCATTAAGGGGCCCATATACACTGCTTCACTGGTCACCCTTCTTCACGGAGTGAAATGGCACTATGTTTTTTCACCGAAGTTTTCATAGAAGTAGGCACAAATTAGCTGGCGAACACTCTTCTGTCTTTTCTTCTCAACAGTTTTTCTGTAGGGGTTGCGTATATACTAAGCACATATTAAATACAGAGGGAGAGCTCTATACGGCAGCACCAGGTATCTTTATGGTAAGCACAAAACACTTCTTTTGCGAAGTCTACCTTACAAAGTCCAAAGTCACTTGTTTTATCGGACTCATTCTTTATTGGAGAGGTTTTATTGCGGTATCGCATTTATTCTTTAGTGAATGTTGTTTTTAACTCGCAGATTTGTTTATAATAAATGTATGAAATTATTCTTCGTAGTAAGTTTTTCAATGGTTCAGGGTACTTCATGTGGTTACAGTTCTTTCACTGGCGTCACTCACAAAGCCACCGTTGCACATATGACGCGCTGTGGCGTAATTACCTCCACCTTTTTTCATATCAGCAACCAAAAGAACGCCAGATTTGCCTGTAGGTAACCTGGGTTGACTAGTAATTGCCAAAGCATCATTTTTACTGTTTCCCTTGACTACTTTAGATGGCAGCAGAACGTGCTTAAGGTATGCCCCTGAGTGCGTCCACTTTGCAAGGATTACGTCATAGCCTTTTTGATTACTTGCGTGACCCACCTTATTGATCCTGTCTTCACTCAAACGGCAAATCATTGAGTATATAAATATGCTGGACATGTGCAATAAAGACAAATTTTATTGGTAAAGGTAACTTGAGGTAGCAAGTCGTATGATGACAAAGGAACCTCGACCGAAAAAGGCGTTGTAGATGGTGATGAGGGTTTCCATAGTGCTGAATTTGCATACCTGCACTTTGAATTCTTATCTTAGCAACTGCTGTTTAAAAATTATTTTGAAGCTGTAAGGCAAGGATAAACTGGAGAGCAAATCCTTAGTCAAAAAGAGAAACATCTAATGAGACCTGGTAACATTATAATAACAAGCCTTTACCCTGCATAAATTTGAATAGAGGATGGCGGCACCAAAGACGCAGTTTAATGGATAAAATAGGGATCCACACTAAAAATGCCCTAGCAATGTGAAGTCAGCTATAGTAATATTTTCTTTTTTTTTTTTTGCGCTGGTTGCATGAACGGCTTGACATACTCATCGAAAGTGGTAGAGCTCTAGAAAACCAAATACCAGAATAAATGCACGGAGCGGCGTATTCCTTAGTAACACTATGCAGAGAAGATTGCATTGCGACTACGGAGAAAATCAACATGCTGTACCGCACAAACCTCTGCCAAGGTGAGCCCAAAAAATACGAGTTTCGGAGAAAACGCGTTCACGTAGAGGCAAACACCGCCGCCGCTAGCAGCATTACGCGTGGAGGCCTCTTGCTTGCAGAAGTGTTGTGTGCGCTTTTGACATTTTTTACCGGTCACGTCTCCACAGTATGACATACGAGAAGTATCCCGTTCCACGTGCACGACAGTGAGTACAGAGGCCGAGCGAACTCTTCAAGATGCCATATACGTTGCGAAGTATATTGCTTGCCGTCGGCTACCACTTGCAGTCTTCGTGTCAACGGGCGAAGCACTGCAATATATATTTTTATCTGAGCCGCCACGCGAATGCGTAATCGGAGGTCACATTTTTTACGATAGCTTGCACGCCGAGTTTGGTAAAGGTTCAGAGAAGATTGAAGTTTTCAAGTTACTGGCTCTGAGTAATCCACGCGTCATGTGACGAGGTGTTGGCGAGAAGCCTGTTGAAAAAACTTGCACACGCCGCTAAATCCGGCACATAGAAAATGCGGAAAAAAACGACACTTTTGAAACTTCTTATGCCTTTATATCAGGAAAGCATAAAAAAGTACGTACAGAAAAGCATCTTTATTCGACGCTCTTCATTTCTGTGCGCTCCAAAAAATTCCTGTCAAGCGGTTATTGTCATAGATATCTTGGCAAGTAGCTAATGGCGATCGGCTGCTGTTCGTATTTGCATGCCACGCTCTGAAACAACTTCCACGGAATGCAGTTTAGATTTGAACGAACTTTATTTTTATGTCTCGGCATTCGTTGTCATTCTGGGAATAGCATTTCATTTGTTTTCTTTAAAGGGGGGGGGGGTCGTGTCATGAATTAGCTGTTGAGTTTCCTCTTGAATGATTAATACAGCACGGGTATTAAAATTTCAATTACTGGTGGAGATGCAGCAAATATATTTGCTCAGGCCTACTATACATATATATTGCGAGCGCCAAGTGAGAACTTCGTTGTTTTCAAGTGCGTGTAGTATTTGCTGCAATCTTTATGTCGTTCGGTGGCGCGCGAATTTCGGATACAAAGCGTTCGGTTGGCTTTCGTCTTTTAAGTTGTGAAAGTGGAGATCGTCGAGAAATGCCTCTGCTGTGTGAAATTCAAGAGAGCAAAGTACAGCAGCTTCCCATTGGTTTCCTCTGTGATGCTATATATTAATGAATGGAGCACGACATCATTTAGCTTGAAGCGAGTGAGGACAGATGGGTGGGCGCTCGTTGCCCCGGTGACAGATGGGTGCGCCCACCCAACACACACACACACACACACACACACACACACACACACACACACACACACACACACACACACACACACACACACACACACACACACACACACACATATATATATATATATATATATATATATAAATATATATATATATATATCTATGAACGACAAGAAAGGCGGCTACCGAGGGGCCCGTTTTTTATTAATCATGGCATAAGAGGCCAACAAACATCCTGGGAAAACACAGGGGAAATCACTCGTACTTACCAGTTTGATTACGGAAATTATAAATTCATGGAATTGAAAATGAATGAAAAAAAATGGCTGTGGCTTAGCTAAGGTTAAGCCCAGGATGCGAAGCATACTAGCCTTTATTTTAGTTGTTGAACCACTGTTTAGCCTGGTGAACTGCTTTTGCTTGGCTATATTTGGTTCGGCTAGACGAAGAAACAACTCATGCGTTACTCTGCTTCGCCTTCAAGAGTGGAACGCGACAGCGTTCCCGCCGACCCGCCAAGGGGTGTAAGCTACGGCGCAGCGACTACGCGCCGCGCATTGGACGCGGTGAGCGTCGAGCAACGCAGCGTTCGGCGCGGCAACGAAATGTGCGCCTGAGCAAGCGACGCACGCCTGAGCCTTAGAAACAGCTCGTTTCTAAGGCAACACCGCATTCACTAGAGGCGCTTGTGTACCGCTTTGAAGCATGGTACTCGTGGCTCAGTGGTAGCGTCTCCGTCTCACACTCCGGAGACCCTGGTTCGATTCCCACCCAGCCCATCTTGCAAGAGTTGAGCCAAAGCCACCTAGAAACAAGCGCAGCTGCTTATATACCGCCGCGACGCCGCGAGCGACGGCGCGAGTTGGAGCCCCGTTTCTCCTCTGTCGTGACGTCACGGTGTCACGTGGTCAGCCTTGAAGGCGACTCCGCGAGTGACGGCGCGAGTTGGAGCCCCGTTTCTCCTCTGTCGTGACGTCACGGTGTCACGTGGTATGGCATGGGGTCAAAGGTCATTGAAGGCGACACCGCCGCGCCTGAGGAGCTGGGTTGAGCTCTAGTAATATGCTTCGCATAAAAACGACTTGCCGCATGTGGGCAACAATCCCACGTCTTTCGCATTACGCGTGCCTTGCCTTACTAATTGAGCTACCGCGGCTCCGTCTTCCCATGCACTTTCTTGGGTATTTATGTGTCGCTGCTAGGACTGACTCTGGGAGTGTTAGCCAGCGCCACCACTCGCACACCTTGGCGGCGGATGTGGAGCATCCTTTCGGCCGCAGGCGTCACAGTTTGAAGAATCATCCTAATAATTTCAAAAGGTTTGAATAGCCGTATACTCGCATAAGATGTGGGGAAAATAGATTCGGTTGCACCCAATATATAAGGACACACTATGGTCGAAAATAATTCTTGTATATGGCATAGACCAAGAAATTTCTCGCAGGAATTCCGAATTTGTTTTGTTGAGTTTTGCCACAAAGTCATTTACACGGATCGCAAAAGTTATATTTCTATGACCAAGGTTTATTGTGGTTTATGGGAATTGGCATATCATGCGCACTAAAACAGACATTTTCCTGCCATTTCTCGAAGCCAAGCAATCAAGCAGGAACGACAGCCGCATACGCTTTGGCATAAAACTCTAAAATATTATATTAAACACTTTCACTTTGTCTTCCGCTCTGATTGGACTCAGATTATAGAAGAGATGAAATCTTGTCACCTTGGCGACAAACGTATGATCGAAAGCTTCGAGATAAATGTGAAGGACAAATTAGCCGTAAAGCTTTTGCTGCTTTATCTACAAGAATTGCATTGACGTTCCTATTTTTTAGCTTGATTGACCAAGTGTGAGAATTAAATCCAATTTCCTAGTATTTTTCTTCACCCTCTCTTGTTTCCACATACATGCATAAATATGGAATGAAGCTCGGACTCTTACAAAGTTCAATACCTTCTTTTACGCAGAATTCTCAGAATTATCTTTATTGGACGCCGAAGTTGGATGATATAAATGGTTCCTCGGAATTGAAATTCAGCACCAATTAGGGAGGAAGCATTATAAATATAATATTCTTCTGCGGATCGTCTATAAAACACGATGATAATTTCGAGGCCATTTCTAAACAAGCGTTTGAGCACTTTTCAATCGTCTCGAAAAACAACATGCATATTGCTAGATTAGTACAATGCCTTGTATAAAAAAGTGGCATAAAAATGAGGGAATGATTAAATAGTAGTAACCTGAAGTCTGCGAAAGATATACGATGCTTTAGAGACGAGTAAAAATTTAGCTGGTTTGTATAGAGTTTGATTTTAGGCACAGGTGACCTGCTCTGTCAGAGTTGCAAAATGTAACGTGTCACTGTATTTGATGCTGTGCTGGTTCGTTTATATTTGTTGCGTTAGTTACTTGGTACTGTATATACAGTGAAATAATTCACAAAAATAAGTAGTGAAAGAACAGGACAGAAAAGGGCTTTATTCATGCCCGGTAATTTCCACACCTGAAAATTTTACATGATTATGGGGGCATGCATCATATTTTTCACGCTACTAGTTCAGCCGTATCTGGAATCCTTTCATCCAATTTTGAGATGAAAACGTGACCACGAGCAGGTTCTTCAAAGGACAGGCTATCCTATTTGGAAAACCAAATTTGACTTAGGATAATTTCCAGCCATGAAAGACTTCGTCACTTACCCACGCCGAAGCACCCACCCACAATACGCTTTCTGTAGCAAATATTGCTCTCATACAATTTGTGGTCGACGGTAGGGCTTAGAACTTACTTCTTGAATTGTGGCTCTACGCAGATTTTCTGTATATATTGCATCGATGGCATAATAGACGCAATGGAACTATTTTACGAAACTTTCTGAAGTGCTCGGCACTGTTGAGAAACTTACGATTATTCGAAATTCTCAATGTACGGATGAGCGCCGTTTTTTCTGAGGTAAAAGAAATTAATGGAAGCTACGCACGTTTAGTTTTCTTGTCGTTTTAATAATTTTGCTTGCTTGTTGTGAGTTACTATCAAGTATCTGAATTTATTTTGTGGACTTTGCGGGCTTGTATATTTTCATCACACAATCGTGTTTTCTGCATAATCCATTTCCTCTTGAGTACTTTCTTTACCAGCTGATTTTCTTTATCATAATTTTGGTGTGTTATCATAACTTTGGTGTGTTATCGTTCTTGAAATGACAAGTTTCGAACCACTTTTTTGGTTACACTATTCCTCCCCTTAGATATGCAATAGTCTCGACTGCGGAACTTTAAAGACACTGCAAATATCTATAAGTAAATGAAATAAACATAAAAATGAATGAATAATTAAATAAACGGGCATTTACGTAGGAAGACTACTTGCTGTATATACAACTTCTAAACGTTTTTCCTATCCTTTGAAAAAGCGATTCCATGAACCTTGACATTCGACACATCCTTGGAAATTGGAAAATAGGTCAGCCGGCCTTAGAGGAGGAATAGAAAGTGAATAAGTGGAGAGCATGTAAGCGGAGAACAGGCTTTTGCTGTGACTTGTACCGTATGCGAAAATAAACATGACGCAGGAAGACGGCAGACGGAAGTAATCACAAGTGGACGAACAATATAATCCTGCACATGGAGGCAACGTTTCAGCAATGGTTCTTCCCTTTCCCAGGGTGTTTTACTTATTTCACTGCTAGGATGGTATGAAATTGTCTGGATTATTCTTGGCCCATAATTTTTTAGCTTGACGAACAGTCAGCTGAAAACCTACATCACTTTTTGCGCTCAGAGTGCCAGTAGATTGTGAGCAGCGCCAACTTCAGGTAAGCTGGCCTCTTCAGTATCATAATGAAGAATCTCCAGCAATATTTGACCACGATGATGACAGTGTGATCGCTTCCCATTTGTAATTGTATCGCATAAGTTATCTTTAATTGCTAAAAGTAATGACTAAGTTTTCACTCATCCTAAGGAAGTGGCATCATATTTTTTATTTTGGTTGCGAGATTGCGTTTTCGTTTTCAATACTGAGGTGCAACAACGTAAAGCTATTCCAAACTTTTGTACCCACTACCCACTGCGCCTGTATATCACGCGACGTCATGAAAACCGCGAAAACACCAGACCTGATACAATGTGTGCAAACACTGAGTATGCACGATTAGAGCACACAAAATAATAACCATGTCGCATTTGTTGCATGTTTCACCAATAGCGAAAAATACATCAACGTCGTTTGACCAATCGCTATTGGTCAAACATTTTCGGGCTGGGCCCATTTTTCCTCTCACGCTACCTCACAAAACCATGAAAACTCACCGCATAAAAGTGACGTGTACGCGTGAAACACGGATTATTATGTCAAACAAAACTGAAAAATATGCTGAATAGCCGGAGACTGCCCCATTCCAAAAGGAATAGAGTATGGCTGTGGGAGATTGCCCTGCGCAGCTCCGATCCCATCCTACAGGACCGTTCCTGAGGTGGACTGAGGGGGTAGCGGAGAGCTACCACTACTGGTAGAGGGACTTCTAGCCACATAATGTGGAGACGGACGCCTGCTGGGACTGGAGTACTTAGACCTCCCTCTCTACTCCCCGGCCCCCCTCTCTTAAAAGGGGAATAAAGTTCATTCATTATTATCTGCTCGCCGACAGCAGTGGCGCTGGTTACTCGGAGCTGCTGGCGTGGATGGGCTTATTTGGGTATAACAAAACATTTTCCGTGAAAGTATAACACGTGAAAGAACAATAAAATTCTTTCACGTCAAAGGACTTTCGGCACGTATACGACATTGCACTGCCAACTCTTTTTTGCTGAAGATCCGTATTAGCGGCATTGTTCACATTACGTTCCATGTCCTGCGATATTTGACCAGCCACCGGAAGCTAATGGGAAGCGGACCAATTGCGGACGCTGGCATCACCCTACTGATCCGTTTATCTGCTTTCACTGTGCTTATTGCGCCCCATCGAACTTCCTCCACTTGAAGGTGCGCCTCACCTCTTCTCAGCCAATGAGACAGCAAAAAGTGAAATGTAGGCCATGGTATTTGCTTTGAAAGGAAAAGAAAGTGGCATCCTTTAAACAACAAGCGCGTCAGATTTGGCTTTTTAAACAACGCTACGGGTTGATACGCGATGCTTGGGTCAGTGGTTACACAATTACAATTCGGTTTTAATCGATAGCTTCGCAGACAGTCAGGGGTGATGATGGTAGTTCAAAATGTTGCTTGTTCATGTGTTCAGTTTTCAAACTTAAACTTGCACATTTTGTCGCAGTGTGCCACAGAGAATGTTGCAAAAAACTATATAGAGAATGCGTTAATTCCAGACGTCTTACAAATGCCACTTGCACTAGGTAAGTTCATTAGCATAAAATGTAACGTTATTGCGAAATTTAGATAATGACGTTTAAATCTTTATTCCATCGGCATTATACCGAAATTCTAATCAAGGCAATGTTGGCGTGTGGATTCAGACTGCAGGTTAACATTTCTGTTGTTTCTGCGTCGCTAAAGTTTCAGAAATGGGTCTACATAACGCGAAATCCGAAATAAATCCTTCCGCTCTGGAATATTTGTCTATCATAAACTCTAAACTTCGTCCACGGCTAAGCATAAGTCACCGGCTCAGTAATTACGCATAATTTTCACTCAGTAATGAAAAGAACCGAGAAAATCGCTCACCATAACCTAAAACTACAAAGGAAGTAAAAGAGGGCAACGCTGCTGTTTCTACGAGCAAGTGGGTACTTCGGCGTCAAATGTAGCCGTGCCCATTTCCTATATATCGCAGAATAATTACGCTCTCCACATTTGCTTGAATAGTTGGTCTGATGGTGTATTGTCAGTCTTGCTTTGTTCTGCTTCTTTCTGCCAGTGCGTGCAGTGATATTTCCTGGTCAATATCGGTAAATGATTTCACATATTGAGAGACTTGAACACCAACCTTCAAGATGTGCGCGTGGAAGCAGCATTCCTGTTTTTTTTTTCTGAGTATGTCTCCCAGCCAAGGAGAATTACTCGCCATTCCTATGGTGCAGACATAGGCAAGACGACGCTCAGAAGCCCGTAATTTTGAAGTATGAATGGCGAGTGTGGACGTAACAAGTGACCATTTGCATATTATTAATCTGCGCCAAAACTTCAGCGCCGAGGGAATTTTGAGCCCTTCACTTTCTCCTGTCATTGTAGTCGTGCTCCTGGGGACAGCTGGGTGCGAAGGCGTGGTAGCCCTGTATTCTTTGCTATGGGTATTTTTATATGCGCTCACTCTGACGGCACCCAATGTACTGTAGCCATTCATAAAGTTCTGTTTTTGTTGCTGACTTTGGAAGAGCTCTTCTAACTATCGCAAGAAAACTTTCTTCGTTTCTGAACTGGAGAATAAGGCTGTTTTCTACATTGCGACCTTTACAGAATGTTATTGCCATGTTTATGACAGTATTTTGTGGATTTTACATTGCAGTCTGAACTCGATCCTTAGTAACTACAAGCGTTTCTAAATACCTTTCATGCATCTAAGCGAACTTTTAAAACTATCCTTTTTGAAGCGAACACACACAACGCAAATTGATCAAGGAGCCGGAATATGGCTCTAATATTGGATCAAATGTACAAGTGCCGCACCTGTATTTCTTAGGAGAGTATGATGAGTGAGGCACGTGCTTCCAAGAATGCACAAAAATGTCAAGTATGTGCCGGTTTTACTTAAACTCCGAGCAGCAACTGCTAAAGCAATTTTGCATCTGTTTATTCAAAGAAAAAGAGTAACTTAGCGGTCAAATGTGAAACCCAAAGCATATGATGTGGCACACAAAACCGCATGGAAAGAGATGAGGGACACGACAAACTTACCTCTTGTGGGCTTCTGTGCATCCTTTGTGGTATCATTACCGCATTCGTGGTGGCATGCACCACCTATACAGAACGCAATTGCAACTGTGACCAGGTACCTGTCTAGAGCGCAGCTCTGAGGCGCCCATTCCTGCGGCGAGCGTCGGCGTTGTCCCTCGTAACCGAGCGAACGATCACGGGGAAAGATCAAAGCAAACGCAGAGCGCGACGAGGAGGGTGCCGCGGAAGAATGAGGGGAAAGCGGAGGAGGAGGGATACGGCGAAAGCGTGAGAAGAAAAGCGTAGGGCCACGCAAGACATGCTTTGCAGCGACGATGGCTACGAGATGGCGCCAGAGTAGTGCGTCTCGTCTACTAGCCATTGCGTCGTCGTTGTTCTCCTCAGTGGCTGTGGCGCACACCTACAGTGGGTGATTGGCCTTGAATAGGGTGGTTAAGTTAAGGGCCCTATAGCGTAAAACTATTCCAACATATTTTTATTCCAATCTTCGGACGCCAAATTTACGTAACCGCCGACGTAAGCAACGGGTGGTAACCCACAGCGTTGCCTGAACAGCCCAACCAAACGCTCTCCTCGTTTATAGGAGGTCACTTTTGTTTGCTTTCTAAACGAGTAAAATTGCCTACATAGAATGGTTTTTCTTATCTAATTGGCTGACAAGAGGCGAGGAGCATGCTCAATACGCGAGGGTTTCGATGGGGCCGATCCCGCGCAATGAAAACAGATAACCTGATGAAGAGGGAGGTACCAGCGTCTGCTACCAGTCCGCTTCCCCTTACTAAAGTTGCGGTAGCAATTGTCTAAAATCGCAGCAGCGTCCAATGGAGAATTAAGAAAGCCGCTAAAATGGATCGTCAGCACAAAAGAGTTGGCAGAGCGATGTCGTATGCGTGCGGATAGGGCTGATAACGTTATGCGGCCACGCGGAAAGTTTTGTTGCACGCAAATAAACCCATTTTCTCCGGCAGATGCCAGTAGCCAGTGCGTGAGCGATAGACGGTAGCCATCTTGTATTCCTTTCGGAACTCGCAGTCTCCGTCTATTCAGAAAAAGATCCAGTTTTGTACGGCACATTAATGCATCATTAACGCGTACACGTCACTGTTACGAAATAGGTTTTCTCGGTTTTGTGACATCGACTTACAGAAAGACCTTTTAACTAATAGCAGATGGTTAGCGGCGAAAAGCCGTCGAATCGCAAATATATATTTTTGTTTTGTTCAGCGGTATCATTCATAATCAGTGCGTAGGCGTCACGTCAGATTAGGAGCAATCGCGGTATTCCTGACGTCGCATGACAGACAGGCGATCCAAGACGGCTTTCGACGAGTCTCGGAGGGCCGATTGTAGAATTGGAAAAGAAAAGTTTGGGATAGGTTTATGTTATAGGGCCCTAGGTGCATAAAAACAAGAGAGTTAACAATTTCAACGTTGGAGGTTAAAAAGAAAAATTTTTGTGTGTGGGATAAAAGCAATCAGAAGAAAACCATGTATAAGAAACCTAAAAAGAGATGAATAAATTAATAAATGAATGAATAAATAACAGAAAGCTATGGTGAGGAGGGAGGACAATCAGTCTAACAAGGTAATCGATTGGTTTCGATTACGTAATTTTGGGTTGCTAAGCAAACGTTTCTGTTGCTGAACCCAATAATGGAGGCTCCGGAAGATAGGATAACGGGTACTGATAAATTTAGGCCAGTATTGCGAAAAGGCACTTCGAGTAGTCGTTTTCTTATAACAGAAAGACGCGTGCAAGACAAGAATTGGTCTATTGTCTCAGCTTTGCCTTAGAAAGAGCATAACGGTGAGGGTACCAGACAAGACTTGTGCAGATAAAAGTTCAACGTATCTATACGCCAGCGCTTCCTCGTGTGGAGACTTCAATTTTTCTTGTTTGCGAAAATCTCTGTGCTAAAGGTATAGGAGATGTCAGTACCACAGAGTCTGTAATTGCGTAGCCTGATACCGCCTGCATAATCACCCTCTTGCGCAATCTAGGAGCAGTAACATAGGCAGACAAAGGGGAATAAGGGAGAATCGGGCCACTTATTGATTCATTGGCTAGACAATTTGCAATTTTATTTATAATTATTCCTTCATCGCCAGACACCCAAATCAAACGCATGATTCCCAAGTATCCAGGTACCAATGAATGAAACGTCCTCATTACGTGAGAATCACGAGGTGCAGTAACGGATGAGCACAATGATAATGAATCAGTGATTGTCACGGTTGACCTAATTGATCGTCCTCATTTGCGTAATGTCAGCACCACTGCCATGAATTCAGCTAAAAGGATCGGTGTGATATTTGGCAGCCGAAGAGAAAATGTTCAGTCAAGAATCTAGTAAAATATTCCTACACCTGATTTTTTTTGACAATTTCAAGCATCTGTCGCAATTACAATGTTTTTTGGAAGGTTCTTCAGACGATCTTGTAATATGCCGCCTTGAATACGGTGTGGAAGTAATTTTGAATTATTAGAAAAATGTTACCGAATCGAATCTTCGTTGTAACAGTTCTATCGGGAATCGGAAATGTATCGCATATGCGCACGTCGTAAGAGTCAAATAACGTTTGCGCAAACGTAATTTGCGCATTGTGCAAACGCGGCCAGGTGACATCGAAAAACAGCACAGGCTGTGAAATAAATGTTCGGTGATAATGTAGTGGCGGTGATTCATAAATGGTCAAGAAGATCTGCACTGTCATAAACCGGAACCTACTGAAAGAGGAAGAATGTGAGATTCTAGATAAAGAACAGAATTTACAACAAAGTTAGGAAGACTTAAACACCAACGTAGGACTTCTCTTTCAAAGTGAATTAGGGGACGGGACTTGCAGGTTGGAGGTCCAGAACATACCACGCAACCAAACTTTAATACAGCGCGAACGTACATACGATATATCACTAGGTGTGTATATGTTCTCAATCCAATTCGATGACTGCACAGCCTACGCAATATGCCAATTCCACGGGTACCTTTTCTAGTCACATGATCTAGCTATGTGTGGGCGCCAATTTAGAGAGGCGTTTTACATAATTCCAACGTATTTAACAGACTCTACCTGTGGTATGTATTGAAGGATATAAGACACTGAGATGTGCAGTGCGTCATGTATCGGAACAATCAGAATAGCACATTTGCTGGCACTGAGTAAAAGGTGCTTAACATGCAGCCATCTCTCCAGAGAACAAAGACAAGGGTGCAGTTGTTAGTATACCGTGTGAATGTCGTTTTCTGGGGCGAAAAAACGCAGTATCGCATGCATAAACATAAGTAGTTACTTCTTGATGACAGAGAAGTGTGCTCATGAGAATATTAAAAAGCGTTGGGAAATAGCAGAAGCGTTGCAGTACGCATCTCGTTTGCTTGGTTGCCGTGCTTCCTCGGCCCACTCTTCAAAATGCTCGGTGTCTTCATCAAGACTGCGACCATTGTCACATGGTAACATGGCTTCTAACATCGTCTGATCTTCACGAACGTAACCAAAAAAAAAAAAAGCTTCTGCCAAACATTTCTAATTGCAGGGTAAATCTGATGGTTCTTAGAATATTTCCTAAATAACACAGCCTGTTTGCGACCAATAACTTCAAAATGCGTTCTCGATATATCATTTTGCCCTGGTATGATTATGTAGAAATCTGCCCCTGAAATATGTTAGCGTTTATGTTGCACATCATAACTTTCACCAAATTGACATACGACACTTTTACAAGAAGGACAGTCTTATATTTCAGCCGCTATTCTCCATGGAAAACTTGCGGCTTCAAGGTTCTGATGTCGCGAAAAAGGCGCGAGACAGAAAATGCTACTCAGCGCCTACTGCAAGCAGCACCGCTGTCTCAAGTGGTCCCTGCGCTTAGGAGTGGGCGCCAGACACGTTGCGCTAATGCACCTACCATCCCTCTTCACACGACGACAGTGTCACGCCCAGCTGTTAGGCAGAAGAATAATCTTCGTTCAAACACAATACCTTTTCTCTTTACTTCCTAGATTGGGAGCAGTGGAGCGCGTCATCTTCTTGGCTGGTTTTTCTTGTGAATTCTAGTTGTCTTAGCGCAAAGGCTTCTTCCTAGACCAGGCGCCGTACGTAAATAGTATTTCATCATAGACCCTATACGTGAACAAGGCATTAGGTCCGGCTCTTAATGCTACAACAGCATCAATTTGCCGTCAGAAGAACCTTCTTTTTTCGTATCTGGGTTGTTTAGTTCATTTGTATCTTTATGTGATATGCACATGTAGGTAGGTATGATTGTAACATGCAGAACATCTCTATGTCATATTCTTGCTAGTCAGTGTGAGGACCACAAATAAGAGGTATATTTCTATTTTTCAGCTAATAGTTTTCTTAAAGTGACGATCAACTTCTTCCGTATGCTGACTGCTCAGTGTTTGAACATAGAAACGTAAATAATTGTCACTGTGTGAATATGAAGGTTTTCGTGTATTGGGAATTGTTGCACGAACTCGACTGTAACGAATCACTTTATATACTCTGCGGGCATTCATCAGTAAAGTTGAAACAATGAGCATAAGAAGTAATAATAAACAGCCTTACGGACTGTGCTACTACAAGGAGCACATCAGATGACATGCTTAACACTAGAATACAGGGAGGTGTGATCACTTAGGACCAGAGAAGTGTGGGTGATATACCGAGATGCGAAGGGAGTGGGACAGTGGGCATGACTCGTAATGCGTAGAAATGTTAAGCTGCTTATATGAGAGATGTGTGGGTGGGAAAGGAACGTATGTGTTTGCAGACTGTAAACAACCAGCAAAAAAAACTGACAGAATACCAATGGTGGCCGATGAATGAATATAGTGGTCATATTACAATATTTGGAAATATGGCGTCGTTTAAAAATGGAAATGCCTGGCTATTGAGATGATAATGCTGATGATGTGGAACGCTGGTGACATGAAACGCTATCGATAGCGGCAAAATATGAAATAAGCTTACAAAATCGGCGATGTACCGACAATTGAGAGCAATCGGTAGACTCAGTACTCAGGCAGCCGCAGAACCATACGAAAGGAATTCATCTTAAGATGGCTTTACACGGTCTTGTTCAAATTAACAGGACGAATAATTGCCGCTCCAACGGTAAAATCATGAGTGCTAGCGCTAGCAGCGTAATGACCACGTCATGACAGTGGCATGCAAGTGCCGCCATCTACATGGGGTGAGTTAAAGAATGCCGAGCACTTCTGGCCATGTTTTGCGATCACACCGAGTGCTACACGCATAAAGTGTATTCTCTCAAAGACGTAGCGCTGGTGTGTGGGCTGCTTTGCTAATAGAAGTTCCGGTGCAAACACTCCAATCTCGCAAGTTGTGTCATTATTCTTAATTGCTGCGAAGTATATGCCATGGCAGGCTCGGAGGCTCGTGTCAGGCTCGTGTGAGGCTCGGAGCAGGAGCTGTGGCGCTTGAAAGTAGCCTGGGGCCTGACGAACCAACCGACTGAGCTATCTTTTCGGGCAACATCGAAGGGTCACGAGTTCAAATCGCCTGTTATGTTCCTTTTTTTTTCGCCCCTTTTTCTTTCTTTTTTTTCTTTCTTTTACTGTCTTTTCCTTTATTTTATCACTGTACGGGAACCCTCCTAAAATAAAAAAAAAGAAAGATATATATCTTCAAATATGTATGGCCTCACATGTGCAGGTCATAAATACCAGGTTCTCTAGCCGAGTGCCATCCGTGCGGTATATCCGAGCTCAGACTGGTATACCTTGACTGATCAAATAGGGCACCACTGTATATTAAATGAGGCGTACAACTCCTGCGGGACCCGCCGTGGTTACTCAGTGGCTATGGTGTTAGACTGCTGAGCACGAGGTCGCGGGATCGGATCCCGGCCACGGCGGCCGCATTTCGATGGGGGCGAAATGCGAAAACACCCGTGTACTTAGATTTAGGTGCACGTTAAAGAACCCCAGGTGGACGAAATTTCCGGAGTCCTCCACTACGGCGTGCCTCATAATCAGAAAGTGGTTTTGTCACGTAAAAGCCCACAATTTATTTTAAATTTAACTCCTGCGTGGACGGTACAGTATCCGGCTCCCTTGCAAGAGGACCGTGATTCAAATCCCGGACCGCAGAATTCTCCACCGGAAAATACCAGAAAAAAAAAAACGTGTGTTGAGAAAATTGCACAAACAGGCCTGGAGTGCGGCCTGATCCCGGGGACCAGAACCGGTAACGCACTCTCTCACCAGAGCAGGATTGGCCACCCTGGTGCAGTACTTGGCCACAACCTCCTATATGAACGCAACAATCAAACCCCGGCCCTCAGTCCCCAGCAGCTGCGAAGCAACTGACCACGGCGGCGGTCAGACCTGCGACGCTGCAGAGGGTGCTAAGAAAGCCTGGCTCCGGACAGGCCGCCATTGGAATATGAACCTGGCAACGTTTAACGCTAGAACGTTATCTAGTGAGGCGAGCCTAGCAGTGCTATTGGAGGAATTAGAGGGCAGTAAATGGGATATAATAGGGCTCAGTGAAGTTAGGAGGCCAAAAGAAGCATATACAGTACTAAAAAGCGGGCACGTCTTGTGCTACCGGGGCTTAGCAGAGAGACGAGAACTAGGAGTCGGATTCCTGATTAATAAGAACATAGCTGGTAACATACAGGAATTCTATAGCATTAACGAGAGGGTGGCGTGTCTTGTTGTGAAACTTAATAAGAGGTACAAAACGAAGGTTATACAGGTCTACGCCCCTACATCTAGTCATGATGACCAGGAAGTCGAAAGCTTCTATGAAGACGTGGAATCGGCGATGGGTAAAGTCAAAACAAAATACAGTATACTGATGGGCGATTTCAATGCCAGGGTAGGCAAGAAGGAGGCCGGAGACAAGTCAGTGGGGGAATATGGCATAGGCTCTAGGAATAGCAGAGGAGAGTTATTAGTAGAGTTTGCAGAACAGAATAAAATGCGGATAATGAATACCTTTTTCCGCAAGCGGGTTAGCCGAAAGTGGACATGGAGGAGCCCGAATGGTGAGACTAGAAATGAAATCGACTTTATACTCTGCGCGAACCCTGGCATCATACAAGATGTAGACGTACTCGGCAAGGTGCGCTGCAGTGACCATAGGATGGTAAGAACTCGAATTAGCCTTGACTTGAGGAGGGAACGGAAGAAACTGGTACATAAGAAACCAATCAATGAGTTAGCGGTAAGAGGGAAACTAGAGGAATTCCGGATCAAGCTACAGAACAGGTATTCGGCTTTAACCCAGGAAGAGGACCATAGTGTTGAAGCAATGAACGACAATCTTATGGGCATCATTAAGGAGTGCGCAATAGAAGTCGGTGGTAACGCCGTTAAACAGGAAACCAGTAAGCTATCGCAGGAGACGAAAGATCTGATCAAGAAACACCAATGTATGAAAGCCTCTAACCCTACAGCTAGAATAGAACTGGCAGAACTTTCTAAGTTAATCAACAAGCGTAAGACAGCGGACATAAGGAACTATAATATGGATAGAATTGAACAGGCTCTCAGGAACGGAGGAAGCCTAAAAGCAGTACAGAAGAAACTAGGAATAGGCAAGAATCAGATGTGTGCGTTAAGAGACAAAGTCGGCAATATCGTTACTAATTTGGATGAGATAGTTCAAGTGGCTGAAGAGTTTTATAGAGAATTATACAGTACCAGTAACACCCATGACGATAAGGTGAAAGAGAATAGTCTAGAGGAACTTGAAATCCCACAAGTAACACCGGAAGAGGTAAAGAACGCCTTGGGAGGTATGCAAAGGGGGAAGGCAGCTGGGGAGGATCAGGTAACAGCAGATTTGTTGAAGGATGGTGGGAAGACTGTCCTAGAAAGGTTGGCCGCCCTATATACACAATGCCTCATGACCTCGAACGTACCGGAATCTTGGAAGAACGCTAACATAATCCTAATCCATAAGAAAGGGGACGCCAAAGACTTGGAAAATTATAGACCGATCAGCTTACTGTCCGTTGCCTACAAAGTATTTACTAATGTAATCGCAAATAGAATCAGGAATACCTTAGACTTCTCTCAACCAAAGGACCAGGCAGGATTCCGTAAAGGATACTCAACAATAGACCATATTCACACTATCAATCAGGTGATAGAAAAATGTGCGGAATATAACCAAGCCTTATATATAGCCTTCATTGATTACGAAAAAGCATTTGATTCAGTCGAAACCTCAGCAGTCATGGAGGCACTACGGAATCAGGGTGTAGATGAGCCATATGTAAAGATACTGGAAGCTATATATATCGGTTCCACAGCCACCGTAATCCTCCACAAAGAAAGCAACAAAATCCCAATAAAGCAAGGGGTCAGACAGGGAGATACGATATCTCCAATGCTATTCACAGCGTGTTTACAGGAGGTATTCAGAGACCTGGAGTGGGAAGAATTCGGGATAAAAGTTGATGGAGAATACCTTAGCAACTTGCGATTCGCTGATGATATTGCCTTGCTTAGTAACTCAGGAGACCAATTGCAATGCATGCTCACTGACCTGGAGAGGCAAAGCAGAAGGGTGGGTCTGAAAATTAATCTACAGAAAACTAAAGTAATGTTTAACAGTCTCGGAAGAGAACAGCAGTTTACGATAGGTAGCGAGGCACTGGAAGTGGTAAGGGAATACATCTACTTAGGGCAGGTAGTGACCACGGATCCGGATCATGAGACTGAAATAACCAGAAGAATAAGAATGGGCTGGGGGGCGTTTGGCAGGCATTCTCAAGTCATGAACAGCAGGTTGCCACTATCCCTCAAGAGGAAAGTGTATAACAGCTGTGTCTTACCAGTACTCACCTACGGGGCAGAAACCTGGAGGCTTACGAAAAGGGTTCTGCTGAAATTGAGGACGACTCAACGAGCCATGGAAAGAAGAATGATAGGTGTAACGTTAAGGGATAAGAAAAGAGCAGATTGGGTGAGGGAACAAACGCGGGTAAATGACATCTTAGTTGAAATCAAGAAAAAGAAATGGGCATGGGCTGGACATGTAATGAGGAGGGAAGATAACCGATGGTCATTAAGGGTTACGGACTGGATTCCAAGGGAAGGAAAGCGTAGTAGGGGGCGGCAGAAAGTTAGGTGGGCGGATGACATTAAGACGTTTGCTGGGACAACATGGCCACAATTAGTACATGACCGGGGTAGTTGGAGAAGTATGGGAGAGGCCTTTGCCCTGCAGTGGGCGTAACTAGGCTGATGATGATGATGATGATGATGATGATGATGATGATGATGATGATGATGATGATGATGATGATGATGATGATGATGATATGCCATGATGAGTATTCATGATTACAGTTCTCGTAAGCTACTTCAAAGGCAATATTCTTGTTTGCGGTAGCCAACTTTCTTACAGTGGCGTGAGTGACAGCATGTGCACCACTATATCAATGTCCGCAGTACAATAAGAGTGGTTGGCATGTGACTTTATCGGAGAGACAGAGCTTCATTGCCAAGAGCAGACTTTTTTTTTTTTTGATGTCATCGGGCAAACACAAGAAAAAAAAAGTGACCTATCAACGAGTGCCGCCCCGTGCCCGTCTATTGTTTAGCGCATGCTTGGAAGACGGCCGAGATTGGTGAAGCCGTATCACGCACACAATGACAGGAGGCTGTTGAGGCACGTTTCTTTGGGGATATTGACTGTTCGGCTCTTTTGAGGGATCTTGTTTTGGGCAATTTTCTACCACCGGCATTAACTACAAGCAGTGCTGGATCAAGGGGGGGGGGGGGGAGGTTGTTTAGTGCTTTGGGGGCTATATTTATATATATATATATATATATATATATACTTTCTTACACGTGCATAGTGAAAATTTCGATTGTAAGCCCCAACAAAAACACTGGACTGGTCTGGGCCGGTCTGAAATTAACACTTTCGGTGGTTGAACAATGGTCGAACACAAAATATCGCCCCTGCGCTGCGTACATTATTTTTGCTCTATACATACCTTCGTTTCTATCTCACTGTTATCACGCGATATTTTTCTGGCCGATTGTCAATTTGCGACAAGGCGTTTCTGAAGAATATACAAACAATATACAAACAGAGGGCGAAAATACATAAGATGACCAAACATGGTGTGCGCATTTGTAAGGACCAAATTGGTCTGGTTCTTTTCGCCTCAATCAGTTGTGCTTTCGTAGCAGCGTCGCCAAATGCACGAGTGCGCAGACGTGACTCCGTCTTTAAAGAGAGACAGCACCATGAGAGAGGTTAAGAGTGGATGCCCAGTAGTGGCCTTTACTTCTAGTGTATTCTATGACCGTTGGCAGTTCCCCGATCCTATAAGTTTATTGAAGACCGCCAGGGTTTCAGTGGCCGATTTACGTGTGCTCTGAGGCATCCAGGGGCATCACGCCTTAAAGCGATAAAGGAGGGTCGTAAAATGCATTCGCTTTAAAACTGGAGCCGAATTCAATGCAGGTCACCGTAAATCGTCCGAGATGGTAACATAAAAGACGCGAAGGTGATACTCCCACTGCCATTATGGCTTGCGAAACTTGATTCCAAGTCAATCTTCGCGAGCTGATACGACTTTCTTTCCGCCTGAAAACGGCTGCGCGTCACGGAGTAAACAGAAAATTGACAAAGAAAACGGATATGAAGAGCGCAGATAGCCACGAAGGGTTGAAACATTGCAGGTTTTCTTCTTCGTTCTCCAAATCTGTGTGTCCAAGTATTTACTATGTTTATCGTGCTTCCAAGATAGAAATGTATACTGCAGAAGCGACCATCGAAACGCGGCTTTCCCCAGAAAAGAGCGGGAATGAAGAGACGCGATACTATAGATTTTACTGGCATAGCGCAGTTGGGAAACATTCCCAATTTTCTGTCACATGCGAAGTTCCAAAAGTCACGAAAAGCTTTGCTTTCTTTTGAAGTTGACGCGCAGTATTCAGTTCAATAATCTTACGACCTGGCGGGGAGTTTGAAGTGGCTTAACACTGAACCTAAGCTCCTGAACGTCCACGTGCTGGGAAAGTGTGCAATATATATATATATATATATATCATCTGTGTGTGTGTGTGTGTGTCCGTCCGTGCATGCGTGTGTGTGTGTGTGGGGGGGGGACGTTCAGTAAAGTAGCCTGCCACATGACGCCGAGGTCCCAGGCAATTCAACGTGTAAAGGAGGTGGTGCACAATCTCTCTATGGTCGTTCGTGCGACGTAGCCTATATCTAACTGATAGGAAGCTATGTAAATAAAAGTTTAAGCGAACCTGGGTAGTACACACATGGCGCCTGGCAGTCGCTCATTGCGTTGATCTGCGAAGGTTAGAGCTGCACGCCAGTGTTCGGCGAGGCTCATGCTGTCGCCGTGCATCATAGCTAGACAGCCCGGGAGATGATCGAACCATGACATATTCACCAATTAAAGATGACACTATCTGTTCTCTCGCTACTGCGTTGCACAAGAAAGAACATTCACTTTTTAATGGCTAACTTATAATAGTTTAACCACGAGTTGGTATACATTGTGTGGAGCACTTGGGTTATCAGGTCTTTAAGTGTCCGTGTTTACTTATGGGGCACCATTTGCCAGAATGAAGACTTCTTATTGTTTAAGCATATTTCTAAAATATTACCTAACAAACTTCACCTACCTGTGATAATGCGACAGCTGTACACATGACCCTCTTTTTCGGGAACCTGGAAATTCATAGTATCAAATATCAGTGCTTAATAAGTCCTGCTTTCTCTATTACAAGCACGTTTCGCACTGTCTTGAAAAGTCAGGTGGTCCCTTTTTTTACACGGAAATCGACTTTTCTAGGGTACAACTCCTTGTATGTTTGCATTTCCTTTTCTCAGATTATTTCCCTTCTCCCATTTTTAGGCAGGTATTGTGACAAGGGGATATCTTGCTAAAGCCTTTGGGAACATGGGTGTCGCATTTGTTGTGTGCCTAGAAATTTCGAAGTGTCAAAAAGTGGTTTGTTTTCTGTACGTAAATTTCGACTTGCAAGTTAACATCCATTGGTTATTCGGAGAGTTAATTAGAGTGCTTTATTTCTACGGTAGATGGTGTGGATGCAGCTTCTCTATTCGTTAAGTTATTCTTGAATTTATTTTGCCCCACGCAACTACAAAAGTTCCACAAACAGCGCAAGCGCATAATTATTAAGAAACATTTCTGAAACGGCCCATTACTAGCCGCACGAATGCTTTGTGGTCGTGGTTCATACAAAGAGGAACATGTCATTCTTGTTTCTAAGTTTGCATGGTGTGTTTATTATAATTGAAGTGGAAAAGAATACAGAAAGTCCTTCTTATTTACTTAGCTCGACAGCGAATGTTCCATAGAAAATTGCACATTCTCAAAACTGGATTCGTATTAATTACGCTATCCCGGTTTATAAAGTGAATTGTGCCACCTAAAGCACCAACTGCTTCTCAATAATGCGCAATAGAGCTGCGCGCTTGAGATGTCGAATTTCTGTCGCGTTTCTTGGCTGTTGTTTCCGTAATCAATAGAGAAGCCAATGCCACAGACTCGCATGATGGGCCCTTCGGCGCAGCCGCGCCTTACGTTTCAATGAGATTACTATGTCCGTAATCTCAAAAAAGCCACACAACCCTACTTCAATGCTTTATGGAAAGTCGGTGCCCACATATCTACTTGGATTTTAGATGGGCGAGCGCAAGAACTAGCGGCATTCCTCGTCGTCGAAGCAAGGGTGCAAAAGTTCCAGGAATCGTTAAGCAACTGAGACATGTGAGAGAAATTTGAACCCGATTCAGGACCGTGCATGACGGATGCCTCTCTCTACACCAACGGGGATGTGTTGTTGATTATCGGGTTGCTCAACTCCTTTCCCCAAGTACTATTTGAGTGAAAAAACGTCGTAAGTTCCTTCGTCTAAAAACCTTTGCAATTTCATCTTGTCCACGAAAAATATTAGAGCAAATCTGTCCCTCGTACCGAACGGCATATATGACGCTGACAAAATAATGTAAAACTGCAGGAAAGCCTTCAAGCGACACCTATAATGTTTCTAGAAAGTATTTTACCTTTACGTTTGCTTTCACTTGCGCGAAGGTCTTGTTTATCGCTGTTCACTTATTAGAGATTAACATTTTGTCAGTAGAAATGCTGATTCACATATTTAGTGGAAATAAAGCGAAATGTTACGGAATTGAAGGGTGCCCATTACGCGGTTAGCATTCAAACGTCGATCACTCGTTTGATCTGCTTTCTATTTGATATTTATCTTTTCGAAACTGCAAATAAATTTATGATAATTCCTTTCTTATGTATAGAATGTGTACCAATAAAACATCTAAAATATTTTCCAAATATGTTCATCATTTCTAATAAAACTGGCATTCAAGTAATTCAACTTGAATTCCTCATGGAATTATAATTCCATGAGGAGCTCCTTTTATGAGCACGCGTTCTTGGTTTTTGCCCATCATACATTATTAATTTGCTCAAGAAACTAAATTTGTGTTTGCTCCGTGTAAGAGTGTGCTTCCTGGAACAGCTTACAATTAAGCTTGCTGCAGCGCGCATAATTGATTTAAATAATTTACCACGCCAATAGGCATGCAGAAGAAATTCGACAAACCAATAAAGTGTTTCCGTGTTGCACCTCTTGAAGTATTTTCCGAAGGTTACCACTATATCAACTGTTTATTAAGGCAAACAGGGACTGCATCCCTCTCCACCTTGACAGGTACGAATTGATGTCAGTCGGACAACCTATTCTCCAATATCAGTAGACCAACCTTTCAACAAGAATCTCACTGTTTCTTGTATTGTAACGTAAGAATGATGCAAATTTCTATATCGAGCAAAATTTTGCTGTTAGCATCAACAACAGGACGTGATGACGCGCCTATGCTTCATCAAGAGCCTAATTCTCTGCTGGATGTGTTCTTGCCCAGCCTCTGTAAATCACAGTTATTTCTGATTATTGTTCCATCGATATCAATAAGCGAAAAGTCTCAAAAACCATCAGCGTAGGCGAAGCTTATACAGTTCTTTTTTCAGTACTGCGCTTGTCTCTGTGTTCTTTTATATGTCTTCTTCAAGGACCACTGTTTTCTGCCCCTGTTACTTCGCTGTACCTCGATAACATCGCACAAATTAAAGAGAGAGCTCGCATTAATCGCTGAACCCCTGTTACTCTACCAGCACTTGTTTCTTGGATGACCACAGCTGTTTTGTGAGAAGGTAGTATTAAGCAATTTTCATTATGCACAAAACGAGGGTGATGTGAAGTAAAATGACTCGTGCTGCAAAACGTGTCGTCTTTAGTTTACTATGCAACATCTTGAAGGTGGAAAATTTTAGTGGTTTGGTATTTCGCTGGCAATGACGCGTCTCGACAATTTTGCCTAGTTAGAAAGCACGTGGGATTAGTCCGTCGCCGAAGAACAAAATCAGCACAGAGTGCCTTTGAGTTTAGAATCAGCTTTAAATAAGTGAATATCAGCTCAGTAGCTATTTAGAGCAAGCAATTTGCAACCTTGGTAGTCTACAGTGGCGCGGCAATATTTTTTTTCTTGCTTTCACTGAATAAGCTTACGCAGATCTAAACGTGGTGCGTTTATTTTTACAGTGATAAGAGTGGTTTTACGTACCGAAACCTCGATCTGATTGTGCAGCTCGCCGTAGCGGGTGTCTCCTGATTAAATTTATGGGTGACTCCGGATTTAACATTTTTTTGTAATTTTTACGTGCACCCAAGGCACGGTACACAGGCAATTTTGCATTTGGCCCCCATCGAAACGCGGCCGCCGCAGCTGGGATTCAAACCCGCGTCCTCGTGCTTAGCAGCGCCACGGCAAAGCCACTAAGCAACTACGGCGGGGGATAAAATGATCTTAGTAGGATTCTAGGAGAGGGGTAAAGAAAGTTTATGCAAAACATTCTCACTAGCCATGCTATAAATTGATGATCCTATCGCCTAGGATGATCCGCGCCTGCAAGAGAAAGACATCCAGGGCTTGTTCGGCAGATAATGACACAAAAAGAGCACTCGAATTCTTCACACATTTCTGAGAGGCATTGGAATGATGGACACATAGTAACATATTTGATACAGAAAGAGACGCTCAGACTGAACAATTGCCGGCCAGGACTGTCAGGGTAACCCTGCCTTTAGCAACGTGACCACCACCACCACCACCATAGTACAAAGTGACTAATTGTCCTTATTGCGATACGTATTAGGAAAAAAGAAAAAAAATCTGCACAATTCATGGTTCTTAATGTTATAAGCGGGAAAACAGAACAAACGAGCTATTTAAACTGCATTTTCACGGCAACCAGAGCCCAAGATAGAGACTCGTTTGCTCCGAGGGCCCAGGGGTTTCATCGTTTTCCTCGCGGCAACTCGTCTCCAGCACTTGCCGATGAATTCGTAATGCTACCCCCGTTGGTAAAAGAGCTGTCCCAATGCTGTTAAATATTTAAGGAGCGTGGGCAGCCTTAAAGCTTTCGCCTGGCTATGTGGACAATGCCACTGTTTGTCGCACCGGAAGACGTAGTAGACATGGCTAGAATTATTTCAAAGGTGCCATCCGTTACTTGGCGAAGCACTTGATATGGGCGTGCGCAACCGGGTAACAGTTTCTGTCAAAGTCCAACTTTACGGTATGCTGACTAAAGGAACACGATGGTGCCAAGAGAAAAAAATAAAAATGGCCGTCGCATTGACCGGATTCGTTGCGGCACTTCTAGTTCTCTTGACAAACACACAAAATGGGCTCAATACAAGATAAGCAGCATCTACGCGTCCATCGGGATGGCATGTGATCACGCTTTACAGGTTTGCATGTGCGGTTCTAATGCCGCGCATAAGCTCTATATCTCTTATGTCTAAATTGCTGGTCGATGATGTCAATGAGTTCCAACCGACGCCGAACCGCACGCTCTCTTCTTATAGGGCGCCAGCAGACGGCACTGAGAGCTATGAAAGCGGCTATGAAAGAGAAGTGCTGAAGGAAGCCGTGGCCACCAACCCTCCAAAATTTATAGCAAAAAGCATCCTTCCTTACATAGGTATGTAAAGTTTCCCTGCCTCTCACACATTCATCTTGCATGAGACTTCAACGCTTCTCCTTCGCTTCTCCTAAGCTGATAAATGAAGATGATGCCTGGCACGAGCCCAAGAGTTCATTCTGAGAGGTGGCCGCATTCTGACAGAGTTAGTGAATGCTAGGTTAGTTTATTCAAGGCCTGAAGCCCCTAACTGTGGTGTTTGCCATAGCTTAAGCGCAAGTCCAAGAAGTCAAGACTAATCAGTAAGCATCGCCACATTGATCAACGCGAACGTTACCATAAAGTAGCCAGCTTCATAGCACGCGTTCAAGTTCATGCTAGAATACTGCGCACAACCGCACCTAGCGCACGTAATGGTTCAAAGTTCGAGCTGGTTTTGGGTCAAATTAGATCACGCCGCTGACGTTGCTACATTGACGCATTTTATTGGCAGCCCAAACAGCCCCTATAGCACGAGGCCAAGGTGGGGGCTTGTGGTATCCAAGCGGCGGATCCAGACTGTTCTCTTCATGTATCCTGACGTTACGCCTCCGTTCCACCGCCATTTCCACTTAACTTGTTTTTAACTTGTTCGCGAGCTTCTTTGTTAGCCATCAAGTTTCTGTCCCATATATGAGTACCTGTGGAAAGCAATGAGTATACAATTTTCTTTTCAAGGACAGCCGTAAGCTCTCGGTGGAGACTAGGTAATGTTTCTCTGTATGCGTTCCCCCCTACCCGTGTTACTTCTTCCGTAATTTCCTTTCAGGCAGGATCAGGGTCCCCTGTGACTAATTAACCAAGATAAGGGTACTCCTGCGCAAATTATACAGGTCGACTGCCAATTATGAATCCGTGTTCACTGCACAGGCTATTACAAGTAATGTGTGCCTTTTGCATATAAGTCTTCAACTCTACTCTTTCGCTCTCTGTTTTTGTTTATGTTAGCCCGACATTGTATATATATATATATATATATATATATATATATATATATATATATATATAGTAATAATTTCTCTCTTGTTATGCAATTAAATATGGCGTGTGGCAGGAAGCATATTTCTTGTCCTAGAGCCGAATCAT
This sequence comes from Dermacentor andersoni, assembly GCF_023375885.2. NCBI lineage: Eukaryota > Metazoa > Arthropoda > Arachnida > Ixodida > Ixodidae > Dermacentor > Dermacentor andersoni. The sequence continues at coordinate 130,807,056 of NC_092820.1, forward strand.
CAAACGTATATTTGACTAATTTAAGAACACAATAATTAACTTCGCAATTCATTACTTTCTACAAACGTTTGATGAAACACCGTCTGGTCAATTAAAAGCATTGGTAGAAAATGAAGCGGGTCACTGACCAAGGTAAACATAAAAATAAGAAGACGCTTCGGGATACGTACGGATCCCGTGTTCACAATGAAATGTCGGCTAAGCACAAGGTTCTTAAATGTAGTTCAGCACACAACTCAACGTTCGGGAGTACACGTGGTTTAAAGTGGCAGTTGATCTATTGATTGTATTATATGTCGTTTTGAATACTGGTGATTGGACATTGAGCCTCGTTGTCAAGTTTTCCTCCGTGGTCACGATACGCCCGTTGTCCCAATTTGACCCGTTGACCCGTTTTGTCGGCATGCTCTGCGAGGGCATTTCTCAGTGTGTCGCTTCTGGCGACATCATCCTCGTGCTGTATTGGACGCCGGCAGAAATTTTCATTTTCGCCAGTATACATCGATTCGCAATCTAAATAAAGATCTTCCAGTAGCCAGAATGAGAATCAGTTCATCCATGACAAAAATGGAGGTAATTACATGATATGTACATACAGAAAGAGGTCCTGTAGTTAGAAACTGAAATTTATATTTGAATACAGTCAAATTCGTACTAACCTACGCTTTATCTTAAGAATTCATAAAAAATACTTAATCTCGGATCTATGCTCTTCCTGGTAAACACTTAAAACAAGAGGGTATTATTAGATGACCGCATCTAACAAGACAGATAGGGTCCTTGCTTGCCTGGTTGTTTTGGGGAAATGAGAGACTGTGTACGCACTGCTGCTTAAAAAAAGTGAGTTGCTGAGAAACGTGGCCAAGGCCTAGTTAGCTTGCTAAAAATTAATTTTCAGTAAGCTTGCCGAGTATGTAACTGAATAACAGCGAACCTACAGTACTGTGTTAATAGGTAATTTGGGCGAAAACACAGAAGCGTATGAGCAAAGTCGCTTCAAGTTGCTGGAATGAACAGAAGGATATTGAACTATAGAATTTTCGTCTCTTAAGTCCTTCCATGTAAATTTACAGTGGTGAGAACATAGCCGTGGAAGATAACGTGCCATATTTTACATATTGTTGTTTTGAATGCCAGAAAAGTCAATTCACTGAGTGTTGTCGGCTGTTCTTCGAAAGCTACACCGCAACAATGCAAATACCAGCATTAAATTTAGGAGGCTTCACTGATTACAGAGAGTGACATGGTGGCAACTTGTAAGTATACATAAAAATTTGACCTTCTGCCCGAAGGGCCTGGAGTTGACAGCGATAGGAATGTATTAGATTATTACATGAATGTTCTCGTAGTTTTACAAGAAGTTGAAGGTGCATTTAAATTTGTTTACCAACATATTGCGAACCGATGTTACACGTCCAAAAACATTTATTACCATAGTTCCCTTTATGACTTTGAACATTTGCAGTCGGAATGGTGGCAGAACGAGCGTGAGCATCGGCGAGCACGTGTCCTTGTCCAAAAGTGAACATACACTGTGAAAGTTCAACTACGCTGCCTCAATGTATCGTTTTACTTTACTTTTCCGCTTCACTGGAACTCAGTAGATCGCGTCAACTACATCCCTGGTCTTTCGGAAAAACGGTGCGCCACAAAGACCGAGCCTGTTTTTCCTTGAATTGCTCGCTCTCGCACTCGCGGAAGATCACGTGACCTCAAGCACTCGTCGTGCCAGGCTGACGTGCGTCGCCACATTTGGGATAGCACGACGGCGGTGACCACGATGACGCCGCCTGTCTCAAACATCCGTGTAATTGTGATGTCAATGAAAATACTGTACGAAATGTTCTCGGTTACTTGCCGATATTCTGTCGCTTTTTGCAAGAGAAACTCAAACAGAAGTTTTCAATAGTAAAGAGCAAAAAACTTATATTATTATTAGCCATAATAATTAGTATGATCCTGCTGTCGGTGCAGCAGAAGAATAAGTGGCACTGGAAATGAACGCTTTGTACTTTGATCATTTACAAACTCATAGATAAATGTTGGAGGTATCGATGCAATGGGCGTCATGTTACGTTTCGCCCTAATGCTAAGGTATGTACAACGTTTAACGCCTTAAGTGACTATGACCGCCTCGGCTGGTAATGACTAAGCCTCGCTTTCGCCAGCGAAGCTTTGCTTGTTCGGCGTAAAATGAACCGCGCATCACAAAGCTCTACTGACGCCCACCGACGGAGACACTGGGCGCAGCCGGTTTCCCCGCTGCGCCGAGATCTGCGCATGCGCCTTGATAACTGTTAGGAATGCGCATGCGCTTGACCTTGAAGAGGTCATGAAAACGTGTCCTCGGCCACGGTCAGTTAACGCCAAGGGGCGGCATAGAAGAGGCTGCGCATCACGAAGCTAGACGCTGCGATGCGGGATAAACAACGGCAACGACGGTTCGATCCGGCCTACCTGGCCAGAGAGGCCGAAACCAAGAGGACGCGACTACGCGAAGACCCAGAATACGCCAGTCGAGAGAGAGCCAGGATCGCTGCGAAGCATCGACGATTACGCGAAGACCCTCCAGTGCGGGAGGCCAAGTACGACCGACGCTAACCTCGCGCTTCAACCTGGGTTGCCAACGCACGGTTTCAACGTGAGTTCCTCTCGTTGGAGTTAAGGCATTCCTGCAGAGTGTGCGATCGACTGTGGTTTGACTCGAACCCATAGGTGGCGACTAGGCGGCACACACCTAAAGTGTCATTAGCAGAGCTTTGTCACCCACATCATTTCAGGATATTTTTTTTTTTTACTTTCCCCAACATTTTCACTTGACATTTTACTGGGGCTAATAGCTTTCTTCATCAATGTTGGTGCGGATGTGCACGGCATTTAATTCATTGTTTCGCGTTATTTCTGCAAATAATCACGATAGGAAGACAAGCGCATGAGAAGCACTGGCGGTGGCTGCCTCATCCGTATTTTCTCGTTCAACATTGTTTTAAATTTCCACTGTGAACAGCATGCACACACACACGCAATATATTTAAATTACATGCAGGACAAAGTTGATTAGATTTTTGAAAGAGATGAAGGTAGCCAATTAACAATTATTTGTAAAGCTAGGGATCGTCTATGCCTAGAGAATGAATATGTTGCTGTATGTTCACCACACTTCAAATTGCTCTGCTTACTTTTTTGATTCAGTGACCCCTTCAGCAGTCAATCAATGGTGTGTGAAATGCACGTGAATGTTGTGTGTCTCAGTATTGCTTCTCTTTCCAGTCAATGCTAGTGACTCAAGAAAAAAAAAAATTCTCATTTTTACAATATGTATAAGGGATGGAAACATCGTCAGTAGCATGCAAATGTCATAAATATATGCAGAGTGTCTCGATTAACTTTCATGCGCCAAGATTTTAAATAAGAGCAAGGCATTACTGGAAGAAAACCTAGTGAATATTGTTTATAGTACAGTGGAGTAGCTGGCAGTATTTGTTTGTTACCATGACTTAATTGGGTTATTAAATTATTTATATAACTCGAAATGTACTATCCCAATTATCAAAGTGTAAATGACGCATTTGCGGGTGCAGTGGCGGCACATGAAACTGCGGTATTTTCAGCGATGTAATAATTGCATACTAATTATTTTTCCGACTGATAAATAAACCCCGCGTTATATGTAGAATACCACGGGACTGCGTTCCCACCCGGAACATAAAGCAGCGCCCTCAAGCAGGCTCCCTCTGAGTTATCCAGAACGCAATAAACGAAATAAAGGAAAACATCGTGATCGAGCTAGCGCCTTATCTGCCGCACCTCAGCCGTAGTAACACGTCACGTTTGGTGTTCGTTGGAAACAAACTTTTATAGCTATCATTTTAGCGTAGATAAAGTGGACGGGTGCTTCTTTTTTTTATTTTGCTGCAGGACCTATCGCTAAAAAAGCGAATTCAGAATCTCAGTGCAAAGGTTCAAAGGTGCGTTTTGTTTTGTCCCTGTGGCCATGTCTTTCGCTAATGAGCAGAAGGAAAACGTGATCTTTGCCTTGGGAGCTGGAAATGGCAACAAGAGGAACGGCATATATATATATATATATATATATATATATATAATCAGTCATTGAAGGTGGTGGTAGACCAAACGCATCGACTATCATCAGAAATTATGAAAACCTAAACAAACCGGCAGCTTCAAGAAACCGCGGCGTAGGACGCAATCTCTGAGTCCTAGCCTACGCATGGATGTTCTAGCATCATCATCATCATCATCATCATCATCAGCCTGATTACGCCCACTGCAGGGCAAAGGCCTCTCCCATACTTCTCCAACTACCCCGGTCATGTACTAATTGTGGCCATGTTGACCCTCCAAACTTCCTAATCTCATCTGCCCACCTAACTTTCTGTCGCCCCCTGCTACGCTTCCCTTCCCTCGGAATCCAGTCCGTAACCCTTAATGACCATCGGTTATCTTCCCTCCTCATTACATGTCCTGCCCATGCCCATTTCTTTTTCTTGATTTCAACTAAGATGTCATTAACGCGCGTTTGTTCCCTCACCCAATCTGCTCTTTTCTTATCCCTTAACGTTACACCTATCATTCTTCTTTCCATAGCTCGTTGCGTCGTCCTCAATTTAAGTAGAACCCTTTTCGTAAGCCTCCAGGTTTCTGCCCCGTACGTGAGTACTGGTAAGACACAGCTGTTACACAGCTGTTACACAGCTGTTCTAGCATTTATGGCCTCAAACCCTCATGCTAGCGGGCGGGACGTGTTCACCAAATACCAATTTCCAAGAAATCAGTTTGGAGGATTCTAAATAACGGGGTTTCACCCGTACCACCTTATTCATCACCAATTCTTAGAAGATGGCGACCTGTGGAATCGTGTACATTTCTCGAATTCGGTCCTCACAAAAGCCGATGAGTCACCGGAATTTTTGAGCAACATCATGTGACCAGATGTAGCCAATTTTTGAAGAAACGCCAAGGTAAATTTGCATAATGCACACTATTGGAGGGACTCGAATCTACACTGGGTAAAGCGCAGTTGCCACCAGTAGCAGTGGTCGCTCAATGTGTGGTTCGGAATTTACGCCGGTGCTGTAATCGTTCCCATCCTCTTCGATCACACAGTGAACTGAACAGCGTTACGTGAAATAAATCCTTGAAGGAGTGGTGAATGAGTTCCTCAGCAAGGTCCCGCGACAGGGCGCCAGAACACAGCAGCAGCCGAGCACGAAACTGGCTGGATGCTACTTTTTGTGAGCAAAAGGTTGCAAGGCACGGGCCTGTAAATTGCCCGGCTTGGTCACCTAACCTCTCTCATCTTGATTTCTTTCTTTGGGGTTGTGTGAAAGATCGTGGTTATATGATCGAGACGGACGTCAGATTAGTTCAAGGCGAGGACAACGGATGCTTGCCGTAGAGTTCCGGCATCAGTCACCAAGAAAGCCACTGAAGATATGATGAAATGGGCACAGTACTGCGTAGCTGAAAAATGATACCTGTTAGTTCACGTCCTCTAGGCAGCAGCTGGTGTTCACGAGCTTACGAATTCATAGATAATAAAGACACGCTGAAATGTGATGTTTCTTTTTCTTTCTTTTTTTTTTTTTTGTGCAGACATCCTGATTGCCAATTCGGCTTATTTAGAAGTTCTATATTTACTTTCTTGACCGCATCTGTTTTGCCTTTTCTCTACGCCCTCGTCGTTTTCCGGCATGCTTATGTTGCTTTTATCTTTTCACACGAACCTGTTTTTGCAGCAGGTGTACTGTTTCATAAAAAATAAAACGGTCACTTTAATTAGGCTTTCGTTCGAAGCAAGTTTCTGGTGCGAAATATAGCTTAGCGCGCACTGTTTCAATGCGGTGCGAGCAATGCCCGGATTTTAAAACATTTATTCCTATTCCGTTGCTTTTCGCATTTCTTGCGCGGTCAGACAGCGATTTGGCCCCGTTATCAAGAGGCTTTTGTTACCATTGAGATCAGTTGGGCTTGAGAGACGGATAATAAGTGTGACGTAGCATTGAGAGGAAGGAATAGCAGGGAAGCCACGGAACCACCTGCTGTTGGGGATTCGCTTTCTTTGCGCATTTGCGACACGAAATGCAGTTGCTTTCAATATATATATATATATATATATATATATATATATATATATATATGGGGTGTGGAAAGATGGACAAATTACGACTTGGTGTTTCTTCGACGCAGCCAGCAGACTTCAAGTGCTTGCACGGGAGATCACGCTCTCTCTATGGTACACACCAAGCAGCCAGACCAACCGCAGCAATCATCCACACGACCTGCCCTCCTTGATGCATGTCTGTATGCCAACCGGACTCCGCCGAAGTGAGGCCACCCTGCTTTATCGCTTATGGCTAGGGGTGGCCTTCACGAAATCTTACTCGTTTCGCATTGGAATGGCCGACAACGCTCTCTGCAATGCCTGTCTTTGCGAGGAGACGCTGGAACACATTCTGTGCGACTGTCCTGAATATAATGTTCAGAGACAGTCCATGGCGTCCGTTCTAGCGCACCTTGACAATAGACCATTGTCAGTTGCAACCATTTTCACATATCGCCGACTGAAGACATCGCAGCTGAAGGCGACGAAGGGACTACTTCGGTTTATGAAGGATACGGGCTTGGACAAGCGGCTGTGACAGTGATGTCACGTACCGCACAAGAGTGACAGACTGTAACCAAAGATGTGTGTGCCGCGTTATGTGCCCTCTATCTCTTCTCCCCATCTTTCATCCCCCCCATCCCGCTCCCATGTGTAGGGTAGCAAACCGGTTAGGCGAAACTGGTTAACCTCCCTGCCTTCCTTCTCCACTTTCTCCTTCCATTCCTTCAGGCGAAGAGACATCAAGTTCAAAAGAAAATGGGTTTCAACAATGGTAAAGCGAGACCTCCGTGGCTGGCGTTGAAGAATTTACCGGGAATCACGTTCACTGTAAGCTCCTGCCCACAGTCGCTGGAGCTTCTTTTCACTTTTTTGAGGTGTACTTCAATGACGAAGTAAACAATTATTCTTGCCGTGCAATGATTTCAGAGTTCTTGTCGTGTCTTAAGTGTGCTATTGAAGCGTCGTTTATTCAAATTTAGTGAATATCTCAATGTTAGCGCCGTTATCCAATGTGTCCCGCTATCATACACCAAGCTATAAATATATGCACATCCCACGTAGCTGGACAGAACCAAGGTATTGTTGTTTGTCGTCGCTTGGACATACTCAAATTATTTTTTTCCATTATGGTAATTGCAATCTTAGCCTTAATTATTTAGTCACATTCTCATATATTATAATTATATAGAAAAGTGTTACTGAGAAAATAGTAGAGCAACATGAAAATCTCCCGATACATATTTTTTTTCCGAGCGTAAAAGAAGCCCGCGAATACACTCAAAGATACCTCACGACTGGTCGCTCGAGGCACTCCGCGTGCACGAGCTGGCTTCATTCACGTGCAGCAAAACACGACTACTTCATGTATTACAACTACAACTTGTGGACGTTAGTTTGTGATTTAATAGAGGACCATGTGCGCACCCACGCGTTTTGATTGGGCAGCGTGGTATGGCCGCTGGCACCACAGAAACGTGCCACTCTGCTCGTTTTGGGGTAAATCATCATATTCGACTTCTTGCGTGTTATTATTGTTCTTATATTGGCGACCTAAATGTGTGAGATGTAACGTTGTATCGAGTTACATGACGCCCACTCGATCTGTCTTTGATATGAGGGGTACAATTTCTACCTGCGAATCGGAGCGGTGAGAATAGCTTTGTTAACTTTTGTATCACTGCCCTCGAAGTAAGAAATGAAGTACAGCCGAACAGTAAACATTCTTGAATTTTTTTCAGTTAGTCCTGTTGTTGCGCTATTTAAATCTGTGGAACATCATACGTTGAGTCGAGGCAAGCGCCTTCCTGCGGTATGTTTTTCTTACAGATCCATCATCAACGCTTTTACCAGGCACTAGCAAAATAGCAGAGGACATGCCCTGGTTCTTTCGCTTCTTCCGGGCTCGAAAAGCGATTCGTGCACAAGTGCGGTACTTGAAGTGCATGGGCTTAACAGACCGTTTATAGTGTCCTTGTGTATGGTGTCGCTCCCACAAGTACTCAGTGCTTCCTCTCTCCCTTTCTTCCTCTTTCTATTCCCCTTTCCCCCACCCCCAATGTAGGGTAGCAAACCGGATGCTGTTCTGGTTGACCTCCCTGCCTTTCCTACCCTTGTTTTCTCTCTCTCTCCGGGCATACTCGGCGCTGTTGAAAGATACATAGGTAAAAACCTACACATAGGTAAAAACTTGCACTCCTAATAGTTTCTTATACATTGCACGCTTTATTATTTTTCCTCGCTTCGTCTTTCTCTGAATTGTAGCAGCCAGGTGGTTCACGTATCGAATAGACCTGATTTTTAAGTGTCTTTAGTGAAAAACTTGTTTCTGCTGTCAGAATTACTCAGCTATTTTTCCAGTATACTTCATTAGATTAATTCCTTGAGCTACATTCAAAGGTTTCGAATACATATCGCCCTTTGTTGCTTTGATGCAGTTTTTATTTGCAGTGATACTTCTATGTATGCGATTATGGAGATGCAAAAAACAAAAAAAGAACTTGAAGCGCCCCATTCTGTGTGCTATAGAGGCTTTCATATTGATGCCTGCTATCTTTCCCAAAATTAGATTTCCAATACGCCGTTTTAAAACGTTGAAGACATTGATTTGCTTCTGAAGAAAGTTGGTGCATTTGGTTCTTGCTTTTTTCAAAATTACATTTTGTGATATCGCTTTTCGTTCGTGTAGTGTCCCGAAGGGCGAAGATTTGATTAAAAAAATACTGTTAATAAGGTACCCATCTGATGTTCATTAATATGCGACAATTGGATGTGCTTGCACATTTTGGAGGATATTTCACTGCATATAATTTCATTTTGAATGAGCAGGTCAAGAAGACAAATCACGTGGATAAGCGGGCATACCATAGCATTCATTGCGCGGTTCCTCTTTGTCCCACAGCTTCTTTTTGAACGCAAACACGCCGAAAGACTCCGACTTTGCGGGGCACATTGGTTGCTCTCAAGTTTGCACGTCTTGGTATCTTACACTCAGTGCCGTATTTTGCCCCCTAATATTCCAGGTGGTGGTGTTAGAACTTCGGCCTCTCATAGCAAAAGTAGCATAGCTGTTGTCATCCTTACAATCATACAAAATAGATGAACTCAAAATTGGAGGCACTCCACGATACACGTAAAGTTTGTTCAACAATAACAAAGCACGCTGGTTATATGGCTATTTTTGTGATTTCTGTGCATGCGCGCACGCACGCACGTGTGTGTGTGTGTGTGTGTGTGTGTGTGTGTGCGCGTGCGTAAGTGTTAAACAGATATAAAAATGAACGCTAAGCGCCATCCCCCGTTTAATTATTTCCAAGGTGGAGCCGGGTGAAGTACTTAACATTATTTTGCTTAGAACGGCAGAGAAATTTAAAAACAAGGTAAGAACCACACAAGAGTCGCACCGCCGTTTTATGAGTATAACAAAGTGATATAATAATTTTATGAAGTCACCATTAAATACAGAGATTAAACCGGAAGCACTCGGTTCTGTATTTACGAGTTGCGGTGCACTCTTCATATATGTATTCAATATTTATTTGGCGTGTAACTTAGGGAGCCTCAATGTAGCTACCTGCCAAGTCAAGTTAGTACTGGCTGGTTAGCGAATCAGATGGTTGGATGGACGGGAAAACATTATTGTGGTGAACAAGATAAAAAAAAAATATTCATAGGAGGCAATTTGCAGGTCACTTTTAACATCGAACATACACACAGAAGTATAGTATAACACAACCAGTCGGCGGCCGGGAAGAAGGTATCTAAATAAGGCTACCCTGCCTCTCTTTCATGTGAAACTGCTTCACTGAAGAAGTGTTGCTCCTATTCTAATTAGTTACGTTCAGTTAGTAATGACCCTAATCATGGAGGAAAGGTGCTTCGCCAGTAATTGAGTAAGTGAGAGAATGGCCGTCTTTTTTCTTACACAAACACTCTCTCCTGAGAAAATCCACGCCGATGTGGCACCTATGCATATCTGTGCTATTACTGCGGTATATTCGAAACTCAAATGCTCATACCCCTTTCGTTCGATCGCTGAATATTGCAAGCGTCCGTACAGCGTGCTCTAACTCGTCAGTGAAGATCCCACGTCCCACGCTTGGCATTTCCACCAAGGAAATCGATTCTGATATCCGCTGACAGACTCGAAGATGACATTGGCGCCCGGAAATGAAACGAGATTTGAAGGGCTGTAGCTTCACGGGCAAGTCAGTGTGATCCCGTTGAATCGTCTATCTTGAAGACGTTTACTCAGGCTCATTTCTTGGCGGCACGTTCAAGTCGCGAACCACTACAAAAAGCAAAAAATACGAAACAAAGGAAAGCATTGAAATGTCAGCCGCTAGTGGGAAATAGCTGGCGACTCTTTCTTTTAACAGCAGAGCTCTTTCATAGCCTGCGGTCTTTTTGTTGAGGTAGCAAGCGTAAAAGGAAAAAGCCGCCATGGTGCACAGTATTTTCCAGCGAAGCGTATGTCGCGGCAATAGTAAAGCATGGAAACGCAAGCGTAAAGTAACCGACTTAACTTTCAGTTATGCATACGTAAGTGCAAACAACATGCAAATACTAGAAGCTTGATGTAGAATCTTCGGCGAAAACCTAATTTAGTTTCAAAGACGTGTTGACAAATGTTTACATAGTTTCTAATATCTGAATAGCCGCGTAACACAAACGGAGAGGCACATAGACACACAGAGAGCTAAGCGGAGTGAACTGTGTGATTACTGCTTTATCTATCTAGAAGTACGCTAAACTAACACACCCACTACTCAGCACTAGCGATTTTTTTTCTCTTTAAGGGCAAATTAAACAACCGTAAGATCACTGTGAATCTTCATCATATGCAGGATATATCTGGTTGCTTAAGGCGCATCTGTAACGTCGGCTGCATATTGTGAGGCCCGGCGACTGTCGCCGTGCGGCTATTAGGTGCTCTAAAACTCGTGAATCGCATTCATTGTGCAGATCTTAAGTAACAGTGAACTTGACTGTGTTGCAACCTTGCAACGAGGTAACGTTATCGTGATTTTGCACATTTTGTCATTCCCATGAATGACATTCACAAGAGGTGTGCCGCTTTGAAAACTAAACTTACGCCTAGCCTATTCATGCGGTGGCGGGTGCGGTTCGAAAGTGAGTTAAGCGCTGTGAAAAAAAATGGGGAAAACCAACTCAAGAGAACTGGCGATATTACCGCGATTAGTGGCGACGCGATCTAGGGACACGCGGCACTGCCACCACAGAAACGCGCAGTATGCAAGGCGTGTGCTGAAGCCGTGCTCCTTTCTAGCGCCGCTCTCTGTAAACACTGCGCCATCTGACGGTACCCCCACTGTGTTCCCTCGTGGCCCGTGTATGAATGAAAATTGCGTGAGATGGATTTAGACCAGCACCGTATAAAATTTGACGATGTTGCGATTCACACTGAACAGCGGCTTATTCTCATTGGCGCCTGCCCCGCGTCCCAAGTTGTTGCGAAAGAGATTCGTTGAAGAGCGGTTTGTGTGCCGCGCGGCACATACTTAAGTGACTCAAGTAGGCGTCACAGATGTTCGCTGACGAGTGGCGAACAACGATTGGTGCATACCAAGTTGATCCAAGTTGGTTCGACGGTTGATTTGGAGCGCGGTTCCCTCAGCACAGAGCGATGATTTACCGATTAGGCAAGGCCTACCGAATGGTCGAAATTCGTGCGAAAGAAATTAGCTCAGGCCAAAGATTCGAACGTAGCGAGGATTTCTAGGAAGCCCTTGAAGAGTGGTACACGCAATAAATTTGGTGATTTGAATTGCGGTTGTCCGCAATAAAACGCGACAGATGTGAACAATCGAAGTTCCGACAGTAGTGCTCTTCGTCGGAGCTAACAATAGAGCTTAATGTGCGCACCTAATGACAATGGTAGCTGCTCTTTTCTCGTTGGTAATAGCTCTGTGAGCGTGTGGCTAGCCGCGCTAACACGGTTTCTCAAAGCAGAGCCCAAAATTGAAAAAAAAGCATAAGTAAGTAAATTCCAAGGAATTCAGTGTGCGGAAAACAAATGCAGATAGAATCCTGCAGGACGCTGTGTGGGATGCAGTGACACCTAGGGGGATAGTGCGCAGTGGTCGTCTCTCTGATACACTGAGGCCCTCCAGTGTCCATATACAGTCAGTATTACAGTGCACTGTAGCAACGTGCACCCTTGTCAATATTGATGTTTGTTTGTTTTTTAGCTTGGCTAAATGTGACGTCATGAACTATCCTAGGCCATCCTAAGTCATTAGTCATCATCATCATCAGCCTGGTTATTCCCACTGCAGGGCAAAGGCGTCTCCCATACTTCTCCAACTACCCCGGTCATGTACTAATTGTGCCCATGTCCCTGCAAACTTCTTAATCTCATCTGCCCACCTAACTTTCTGCCGCCCTCTGCTACGCTTTCCTTCCCTTGGAATCCATTCCGTAACTCTTAATGACCATCGGTTATCTTCCCTCCTCATTACGTGTCCTGCCCATGCCCAGTTCTTTTTCTTAATTTCAACTAAGGTATAATTAACTCGTGTTTGTTCCCTCACGCAATCTGCTCTTTTCTTATCCCTTAACGTTACACCTATCATTCTTCTTTCCATAGCTCGTTGCGTCGTCCTCAATTTAAGTAGAACCCTTTTCGTAAGCCTCCAGGTTTCTGCCCCGTACGTGAGTACTGGTAAGACACAACTGTTATAAACTTTTCTCTTGAGGAATAATGGCAACCTGCTGTTCATGATCTGAGAATGCCTGCCAAACGCACCCCAACCCATTCTTATTCTTCTGATTATTTCAGTCTCATGATCCGGATCCGCAGTCACTACCTGTCCTAAGTAGATGTATTCCCTTACCACTTCCAGTGCCTCACTACCTATTGTAAACTGCTGTTCCCTTCCGAGACTGTTAAACATTACTTTAGTTTTCTGCAGATTAATTTTTAGACCCACCCTTCGGCTTTGCCTCTCCAGATCAGTGAGCATGCATTGCAGTTGGTCCCCTGAGTTACTAAGCAAGGCAATATCATCAGCGAATCGCAAGTTACTAAGGTATTCTCCATTAACTCTTATCCCCAATTCTTCCCAATCCAGGTCTCGGAATATATCCTGTAAACACGCTGTGAATAGCATCGGAGAGATCGTATCTCCCTGCCTGACGCCTTTCTTTATTGGGATTTTGTCGCTTTCTTTATGGAAGACTACGGTGGCTGTGAAGCCGCTGTAATATCTTTCAGTATTTTTACATACGGCTCGTCTACACCCTGATTCCGCAATGCCTCCATGACTGCTGAGGTTTTGACTGAATCAAACGCGTAATTAACTCGTGTAATTAACTGCCGAAGCATTAAGAACAAGCTTGATGAATTTGCATCTCTAGTTGACATGGTAAAGCCGCCTATTATTCTCGGTACAGAATAATGGTTGGCAAATGAAGTTTCTGATGGTGCAGTATTCTCAGATCGATGTAAGTATTACAGAAAGGACAGAGACTTGCATGGCGGAGGTGTACTTATTCTTGTGAATTCTAGAATTTCTTCTTCTCAGATAAATGCTGGCACCGGTGAATGTGAGGCTGCATGGTGCAGGCTGACGCTTAATAATAACAAAGTTTTAACTGTGTTCATTCTACCGCCCGCCTGATTCATCCTTCGATGTACTTATGCAGTTGGCAGTGACAGTTGACGCAGTTCAAATAGACTTCATGGTAGTTGGAGGTGATTTCAATTTGCCTAATAGTGAATGGAGTCATCAACCTCACTTTCACTCTTTTTCGGGTCGGTCCAGTCAAGAACTGATTAACTTGGTTAAATTTCATGCATTACGTCAAACTGTTTTGGAACCGACACGAACCATATCTTAGATTTGCTATTCACAAATAAACCTGAATTTGTCCTGTCTACTCAAGTGCTACCTGGAATAAGCGATCATAATGATGTGCTTTGTGAAATGAATGTTGAACATTTAAGAAGCATTGGAACTGCAAACAGACGAGTATATAACTACGGAAGAGCAAATGTAAGACAGATAAATAACGCGTTGAATGTGTACCGGACGGCATTTGAAACATATGCCGACTACACTGGAGTAACTAAATTATGGCTTATATTTAAGGAGAAGATGTTTGAGCGAGGCAGCGCTTTGTTCCGGCGTGGACATTAACGAAAAGAAGAAGTAAAAGTAAACCTTGGTTTACTCGGGAGTTACGCAGTCTAACATGCAAAAGGCAACTAGCTTACAGTAAATATAAAGGAAAGCCGACACATGATCATTGGTTGAAGCTGCATGAAGCTAACGAAAAAATGAATGTTGCAGTGGTAGCTGCAAAGCATTCATTTGGAATTTCAATGGAGTCGAAATTCAAGGATAATCCGAAGGAATTCTGGAATCATGCAACGAGAAATGGAAAAGACACTGTGACTATACCACCGCTTCTGTCTGGTAACAGCTTTATTGATGATGACGTAGGAAAAGCTGAGTTCTTTAATGCGTATTTTAGCTCTGTTTTCCGCAGTGCATTGCAACAGAGACATGATATGAGTACCTTGAATTTCCAGCCGGTGATGAGTGTTACGGATGATGTTGTTATTAGTAATAATGGTATAAAGTCTCTGCTGCAGAATCTGAAGATTGCTGAGGCTGGGTGTCCTGATGACTTGCCAAACAGGTTTTATAAATTTTGTGCTCAATCGGTTGCACCGTACTTGAAGATTCTCTTAGAAAAATCGCCTGACGAGTCCTGCCTTCGAGATGACTGGAAAATCGCAAGCATTGTGCCAATTCACAAATCTGGTCCTCGTGACACCGTCTCAAACTATAGGCCCGTATCACTAACTTCAGTTGCGTGCAGGAGTCTTCAAAATATTTTGTATACTAGTGTAGTAGCACATATGGACGCACATTCATTGTATAATCCTCGTCAGCGTGGTTTTCGAAGGGGCGTATCTTGTACTACGCAGTTGACTGAATTTGTGCACGACCTGGCAGGAGCACTGGACAGGCGTCTTAGCGTGGACTGAGTGTTCTTGGATTTCAAAAAGGCATTTGATACCGTGACGCACTGATTACTAATAAAAGAAATGGTCTTTTACAATATTAGTCCTCAAGTGATATCATGGGTAAAAGATTACCTACGTTTACGTCAGCAGTTTGTGGTGGTGAATGGTACTCAGTCTCAGAAGGTGCAAGTTGTGTCCGGTGTTCCGCAAGGCTCCGTGTTGGGGCCGCTATTGTTCTTGCTGTACGGGAACGACATTAGTGACGGAATAGTGTCTCAAATGCGGTTATTTGCGGACGACTGCGTCCTCTATAGAGTAGTCATGTGACCGTGATGCTGAGGTGTTTCAGGAAAACTTGAACAGAATCTCAGAGGGGTGCGTCAAATGAAATATCAATTTGAATTTGTCTAAAACTGATGTGAAATTTACAAGAAAGAAAAACCTTGATATGCAACCATATGTTATTAGGAATGTAATGTTGGAGCAGGTATTTGAATTTAGATATTTAGGTGTTTATTTTACTCCAGCTTTGAATTCGCGCCGTCAAGTCGATTGTGTCGCTGCTAAAGCACGCAAAATCCTGGGATTTCTTCGCCGAAATGCAAACACTTTTCCACAGTCATGTCGGGACATTTTGTACAAGACTTATGCGAGGTCAAGTCTGGAATACGCATGTATGGTTTGGGACCCCGCCTACTCGTAGAGATAAAGATAAGCTGGAGCGGGTGCAGAACATTGCCACTCGTTTCGTATCGGGCATACGCGGGGCTCAGTACAGTGCATAGCGTGCGAAGGAAGCACACAACTGGGAATTGCTAGATACGCGCCGTAAGAAGATGAGTCTGAAGTTTCTCCATGCCATTTATTATTCAGCTGTTCGGGTTGATCGCGAAAAGTTTGTGCAAGAGTCTTTTTATGGATCCAATCGTGTTGACGATGATTTTAAGGTGCGTGAATTCGCGACAAAAACCGAATTGTTTAGAATGTCTTTCTTTCCTAAAACCATCAGGGAATGGAATGGACTGCCGAGTGATGTTGTGAGGGTTGAATCAAATGATGCTTTCTTTTTGATGTTGTAGATTGTAGATGTGCATTGCTAAGGGCTTTGCCTTTCTTTCGTTTTTCATCTTTTGTTATCAGTTTTAACACTGTACAGGAGCAGAGGTGTCGTATGTGTTTCTTCTTGTAACCCCTCCCCCCCCCCCCCCCCCTGTAATGCCTTGGCGCTGCGGGTTCCTTAATAAATAAATAAAGTGCCAGAATTTGCTTTGTTTCAACTTGAAGAGGGGACGATGAGTGATCGTTCTATTCAAAGTAACAAGAGGAAGGAAAGATATGCCAGATGTTTGGGAAGGACCTTAGGGACCGCAGAACGAATACATCTTCGGTTTCCTCGGAACAAGCACAAGAAACAAGTTAGAGCATGCCGGTGGCGACCTCTTCTTCTTTCATCGCTTCCCACCTCTATTTTCAATCTCTTTTCTACACCAGGTAAAGGCTATTGTTACGGCTAGCGACAACAACCGGTGCATGAATTCGAGCAGTGTTCAGCATCCGAAATTGATTTTATTCGTTTAAAAAGAGCGCTGGCTTGTTGCTAGTGCTCTAGAGCAAACAGTTTTGTTTTTTCGTGCTATAAGCAGAATGGCGAATTGTGCATTGGAGCGATTTAACAGATGGCGCGTGACATTTTGATTATCCACTATTTGTTTTGAAGTGGCAGACGCACTACGATAATAAGATGATGAAATTATACCCTTGCAGCATCTGCAAGAAAGAACAAACACATATGTACCTTGCCTAAGCGACCTGTGAGGTAGTGATTTTTCAGTCTCTCCCAAGGGACTGACTTGAACATACATGGAAGTGATCGAGTGAAAGCAGTACCCGATCTACGTTTGTCCTCCTCATGTTCGAGGCAGAACCTTTGCTTTGTTCTCATTCAGCAAATACAAACAAGTCTGCTCAATGTTTTCTGTAATTGATAATAAGTGACCACTGTTCCGAGAAATCACACATTTTTCATTATTTCTGGAGGGAAGCCTGAAATGCCGAAATGATTTCAGTCCGCTCAAGCCACTTCAAGAAAAGGATCAAGTGTTTTTGGAGGCAGTGAGAGGCAGCAAGGTACTTCGAGAGCAATGATCTAGCACCAGCAAGAGGCCATAGTTGTTCCAAAATATTAGACGAAATATTTAGATAATGTTCACTAAAACACTTTCTGGGTATTTTAGACAACATCAATAGCCATTGTTTCAATGCCCAGGCTCCAATTTGCTTGTATAAATACATGCCGCATGTTGCTCTTCTTAATTATCTGGCGCACAGCTTAATGTATGGTGCAGTAAAGTCTGCAATGCATTGTGCTTTTTTGCCAAATGCTTTTTTGTCATATTACCCATTTCCTTTGGCGTATTTTGCGTGCTATTCTGTAGGAGATGACCTGTTTCCTTCGTGCCTTTTGGCACCATTCAGCACCAGGGCATTTCGGCGCTTTGATCCCGGGGCACGTCCAAAGGAATCTTCGGGAACGAGAAGTGACACGTGTATTATCTAGACGGCACAAAGTGCGCGTGGGTCAGATCCATAGGCTTTTGCTCTGTCGCACCGAATATGCCCGAGGGTGCTTCAAGATAGCATCTTCCCTGCATTTGGCCTTGCTGCAATGGGCCACATTTCAGAGTGTATCGAGAACGTACGCGGGGACATGACCTGACGCGGAGCGTTACTCCTGCATTTGCCAAGCTGAAGGCGTGAGAATCATAAGCCGAGTTCTTTACGGATATATTGCTCACCCTCTAGTATTTCCGCGGATGTTTGTTTTTTTTTCCTTCTGAAGGCGGCCCGTGTAAGCGCTTTCTATTTTCGTTCTACGAGTTGCATCTCCCTCATCAGGTCGCTATTTCCGCCGCGTATGTCCTTCACAAATGTGGATATGAAGTGTAGCAGTATTACATGTATATGGAAAACTTCACTGAAGAAGACAGAAAATGACGGAAAGGCAAACGCTGCCTAACTATCATAACCACGCCTGTAGAAAACGATCAAATTTATCGAAAATTTTTCTACCCTTCGTTAAACATTTCCGCTGAAAGTTTTCAACTGGCCGTATCATGCATCGTCTAAAATTACAACTGAACTTAAATGATTTATCAAATCTGACGAGTTTTGGTAGATTGGGTTGTCTAGAAAAATAAAACTGCGACAGGAGGCATCTAAAAAAAACCACTTCCAGTGCTCGTTGCGGCTGAAGAAAAACGCAAAATATTCGCTTTTAGACAACATAACTTTTAAGTGACAACATCAGTGAACATACAGAAACTTCTCTCCAGTTGTCAATTTTCCCATCCGACGTATAAGTTGTTTTAACGGTGTCTTCAACAACGGTAGATACTCATGAGTGTGTGTTGTTTAAATAAATGCGTTCGATTATTATCAAATGCAACGTTATTTTTCCCACCGTGGGTTGATTTTAGCGATGACCGCTTAGACAGTGGATGTGGAATTTATTACGAGCAGTCCTTTCCGTTGTGTGGGGTATTCACTCGCACAAGAGCACGCGGTCAATTTCGGACCGACCTTCTACCGAAACTTGATTAGCTGTCTAATCGCTTGCATTACGAACATCGCCTGTGCATGTGCCCTTGTTCGTTACTGCTTTATATCGTGCGACACATTACTTTAGTGTACAGTACTGTGCAGGAACTGAACAAAACACGTGGAGGCTCCAGCGCCAGTCGAACGCCGACTAAGTCACTTTGCTAACACTGAAGTGCTCATCAAACGCAATAATGAAGTAGGCTTCCGCACTCTCACTGATCTGACAACAATTGCTTCGCCAGCTTAAAGAATCCAGCAAAAAAAAAAAAAGGTGCCTGCTGCAATGGGCAAGAACAAATGCTCCCTATAAAGAAAAAGGAAGTTACCAGTTCTCACATTTGGTAAGCTACTACTTTCCCGCATAGCTTGGCATCATTAGGGCTAGTATGACGCCAACAAATCTTCATAATAACGTTCTTGCGCGATTTACCTTACAAAAGCTTGGAACTAGGAACCAGGCAAATACTTTGCATATTTGAGATTTTTTACTCCAAGTACTTATACAAAAAAAATAGCAAAGCCTTACTTTCATTCGTGGTATGACGTTTGTAAGCAGGGATGAAGTGCCTCAGAAATGCTGGTTAGCATTTCGATAGGAGGACCTATCTTCGTCAAAGGCGTGTTGCTTGTTCATACTTGTTGCTTGAAGTGCTTCTTTGAAGTTTTCCATAAGAATTCTCAAAATACGTCTTACCGATTATTACTGCCATACATCCATGTAAAGCGCCAGTTTTCAGGCTATAATATATATCGCAGTATATGTTGTGCTACTAGGTCTTTAAATGTAATGATAAAACATGGAAACACCGAAAATGAGCGCATTTATAGTGGTAACAAAAGAGCTCAAGGCGACGCCCTTGGTCCACAACTCTACTGGCACGGTGGGCTCCCTTAACCTGATCTAGAAGAAATCGCAGTATTGTATTTACGCGTTATATAAGGTCCACATTTTAAGGTACCCTTTAACGTTAACACCAGCACTTTATTAACAATTAATTATGACACCTACCCACTGTGGTTGCTCAGTGGCTATGGTGTTGGGCTGCTGAGCACGAGGTCGCGGGATCGAATCCCGGCCACGGCGGCCGCATTTCGATGGGGGCGAAATGCGAAAACACCCGTGTACTTAGATTTAGGTGCACGTTAAGGAACCCCAGGTGGTCGAAATATCCGGAATCATCCACTACGGCGTGCCTCATAATTAGAAGGTGATTTTGGCACGTACAATCACATAATTTAATTTAATAATTATGCTACCATCACGTCTCCGCGCGCTTAAGGAAATACGCATATCTAATGCCTGAATGGATAGCCGGTGTCAGTGGTCAAGCAAAGTGTAACCTGTTCAAAAGCTGAATTGAAGGTTATTGTTTGACTAAATTATGGAATTAAAGCCAACTGAATGAATAAAATAAAAACAATAGTGAGCTGGACAAAACTAAGGACCAAGGCGACAATAGCAAGAGTAGTAAAGACTGGTAGAAGGCAGAACATATTGGGTGACCAAGCCTGCAAGAACGTAGGAGACCTAACTACCTAGAAGTGTTGTCTCCTTGAAACTTCACCAGTTGGTTAGTAGTGAGCGCCTAAATTGCTTCATCTTATTGTGGCCCTGCAGTTATAACTCTTATTTTTTTCAAAGTGCTGGTCATAAAAATAGCCCCAATTCGCGCCCTTCTACAATGCGAATAACTTTCGACCTAAGCCATATTTTGTAGCGGGACATACCGCAGGGTGAAAGTGCACTTTCGATCCGTACAAAAGCGAAAAGTTTCGTACTTTTTCCTTCCGTGCTCGCGTTTTCTTCGTCCATGCAAACGCACTCTGGTATAGAAAAGGCTGCGCTGGCGTGGTGTCGTATGAAAACGTTTCTGCAAGGTATAGTCATCCTTAAGGCAAGATTATTTGAAAAGAACCCAACGGGTATCTTTATTGCTGCGCACCTTAAATTTCCATATAAGAAACGATATGTCCACGCTCTTTTGATTAAAAAAGAGAGCTTTTGTTTAGATGTTCCTTACAAGGCCAAACAAGATTATAAAATATAGCTTGGTCATTCGTTTTTTTTTTAATCTTTCACTCTTGTTTTTGCTATGTTGCGAGTACTCTTTCAATTCTGCTCCAGAACTGATGCAGTGAACTGATACGTTTCCGTCTATACTGGTCCCCGAATCATATCAGCCAAACTGCGACGTTTTCATTACTTTACACGAAGACGTGTGAAAGCAGGTGCAGTCAAACGTGCTACCGCTCCATCAAGGTTAGCGCTTTAACGAAGCCGGCGCATTTATGCTCTTATTTTTAACTAGTGGTAGCACTTGGCCCTGTTCGTTTTTTCATTCGTCTTATGAGGCCATTTGCTTTACACGTCGTTGTGAATTCACATATATAGCCCCTGACATTGCTTGTAATGGTAAAGCACATACGTGTAAGGACTCCGTCCATAATTCATAATTACGCATCAAAACACATGTGCGCACACGAACAGAAAATAGCTTCTACGAGCACGTAACAACAGGGAGGTCGCTCCTTCTTACGTACACTTTGTGGTATGCATTTGACAGTATACGACGACTTTCCCAGCTCCAGTATCCGTGCCAAAAATAAAAGTAACAAGTTGTGTTGCTTGCACACGCCACCCTCATTATGGGAATATTTGTAGAAATACGCTTGGTTCCATTTTCCATTTTTAAAGCTTCCATTCCTCCAAAGTTTTACGTGTTGCCTTTTGTTCGAATGATCTCTGAGTATGAGACACTAGACTTACGCGCTCGAAATGGTTTTCTTTAGCAAGGCAATTTTCGGACCCATTGAGCCGCGCTAGGTTTCATTAAAGGTAGCCGGTGCTCTCTTTAATAATGCACTTTTAGTAGAAATTTCTGGGCTTCGTTTGCTTTTTCCGATGAATGTAGATTTAAGCAATCCGTGTTTTGTACGGAAGAATAATACAGGCATTTCTTGACGGTCGTGTGGAATGCAAAGCTGGTGAGTGCTATGCCTTTTCTAATTCTGACTAGGTCTTTTACATTCAGAACGTTTCCGTTTCCCCACTTCACTTCCTTTCCTTTTTCGAGAATTTTGCTTCGTGCAGAGAAAAGGTTTCGCAAGTAGTCGGTTCTGATAAATTAGAAGTGCTTTGTAGCAAGACCAATCAACTAAAGGTTGTTCGTGGCAGACTTCTGCAGATTTACGGGTTGTTTTTTTTTTTTTTTGCTTACCTTGTACGCTTGTGTGCCCTTCCTGCAAGGACCGATGTGTGGTCTGCAGTATGTTGTATACATAAAATAATAAATTAGAATACTTGGCTGTGTGATTTCTTGAATGATGAGAGTTTTGGTGTTCCACCACCGCCAGAACAGCAGTCAAAGACATTACTGTGCCATATATTTCAGTGGTCTGAGTTTATTTGATAAAATAGCTCCAGCGTTTTGTTGTCTTTGGAGTTATCCCTTTTTTTTTCGTATAAATTGAATGTTTGGAAAGCATTCTTTAGATGTAACTTCAGTATAGGTATATTATTGGCGATTAGGTGCATTGTTAAAACATAAAATTTGTGCCGCGAAATCACAAGGTGTTGCAGAGGCTATGAACGTAGTTCAAAAACAATGTCAATAGCACCTTTAGGTAACAGGGCAGCAATACCGCACGTGGAATGCTC
Source organism: Dermacentor andersoni (assembly GCF_023375885.2). Taxonomy (NCBI): domain Eukaryota; kingdom Metazoa; phylum Arthropoda; class Arachnida; order Ixodida; family Ixodidae; genus Dermacentor; species Dermacentor andersoni. The sequence continues at coordinate 130,829,433 of NC_092820.1, forward strand.
ATAAAGAGCCGGACACATTGATGTCGCAAAATATTGAGCATCATATTTTCTGTATTTAAATGAGTCACACGTGATATATCCAGCTCATTTTGCTTTTTGAATAAAAACTTATTTCTTCATTTATTTATTTGTCATACTGTAATCCCATCTTTTGGGATTTAGCAGAGTGGTTTACAATCTACAATAATCAAACAATGCTGCTTTCACGTAAACCTGATAACGCGACAAAATATGCAATGCAATGACTCTGAACTAGATGCCACCGATGTTAGCGTTGGCGACAGCAGTGGATGATCATTTGTTATTCCACTTGTTAACACTTCTGTGAAAAACAGGAATATATAAAACAATTACTTCTAATAATAAATGGTTCTATTTGACACATCACAGCGTTGTCTGGTGGCATATGCAGAGAAGTTATTTCGGTCATGTCGATGTTTCAATGCACTTTTTTTATTTGATAAAGAAACTTCAAATGTGAAAAGGCGTTCCCCTAGTTTAAGGCTTGCAGATTGGCTTTCGACAATAGATCAGTTATCTATGCTTGGCCGAATCTGCGAAAAACGAAACGAACAGCCTTTTTCCAGTTTGCCAATATTTGTTTTTGTGTACGCGTCCCAAAGAATCGCAGCATAATGAATTGCTGGTAGCAGAACTGTCTCGTATGCCGGCAGAAGGACTTGATGGGTATGCAACTAAAGAAATTTACGAAGGAAATACAGCTTACGGCATGTATGGCCGGTTACAGGATATGTGTGTTTAGTCCCATTAACGTTTTTGCTAATAAATGTACTTATATATCTATATAATTTGTGCCTTCATAGGGACGCACATTATTAACACTATAGACGAAGGTAACAGGGTTCTTCTTTTCGTAATTTTAATATAGACGATGTTGCTAACGTTAACGGACATTTGCCAAGATTTATACAACCTTTCTGAAAGGCCTTGTTTAGTATTGGTTGATACGCAGAAATTTTGGTACAACACGCAGTCATTGGCGACGAGATTTGTGTTAATGGAGATATTGCGTACAATGTCATCTATGAATATACCTCCACTCTAAGTAGTAATGAACAGGTTACAGAGGATACTTCTATAACTAGCCATGAAGTTAGAAGGGCCTTGCAAGACATGAAACGGGGAAAAGCGGCAGGAGAAGAAGGAATACCAGTCGATTTAATCAAAGATGAAGGAGACCTAATGGTTGAAAAACTTGCTACCCTTTATACGCTTGCTACTACCCTTGCTACCTTGCTACCCTTTACCCTTTTATCATTAAAAAGAAAGGTGTACAATCAATGCATTCTACCGGTGCTGACATACGGGGCAGCAACTTGGAGACTGACAAAGAAGCTCGAAAACAAGTTAAGGAGATCAGAGAGGAAACGGGGATAGCCGATACTCTAATTGACATTAAGATACAGAAATGGAGCTGGGCAGGTCATGTAATGCATAGGTTAGATAAGTGGCGGATCATTAGAGTTACAGAATGGGTGCCAAAAGAAGGAAAGCGCATTCGAGAACGGCCGAAAACTATGTAAGGTGAGGAAATTAGGAAATTGCCAGACGCAAGTTGGAATTGTTTGACGCGGGACAGAGGTAATTGGAAATGACAGGGAAAGGCCTTCGTCCTGAAGTGGACATAAAGCATGATGATGATATATTAAGAAATGTTGTGGGACGTCAGACTCAACTGGACGTAGCCTTGACGGGTAATCTTGGAAAACGACATAGTGCTGCCTAATGCTAAAGTATATGTTCAGCCAAGTAACAAGTTGTTTGTTCTGCAGAGTTTGTTGGAGCTTAAAGGCTTTTTTTTATGCGAAACCTTGTGGAAAGTCTTTCCATAGTCCATAAAAAATTGGCAACGATGCTGTCAATGCCATCTGGCCCTCCAGCGCATTCAGCGTGTTCCGAGCCAGTTGGAAATGGTGCTTGACATCGAGTTCACAGTATATATAACATTTCTTACGTAGGTTTTACGTGAGCGTTGCAGCTACACACCGTTAGAATGCTAATGTTTGCTGTCAGAGGGCTGTGAAAGAGTCAATGCGCCATGGCAGTCATGTATCTGACATAGGCATTCACAGGTTACCCATGGGGCATGCTCGACGCCAGCAATGGAAAGGGAGCATGATCTGCACAAGATCGGCGCCTCGCATTTGTTTAAATTCTTAGGAGACATCAGCCTGTGATTAAAAAAAATGAAAACAATCGTGCAGGAAAAGGTAGTATGTAGAGTATACCAGCTATCATTAGCATGTTAGGGCAGGAAATTGACCCACAGTTGCTCACACAAGAATTCTCTTTTGGCTGTAGAAACAAAGAGATATGGACGAATATTTTAAAATGTGATCGCTCGCGGCAAAGACGAATAATTAAAACCAATATGAGCTCAAACGGCTACAACCGTTCCAATTAGCTTCTGTAACAGTTTTCCGAATGGTGCGCCCCGACGGGTCAAAATATTTACAGCCACGTCAGCGTCGCTTGCCTGTCGCGCCACTTCAAGAAACCTCAAGGAATCCAGTAGCCAGAATGACATGTACGAACTGATTATGCGTAATCATGCGAAACAAAAGCGAAATGAAACATTTACCTTTATACGTCGACATGTGTGCGCAGTGCAAGAGACGAGCGCTGAAGGAAGAACACAACACAGGCGCTCGTCCTCGTCCTTTGGGCTGTGCAAACGTGTCGATATTGAATCACCAACTCGCCCATGCTTCCACCTTACCTTTCCACGTCTTTGTCGTCATCAGCGCTTCGCAGGTGGTGAATGCATTGTTCTGCCTCCGCCAATACGCTTGTTTGTCACACGATATCACGAAACCACGAAGACGCATCACGTCGAATTGACGTGTACACAATAAAGACGCAACATTGTGATGGGAAAAAAGCTATTTTCTTTTGAATAACGAGTAATTTCTCCGTTCCGTAAGGAACAGAAGACGGCTATCCACCTTATCTGTCTGGCTTGAGGTACTCAGAGCTGCAGTCGAAAATGAATTTATTTATGTAGGATAAGAATGTCTGCGGGGCAATGCCACGGGATCGCGCCCATTCGGCAAATATAAGTTGTTGCTCCACCACCTTTCATTCTATGGGTATCCCTGTTCTATGGTTTCTATGGTCAAATTTAGTTCCCCGTTTCCTGAAGCCGCGGTTTTCGATCAGCCATCGGAATCTAATGAAGAAGGAGCAGGCCGATTGGACTGAACCATACCACTCTCTTTACTCCGTTATCTACTTTCACTACGATAGTGAGTACTCGTCGAAAACGTCTCCCCTTCTGCATACTGCTCGGCTCTTGTCAGAGAATTAGATAAGGAAAACCTCTGAAGGTAGGCAATTTTAATTGTTTAGAAAACAAACGAAACCGACCTCTTATAAATAAGGACAGCGCTTGATTGAGTTGTTCAAAAAACTTTTTGCGGGTCCGGGCCCCCGCTTGCGACGGCGTTCTGTTTAAGTTTTACAACGAGATATGTCATCCCCGCTTCTCGAGTCAGTCTTCTTCGATTAGTTACTTGAGCTATTTTTACTCGCTTGGAGCCTATACAGCCATTCGTTTGTCTTTTCTAGTTTTGGTTTGATGACATGTGCCTCTATGCCCTAGAGTTGAATATTTGAAAGCTGATTTAGTGCGTCTGCTTTTGTGTGGCTATTGACGTCTTCGTAATGTTACCTCTCTTTTTTTGTCTCATAATTTTAATTTATAAAACCTGCTATAGAGCACTGTTGACACTGCTTTTCTGTCGCAGGATATTCGGTACATCTCGCCGTGGAATAAAATTCAGGACAGTATAATACTTTCAAGATATAGACAAACCCATCTAGTTTGGTTCGACATAATATTGCGTCCAAAGTCGTCCAAAGTACGTAACTTGAATACCAATATGTTCTATAGCGTGTTGTTCATTCCACAAATGTTCCATTATCATTGCCAAGATTGGGTCGAAAATGGGGATTGTATAACATTTCTCTGTGCCCGCGGAGTGGTTTTCTCAAGGGAGGAAAAGCCCGAAGCTATACAGACAAACGCTTTTTGTTGAAAAACGTGAGTCGGCCAAAGTCAATTTCACTTGGCCTTCCTACTTTAGAGAAAGCTTTAGCTCAGATTCAATTCCAGTGCGGCCTATTCAAATGCATGTAAAACGCAAAAACGCTTTTCTCAGATAACCCCTGGACCGATTTTAATGAACTTTGTTGCATTTCCGAGAGAGTTTTAAATTCTAATGACAGTTGGAAGCCGAATTTCGATTTAGGACTTGAATTTTGTTAAAAACGTTTTAAAGAATTAGCATGTTCGAAAAAAATAGACTCACTCAGCTTATAAATTAATAGCTCTCCATCAAGAATAGATATTGCGGTTCTGTGAACGGCATCCATTAGATCATTCAAAGCGGACAAATTCAATATATCAATTTATATCTTACGTGTATTTGCTATGTTGTGTACAAGGGTTCAGCGAACGCTTTATTTCCATATTACAGAAGTTTTTTAGATTCATGAGTAACATATGAATTTTGTCCGCTTTATATGTACTACCAGATGGAATTTATGGAATTGTGGTATCATTTCTTCTTGCTGAGTTATAAAGTTGTAAAATTTATAGTTTAGTGTATAGAAATTTTTCAAGTTTGCCAAATTGTAATGAAATATTGACGACCTAAATAAAAATTCGCCACCAACAGTGACAAAGCTTTAAGTCGTTCTTTTCAATGCAACAAACCTCATCAAATTTTGTGCAGTGGTTGCCGTGGAAAACGAATTCTCCTTTTACATATATTTTGATAGGAGCACCCAAGCGAAAGCTTCCTTTTAAGTGTGAACTCGATTTCCATTCTTTAAACAGAGGCGCCGGAGGCAACTAGCGTGTCAACTTCGGCTCCCAGGTGAATTGCATTCCACAATCTTGCAGCTCGAATAGCACATTCCCACACGCAAAACTTCATTAGCGAAGGCTATTAGCGAAGACTACCTCCTCTGCTTTCGGCAAACATGAGGGCCGAAAAATGACTTTCTTCGGCATAAAAGGACCTACTGAGGCAAAGACTGATAGTATAGCTTGGGTCTCTGTCGAATAAGGCAGAACGTGAGATAGTGTAAATAGGAATTACAAGCGCCACAAATGTGGCTCTTGTAGCAGTTTTTGACAAGTGCAGACACAAAAATGGCGTGCCTTGTCTTGTGTTTGTACACCGGAGAGGCTAAAAGGCTGCTGTGAAAGACAAGCACTGCTTTATACGCAATGACAGCTACTGTTGACACCCGCAAAGCCGTGTTTTCAAGATGTCGTGACTTTAAGACAGCCGATAAAATAAGCCTGTGCCACCGTGTCTAAATGGGTGTGACGTATCATATGCATCTCTGCGTGCGATGATAAGAACATATTCATGTGAGGAAATTGTTGAGGAATTCTGACATTTCTTCAAGAACCACCGGCTAGCGGACCTTGCACCAAACATGCCATGCTGCAATAGGTACCTTATAGAGGGAACATTTTGTCTACTGTCTTTTGAATTATGTCGTTTTCGAATAAACCTTGAAGTCACAATAGGGCATTGTGGCCCGTAAACATTTATATAAGTGAAAAGGTGGGCTCTTGTACCATATACTTGCGGACTCTTCCACAATATGGTTGATCACGAGTACATATATAATTTAAGCTGTCGCGGAAAACGACGATGGGGCAGGACTTAAGCGAAAAAAGGAAACACAACGCCCGAGCTTGGCCAGAACTACAAAGTTAGTCTTGGCTACAACAGGAAAACAACGGGGGGCAAACATTTCCCAGATCCCTGCCAAATCCGAACAGCACACGCATCAAGACAATGAAGCTGTGCAATTAATTTCTGACAGCCTTCGGCAGTCCGAGAGGACTGTATTGCTGCTCTGCGAAACTTACAAGGTTGTGCAAATGTCATCATTATAAACTGTGCAATTCCTTCCCGATAGGCGAGCCTTTTCACACGGTTTCCCATATTCGGGCTCTTTACGGAGACATGTGTTCCTTTCAAAACATAAGGCCTAAACGCGATGAGCGCTGTTTTGCCGAATGCGGCCACCTCAAGATCACCTGCCATTAGTAGCTGGTAAAGCGCCGCTTTAGAAACATACATACCAAATTAGTGCCTAAGATAAACCGCGCAATGAAGTTGCATATCGAGAGCGGCTGGGCAAGATACTACAATTCTATAACTCTCGATAATCACGCTTCAAAGATAATTCAGGGCTATAACCCAGCAGGCTGCGTTTCCGGTGCTTGCTTGATCTGTCTTTAATGCCGACTACGTCGGATCACGAAAACCACTGCCTAACTCCTATAACGACCTTTGCCGTAAAAAAATTAAAGAAAATTATTAAAAAATAAAGGCCATTCCTCTGTGTCTGCCGCTGTCTCCGTATTCAGATGCAACATAATTTATTATTCCTACAGACTGAAAACCCAGAGAAGCGCTATTGCAGGAGCGCTTTAATACGGACGGTAAAACATAAAACATAATAAATTAATAGGTATCAAAATATCAGCTACCCTAAAATAATAATGAGATATTAAAGTAATGTCCAAATCGAATCACTGAGCTATTGCATTATTCAACGAATAAAATAGAGAAACAGAACCAGGTATATTCAGATGAATTTTCAGAAGCAGCGCGTTGAAATTTGAACGTTCCGACAAGTTATGAAAAAAAAAAGATCCTTCATATGGAGAATGAAGACACAATTTTCACGAAACAAAAGCCGATATCAAAAGGTACGTTAGTACGGAAAGTAATGCAAAGTACAAGTTATTTAGGAGGTCCACGGCTACTTATTAGGAGCAATTCGACTTGTTGCTCTGTATCGCTTGTGTTAATTACGGTGTTTTATTGCATCAGAACGCCTTTAACTCGAGAATAACCGTACTATCTCGTTGTAAAAATATTTCTATATTTTTCTTCATATGGCAGGTTACCTATGCCTATATTATGGCAGTATTCAAATAATTTTGGTAATTTTAAGCACACCCATAAAGTGACTGTAATATCCGTGCAAATAGTTTAAAACTTTCTGATGTAATAGTTGCACTGAATTATCGCATAAATTCCCATGCTTTAAAACACTCATAATTTGTGGCTTAGGGATTAATATTTCTATGCCAACTTGAGTAACGTGCATGTATATTGTGCAGAAAGCACCCCTTTTGAATGCGCCTAGCTGTATACTGAAGAATGTGTATAAACAGGAAGTCTCTGCAGCATATGTGCTATACGAATAGACAGAATTATTGGCCCATCCTAAACTGTACAACCAACGTGGTAAGGAATAATCGTCGAGTGGAAATGACAACAGTGTCAGTCAAATAACCGGTCATCCAACGCTCTCCTTGCAGTGTCGCCCGAATTCAGTCAAAACAAGGCAGCATGCCTGCGTTATCTAGTGTAACTTCAGTACTCCGAAAGCTTCTACTGAGCAGGCGGGTTTTGTGATTCAAGTTGAGCACTCGAACTGCACTCTGGCGTAGCAATAACGGTGTTCTTGTTTGCGAAAAGAAGACGCGAGTTCCTTATTACATTCACGAATTATAGGAAATTATAGACTATAGTAACGTCCCGGCACCCACATAATGGCGACAATAATATATTCTTTTGATTAGGCATTGAATCAGTGTGATGTCGCAGGCATACCTTTTTGCTACAACCTGTCATAAAGGAGCGTCCCGGGATGATAAACATAAATACTGGAAGAGACAACTGCAAGGTGCCCCGTGTGCTTAGATTTAGGTGCACGTTAAAGAACCCCAGGTGGTCGAAATTTCCGGAGTCCTCCACTACGGCGTGCCTCATAATCAGAAAGTGGTTTTGGCACGTAAAACCTCATAATTTCAACTGCAAGGTGCATTTTAGTGCCACCGAGGGCGCGTCCAACGATATCCACAAATGCAATCGTAGGCTTTTCTGAAGCTTGAGGGCTCCTTATGTTTGACGTTATAGGACAGTGTCTTTGCGAAGCTTTCAAGAACAGTCAAGTCTTGATAGGCGCAGGGGAATCAGTGTGGAGTTCCGTAACATCCAGTTTGCCTCTGCTTCTATCCACAATCTTCTTCATAAAATTACACTACGGATGTTGACTGCAGATAGGTTGCGTCCATATAAATTACATTTTGCGCTCCATCTCTTGTATGACTTTCAAGGTTCTTTTTATAACTGGAGCAATAAATTATAAATACATCAATTACAAGTAATATTTATTATCTCAAAGGTGATGTTCTTTGATCGTTGGAATAAGGCAAGACTACATTGAGATAGTCATACCCAATGAAAGAAGGTGACCACGAAAGCTTAATATAGAAGTATGGCTAACACTGCTCTTAAAAAATTATTTTTGCCCCACAAGAGAAACAATAAAAGTACCAGAAAGTCGCGGTGTACCAATATTATTTGTAGTTTTTTAGGACGTTTCACAGAGCAGCTGCAGTTTCATTTTAAACTATAAGTCTGCATACCCGACACAAATCTCTCTCTAAAGTAAGACCTCTCTATCTTGCTAAACGGCAATGTCCATGGACACAAGCGTGTCCGTAAAGCCAAGTTTGATCCATTCATTTAGGCTCCTTGTGCTTAGCTCTAACCTCGATCCGTCACAATCTACTTTCGTGTAACCAAGCGCTCGGCACTCATAGGAAATTAAAAATGTGTGTTGACATTTTTGACATCATGCTACTTGCCTGTGTTGTCAAGAGCACCACAATGCCTTTAACCGAACATATCTACTGTGCAATTGGCGCATGAATAGCTGAGACTGCACTAGGATGCACATACCAGTGCATTTTCTTGCAAATTTTGTGCCTGTGGTATAGTACCACTCGCTTTGGCGTCCAATTTCACATACCAGTAATAAGGCACCAACAGCACACCAACGGACACCAACAGCAGAAACAGCTAGTGCCGGCTTATTTTCATTAAGATATCTTGTATCACAAACATCGTTATGTAGAACGCAGTATATTGAAAGCAAGCTATAGAATCACAACAGGTAAGGCAATTCCTGACCGCCAGTGTTCTCCAGAAATCATGCACCCAAAAGTTGTTGCGGAAAGCTTGCATAAATGCAAGCATAACCATGCATAAATGCACCCATGCAACCATGCATAAATGATGCGTCGCCAACATTTCGGGATACTGCCACTCTTGGGCATAACATCCACCACTACGGTTATCACTCGAGAGCATCGAACTCAATATGGCGTAATTAATACCATGCCTTCGTTATGATAACAGGTGGGATTAAACCTTGTTACTGCCTATGCGAACAGAAGTAGCAATGCGAGAGGCTCCCAATTACTGCTGCAGTCATAAGAATGAAAGAAGAGCCGTAGCTGTCGGAGCATAGCTTGGAGCTCTGGGTAAAATAACTGTCGGAGACTGATGTCTCTGCAACTACCTTGGCTAGGCATTCCAGGTGATCGCCTGCAGAGCAACCTAAGCGAGGACGCTGGGTAAAAAAAAATTCTGATGATGTTTGCTTACAGATGGCACGTCGGCATTCTGCCTACTTGCAGGACCAAAGCTGCAACGCTAACCCGCAGCAACCCCCTCCCCCTTCCCTCGTTTATATGGCCGAGGCAAAACACGTGCTTTGTGTGCAGATGAATCTGACAGTTGCATCACAGCGGTTGCAATAGCAAGTGTATTTGCCATTGCACAAAGGAATGCCAGACATGAGTGCGGCTGGCTAAGCTAAGTTTTTATCATGGATGTACCCAAATTAAACGTATTGCCAAAAGTGCATTACTCCTAAGGAAATCGAGCCTCCTTTAAGCAGAACACACATGACCCGGCTGTCTCCAAAGAAACATGCTGTGTAGCACAAGACCCAATTGCTAACGACTGACGTGCCCTAACGTGAACGGCGCCGAAACTGATTGCATAGGCCGGTGGAACATTCATTAGAAAAGCTGCTCCATGGGCCAGATGTACTGGCGAGAATGTTAAAGAGATACGCCGCATGTACATTCACTCACAGCCGAAAGTAGAACCCTTAAAAAAATATCCCGTTATAAACGAAAAAAAAAGTGCTTGATAGCCCCGCCATTTGCGTATATTGGAGCCGAATAATTGCTGGCGTCTGCTGTCTCTTGTTCTTTTTCTCTCAACTGTGTGCGTACATGAGATATACAATTACCTCTACATGTGTATACAAGGTGTCGCCGCTAAATTCAGACAGCTTAACAATATGCAAATGCCACGCAGCTTGACAGAACAATAATGTTCTGTGCCGTCACTTGAAGGTACTCAAAATATTGTCCCTTAGATAATTATCTCTCATTATTTCTTAAAATTCCCAAATATTATAGTTAGATCAGAAGGGTCAATGAGAACATTGTAGAGCGTAATAGAGAACTAATGAATACAGCTTTGTGTTCCTCAATACGTGCTGCATAAAAGTGTTTTTCCCAGCGTGACACGAACCCACGAAAACAAGCAAAGTGCCTCGAGCAGCCGGTAGAGCGGCAATTTTGCGTGCATTTGCGGGCTATGCTTTCACGCCCGTAAAAACACTTGTGTAGCACGTATTGAGCAGCAGAAATCAGCATCGGGAGTTTTTCATGTCGCTCTACAATTTTCTCATTCACGCTTTTCGTCTAATTATAATATGTGAAGCAGCTGAATAATTATTTAAGACTAATTATCTAATTAGGTTGAATGAAAAGATTGTTCGAGTATTTCCAAGCGATGCCAAACAAGACAGCTTTTGTTCTTTCCAGCCAAATGCCACTTGCTTATTTTTAAACTCCGGCTTCTGTTAGCTGCGACATACTGTATACCGACGCACCGAACATTTGCGTGGATATATTTGTTGATGCATTTGTCGCTTTGTGCAAGCGTTCCCTACAATGCAAGCGAACGGAGCTGCACATACACATGCCATCTCGCAGTTTGGGTTGACATTAATGCCCAGCTCCAAACATCCGTCAGTTATCTACTCACACAGCATATGTGCATTCGTGGCTAATAGAACTTGACTAACAGAACAGAACGCTGATGGCAGGTAAGATTTATAACACATTTTCGTTCAAATTGCCAGCATTCACTTTCTGCCCGCGTGATAATGACATCCAAAAATGGAGACAGCGGATGTCCGAGTTTGTCGAGCTCGCGTTCGTAATGCCGTAATCGCGTTCTTTAGAGTGTATGTGCTGTTACAGGGCTTGCGTTTAAATGAGAGATGCCGATTTATTTTATTTCACCAACCGAATAATATCGCAGAGCTCTCCATGATAGAATGCGTTGATAAAGACAATGCGCTCACATTTATCCTCTTGGATAAGGAGGGTCGTTTCGTGGTGATGAACCGGGCGATGTATAATGAAAAGGCTCGTGAAGCCATTTCGTAACCTTTCAGGGTCAACAAGGACAAAGAACTTAGGAAAGTACAAAATGAAACTGATAAGCTTGGCAAAAGTTTCATTCTAGATGGCTTCTCCCGGTATATCAAAAAAAGCACAAAGGGGGACCTTGATTTCTTCTCAGCCAAAACGCACAAGCCGGAATGTCCCCTCCGAGTGATATTGTCAGATAATGCAACCTGGCAGAAACATGTAGAGACGTTTTCACAAAAATACGAATCAGCGAACAATTTTTGGTAACGAAGTCTGAACAAGTGGTTGAATTCTTTAAACACGGGCAAGACAAGAACCATGTCGCTTTTTGTATTGACGTAAAAGTGTGGTCCTATTCTTTCCTGCAAATCACATGGTAAATCGTGTGACTGACTGCATTGACAAGTTTGAAGGGGTTCGATTTCAAAACACATGCGGTTAGACTTGCGATAGATTTGTAGAACTTCCTAGTTTTTATGTTAACTTACGCGATTTGCGAGGGAAGTGTTGTCAAGCAAAAGTATGGCATATGCATTTGGACATGTATTGCTTCCTGCTTAAGTGAGTTATATCTAGCTAACCATGACCAGGTTCTTGATGAACGCCTGAAAAATAACACGCATTTCGTAAAAGATTTGTTGACAATTTTTTTATTGTTTTGAATAACGAATCGCATTATTATGACTCGGTGTTTTCAAGAACCGTAACCTCGTTAACTGAAGCTTTGTCCCCTTTGTCATTGACGCATCAAGTCCCCGTAGGCAATTGCGCAAGGTTTTTATACTTTGGATTGTACTTTTCACCACAAAAGGTCTGCTGAAGTTATCAGTAGAGAGGCAATAAGGCAATGCTACTGTTTCATTCCGCTCATTCAAAACTCGTAAAACACGCAGTCGTAACATAGCGTTTCAATACTTCTCTCATGAATTCATATGACCACAAAATGGAAACCAGTTTGAGAGATCAAGCCAAGCGCCAGGCAGGTTCTGGTTACCCAATGCGCATGCTCACCTCTCTCGCGGAGGGCTTGAGCAGGAAGTGTATAAACGCATCGAAGGGAAGCAGTTCCACGGCTAGAGAAAAAAAGGTGCTGTGCGGCCATACGCTGATTGTATTTACATAATATTAGAAGAATTGCGGCAAAGTCGGGGGTGGACGTAATTTTCTCTGGCCTAAGCGTCTACAGAAGCTATTCAAACAGGTTAACTAAGTGAATGAGAGAAAGAACGCACGTTCTACTCAACATCGCCAACAATTTGTAAACTGCACTCGCAACGTTGACTATGTCCTTCCGCTTTCGTGCCGAAGAAGGTATGTTGGTCACAGAGACAGATACATCAATGAGAGACTCAAAGAGTATCAATAAAACGTCACTAGCATAATCTCGCGTCATTTGGGCCTTCATTGCCGAAACTGTCCCTGTAAAGCAATATTTCAAAGTACTTCTATTTTCTATAGGCCTCATAGCAGGAAGGCAAGGGAGGTTATGGAGGCTTATGAAATTGCAAAACTAGAGGCAACTTGCTTGAGCAAGCCATCAGTGTCGCTCTCTCAAAAAAGAGATAAGATTCCTCAGTTTATTGTTATAACTATTGCAGTGTAAGTTCTCCCCACGCCTTGGACACACGCACTATTCATCGACATGCACCACTGAATGTTCTTTTTTTGCTTTCTCATTTGTTTCCGTTCGTACGGTATGTACTATTTATGTATGTAGTTGCATAAACGATAGAAGCAAGAGAACCGAGGGGCTCGATTTTTGTTAATCATGACCATATAAGGTCAGCACGGAGGTAATCGGCAGGCACTACGGATCGTGCTACCCTTACGAAAATGACTTAAGACTGTCCATAGAAAGTCTCTAAACTCTTCATAGACGACCTTGACTTTCTATAGCTTTGGTCTTTTGTTGATGCAAAGTCTATATACTTTCTATAGAGGAAAGTCGATAACGTTTCTATTTCTTTTTGTCTATTCGCATTCTATAGACGATCTATAGAAAGAAGTCGATATGGTGTTTCTTTCTTTTTCATCTACTTCCCCACTATAGCCTACCTATAGACGAAAGTCGATACAGCCTCTGTTTATGTTTGGCTATTATTTGTCTATAGACTTTCTATAGACGAAAGTCGTTATTCTTTTTAATTATTTTTGTCTATTCGCACTCTATATACGGTCTATTGGAAAACGTCTATATTGTGTTTGTTTCTTTTTTGTCTACTTACCCTCTATAAAGTACCTATAGGCTAAAGTCGATACAGTCTCTATCTGTATTTGCCTACTATTTATCTATAGACTTTCTATTGACGAAAGCTGATAAGGTTTCTATTTATTTCTGTCTATTCGCAGTCTATAGACGGTCTATAGAAAAACGTCGTTATGGTGTTTGTTTCTTTTTGGTCTACTTCCACTCTATAGCCTATCTATAGGCAAAAGTCTATACAGTCGCTATACAGTCTATATTTCGTCTATAGACTTTCCATGGACGAAAGTCGATAAGTTTTCTATTTCTTTTTATCTATTCGCAGTCTACAGACGTTCTATAGAAAGAAGTCGATAAGGTGTTTGTTTCCTTGTTGTCTTCTTCCCCTCTATAGGCATCTATATAGAGGAAAGTCGAAACAGTCTCTATTTATTGTTGTTCATTCTTGGTCTATAGACTGTCGATAGACGAGAGTCGATAAGGTGTTGATTGTTTATGTCGGCTCCCAGTCTACGTAGTTCTTCACAAACACGCACATGCACACATTCACGCACACACACACACACACACACACGCACACACACACACACACACACACACACACATATATATATATTTATATATGTGTGTATGTATAGTAGCTGCGTGACTGGCTGTTCGAGGCACATTGCGCGTAATCGCGGCCTCCTTCACACTTGGAAACACTGTTGTGGAGCACGTGAGGAGCAACAGAAAGCTGTATCGGGATTTTCTCATGTTGCTTTACAATTTTCTCAGCACGACTTTTAATGTATTTCTCATAATCGAGAAGTTAATTAAATTATACTAACTGCCCAATCAGGGGGAATAAAAAATAATCTTAGTATCTCCAAGTGACGGCAAACAACATTACCTTGGTTCTCACCAGCTACGTAGCATTTGCATATATTAAGGTCTGGCTCGAAGTAAGTGAAACACCCTGTATACTTCTTTGCAATTCGAATTATTCTCGGTGGTTTCCTATGTCACCGCCGATGAAGGCCATAGGGTGGTTCATTAGAGCGAACAGCCGCATACCGGTTTAGGTAAGGCGACAGATGAATAACCGTGAGATGAACCGACTGAGCCATCTTTCCGGCCAACATGCAAGGATCATGAGTTCAAATCTCCAATATTGCTTCTTTTTTCCTTTTTTTCACCTCTTTTCTTCTAGTTTATCATTATAACAGGGAATTACATATCTGCGCCACGGCCGTCCGCACGGGGACCCTCTTAAAATTTTTGAAACAGTTGTTGTTATATTTTCCTCTGTTATTTATGGCCACTAACGTGCAAGTCATAAACTACCCGGTTTGTCCAGTTGATTGCTATGTGTGCGGTTTAACGGAGCTCAGATTGGTCGGCCTTGACTGATCGAAGAAGGCGCCACTGTATGTACAATGAGGCGTACAACTCCCATCTCCCTAGTGCTTAGGCTCACTGCGTTCTCCGAAAAACTACGAGGACAGGCACCTCCCCCCGCCCCCCCCCCATACCCTCCTCCTCATTCATCATCAGCCTGGTTGCGCCCACTGCAGGGCAAAGGCCTCTCCCATACTTCTCCAACAACTCCGGCCATGTACTAATTGTGGCCATGTTGACCCTCCAAACTTCCTAATCTCATCCGCCCACCTAACTTTCTGCCGCCCCCTGCTACGCTTCCCTTCCCTTGGGATCCAGTCCGTAACCCTTAATGACCATCGGTTATCTTCCCTCTTCATTACACGTCCTGCTCACGCCCATTTCTTTTTCTCGATTTCAACTAAGATGTCATTAACTCGCGTTTGTTCCCTCACCCAATCTGCTCTTTTCTTATCCCGTAACGTTACACCTATCATTCTTCTTCCCATAGCTCGTTGCGTCGTCCTCAATTTGAGTAGAACCCTTTTCGTAAGCCTCCAGGTTTCTGCCCCGTAGGTGAGTACTGGTAAGACACAGCTATTATATACTTTTCTCTTCAGGGATAATGGCAACCTGTTGTTCATGATCTGAGAATGCCTGCCAAACGCACCCCAGCCCTTTCTTATTCTGCTGATTATTTCCGTCTCATGATCCGGATCCGCCGTCACTTCCTGCCCTAAGTAGATGTATTCCCTTACGACTTCCAGTGCCTCACGGCCTATTGTAAATTGCTGTTCTCTTCCGAGACTGTTAAACATTACTTTAGTTTTCTGCAGATTAATTTTTAGACCCACTCTTCTGCTTTGCCTCTCCAGGTCAGTGAGCACGCATTGCAATTGGTCCCCTGAGTTACTAAGCAAGGCAATATCATCAGCGAATCGCAAGTTACTAAGGTATTCTCTATTACCTTTTATCCCCAATTCTTCCCAATCGAGGTCTCTGAATACCTCCTGTAAACACGCTGTGAATAGCATAGGAGAGATTGTATCTCCCTGCCTGACACCTTTCTTTATTAGGATTTTGTTGCTTGCTTTATTGAGGGCTACGGTGGCTGTGGAGCCGCTATAGAAATCTTTCAGTATTCTTACATACGGCTCGTCTACACCCTGATTCCGTAATGCCTCCATGACTGCTGAGGTTTCGACAGAATCAAACGCTTTTTCGTAATCAATGAAAGCTATATATAAAGGTTGGCTATATTCCGCACATTTCTCTATCACCTGATTGATAGTGTGAATATGATCTGTTGTTGAGTAGCCTTTACGGAATCCTGCCAGGTCCTTTGCTTGACAGAAGTCTAAGGTGTTCCTGATGCTATTTGCGGTTACCTTAGTAAATACTTTGTAGACTGCGGTAGACGGAAGTTCTAATCCGCCCCCCTATTTCTTTTTCGTTTTTTTTCTCTTTTTTTAACGATGGTGTATCTACGTATGACGTCCTCCATTGAACTATATCTGCAGGCTAGGAGTGGCGCCTGAAACCGGCGAAAGATGCCGAGAGCGAGTGGGGCTATACTAATCCAGGTGCAACCAAATTAGGAAGGCCCACTAAGCTTGAAAAAAAGACACTCCCTCACCAGAACAGGAATTGGCCTCGCTGATGGACTATTCTGCCACAACCTCCCTGAAGAAATGATCTCCTCAATGAAATGGCCCTCAGTTCTTAGTGGCTGCGGAGCACCTGACCAAGGCTGCGGTCGGACTTCCAACGCAGCAGAGGGTGCTAAGAATATCTAGGTTCGGACAGGTCGCCAATGGAAACTGACCCTTGCATAGTTTAACACCCGAACCCTCTCGAGTGAGGCAAGCTTAGCAGGACACTTCGAAGAAGTATCAAACATTTGTTGGGATATTATCGGCCTTAGTGAGATTAGAAGGCCTGGTGAGGCTTACACGTCGCTGAAAAACGCCCATGTCCTCTGCCATAGAGGGCTCCCGAATACGAAGCAATACGGAGTAGAATTCCTAATCCATAAAGACATAGCGGGCAACATTGACGAATTCTACAGCATCAACGAGAGGGTAGCAGTAGTCGTAATCAAACTCAATAAAAGGTATGCATTAAAGATAGTACAAACCTACGCTCCAACGTCCAGTCCCGACGATGAGGAAGTAGACCAGTTTTATGAAGACGTTGAATTAGCGATGAGAAAAGTGCAAACGTGGTATACATTAGTAATTGAGAACTTTAATGCAAAAGTGGGGAAAAAGCAGGCGGGTGAACAGGCAATCGGCAACTAGGGTGTCGATTCTAGAAACACTAGAGGTGAGATGCTGGTAGGATTCGCAAGAAAGGAATAAGCTCAGAACAATGAACACTTTTTTCAAGAAACGTAGCAACAGAAAATGGACCTGCAACATCCCTAACGGTGAAACAATAAATGAAATTGATTTCATACTTTCTGCCGATCCCAGCATAGAGCAGAATGTTAAAGTAATAGGCAGGGTAAAATGTAGTGATCATAGGTTAGTGAGGGCCAGGATCCACCTAAATATATATAGAGAGAGAAAGTAAAAGTGGTAACGAAAAAAACAGGTCAACTTAGAGGCAGTAAGGGGAAAAGCAGACAAATTTAGGCTGGTACTTGCAAACAAATGTGCAGCCTTAGAACAGAGAGGTGATTATGATGATGATGACATAGAGGTAATGAATGAAACCGTAAGGAGGTTGAGGCGGCAATTGAAGTGGGAGGCGACCTAATAAATAAATGACAAAGAATGAAAGTGTCCAACTCAAGAGATAATGGGGAATTCACGGAACTATCAAAACTGATCACCAAGGCGAAAATAAATGATATTCGAAACTTTAACGTGAGAAAGACGGAAGAAGCCGTAAAAAATGGATGCAGATTGAAATCAGTGAGAAGGAAACTTGGCATAGGACAAACCAAGATGTATGCACTAAAAGATAAGCAGGGTAATATTAGCAAAATTGAAGATATAGTAAAAGCAACGGAATAATTCTATACTGACCTTTACAGTACCCAGACGACTCAGGAGCGCTCTATTCAAAACAATGATTAACAGGTTACAGAGGCTCCTTCTATAACTAGCGATGAAGTTAGAAGGGCCTTGCAAGGCATGACATGGGGAAAAGCGGCAGGAGAAGGTGGAATAACATTCAATTTAATCAAAGATGGAGGAGACATAATGCTAGAGAAACTGGCGGCTCTCTATACGAAGTGTCTATCGACTGCAAGGGTCCCAGAAAACTAGAAGAATGCAAACATTATACTAATCCACAAGAAGCGCCACGTTAAAGAACTAAAAAATTAAAGGCTCATTAGCTTACCCCCAGCCTTATATAAGATATTTACCAAAATAATCTACAATAGAATAAGGTCAACACTGGAATTTAGTGAACCAAGGGAACAGGCTGGCTTCAGGAAAGTTTACAATGGATCACATCCATGTCATTAACCAGGTTATCGAGAAATCCGCAGAGTACAATAAGCCTCTCTATATGGCTTTCATAGATTACGAAAAAGCATTTGATTCAGCAGAAATACCAGCAGTCGTAGAGGCATTGCGCAATCAAGGAGTACAGACCGCTTACGTAAATACTCTAGATAATTTCTGCAGAGATTCCATAGCCACCTTAATTCTACAAAAGTAGGAAGATACCTATAAAGAAAGCGGTCAGACAAGGATACACAATCTTTCCAATACTATTCAGTATTCAATGCTATTCACGCTATTCCAAAGCTATTAAACTGGGAAGGCTTAGGAGGAAAGATCGACGGCGAATACCTCAACAACCTTCGGTTTGCCGATGACATTGTTCTATTTAGCAACAATGCAGATGAGTTACAACAAATGATTGAGGACCTTAACAGGGAGATCGTAAGAGTGGGACTGAATGTTAATGTGCAGAAGACAAAGATAACGATAAATAACCTGGCAAGGGAACAATAGTTCAAGATCGCAAGTCAGCCTCTAGAGTCTGTGGAGGAGTACGTTTACCTAGGTGAACTAATCACAGGGAACCCGGACCATGAGAAGGAAATTCACAGAAGAGTAAAAATGGGTTGGATCGCATACGGCAGACATCGTGAGCTCCTCAATGGGAGCTTACCGTTATCATTGAAATAGAAAGCACACAATCAGTGTGTTTTACCGGTGCTGGCATACGGCGCAGAGACTTGGATGCTGACAAAGAATCTTGAGAACAAGTTAATCGCCGCGCAAAGAGCGATGGAACGAATAATGCTCGATATAACTTTAAGAGACAGAAAGAGGGCGGTTTGGATTAGAGAGCAAACGTGTATAGACGATATTCTAATTGACATTAAGAGAAAGAAATGGCACTGGGCAGGTCATGTAATGCGCACACTAGATAACCGTTGGACCATTAGGGTAACAGAATGGGCAGCAAGAGAAGGGAAGCGCAGTAGAGGACCGCAGAAGACTAGATGGAGTGACGAAATTAGGAAATTTGCGGGTACTATTTGGAATCGGTTGGCGCGGGAGAGGGGTAATTGGAGATTGCAGGCAGAGGCCTTCATCCTGCAGTGGGCATGAATAGGATGATGGTGATGACGACGATGATGATGATGGTGTTTATGATGATGACGATGATGATGATGAAGTAGTAGTAAATAGCCGATACTGTAAAAGACTTATTGCTTCAGGCTTGTCTATAGATTGACTATAGACAATAGTCGTTAATCTCAGCCCGACCCGTCTACGATGTATCCAAGTGCAAATGGCGGTGGATAATACGGAGCTGCGTTTGATATAAGCCACTGAAGTTGTATTCTGCTAAGATTGCTGTAGAGCGTATTTGTAGACTCTGGTATACACATAGTGTATACTTCCACATTTTTTTACCACATGATATGACCTACGTAGTCGCTCTCGGCAATCCTAAGACAGTGTTCACAGTTGTCATAGCATGACTTTTGCGGCAGTAGAATACAGGAAACGCCGATCCTATCGTGATAATAGATGTTAGGAACGGTAGACTTAGCTTCAAGCGAATTCCAAACAGGCCTCAAGCTGACATCACAGAGACTCGTAATGTTTGTAGCTGACAACGCAAAATTCGTGAGTGTGCAATGAACTGATGTCGCGCTTGTGGTGTGCGCATTGTGTGTCGTCCGATTCACAGATACCTTTCAAATTGTCTTCATATCTGGGTTGCATCACTAACATCAGGTGGTTTTTCATTGATTGATATCCTGCACTGTAAATTCATCAACGTTTCACATTCACTTTTAAAATATGTGTGCGCCCAACCAGTATTTCGCAGGCGGTATGCCTGCGCGGCCACGCATATTAATTTATTTATTTATTTATTTATTTATTTAAACATACCTTACAGGCCTCAAACTGAGGCATTGAGTAAGGGGGGCAGTACATAGAAAATACATAGAATACAAGACATCTATAAACCGTATCTGTTTACAACCTACAACCGCAAGTACAACTGAGACGAAAAAGAATTATATGAGTACGTCGTTGCTGTACTGATTGCTTTCACCTATCATCTAAGCAGAAAATTAGCACTAACATAAGTGCGGGTATCACATTTGGCGGTACGCTGGAAGATATGCTAAAAATTCACTGTGGTACTCATCGTCGCTGGCTGCAATTCAAACACCTGACTGGCCCTGTAACGGCTTTTACAAACAGCGCATTCATTCAAGTGTGCATTCTAGTTCCATACGATAAGCCAAAGCGTTTGTAATGCAGCGTGTCAGTGTATTTCCTTCATCCATTAAAAGAAACCGAAAAATAGAACAGCAAAACACCACGTTCCTCGTGCACGGCGGGCAGCAACAGAGAAAGAGATTAAAAATTGAAAAAGAAAAATTCGGTGCACCGTCTGTCCGCATCAGTTTGAATGCTCAGCGAGTGTGCCAGACACGTAAACGCTTAAAACAGCGGCGGCCGGTGTCTGACTGAACTTTGGTGTCTGTGTATGCGTGTCTTCCTTTTGGCATCACGCGTCAACTACACTGAACGGCAAGTTTTAGCGAAGATGTTTTCCGTCTATAGCTCATGATTACGTGTGCGCATTTTGCAGCGCGAACCGCTGCATGTAGCGTAGGGGACTCGGCCATGGTGTTGGTTTGTCCTTTACACGCTTTGATAACGCGCTCTTGTTCTCGCTTCTACTATACGGAATGTTTCACGGCAAGCGATCACTCATGCTTGTTGACTTTAACGTGATAGTTGATGTGCGTAAAAACGAAAGTACACCATGTTTTACGTTAATACTGAGCTGCCACTAAGCGGATTGTGTTTCTTGAGCAGCCAGTGTCCGTACATCTCATTCCGTGGCGCTCGATCGGGCCGCCATGACAGCAGCGCCGTATGTGTAGTCAAATTCTCGGGACAAGCTTGACGTATATATCTCGAAATTGCGTTAGCGTGAGGAAATTCGCGACAGAGTTGTGTATATGCTAGCGTACTCTGATGAAAGGCAGTGTTTGCGGGGCATGTCTCGGCAGTTCATGCGCTGCCGTTTTCGTATAGTTTAAAACTTGCAGTATCTTTGATGTTCCTGGCAACCAAACTAAACAATTTTGGGAAGTTACCGCAAGCAAAACACGAGACCCGAAGAAATGGACGCCACGAAGCGGTTACGTTCATGGATATATTTATACATGTATTTAGATTCACCCAATTTAAGTATATTCAATCGAAAAAACTTTTGGAGCATGAGACGTGCGATAAGCTCAGTCACTCGCAGCTTTGCAACTTTGCCAAAACAATTCGAGAATAATAAATTAGTTGCTCGGGGACGTACTTTTACACATGTCAAACTGTAGGCATTGGGTTTGACGATAGCTGAAAGATTTCTTTTTTTCTCTGTCTTTTATAAACAGTTTAGCAGCAGAACTTACTTTTCGGGGCATTTGAAAATCGGTAAGCACCTTTTAATGCTTCGGCGTTATGCAGTTTGCGTGCTGTTATTCACTAGGCAGCTGCTCGCGCAGATTCGCATTGTGCCATTCGTATGAAGCCCTTGTATGAACCCCTGGTATGAAGCCCTTGCCATGCGTAAGAAGTGTTCCTGTTTTCATTACTGTTGCATTTAGTGCCGTCGTCTTAGACAGACTGTATACTACATGCGCTGTACAAAAGAAAAAAAGTCAACTTATCTATTAGGTGGTCTTTTCTTAGTAGATAATCGCACATATTATTCAAATAATTTAGTGTACATTGCCCTTGTTCTACCCTTATCAACACACCTAAAAGACTTTGACATGCTTTAGCTGATAATTAACCTGATCAATATACACCATTCATGTGCATTCTACTGAAATGTATTCATCTCGGAGCACAAGAAAAGAGACATTGCAGACTGTTCTAAGCGGGAATCAATTGCAATTCTTAATGTGATTCTTTAAAAATGCAGTCACTATTTTGAGCATGTTCGTTCAGCACGGGCATATTGCATTAACACCCAAAAATGTGCACGGTCCAGCCGGCTATCATGTATTTTAGGATGTGCACGGGGAAACTGCGCCGCAGTAGCTCAATTGGTAGAGCATCGCACACAAAATGCGACGCTTGTGGGATCGTTCCCCATCTGGGGCAACTTGTTTTTACAATAATTGATCGTTTCTTTATTTCATTTATTAAGCACAGGCTTTTTCCCCTATGTTGTCCTTGGTGTCAGTGCTTGTTGGTCATCATACTGTAACATAATGTAACATCATAATGGTACTGATTCTTATTGTCATGTAGTCCTTAGTCAGATGTAAACCAAGTTAACCAGAGGCATAAGTGATAAGAGGAAATTATATGTAAAGCTAGTAATGAACCGTAAAAACACCTCATTGAATAGTTTTCCCTCACACCGTGGCATTCGCTTTGCGTGTGTGTCTTTTAGTGACCTTGTCTTCCGTGCTGTGCTCGTGCTACCATGAATAAAGAACTTGCCCAAGCCCTTGTGAGCTTTATTACACAAGGGATTCGATTCAATTGAATCTAATACTGCATGTCAAGTTACTGACGTGGTATTTGTTTTATCTAAATATTATGGACTGGCAGTGCTTGGCAAGCATTAAGCCGAAATATATTTTTATTGCACTTAAGCTGCGAGTGTGATAGATTGCCAGGGAATTTTTATGAAAACGGCCAGGGAAGACCTGGAGAAAGATGGGGCTATTTGAAAGTGTCTAAATGTGGTTGCTTTCTTGTCATATGTCCTACAAGGTTTCCCGAAAATCTCTCTACTAAACATATTTTTAAAACGGTTCCCCTCATAAAAAATTGAGACAAACTCGTCCCATTTATGATAAAAACAAAGTGAAGCATGCTGACATTGCATTTCTCGCTCATTTGTTTTTCGCTAAGTAACCATGCGGAACTTCCAAACCCTAGAAAGATTACTCATGTTTGAGAGAACCTTAAATAATTTACTGTGATAGTATTCATTCGAACTATAGTCGCAGTTTTGTTTTCTAGGAGGGTCATATCTGTCGTGCCATGACACAGAAAGTGCTCGCGTGGTATTTCGTTTGCTCATGTTGTATACCTAACTTGCAACCATGTGAGCATGCGCAAGAGGCCTCTTTACCTGTAAGAAACTGAGTTACCTATCAATTCAGTCAATCTATCTGTCTTTTGTTAAAGCTATGGCCAATGACCCATTCATTCAGGAGTATGAGAAGGACACTTAAATGCGTATTAAGGAAAATAAATTACAATCTTTGGTTTGATGCTGTAAATATTCTAGCCACTCTTCTTGGCATATCCCTCGGGGCTGGCATACTTAATTACCAGCCATAAAATGCACGGACAGTCCAACTCGGTAACCTTCTTTCACCAATTGATATAGAGATAGTTTGGAATAACTACCATAATGTGTCATATATGAACTTGTCTTAAAAGCAACATACTGTTACTGCAGCACCAGTAGCAGTTGGGACTGTTTAATTGTTCATCTTGTCATAAAATAAAACATTGCATAATAGTACTGATTTGTATACACAAGCAACTATTTGTTATACCTAAACCGCATTGAATATTGAGTTAAGTGCTTTGAGTAAATATACTAAGCTGCTTAATGAACATACAAATCATACACAATCTATATTTTGGCCTCACATTGTTGCATCTACTCATTGGCAGCATACACTTGCAGCATCTTTGGAACATATGGCACGAAGCTCAGGGCCGGCCTGGCAGCCTTGCTTGCCAAGGGGCAGTAGGCTGTGAATCTGCAAAATGTCTCTTTCGATTAGCGTAAGATCTCCATTTTAAGAAAATTGTTATATCGCGCCATAAAAAGAGGTAATTTAACGCCGGTGCACTTGTTTTCTTTTTTGCACTGCATGGTTCAGCACTAGTGGAATTGCTTCAATTTTTTTTTCTGTTTATGCAACATATGGCAGCTGGTACAGGAGAAAAATTTCGCTGTCTACATTACTGCGTAGGTACAGATGAGAAGTAACACGTAAACATACATAATATACATTAAAAGTTTGTTTGTCACCATGCGTAAACAAATTGTGAACTAACTTGTCGATAGCCAAAAGCTAACAGATTTCATTTGAGCGGATCCATTGCATGCAACTGTAATATTTCTTAAATGTGCTCGTGCACAAATGCTCATGCAGGCTTGCATAAAAATTCACGGCTTCATGCATTTGATATTTTTCTACTGCTTCTATCCGCACGCGTCATTTTCTGTGTACTGTTCCCTGGGTATCCTCCCACGTGCATTCTAGATGCAGATTTTTCGACATTTCCAGCAGACTGCCTATTCTCAACCCCAGCAGCGAATGTTTATAGATATTCGAAACATTGTTGTTAAAATGTGGTTTCTATAGCTAGTATATAGGGCGTCGATCCCGGATATTTTAGCCAATCTGGGCAATGAAAATAAAAGATTTAAAAGAACACAGTGCAAGATATGCTATTATAAAAAGACCTACAAGTCAGATCTCTGACGGCTGAACACCGTAAATCCTAAATTCGCATTTACTGCACCGTCTTTCTTTTGCATTATACTTCGTTGAATAGCTTCACTTAATTTATGTTAGCTCGGACACGCTCTATCGACAATAATCGACAAAAAATGTAAAGCTGAAGTCTACGGATTAGCTATAGACTAATCCGCAGGAATTGTCTGCAGACAGTCCGTGGACTCATGGTCTTCCACTTTTTGCAGACTTGTGTATAAAACGTCTGAGTCTATAGGCACTCTATAAATTGGATATACTAATGAAAATTCCCGTTTGTAGACAAACGTCGGCGGAATGTCTATAGAAGAAAGTTTATAGGGTCATACAGACCTAAGAATGTAGACTGAAGTCTATAGAATGTCTACAGACAAATATCTATAGATAGTCTATAGATATGTTATAGAGTTCAGTCTGCAAAAGTAAAACTGTACGTAGGTCTGTCTTTGTAGACTGAAGTCTATGGAATGTCTATATACAAATGTCTATAGATAGTCTATAGACATTTGCTTATTGACTTTTTATAGACTTCATTGTACAAACGTAGAACTGCTGTGTACAGTTCTATTTTTGTAGACTGAAGTCTGTAAATGTTAAGCGATTGTCCTTAGACTAACTATAGACATTTATCTATAGACATTCCATAAACTTCAGTCTACAAAGAAAGACCTGTATACAGTTTTACTTTTGCAGACAGAAGTCTATAAAATGTCTATAAGCAAAGTTCTATAGAAAATCTATAGACATTTGCCTGTGGACATTCAATAGACCCCAGTTTACAAAAGTAGAACTGTATAACCCTATACATTTTAATATATAGACATTCTGCAGACATTTGTCTACAAATGGAAATTTTCATTAGTCTATAGACACTATGTAGAGCATCTATAGACTCAGATATCTTACAGACAAATCTATGAAAAGTGTAAGGCCATAAGTATATAGACTAGTGTAAATAAATGTCTAAATATAGTCTGTATATATACTTCTCTATAGACTCCCTATTCACATTTGTCTAGACGTTCCATAGACTTCAGTCTACAAAAGTAGAACTGTGTAAGCCTATACACTTTTGTCTATTGACATTCTGCAGACATTTGTCTGCGAACGTGTTTTCATTATTCTATAGACAGTCTGTAGATGCAGACGTTTTATAGATTAGTCAATGAAAAGTGTATGGCCATAAATCTATAGACAAGTATAAAGAAAGGTCTATAGAAAAGCTATAGAGTTCATATACAAATGTCTATAGACTGTTTATTTAGTTTTCATCAAAAAAATTCTAAAGGGATTCTAAAGCGAAGGTTTTCCATCCGTCAACTATATCAAGCATTTACGTATACCACATTAAGCTCTGGAAGTGTTAGACAGCCCCACTCACGGCAATGGCGGGCGGATGTGCAACATGCTGTTTTTACCCAATGGCGCCACATAACACGAGAACTTACGGGAGCAGGTACATGGCTAATAAACCTTTGCATGCTAACTAATGCCATCAAGTCTGCCGCATTTGAGAACCATAAGACTGCCGGCTATAACAAAACAAGAGAGTTATTTTGTGTGTTGTCTTGAGTGGATCTGCTGCAAAGGATCGCGCTTTCCTCGGAGAGAAACATACATTCTGCGATAAGTCATTATTGACGTTGTTAGAAAAATCATATAGTGGCTTCAGCGTACATTTGCGCTGTCGCCAACACAAAAGTTCAACAAGGGGCTTATTCCAGAAAATGGAACTCATATCATTAGCAAAATTATGTTCAGCATTGTGATATTTTTTTCAGCAATACTTTAACGAGACTGAAGTTGTTCGTATGTTATATGCATCACTAAAACTAATGCATCACTAAAACTATTTCCACCATAGCCAATTAAGCCGAAGCATGGATTAGCTGTGCGTACCTATGAATCACTACGAAGAAGTGGCGCTTACCAATATGTGCGGCTGCGGCAAAAACAAAATATAAAAGTGTCGTTTCCGTTTGCGTGGTGGCCGACCTATTTGATCTTGGCTTTCATGTGCATTTTGTTCTCTATCGCTGTTACAATTTACGTTAAACAGACATGGTATTATTGGGTACCATATTTGGGATGTATGTCACAACACTCCATTAAAGCACAGATAGCTGAAATTCTTCACTGGCTTCAATTTGCAGTTATTGAAGTCCACTGGGCTTACCACATTATTGAGTGCTGCATTTCTGTGCAATCTGAACGAGATGGTAAATCAGTTTTGCGGTTATTCGTAAGGCCTAGGTACGTTCAAGTAAGGCAACACTGTTATCCACGTGTCTGTTGATGGAAACTGCAAGTTGATCTTAATATGTTTCTTTATTGGCGTCATACAACTCCAAAGTGGATCGCAGCGACAACGTTAAACATAAGTGAAATGATTAGCACTTCGCTAAACACTATATGCAATCTTATTGCAACATACGATTTTCACGCAATATGTTATCGAGATAATTAAATTATGGTTATTAACCTATAACTTCTTTGTGGTGCTATGTGACTGGCCTTGGGACAAGAATGACATTACTCAGTGAATTGACACAAATTACTCTATTCAAGTGAGGGCCTAGCATGTAAACTAATTACAAGATAACATATAAGCAATGCACCTTCGTAACGCTTTGCCGGTGGCGCGTGGTGCCTCTACAGTGAGTTGATTGAAGTTTTCGAGCCGCGGTGACTCAGAGCACGATAATCAAAATCTGCTGAAGCAGTCCTCATTGCCACCCCGGCGAGAGTCACGCCTAGTACTGAGGTTCATTGGTCATGCAGGCAACAATAATGCTGGCCAGGAAAAATTCGGCAGTAGAGCTCCATTGTTGGCTAGAAAGATGCTGACACAGCAAGTCAGACTCAAGCCGAAGATGACGGTCCGAGAACAAGCTTGTATGCGAACGATTCATGTTGACTGGGTAAAGTCAGACGTTTTAGCCGAGTTATAAGCCGGGTCTGAAATCAGAACGGCTGGGCTGAGTGTCGTCGGCTGCCTCGAGATAGCAGGGCACGTAGCCCGTTCTTCTCCATCGGCATGCGACACCGTTGATGTCTTACAACAAATCATCACCGCGAGTACACATCTCCAAGTCTTCAGTCACATCAAATGAAAAAAGGCTGATACGCGAAAGAAGAATGTTTGAACATGGGCCTCTTCTGTCAGATATTTTGCGCAGTACGTTCTACAAGCGCCTTAGGAAAATAAAATCGCACAGTTTTTCGTGTGCCGCCTCAGCTCTTGAAATTTTCCTCTGATTGTCGTTGCTTCTATTTTAGGTTATAAAACAGGGGAGACGAGGAACATCGTTTCATCTTCAAAACTTTGTTCTTTCGACATGGCCGACATGTGTCTTGCTCTGACGCTTCGCTATCAAATATATTGGTTGCAGAACCTAAAAAACAGCTTCTGCTGTATGCTTTTGCATAATAGAAACTAATTCAACTTTAATGATTTATGAATAGGCATTCGGTTAATTAGCTCTTGTAACCTATCGCGACAATATTGTCACGCACGAGTTTGTGCCGCTGTGGACAAAATGACGCTGGCAGGTGAAGAGGAGGTTGAACTGTGTCGAAGATTGGTTGACCGTGTTACCCTGGTTACTTTGTAACCAGGGTAACACCTTTGTAACTGTATATATTGCAAATACATATATCTTCTCCCCGTAACATTTTGGTTGAAGTGCGGGGTAATCTCACCACAAGCCGGCCCTGGATCTTCGCAACGGGCGTCACATCGGTTCCGCTAGTATGGCTACTGACGCCGCCTCCGCCTCTCAGACACCAGCGGAAGTAATGCTAACCCAGCTACGACGCCCAGGAATCTTCATCGGCACTGATAAGGTCGACGTCGAAGACGGGCTGACTTCGTATGAGCGCGTCGGTAAGCCCAACAAGTGGGATGCCACACTTTTGCTGGCCAACGTGATATCTAACTTGGGACGAACCACGAAGACATGCTTAGAGACGCATGAAGCCGACATTAAAAGCTGGGATTCCTGCAAGTAAAAGCTACGCGATCTTTTGGAAGACCGGTAGAATGTGAAATGGAGGCCAATCAAGAGCTAGCGGTTAGCGGTTGAGCAGTTGCTGCTTTGCAGGAACTGCTGAACCATTGAATACTCTTAAGGAATGCCAGAATTTTGAGCAAGCGAAGGGCAAATGCATCGTACAACACTCCGACCGACTTCCGAATACGGCTTTCACTTTCTCCTGCAACGAACCTCCGGCGTCACATCTACCTACAACGCCAAGCTTGACACAGGTCACCTGTCGCGAGCTTTAAGCTATGGCTCCAAGTTGTGACTGTCCCAATGCGCATGGCAATGTGACCATCTCGCTCATTCAAGCTGTTGCCCATTAAGAAATTGCAAACATGGACATCCAGTCTGCCGTCCGCCCACGTCCTACCCCTACCGCTCCTGTCATTCGTCAGAAATCAGAAAATCTAATAGCTGCGTTAGCAAAACATCTTTAATCTTGTCAGCGAAAGAAATAGCATTGCTGCATAAAGGGTAGATTGCAAGGCAGGTACAACGCGTGCGAATGTTGCCTGTCCGGAGTTTTTATCTGATCATCGATGTATGACCGGGCGCATACGTGCCCAGTTTTGTACGTATAAATGTTGACTTCTTACTTCAAACAAATCAGTTGTACGTTCAGCGCCGTCTTTGTCTCCTCCTCATTCTGGTCCTGTCGTTTAGCGCTGTTTGAATTTTATTGTTACCATGCAACGCCAGCTCGCCCAATCCGCTGCCCTTCTGCAGTTCATTACCTCTGCTGCCCCTCGACAGTCGTTCCCGAATCGATACCGGAGCTCCTCTGAGTGGCGAACACCGCATTACAGGTCAATTTGCTTTGCTTGCTCCCGGGTTGGTCACATCTCCCGCCACTGCAGTAGTAGCCGCTGGTAGTCCTCGCCTCGACCATATGCTAATTGCCACTTCGACGGAGACCCTCGGCCTCTGTCGCCCCTCTGAGCCATATAGTGCCGGCCTTCCCTCTCGGTAAAACATCACTAGCCGCTCACCCATACCGCAACGCCGTGAATCCCGTTCGCCTACACCGCGACGACCTTCGTCCCCGTCCTGCGCGGTCCGCTTCTCGCGAAACTAAACATTGCAGCCCCCGGAAGTGAGGCTGCATTGACGACTCGCACTGCAAAACCATTACTGACCCCTGCTGCTCGACCGAACCTTGTTGAAATTTTTGTTGATGGTGTAACCGTTAAAGCCCTCATCGATCCTGGCGCTGAGATGTCGGTTATGCGAGCACATCTTCGTAGCCGTCTCCGCTAAGTCCTAACACCTGCCCAGTCGCCTACCGTCCGAGTAGCTAATGGCAGTACAACAGCCGTGATGGGAATGTGTGCCGCCCGTGTTACCATTGCCGGCCGTCAAGTGTTGGTCCTGTTCCTTGTACTGGTCGAGTGTGCAGACAAAGTGATCGTTGCAATCGACCTTCTAACTGCCTATTCAGCACTTATTGACTGTGCAACCGGCACCCTTCGGCTTGAACTGCCACATTACTTGCCGACCCGACCGACGACCACTAGTCCCGACACCGTTCTACTAAATTTGTTCGACTGCAACCAATGCTGCGATTTACGTCCTCATGCCGCCTTCTCCACCACTTCGAGATGGCCTTTACGTGGTGTCCCCACTTTGCGATGTCCTCCTGGCACGTCAAATAGCACTACCAAGCTGAATTAGTAACCCTTGCCAACGATCGAGCGTGGCTTCTTTTTCTGAACTTTGATTCGTGTATGCAAGCGTTTTCTGCAGGTGTATCTCTCGCTTTGGAAGACTGTGGAGTAGCTGCTCTTACGCCCGAACCACGATACGATACTGCTGCATTTTCTGCCACTCCTACTTCACGCAAAGACAAGTTTACGGCAATGACCTTTACTGATCTACGACCTGCTTACGCCGACGCCGTTCGTCGCATGCCGATGTGCTATGAAGACATCTTTAATTTTGGCAATCACCCGCTAGGTCACACCCGTGTCGTCACTCATCCAGTCCACGCCGGTGACGCTCCTCCTATACATCGGAGGCCCTGCCGTGTGTCTGCGGCTGAACGCCTGGTGATCCAAACGGAGGTGGTCAGAATGCTCTCCAAAGATATTACCGAGCCTTTCTGCAGTCCTTGGGCGCCACCTGTCGTTCTGGGTAAAAAATAAGGACAACACCTGGAGATTTTGTATCGATTACCGTCACATTAATAAGATTACCAAAAAGGACGTGTATCTGCTTAAGCGTATTGATGACGCGCTGGACTGCTTACACGGTGCCAGTTATATTTCGTTGATTAATTTGCGCTCTGGCTACTGGCCAATCGAAGTGCATGAACGAGATCGCGAAAAGGCCGCCTTCATCACCCCAAATGGTCGCTACCAGTTTAAAGTGGTGCCTTTCAGACTGTGTAATGCCCCTGCTACCTTCGAGCGCATGATTGACTCTCTTCTGCGCGGACTCAAATGGACCACATGCCTCTGCTACCTTGATGACGTCATTGTTTTTTCACCGACGTTTGATAGCCACCTCCACTGACTCTCAGCTAGCCTTGCTGCTTTTCGAAGAGCTGGCCTACAACCCAGTTCTGCAAAATGCAATTTCGGCCACCGCCAAATATGTGTACTTGGTTACTTAGTTGACGCTGCTTGCGTCCAGCCTGATCCTGATAAAGTTTGTGCCTTAAGAGGAAGCTTTAGCTCGAGTGCCCCTATCTAAATACATGTAAAAGGAGAATTCGTTTTTCTCGGCAACCACTGCACCAAATTTGACGATGTTTGTTGCATTTAAAAGACAAACTTAATATCTAGTGACTGTTGGTTTCGAATTTTTTAGTTAGGTCGTCAATTTTTTATTAAAAATTGGCAAATATCGAAAATTTTCAAAAACGAAACTATCAAGTTTACAACTCCGTAACTAAACAACTAAAAATGATAATACAATTCTGTGAATTGCATCTAATAGTACATCTAAAGCGGACAAAATTGATATGTGACACATGAAAATAAAAAAAATTTAATCATAGGGAAATACAACTTTTGCAAAACCGTTGTAACCAACGTAACAAATTCACGTAAGATGCAAAATGACACATTGATTTTGTCCGCTTTGAATGATCGAATGGATGCCGTTTACAGAACCGCGATATCAGTTTTTGATGCAGAGCTATGAATTTGTAAACTTCGTGCTTCTATTTTTTTCAAACGGTCAAATATTTGAAAATCGTTTTAAGAAAATTCAAGCCCTAAATCGAAATTCCGCTTCCAACAGTCACTAGAATTTAACTTTCTCTTTCAAATGCAACAAATTTCATCAAAATCGGTCCAGGGGTTATCTCATAAAAACGTTTTTGCGTTTTACATGTATTTGAATAGGCCGCGTCGGAGTTGGGCCCGAGCTAAAGCTTCCTCTTAAAGTTTCCACTTCCGCGTTCTACCGACGCCCGAAGTTTTCTAGGGCTGTGTTCCTATTTTCGTCGATTTATTCAGAACTTTGCTGAAATCGCTCATCCTCTCACTGACCTCCTCAAAAAGAACGCCACTTTTTATTGGAGACCTGACCAGGCTGCAACATTTTCTACGCTTATCAGGCGCCTGATCAGTTCACCCGTGTTGGGTCATATTGATCTGCATGGCTACGCTGAAGTTCGTACTGATGCAAGTGGCCATGGAATTGCCGCTATCTTGTCCCAACGACAGCGGAACACCAATCGTGTGATCGCGTATGCTCGCCGTCTTCTTTCAGCACCAGAACGCAACTATTCCACAATGCAATGCGAATACTAGGCCCTTGTTTGGTCCACTGCTAAGTTCCGCCCTTACCTGTTCGGTCGACATTTCACCATCGTGGCAGATCATCATGTTTTATTTTGGCTATCCTCACTCAGAGACCCGACGGATCGTCTTGGCCGCTGGGCTTTACGCTTTTCTGTGTGCTACAAATCTGGACGTCTACATAAGGAAGCCGACAACCTTTCCCGCCATGCTATCGACCCAGCCGATGGCACTGAAGCCGATACAGATACCTGCGTTTTGTCGATCTCCCATTTCTCACGCATCGCTGGCGAGCAGCGTCGTGGCCCGTATTGGCAATCCATCATCGAACGCCTTACCTCGGAGCAACAGGTCGTTTCCCTCCGTATGTTTGTTTTCCAGGACGGGACTTTATACCGACGCAATATGCATCCACATGGTGCTAAACTGCTCCTGGTCGTTCCCCACCATCTGCACTTGACAATTCTTTCGAAGTTACACGATGTGCTCACCGCTGGTCATTTGGGTATCTCCCGTGGGTACAACCGTGTGCGCAGGCGATTTTTCTGGCCTGGGCTACATCGCTGTGTTCAAAGCTACGTCGCGGCCTGCGAACTTTGCGAACGCCGCAAGAAGCCCTTATTGCCTCCCGTTGGGCAGCTTCAGCCTATAAATATCCCAAGTGAGCCATTTTTTCACGTCTGCCTGGACCTCCTTGGCCCATTTCCAACTTCATCCTCGGGCAACAAGTGGGTGGCCGTTACGACTGACTATACCATGCGCTATGCCATAACGCGAGCCCTCCGTAAGAGCTGCGCAGCTGATGTTGCTGATTTCCTGCTCCATGAAGTGATCCTACATCATGGTGCCCCACGTCAGCTACTCACTGATAGAGGCCGCTGTTTTCTTTTTAAGGTTCTCGACGACCTTCTTCGATCTTGCTCAACGTCCCACAAGTTCACGACGGCTTACCACAGACAGAAAAACAAACTTGCCGAGTGTCGCAGCCGTACACTCACGGACATGCCCTCCATGTACGTGTCCGATGATCATCGGGATTGAGACTGCTCCTTAGCCTTCGTGACATTTGCATACAATTCGTCACCTCACGATATTACTGGTTATTCTCCATTCTACCTACTATATGGTCGTGACATACTCCTGCTTCTTGACTCACTGCTCCCTTTCGATGCCAACATGACCACGTTCTGCTCTCACTCACCATTGTTCGCGCGGCCACAGCACGTCACGTTGCCAGTAATCGTCTTCTGGCGGCTCAGACTATCCAAAAGCATCGCTATGACAGTCGTCGTCGGGACACTCATTTCAGCCCTGGCTCACTTGTCCTGCTTTGGTTACCCTCCTGGCGTGCCGGCCTCTGCGAAAAACTGCTGCCGCGATATGTGGGGCCGTACCGAGTTCTTCAATAAGTCACCAGCGTCACACGAGATATCACCTGCGACTTCAACGTCTTCCACACCTCCCAGAACTGATATCGTGCACGTTTCTCGACTCAAACCCTATAAATCGCACGCTGATTCGACGCCCTAAAAAGCATCCAGACGATGCTTCTGCCGCCGGGGACTTATGCCACGTACGAGTCTCTGCCGCTGTGGACAAAATAACGTTGACGGGTGAAGAGGGGATTCAAGTATCTCGAAGATCGGTTGATGGTACTAGCCTGGTCACTGAGCTGCACCCTTGTAACTGTATATATTGTACATACATATATTTTCTCCCCGTAACAATATTATTTTTCAGGCAACCAAATCATCCAGCAATAGGCCTTAGTTAGCAGTGCTTGTCCATGCTGAAGATGAAACCATTATAACTGGCATGAGACGAGAACCTACAAAAATAATACATGAATAAATATGAGTGTCTGGAAAGCTAAAATACATTGTAATTATTGGACATTCATTCCTAAAATGATGTTTTAACTCTCATTACTTACATGTGCAGGATTCTCAGTGCTGGTACAATGGACGAAGAACTGTACAGGGACTTTGAAGGATTGCGAATTTTCGACGTGTACCATGACGAATCTCTTCGCTCAGCAACGAGGTATAAACCTCTGGACGGAGACGTCATCCTTGCGACGTACCCGAAGTGCGGCTCCAACTGGACACAGTTCATCATTTGGAACATATTGACACGGGGCAAGCAACCTCATGGCGTCGGTGAACTCGGTCTGCTATCTCCGTTCATTGAAGTAGCTGGAGCGGAAGTTGCCGCGCACCCAGCGACGATTGGCCCCATAGTCACTCACCTTCCTTATAGCGTCTTGAAGCCGGTGGACCACGCAAAGTACGTCTACGTTGCTCGGAATCCTTACGACTGCGCCGTCTCCATGTACCACTTCGTCAAGGGACTCACACCGGCCACATACACGGACGTTTCCTTCGAAAAGTTTCTTTCATTGTTCCTCACCGGAAAGGTAACCCGTTGCTTCCAGCACAGTTCATTCTTGAGGCAGAAAAATGTTCGTCGGCATCTCTTGTTACGCATTAGGATGCCCACCCACCGATTATTATTCTACATGCGCCTTCTATGCAATACAAGTGTGAACCTTTTGAGGAAGGAGCCTTTAAAAGGTACGGGCTTTGTAGTTATATTTGGCTATTATCTCCTGCTAAACTTGACTTCGAAAGAAGTAGCTGCGTGTAGCTGGTGTAGTATGTGAGTGACTACAGACTTATACTAGTTAGGCTCGCTGTCGGAAAAGAAAACATTAAGCAAGCGACGAAAACGACCATGCCGAGTCCACAGGTTGGATCTCTAACAGTAATAGTTAAATAAAAGAACTGATTTAACTATCAGCGTCTCGTGTCATGCGCAGA